>NC_089978.1:0-625000 GCF_036417845.1 Apteryx mantelli
TGCCTTGGGGCTCTTAAAGCACGACGCTTCGCAGACACAGAAAGTCACGCGCGCAGAAACGGATGGACGTGGCATCCTTTCTGTAACGCGTACGCACCTTCCGTTAGATGTCGGTCACCTGTTATTCCGATCGCTATTAACGGCGAACCTTCCTCGCCGGGAAGAACGGGCTTTCCCTTTTGGGGCGACGGAGACGGCTCTCGCTCGGTTCCTTTTCATTTTATTACTTTGGCTCGCTTACGTTTTTCTGGTCTCTTCAACTTCAGCCGTAGCAACGAATCTAAAAATTAAATACCCTATCTTTCCTTTTCTACGTACGCGTGTACGATAACAAAACAAAATACAAACAACCAAAGCAAAACTAAGGCAGCTACGGTTAACGATAGCCGCAGGGTAACAACGGGTCGCTTAGTCCTCAGCACTGCCTCCGGAAGGCCGAAATAACGAACGTTCCGCATCGAGAGTTACCTTAGTTACTCGGGCCAGAACGCCTCCTACTGCCGCAGCTTCTGGGGAGATGGAGGGTCCGCTGCTGCGTTCTTGCTTCCTCGTTTCAGCCCGCCCCTTAGGGACTAAGCGCAAAAAACCGCTCGCTCGTCCGCCTTTGCTCTTTGTCAGCATTTGCTATCGTCGGTTCCGCCTCTGTAACGAAGAGAGAAAATTGCGTTTCGCTTCCAAGAAAACACTTCGACTGACGCGAGTTCTTTTTCTCTTTCCCATGTTTTTCCCCCCCCCCCCGCCCCCCCTTTCTTTCTTTTTCCTTCTTTTCCTCAAAGGAAAGGTCTTAATACACCGCCTTGCATCGTACGTTACAGAGGAAACCCTTTGGAAACACTACAGGGCCGACGCCGCGCCGCAACCCTGCTCCGGGGCCCGCCTGCCCCCCCGCTCCTGCCCGGCCCGCGCCGCCAACGAACCGGCGCCCTAAACGCCGCACACGCAAAACGCAACGTCGCACCCGCGCTCCAGCACACCCTGCCCCGCGCTCCCGCCGCTCCCGGCGCCCGGCCCCAGCCCGCCCCCCCCCCCACTCGCCCCGCACCGCCGCCTCCACGCAGCGACGGCCGCAGCGGGCGGGACGCAGCCCGACGCCCCCGAACCTGCGCGTTCGCCTCACCGGGGGCCCCACGTCCCTCCCTCCACGCCACCTCCGCCCTCACCCGCCGCACAACCAAAACGCCCTCCCTGCTCGCCGCCATCTTGCTTCCCTGCCGCCGGGGAGCCCGAGGGGAGGGGGGGAGCGAGGGGGAGCCCGAGGGGAGGGGGGGAGCGAGGGGGAGCCCGAGGGGAGGGGGGGAGCGAGGGGGAGCCCGAGGGGAGGGGGGGAGCGAGGGGGAACCGGAGGGGTGGGGGGAGCGAGGGGGAGCCCGAGGGGCGGGGGGGAGCGAGGGGGAACCGGAGGGGTGGGGGGAGCGAGGGGGAACCGGAGGGGAGGGGGGAGCGAGGGGGAACCGGAGGGGAGGGGGGGGAGCGAGGGGGAGCCCGAGGGGAGGGGGGAGCGAGGGGGAACCCGAGGGGAGGGGGGAGCGAGGGGGAACCCGAGGGGAGGGGGGAGCGAGGGGGAACCCGAGGGGAGGGGGGAGCGAGGGGGAACCCGAGGGGAGGGGGGGAGCGAGGGGGAGCCCGAGGGGCGGGGGGAGCGAGGGGGAGCCCGAGGGGCGGGGGGAGCGAGGGGGAGACCCGAGGGGCGGGGGGAGCGAGGGGGAGCCCGACGGGCGGGGGGAGCACAAAGGGAGGCGAGACCCGCAATGGCGCACTCGCGTGCTCGCGGCGCGGCGCTGCAGCCGGGCGGCTCACGCGTGCGAACCGCAGCCCGCCGCGGCAGCCCGGGGCTCCCAGCGAGCGCCCCGTGGCTGCCCCTGCCCGTGGCCGCTCCGTGAGCACCGGGAAGGGGCGACGAGCAGGCGCCATTCGCTTACCCGTTCCCGAAACGGCGGAGAGCAGCGGCAAACATGGCGACCGGCACTGAGCATGTGCTCGCCGCCCGTGTGCGCACGCGCGCCCCCCCCACCGGGTGCAGTACCGCTTTTTGGACACCGGGTGGCAGCAGTGAGCGCGGCGGAACGCAGTGCGCACGCGCACCCCCCCTTTTCGTGCAATACCGCTTTTTGGACACCCCGAGGGCAGCAGGGAGCATGGCCGGCCGCCGTGTGCATGCGCCACGGTGCAGTACTGCTTTTTCGACACCCGAGCGACACGTGTCCGGTAAGGACCACACACACACACGCCCAGCGGGCCACTGCTGCAGGGCGGAGAAGGCACAGGCACCTGGAAGTACAGCTGCTGGCCTGCCCCAGAGCACAACGCGAACGGCTGCTGGGAACCCCGCTGACAGAGAACCGCACCTCCCGCCACCTCGGGAGGCGCAACACGGTCTCCCAGAAGGCCAGTACGGGAAGACTGCACCTCCCGGCATGCCCTGCAGGCTAAAACGGCTGCCGGGAAAACCCCTGCCAGAAAACTATAGCTCCCAGCGTGCCGTGCAGACTAAAAGGGCCGCCCGGAAGCCCGGTGCCGGAAGACTACCGCTCCCAGCATGCCGTGCAAAAGCAACATGGCTGCCCAGAATCTCAGTGCCGGAAGACTACCGCTCCCAGCATGCCGTGCAAAAGCAACATGGCCGCCCGGAAGCCCGGTGCCGGAAGACTACCGCTCCCAGCATGCCCGGCGCCGGGGTGGCACAGCGCTCCCTCACCCTCCCGCCCTTCGCTCCGTAGCCATCGCGTTCCGGCCCGCCCCTCTGCCCGCCGCCCGCCCGCCCGCCCTCGGCACCCGCACCCCGCCGCAGCGCCCCGCAGAGCCCCCCCGCCTGCCCGCCCGCCCTTTGCACAGATTTCAGCGCCCTCGCCTCAGCTCACCCGCCCTTATTTACAGCGCCTGCTGCGAGGCGCAGAGTCGCTGCGTGTCGTGCTCGAGCCGCTTCTCCCGGAGGCTTCAGGAACAGCGCTTTCCTTTGAACGGCGTTGCAAAATACTCCACAGACAAAAAAGAGGCAGAGGCTGCACTTAAAAAACAAACAAACAAACAAACAAACAAACAAACAAAAACCCCCCACCCACCTACTTAATGGGACAATTTGCAAGCGTTCCAAGAAGCAGCCCTTCTTCTTTAGGACTTTCCACCTCCTGCCTTTACTGATTGTTAAACGAAATAAACAGGCCAAAGCAAGCCACGCTATTTGCTTGACAGACTGCTCAGTTTTTATTATTCAACAGCACGAGATGCTGGCACACAGTACGTCTGGCACGTTAAAGCATGAAAACGTTACTATTCCCATCACCTTTTTAGCTCGTTTCCTGCAGCGCCGCCAAAGGCTCGTTCCGTTTCGAAAAGAGCCGGCCTTTTCTAGCAGCGATCGCAGCCTAAAGGCTATTCCTAGGGCAGAAAGACTAACGGCTCGCTCACCTAGGTACCACTTACCTGGCTCCATTAGTTACTACGGGGATTAGCAAGGAAAGCGCATCGCCTTCTCTAAAGGGGAAAGACGCTCTTTTAAGCGCTTCCAGCGACTCCCCAGCATTGTCGTTACTTTGCGCGGCTAGCCAGCTTCTTCAAAGCCAGCTGCAAGAAAGAGTTTGCCTCCAAGGCACAACTTTCTGCTCCCCAGGGGCCGCTCGAGAGGAAAGCGGGCATTCGCCGCCCGCCCTCGGACAAAACGCACGGCAAGCCCTCGAGCACAGCACAAGACACCTTCTCTAGGGAAACCCGCTACTACGTCTCCTTCGCCGCAGGTTTTTCTCGGTATCGTGGCCCATTCGACAAACAAAAGAGGGCGAGAAATGTTTTCATCTGCTCTAAGGGCTTTCGTAGAAGAGAACGACATCGAAAGGAGTTACTACGGGATTTAGGCTCGGCTACGCACGCTACCCCAGCGCCACGGACTCGCTTTCAAGGGTCGGTAACGTGCGCGTTTTTTGCGCTCGTATTCACGGAACGAACAGGCGCTTCCCGAGGAGGAGCGTTCGTAAAAACTCTGACAATGCGTTGCGAGGCAGCAAACCTAGGCGAGCAGTTCTTTACTGGGATCCCTCGGCTGACGTTTCTTCGGCCGCACGCTCGCGGTCAAAGGCGTCTTTCTCACGTCCCGCCGTCAGGGCCTCCCCAGCAATTCCCGCAGCGACTCCCCCCTCGGGACAAACAGCTCGAGGACACGCACGGTCTCGCTAAAAGAACGGGGGGGGGGGGGGGGGGGGAACAAACGCGTGCGCTGCGCGTGGCACTCGCAGACCCGATCTTCGGGTCCAGAAGAAAACTCTCTAAAGCGGACCAGGCGGGCCAAAGAGGTCCCTTCTTTGCGCCACGCTTCTTTCCTCGCGCAGATGTCGGCCGCCTCTCCCCGCTCTCACGGGATCCCCTACCGGCAAGGGCACGGCGAAACGTTTCGGAAACGACAGCGTTTCCCAGAAGCATTTCCAACACCTTGGGAAAACAGCCGAAGGAGAGGCTCACGCGGGGCGCGTAACTAGAAAGAACGCTCCGCACAAAGGCCTCAAATGACCAGCCCGGAGCAGGGATCCCGGGCTCTCCGGGAGCGCAGGAGTTCTCACGTCCTTACTGAATAGAGAGCGCTGCCCGTGAAACACGAGACGCCGCAGCGACGCCGATCGTCGGAGGGAAGCCTGCAATAAGAGCAAAAGAAAAGCAGACGTTGAGGACAAAGACCAAGCTACGAGCCCTCGCAATCCAGACGCGCTTCTAGATTTACCGCCTATTTCAAGGCGCGCCTTCGGCAATTCCGTCCAATTTATTTTCCCAGAAGCCCGCGGCGAGGACGAAACGCCTCTCAAAGGAAGGTACGGCACAACCGCTCTGGCCTATAAACTACCGGTTTCGACACAGGAAAAGCACGGGGAAAGCGCTCGCGTTCCCCCCGAGAAACCACGTCCAAGCAGACCGATGAAGCAGGCCCCAAGTCTGAAAGCGGACCTAAAGGAGCCCGTTTGGCAGCCACGAGCTGGAACACGCCGTTCTCCTCCTCGCTAACAACCTCCCGTAGAGACCGGCAGCTGTACAGCGCCTTCTGCGCTACACGGAGGAGTCGGATACCGGGCAGATGCCGCGTCCCGAACGCGCAACTAGAGATTTGAACGCACGGACGTAAACAAACGCCCGTGACGTAGCGGAGGTCTAGCGTATTCACGTTTACCGTGCGTCAGTTCTCCTGCGCGGACGGGCCGTTCCACCTTCTTTACTCGTTAGCTGACAGACGCCCTAGGAGAAAGCAAAGAAAGGAAGAAATTCAGAACGAAATGAAACAGATCGGAGGCAGCCTCCAAGGCTTTGATCCATCCCCCCAGGCGGCCGAACCCCCTTTGCAAAGGCACATCTCAAAAGACGTGTCCTTCCGCGATCGCTGCGCTCCTGAGAGCCTAATAGTAGATGGTGCTTGTTAAACAGGAATGAGATAGTAAAACAGATGTTTCCCAGTCTCAAAGAGATTTACGGCATCTACGTATTATGATACACCAAAAAGGAAAAACAAGATGCATTTTTTTTTTTGGGGGGGGGGGGGGGGGAGGGCGGGCGGTGGGGAAATCCTTAAAGCTTTCAACACCAGCATCTTAATACGGCTTATTTGCACCTTAATTCTGAAGAGAACGAGAAGGGGGGAGAGCTGGCCACAAAGGCGGCGAGGGAAAAAGAGGGAGGCAAAGGCAGACAGAGAAAGGGGACAGCGCAGGGCAGAAGAGGGAGAGGGAGGCAAACGGGCGGACGGGGAGCTGAACAGAGGCGCGGAAACAGAACGAGAAGGCTGCCGAGGGGGACGGAGGGCTGCAAAGGAGCCTGGCGTTCAGCGACGGTATTTTACCGCTCCTCGCGCGTTAGCAGCCCCTTTCAGATGCTTAAGCCCAAATTCTCTCAGCCCTTCACAGCTTCAGTCCCCGCGGCATCTAGTTTCTCCACACTCTCCAATCTTCCTCGCTCTTTCCTGTCCTGCTCAAAACCCCCCCCCCCAGACCCCTTCTGTACTTACGTGCTTCCTTAAAACAGTATCGCCGAAGTCAACCGAACGGGCTGAGCCGCTCCTCTTCCGCTCGCCGGCCCTCGGAACGTCAGCCTGCAAACGAATCGGACCGCCGAGGTCACCGGCAGAGTCTCCTTTCGGAGCTTCGTCCCCGCCCCCCCCCCCAAGCTTTAACGACGGTTTCCCAAGCGGGGCAAACGCAGGGCCTCCCTTCAGCCCCGTAACGGTTGTTATCGCGGGCTCCCAAGTCGCCGTGACGACGCTAAGCGGCAAAGCAAGGCAAAGGCAGCTGGGGGCACAGCTTACCCACCTAGCCGCGAAAATTCCTATTTGAGGCCTCCCTCGCCGCTTCTGCCAGGCAAACGCACCGAAACAAAGCTCCCGACAGGCAGCTGAGGCTGCACACGGACCTCAGGGCCCCGCTAGCAACAGCGACGCCGGAGCCGCCGGGCTGCCAGGCGCTATTCCCCCCCACACACACACCCTCCCCTGCCGGCCTGGCGAAGCGCGGCTTACGACTCACGAGTGCGGGAAGGACGCCGCCGAGCTTCCCGCGGCCGAAGGCTCCTCGTCAGGAGCGGGCAGAGAACCTTTCCGCCGGCGTTCGGAGTCCCCCGGCCGCTCTCGGCACCCGAGAACTTGCCGACAAAGGGCTGAGGGCGGGAGCCCGCACTTCTTCACGGCAGCACACAGCCGTTCCCCGACGTGCCCAACGCCTAGGAGTAGCGCAATTTATAAAGACAAAAACAGCACCGCTACAGGGCGTAAAGCCAAGCTGAAATTCCGACAGCCAAATCTTCGCGCCCGACAGAACGGGCCATGTGCATCGGCGCCTACAGCTCGAGGCTAGCGAGGCCTCGCGGGCGATGCTTCTCTGGCAGGCTGCGCAGCTGAACTCCTGCGTCTTGCCCGAGAGTGTGCGCTGCCCACAAAAGCACAGAGCGAAGGAAGGAAGGAAATAAATCGATTCAAAGGTCGGCAGAAAATCGTAACAATCCAAAGTTGTTTCTAACCACAAAAGCGCATCTAATACACGAGAAGGAGCCTTAATTCCGCAAGGCTTTCACTTTTCTTCTAGCTGCCGCCTTCCTGCTGCCCCAAATGCCATTGCCAGGCAATCAACCTGGGGTCGCGCTAACTGAGCCTTCCTGAAAGCCATCTCTTCGTTTTACAATTCGCACGCTTCCCTCTCCCTCTGGCCACCTGACCGCCGTTCCCCTAAGACAGGAACTTGCTGCCTTGGGGCTCTTAAAGCACGACGCTTCGCAGACACAGAAAGTCACGCGCGCAGAAACGGATGGACGTGGCATCCTTTCTGTAACGCGTACGCACCTTCCGTTAGATGTCGGTCACCTGTTATTCCGATCGCTATTAACGGCGAACCTTCCTCGCCGGGAAGAACGGGCTTTCCCTTTTGGGGCGACGGAGACGGCTCTCGCTCGGTTCCTTTTCATTTTATTACTTTGGCTCGCTTACGTTTTTCTGGTCTCTTCAACTTCAGCCGTAGCAACGAATCTAAAAATTAAATACCCTATCTTTCCTTTTCTACGTACGCGTGTACGATAACAAAACAAAATACAAACAACCAAAGCAAAACTAAGGCAGCTACGGTTAACGATAGCCGCAGGGTAACAACGGGTCGCTTAGTCCTCAGCACTGCCTCCGGAAGGCCGAAATAACGAACGTTCCGCATCGAGAGTTACCTTAGTTACTCGGGCCAGAACGCCTCCTACTGCCGCAGCTTCTGGGGAGATGGAGGGTCCGCTGCTGCGTTCTTGCTTCCTCGTTTCAGCCCGCCCCTTAGGGACTAAGCGCAAAAAACCGCTCGCTCGTCCGCCTTTGCTCTTTGTCAGCATTTGCTATCGTCGGTTCCGCCTCTGTAACGAAGAGAGAAAATTGCGTTTCGCTTCCAAGAAAACACTTCGACTGACGCGAGTTCTTTTTCTCTTTCCCATGTTTTTCCCCCCCCCCACCCCCCCTTTCTTTCTTTTTCCTTCTTTTCCTCAAAGGAAAGGTCTTAATACACCGCCTTGCATCGTACGTTACAGAGGAAACCCTTTGGAAACACTACAGGGCCGACGCCGCGCCGCAACCCTGCTCCGGGGCCCGCCTGCCCCCCCGCTCCTGCCCGGCCCGCGCCGCCAACGAACCGGCGCCCTAAACGCCGCACATGCAAAACGCAACGTCGCACCCACGCTCCAGCACACCCTGCCCCGCGCTCCCGCCGCTCCCGGCGCCCGGCCCCAGCCCGCCCCCCCCCCCACTCGCCCCGCACCGCCGCCTCCACGCAGCGACGGCCGCAGCGGGCGGGACGCAGCCCGACGCCCCCGAACCTGCGCGTTCGCCTCACCGGGGGCCCCACGTCCCTCCCTCCACGCCACCTCCGCCCTCACCCGCCGCACAACCAAAACGCCCTCCCTGCTCGCCGCCATCTTGCTTCCCTGCCGCCGGGGGAGCCCGAGGGGAGGGGGGGAGCAGGGGGAGCCCGAGGGGAGGGGGGGAGCGAGGGGGAGCCCGAGGGGAGGGGGGGAGCGAGGGGGAACCCGAGGGGAGGGGGGAGCGAGGGGGAACCGGAGGGGTGGGGGGAGCGAGGGGGAGCCCGAGGGGAGGGGGGAGCGAGGGGGAACCGGAGGGGTGGGGGGAGCGAGGGGGAACCGGAGGGGAGGGGGGAGCGAGGGGGAACCGGAGGGGAGGGGGGGAGCGAGGGGGAGCCCGAGGGGAGGGGGGAGCGAGGGGGAACCGGAGGGGAGGGGGGAGCGAGGGGGAACCCGAGGGGAGGGGGGAGCGAGGGGGAACCCGAGGGGAGGGGGGAGCGAGGGGGAACCCGAGGGGAGGGGGGAGCGAGGGGGAACCCGAGGGGAGGGGGGAGCGAGGGGGAGCCCGAGGGGCGGGGGGAGCGAGGGGGAGCCCGACGGGCGGGGGGAGCGAGGGGGAGCCCGACGGGCGGGGGGAGCGAGGGGGAGACCGAGGGGCGGGGGGAGCGAGGGGGAGCCCGACGGGCGGGGGGAGCACAAAGGGAGGCGAGACCCGCAATGGCGCACTCGCGTGCTCGCGGCGCGGCGCTGCAGCCGGGCGGCTCACGCGTGCGAACCGCAGCCCGCCGCGGCAGCCCGGGGCTCCCAGCGAGCGCCCCGTGGCTGCCCCTGCCCGTGGCCGCTCCGTGAGCACCGGGAAGGGGCGACGAGCAGGCGCCATTCGCTTACCCGTTCCCGAAACGGCGGAGAGCAGCGGCAAACATGGCGACCGGCACTGAGCATGTGCTCGCCGCCCGTGTGCGCACGCGCGCCCCCCCCACCGAGTGCAGTACCGCTTTTTGGACACCGGGTGGCAGCAGTGAGCGCGGCGGAACGCAGTGCGCACGCGCACCCCCCCTTTTCGTGCAATACCGCTTTTTGGACACCCCGAGGGCAGCAGGGAGCATGGCCGGCCGCCGTGTGCATGCGCCACGGTGCAGTACTGCTTTTTCGACACCCGAGCGACACGTGTCCGGTAAGGACCACACACACACACGCCCAGCGGGCCACTGCTGCAGGGCGGAGAAGGCACAGGCACCTGGAAGTACAGCTGCTGGCCTGCCCCAGAGCACAACGCGAACGGCTGCTGGGAACCCCGCTGACAGAGAACCGCACCTCCCGCCACCTCGGGAGGCGCAACACGGTCTCCCAGAAGGCCAGTACGGGAAGACTGCACCTCCCGGCATGCCCTGCAGGCTAAAACGGCTGCCGGGAAAACCCCTGCCAGAAAACTATAGCTCCCAGCGTGCCGTGCAGACTAAAAGGGCCGCCCGGAAGCCCGGTGCCGGAAGACTACCGCTCCCAGCATGCCGTGCAAAAGCAACATGGCTGCCCAGAATCTCAGTGCCGGAAGACTACCGCTCCCAGCATGCCGTGCAAAAGCAACATGGCCGCCCGGAAGCCCGGTGCCGGAAGACTACCGCTCCCAGCATGCCCGGCGCCGGGGTGGCACAGCGCTCCCTCACCCTCCCGCCCTTCGCTCCGTAGCCATCGCGTTCCGGCCCGCCCCTCTGCCCGCCGCCCGCCCGCCCGCCCTCGGCACCCGCACCCCGCCGCAGCGCCCCGCAGAGCCCCCCCGCCTGCCCGCCCGCCCGCCCTTTGCACAGATTTCAGCGCCCTCGCCTCAGCTCACCCGCCCTTATTTACAGCGCCTGCTGCGAGGCGCAGAGTCGCTGCGTGTCGTGCTCGAGCCGCTTCTCCCGGAGGCTTCAGGAACAGCGCTTTCCTTTGAACGGCGTTGCAAAATACTCCACAGACAAAAAAGAGGCAGAGGCTGCACTTAAAAAACAAACAAACAAACAAACAAACAAACAAAAACCCCCCACCCACCTACTTAATGGGACAATTTGCAAGCGTTCCAAGAAGCAGCCCTTCTTCTTTAGGACTTTCCACCTCCTGCCTTTACTGATTGTTAAACGAAATAAACAGGCCAAAGCAAGCCACGCTAGTTGCTTGACAGACTGCTCAGTTTTTATTATTCAACAGCACGAGATGCTGGCACACAGTACGTCTGGCACGTTAAAGCATGAAAACGTTACTATTCCCATCACCTTTTTAGCTCGTTTCCTGTAGTGCCGCCAAAGGCTCGTTCCGTTTCGAAAAGAGCCGGCCTTTTCTCGCAGCGATCGCAGCCTAAAGGCTATTCCTAGGGCAGAAAGACTAACGGCTCGCTCACCTAGGTACCACTTACCTGGCTCCATTAGTTACTACGGGGATTAGCAAGGAAAGCGCATCGCCTTCTCTAAAGGGGAAAGACGCTCTTTTAAGCGCTTCCAGCGACTCCCCAGCATTGTCGTTACTTTGCGCGGCTAGCCAGCTTCTTCAAAGCCAGCTGCAAGAAAGAGTTTGCCTCCAAGGCACAACTTTCTGCTCCCCAGGGGCCGCTCGAGAGGAAAGCGGGCATTCGCCGCCCGCCCTCGGACAAAACGCACGGCAAGCCCTCGAGCACAGCACAAGACACCTTCTCTAGGGAAACCCGCTACTACGTCTCCTTCGCCGCAGGTTTTTCTCGGTATCGTGGCCCATTCGACAAACAAAAGAGGGCGAGAAATGTTTTCATCTGCTCTAAGGGCTTTCGTAGAAGAGAACGACATCGAAAGGAGTTACTACGGGATTTAGGCTCGGCTACGCACGCTACCCCAGCGCCACGGACTCGCTTTCAAGGGTCGGTAACGTGCGCGTTTTTTGCGCTCGTATTCACGGAACGAACAGGCGCTTCCCCGAGGAGGAGCGTTCGTAAAAAACTCTGACAATGCGTTGCGAGGCAGCAAACCTAGGCGAGCAGTTCTTTACTGGGATCCCTCGGCTGACGTTTCTTCGGCCGCACGCTCGCGGTCAAAGGCGTCTTTCTCACGTCCCGCCGTCAGGGCCTCCCCAGCAATTCCCGCAGCGACTCCCCCCTCGGGACAAACAGCTCGAGGACACGCACGGTCTCGCTAAAAGAACGGGGGGGGGGGGGGGGGGAACAAACGCGTGCGCTGCGCGTGGCACTCGCAGACCCGATCTTCGGGTCCAGAAGAAAACTCTCTAAAGCGGACCAGGCGGGCCAAAGAGGTCCCTTCTTTGCGCCACGCTTCTTTCCTCGCGCAGACGTCGGCCGCCTCTCCCCGCTCTCACGGGATCCCCTACCGGCAAGGGCACGGCGAAACGTTTCGGAAACGACAGCGTTTCCCAGAAGCATTTCCAACACCTTGGGAAAACAGCCGAAGGAGAGGCTCACGCGGGGCGCGTAACTAGAAAGAACGCTCCGCACAAAGGCCTCAAATGACCAGCCCGGAGCAGGGATCCCGGGCTCTCCGGGAGCGCAGGAGTTCTCACGTCCTTACTGAATAGAGAGCGCTGCCCGTGAAACACGAGACGCCGCAGCGACGCCGATCGTCGGAGGGAAGCCTGCAATAAGAGCAAAAGAAAAGCAGACGTTGAGGACAAAGACCAAGCTACGAGCCCCTCGCAATCCAGACGCGCTTCTAGATTTACCGCCTATTTCAAGGCGCGCCTTCGGCAATTCCGTCCAATTTATTTTCCCAGAAGCCCGCGGCGAGGACGAAACGCCTCTCAAAGGAAGGTACGGCACAACCGCTCTGGCCTATAAACTACCGGTTTCGACACAGGAAAAGCACGGGGAAAGCGCTCGCGTTCCCCCCGAGAAACCACGTCCAAGCAGACCGATGAAGCAGGCCCCAAGTCTGAAAGCGGACCTAAAGGAGCCCGTTTGGCGGCCACGAGCTGGAACACGCCGTTCTCCTCCTCGCTAACAACCTCCCGTAGAGACCGGCAGCTGTACAGCGCCTTCTGCGCTACACGGAGGAGTCGGATACCGGGCAGATGCCGCGTCCCGAACGCGCAACTAGAGATTTGAACGCACGGACGTAAACAAACGCCCGTGACGTAGCGGAGGTCTAGCGTATTCACGTTTACCGTGCGTCAGTTCTCCTGCGCGGACGGGCCGTTCCACCTTCTTTACTCGTTAGCTGACAGACGCCCTAGGAGAAAGCAAAGAAAGGAAGAAATTCAGAACGAAATGAAACAGATCGGAGGCAGCCTCCAAGGCTTTGATCCATCCCCCCAGGCGGCCGAACCCCCTTTGCAAAGGCACATCTCAAAAGACGTGTCCTTCCGCGATCGCTGCGCTCCTGAGAGCCTAATAGTAGATGGTGCTTGTTAAACAGGAATGAGATGGTAAAACAGATGTTTCCCAGTCTCAAAGAGATTTACGGCATCTACGTATTATGATACACCAAAAAGGAAAAACAAGATGCATTTTTTTTTTGGGGGGGGGGGGGAGGGCGGGCGGTGGGGAAATCCTTAAAGCTTTCAACACCAGCATCTTAATACGGCTTATTTGCACCTTAATTCTGAAGAGAACGAGAAGGGGGGAGAGCTGGCCACAAAGGCGGCGAGGGAAAAAGAGGGAGGCAAAGGCAGACAGAGAAAGGGGACAGCGCAGGGCAGAAGAGGGAGAGGGAGGCAAACGGGCGGACGGGGAGCTGAACAGAGGCGCGGAAACAGAACGAGAAGGCTGCCGAGGGGGACGGAGGGCTGCAAAGGAGCCTGGCGTTCAGCGACGGTATTTTACCGCTCCTCGCGCGTTAGCAGCCCCTTTCAGATGCTTAAGCCCAAATTCTCTCAGCCCTTCACAGCTTCAGTCCCCGCGGCATCTAGTTTCTCCACACTCTCCAATCTTCCTCGCTCTTTCCTGTCCTGCTCAAAACCCCCCCCCCCAGACCCCTTCTGTACTTACGCGCTTCCTTAAAACAGTATCGCCGAAGTCAACCGAACGGGCTGAGCCGCTCCTCTTCCGCTCGCCGGCCCTCGGAACGTCAGCCTGCAAACGAATCGGACCGCCGAGGTCACCGGCAGAGTCTCCTTTCGGAGCTTCGTCCCCGCCCCCCCCCCAAGCTTTAACGACGGTTTCCCAAGCGGGGCAAACGCAGGGCCTCCCTTCAGCCCCGTAACGGTTGTTATCGCGGGCTCCCAAGTCGCCGTGACGACGCTAAGCGGCAAAGCAAGGCAAAGGCAGCTGGGGGCACAGCTTACCCACCTAGCCGCGAAAATTCCTATTTGAGGCCTCCCTCACCGCTTCTGCCAGGCAAACGCACCGAAACAAAGCTCCCGACAGGCAGCTGAGGCTGCACACGGACCTCGGGGCCCCGCTAGCAACAGCGACGCCGGAGCCGCCGGGCTGCCAGGCGCTATTCCCCCCCACACACACACCCTCCCCTGCCGGCCTGGCGAAGCGCGGCTTACGACTCACGAGTGCGGGAAGGACGCCGCCGAGCTTCCCGCGGCCGAAGGCTCCTCGTCAGGAGCGGGCAGAGAACCTTTCCGCCGGCGTTCGGAGTCCCCCGGCCGCTCTCGGCACCCGAGAACTTGCCGACAAAGGGCTGAGGGCGGGAGCCCGCACTTCTTCACGGCGGCACACAGCCGTTCCCCGACGTGCCCAACGCCTAGGAGTAGCGCAATTTATAAAGACAAAAACAGCACCGCTACAGGGCGTAAAGCCAAGCTGAAATTCCGACAGCCAAATCTTCGCGCCCGACAGAACGGGCCATGTGCATCGGCGCCTACAGCTCGAGGCTAGCGAGGCCTCGCGGGCGATGCTTCTCTGGCAGGCTGCGCAGCCGAACTCCTGCGTCTTGCCCGAGAGTGTGCGCTGCCCACAAAAGCACAGAGCGAAGGAAGGAAGGAAATAAATCGATTCAAAGGTCGGCAGAAAATCGTAACAATCCAAAGTTGTTTCTAACCACAAAAGCGCATCTAATACACGAGAAGGAGCCTTAATTCCGCAAGGCTTTCACTTTTCTTCTAGCTGCCGCCTTCCTGCTGCCCCAAATGCCATTGCCAGGCAATCAACCTGGGGTCGCGCTAACTGAGCCTTCCTGAAAGCCATCTCTTCGTTTTACAATTCGCACGCTTCCCTCTCCCTCTGGCCACCTGACCGCCGTTCCCCTAAGACAGGAATTTGCTGCCTTGGGGCTCTTAAAGCACGACGCTTCGCAGACACAGAAAGTCACGCGCGCAGAAACGGATGGACGTGGCATCCTTTCTGTAACGCGTACGCACCTTCCGTTAGATGTCGGTCACCTGTTATTCCGATCGCTATTAACGGCGAACCTTCCTCGCCGGGAAGAACGGGCTTTCCCTTTTGGGGCGACGGAGACGGCTCTCGCTCGGTTCCTTTTCATTTTATTACTTTGGCTCGCTTACGTTTTTCTGGTCTCTTCAACTTCAGCCGTAGCAACGAATCTAAAAATTAAATACCCTATCTTTCCTTTTCTACGTACGCGTGTACGATAACAAAACAAAATACAAACAACCAAAGCAAAACTAAGGCAGCTACGGTTAACGATAGCCGCAGGGTAACAACGGGTCGCTTAGTCCTCAGCACTGCCTCCGGAAGGCCGAAATAACGAACGTTCCGCATCGAGAGTTACCTTAGTTACCCGGGCCAGAACGCCTCCTACTGCCGCAGCTTCTGGGGAGATCGAGGGTCCGCTGCTGCGTTCTTGCTTCCTCGTTTCAGCCCGCCCCTCCCTTAGGGACTAAGCGCAAAAAACCGCTCGCTCGTCCGCCTTTGCTCTTTGTCAGCATTTGCGATCGTCGGTTCCGCCTCTGTAACGAAGAGAGAAAATTGCGTTTCACTTCCAAGAAAACACTTCGACTGACGCGAGTTCTTTTTCTCTTTCCCATGTTTTTCCCCCCCCCCCGCCCCCCCTTTCTTTCTTTTTCCTTCTTTTCCTCAAAGGAAAGGTCTTAATACACCGCCTTGCATCGTACGTTACAGAGGAAACCCTTTGGAAACACTACAGGGCCGACGCCGCGCCGCAACCCTGCTCCGGGGCCCGCCTGCCCCCCCGCTCCTGCCCGGCCCGCGCCGCCAACGAACCGGCGCCCTAAACGCCGCACACGCAAAACGCAACGTCGCACCCACGCTCCAGCCCGCCCTGCCCCGCGCTCCCGCCGCTCCCGGCCCCAGCCCGCCCCCCCCCCCACTCGCCCCGCACCGCCGCCTCCACGCAGCGACGGCCGCAGCGGGCGGGACGCAGCCCGACGCCCCCGAACCTGCGCGTTCGCCTCACCGGGGGCCCCACGTCCCTCCCTCCACGCCACCTCCGCCCTCACCCGCCGCCGCCGCCCGGCCAAAACGCCCTCCCTGCTCGCCGCCATGTAGCTCCCCGCCGCTGCGCACGCGCCGGCTTGGACCAAGCGGGAGGGGCGGAGGGAGCGAGGGGAGCCCGAGGGGCGGGGGGAGCCGGGGGGAGCACGAAGGGAGGCGAGACCCGCAATGGCGCCCTCGCGTGCTCACGGCGCTGCAGACGGGCGGCTCACGCGTGCGAACCGCAGCCTGCCATGCACGCTGCAGCACCCCGCAGCTCATGCCAAGCAGCGAGCGCCCCAAGGCTGCTCTGTCCGTGCCTGAGAGACCGACGGGGACCAGCGAGCAGGCTCCGGTGCTGCCCCGGTGAAAGAGCACCGCGGAGCAGCTCCGAGACGGCACTGCCCGTCCCCGCGGCACCAGGAAGCACCGATAAGGAGGAGCGCTCTGCGCCACCGCTCCGTGAGCACCGCGAAGGGGCGACGAGCACGCTCCATTCGCTTACCCGTTACCGAAACGGCGGAGAGCAGCGGCGAACATGGCGACCGGCACTGAGCGTGTGCGCGCCGGAACTCAGTGCGCGTGCGCGTCCCCGTTGTGGCTGCAATACCGCTTTTTGGACACCCGAGAGCAGCAGTGAGCGCGGTGGAACGCAGTGCGCATGCGCTTCCCCCTTTCGGGTGCAATACCGCTTTTTGGACACCCCGAGGGCAGCAGGGAGCACGGCCGGCCGCCGTGTGCATGCGCCACGGTGCAGTACTGCTTTTTCGACACCCGAGCGACACGTGTCCGGTAAGGACCACACACACACACACACACACACACACACACCCAGCGGGCCACTGCTGCAGGGCGGAGAAGGCACAGGCACCTGGAAGTACAGCTGCTGGCCTGCCCCAGAGCACAGCGCGAACGGCTGCTGGGAACCCCGCTGACAGAGAACCGCGCCTCCCGCCACCTCGAGAGGCACAGCATGGTCTCCCAGAAGGCCAGTACGGGAAGACTGCACCTCCCGGCATGCCCTGCAGACTAAAACGGCTGCCGGGAAAACCCCTGGCAGAAAACTACAGCTCCCAGCGTGCCGTGCAGACTAAAAGGGGCGCCCGGAAGCCCGGTGCCGGAAAACTACCGCTCCCGGCGTGCCTCGCAAAAGCGACATGGCTGCCCGGAAGCCCGGTGCCGGAAGACTACTGCTCCCGGCATGCCGCGCAAAAGCGACATGGCCGCCCGGAAGCCCAGTGCCGGAAGACTACCGCTCCCGGCATGCCCGGCGCCGGGGTGGCGCTCCGCTCCCTCAGCCTCGTGCCCTTCGCTCCACGGCCATCGCGTTCCGTCCCGCCCCTCTTCCCGCCGCCCGCCCTCGGCACCCGCACACCGCCGCATACCGCCGCAGAGCCCGCCCGCCCTTTGGAGAGATTTCACCGCCCTCGCCTCAGCTCATCCGCCCTTATTTACAGCGCCTGCTGCGAGGCGCAGAGTCGCTGCGTGTCGTACTCGAGCCGTTTCTCCTAGAGGCTTCAGTAACAGAGCTTTCCTTTGAACGGCGTTGCAGAATACTCCACAGACAAAAAAAGAGTCAGAGGCTGCGCTAAAAAAAAAAACAAAAAACCCACCCACCTACTCAATGGGACAATTTGCAACCGTTCAAGAAGCAACCGTCTTCTTTAGGACTTTCAACCTCCTGCCTTTACTGATTGTTAAACAAAATAAACAGCCAAAGCAAGCCGCGCTATTTGCTTGACAGACTGCTCAGTTTTTATTATTCAACAGCACGAGATGCTGGCACACAGTACGTCTGCCACGTTAAAGCATGAAAACATTACTATTCCCATCGCCTTTTTAGCTTGTTTCCTGTAGTGCCACCAAAGGCTCGTTCCGTTTCTAAAATAGCCGGCCTTTTCTCGCAGCGATCACAGCCTAAAGGCTATTCCTATGGGAGAAAGACTAACGGCTCGCTCACCTAGGTACCACTTACCTGGCTCCGTTACTACAGGGATTAGCAAGGAAAGCGCATTGTCTTCTCTAAAAGGGAAAGACGCTCTTTTAAGCACTTCCAGCGACTCCACAGCATTGTCATTACTTTGGATGGCTAGCCAGCTTCTTCAAAGCCAGCTGCAAGAAAGAGTTTGCCTCCAAGGCACAACTTTCTGCTCCCCAGGGGCCGCTCGAGAGGAAAGCGGGCGTTCACCACCCTCTGACAAAACGCACGGTAAGCCCTCAAGTACAGCACAAGACACCTTCTCTAGGGAAACCCACTGCTATGTCTCCTTCGCCGCAGGTTTTTCTCGGTATCGTGGTCCATTCGACAAACAAAAGAGGACGAGAAATGTTTTCATCTGCTCTAAGGGCTTTTGTAGAAGAGAACGACATCAAAAGGAGTTATTATGGGATTTAGGCTTCACTACGCACGCTACCCCAGCGCCACGGACTCGCTTTCAAGGGTCAGTAATGTACGCGTTTTTGCACTAATATTCACGGAACGAACAGGCGCTTCACCAAGGAGGATCGTTCATAAAAAAAAACCCTCTGGCAACGTGTTGTGAGGTAACAGACCTAGACAAGCAGTTATTTACTCAGATCCTTCGGTTTACGTTTCTTCGGCTGGATGTAGTCCAAGGCGTCTTTTTCACGTCCCACTGTCAGGGCCGCCCCAGCTAAAGGGGCTGGAGGGCCAAAGGACAGCTGTGGGGCACAAAGAAAGGCTGAAAGAATAGTCCACAGTGCACTAGAGGGATGCTAAGGGGTCTAGAGGGCCAACAGAGGCCTGCAGAGGGAAATTAACATGCTAAAGGAGGAGCCAAAGCAGAACAGAGGGCTGCGAAAGGGGCTGGAGGGCCAACAGAGGGCTCCAGGGCATGAAGAAGGGCTCCCCAGGGATTCTGAGGGGACTCCCAGGGTCCTAAGGGGTCTCGAGGTGCAAGAGACAGCTCTGGGAACCAAGGAAGGCCCAAAGAGGAGTCGGGAAGACACTAGAGGGGTGCTAGGGGCAGTAGATAGGGAAAAAAGTAAAAAGGGGGAGCAAGGAAGACGTGCGGAGGTGGTCTGAGGGGACAAGAGAGGTTGTGCAGGGTGTGGAGGGCCAGAAGACAGCTCTGGGGCACAACCAAGGTCTCCGGAAGGGTTCTGGGGGAACAAGAGGGGTTCGAAGGGGTCTAGATATCCGAGATCCAGCTTTGGGGCAGCAGGAAGACTGAAAGAGTAGTCCGGAGCGCACTAGGGGGGTGCTAAGGGGTCTACATGGCCAACAAATAGGCCTAACCCAAACCCAAACCCAGCCTTCTAACCTAACCCTAACGCTAACCCTAAATGGCCATAACCCTAAACCCTAACCCTGTACCAGGGAAAAACAGGGAAATTCCACTGTCCCCGATGACCTACGGGGACTCTGGTGTGAACGGCGCATGTTCAGGGAAGGACAGACAGACAGGGCCACTGCTGCAGGGCTGAGAAGGCACAGGAACTACAGCTCCCGGCCTGCCACAGAGAACAACGCAGCCAGCTAGTGAGAACCCGCCTGCAGAGGAGTAACCTGCCGCCACCTCGAGAGGCGCAACACGGTCCTCCAGAAGCCCATAATGGCAAGACTACGTCTCCCAGAAGGCCCCGCATATTAAAATGGCCATCCAGGCGCTCGGTGCCGGAACACTACACCTCCCAGAATGCCCTGCAGATCAAAATGGCCGCCCGGAAGCCCGGTGCCGGAAGACCAGAATTCCCTGCATGCCGCAGCGCTCAGTGAGGTTTGACCCTGTGGCGCTTCCGTTCCTCTCCGTCCCGCCCCCGCTGCCCGGGACCCGGAAGCGGCCGCAGAGCCCGGAGCGGCCCCGCCATCCCCAACGCCGATCCCGGACTCCCCCGACACCGGCCCCGGGTCAGCTCCGACACTGCCCCTGCCCCCCCGCGACCATCCCCAGCGCTGCCCCTGGGATCCCCCTGCCCGACACGGTCCCGATCTGACCCAGGCCCCCCCCATCCCCGCGCTGCTCCAACCGCGCGAGAAGCCACCCCAAACCACAGGACTTGGCCTCCATTTTCAGCCACAGAAACAGCCCATTGAGCCTCCATTTCTGGCCCCAAAGATGCAGGATGCAGCCTCTGCTTTTTGTCCCCAAAACAGTCAACCTCGCCACCGTTTTCAAGTCCCCAAAACACGTCTCAGTCTCCGTTTCTGGACCCGAAAACAGAGGACTTGGTCTCCATTTTGAGTAGTAAAAACAGCCAGCTAAGGCTCCACTTCAGGCCCCCAAAACACAGGCCTCGCTGTTTGCAACCACAAAGGCAGCCAACTAAAAGCCCCTCTTTCCGGCCCCCAAAATGCAGGACTTCTTAGCCTGTTTTCAGACACAAAGGCAGCCAACTAAGGCTCCATTTCTGGTCCTCAAGGTGCTCGAACTAGCCTGTGTTTGCAGCCCCAGAAACGCAGGATTTTAGTCCCCATTTTTGACTCAAAAACGGGGAACTTAGTCTCTGTTCTCAACCAGAAAAACAGATGGCTAAGCCCCCGTTTCTGAGCTCAAAAATGCATCCCCAAGTCTCCGTTTTTGGCCCCAAAACCTCACAACTTCCCTTCCTGCCTGCCCTGGCATGTGGCCCCCAAATCCCTCTTTTCGGGACGCAACCTCCAGCTTACCCCTGCCGCCGGCCCGTGTGCGGGGCTTGCAGGAGCAGCCCCATCCCGGGCGGCCCCGGGCCGTGCTTGGGAACTCGGCTGGGGCGGCCCCGCGGGGAGGGCCCGGCCCTGGGGCAGCCTGGGCAGCGCTGGGGGAGCAGGGGGTGCCGGGCTGCGGCCCTTCGAGCTTTATTCCCTGGCCCAGCCTGGCATGGCCCCGCAGCTGAGCCCCGCCGCTCCTCACCTGAGGCCGCCGCCGCTTCCCTCCCAGCACCCAGCACCCGGGTCGCTATGGAGGGAGGGAGGGAGGGAGGGAGGGAGGGAGGGAGGGGGGCGGACAGCCGCCACCAGGGGCCAAATCGAGCTGCCCACCCGCAGCAGCCCACACTCACCCCTGGGGCTCGCCCTGCCCTGGCCCCATTCCCAGCCCTGCCCCACGCTCCTGGCCCCGCCCCACGCTCCTGGCCCCGCCCCACGCTCCTGGCCCCGCCCCTGGAGAGCAGCTCCACCCCCAGGTCTGCACTCACCCCCAGGTGCCTCCCCAGTGACCCCTGGGGCCCCCCGTAGCCCCATGGTCCCTCCACTTCCCCCAGGATCCCCAGGGCCCCTCTCATCCCCAGTCCCACCCCAGTGCCCCCCAGTGCCCTGCGGTGTCCCCGGAGCCCCCAGGCACCTCCCGCTGCCCCCCAGTGCCCCCCACTCACCCCCGGTCTCTCCGCTCCCCCGTGTCCCTACTCCCCCCAGGCTGCGTCCCTGGGCAGGGATCGGCCGGGGGGCACCAGGGCCATGTTCTTGGGGCGGCAGGGCCGGGGTCAGCGCGAGACCTCCAGAGAGCTCAGACACAGCCGACACCTTCCCTGGGTGGACGGAGCTTTATTGCCCTCCTGCCCCGGGGTGCTGGGGTCCCCCAGCGCAGGGCACCGGGGCTGCCGCCCGCTGCACACAGGAGGCCTCGGCACGCTGCCGCCTCTGCTGAGCTGCAAAGACAACGCAGGGAGGCACCATGGGTGCTTGGCAGCCGTTTCCCCCACGGAGCCCCGCCGGGGGTGGCTTCCCTGGCCAGGAGCCTGGGCGCCCCGGGCGCTGGCTTTCAGCACCAGCGTCCCTGGCCCGGCACCCACGGGGCCTCCGGATGCCTCCCTGTCCCTCGAGGCGGGAGCCCGGCCACCATCACATACCTCCCAACAGGAATGCCAGGTCCCGCTGCTGGAGTCACTCGGCCGGCGCGGTGTCCTGGAGGACGCCTGGCACACGGGGAAACGCAGCTGTCAGGACATGGCCCTAGCCCTAAACCCCAACCCCGGCCCTGGACCCCGACCCCGACCCCGACCCGGGGACGCAGCCGGGAGGAGCGCGAGAGCCCGGTGTTGCCTCTCACCCAGGACGATGACGGCTGCCGCCTGCGACGCCTGGTAGCTCCCCGTGCAGCAGCTCTGGGCCGTGCTGAAGAGCCTCTCCAGCAGCGCGGGGCAGTCTCGGGCCTGGGGAAAAGCAGGGACGCGGGAGCTCGTCTCCAGCTGCCAACGCCCCTCCGCCCACCCACGGCCAGGCGGCCCTGCGGTGCAGGAGCCGCGGGGCATCCGGCCGCAGGGACGCAGGCCCCAGCGCAGAGCTCACTCACCAGGTGACTGCAGACCTCGTCCTGCAGCTCGGCCGCGCTCAGCCCAGCGCTCGCAGCGATGCGCCGCCACACCCTCTTCGACCCCAGAAATGGGGCGCACAGGTGGAGAGCGACCTTGCATGCCTGGAAAAGAGCGTCGGGTCCTGTCACGGGGATGCTGCTCGCCTGCCTGGGTGCCGAGGGAGAAACCTCACCACGGCAGCGTCCAAGCAGGGGTCTGAGCAGACGCCGGCAGCCCTGCGCAGGCAGGAGCGGCACCACGGCTCTGCTGGCGCCACGGGGCTTCCTGCAGCTCTGCAAGGCGCTCTGGGGGCTCTTACATTGGAGACGGCCGGGGCCGGGTCCCGGAGGTGCAGCACGAGGCTGGGAAATGCTTCCTGCACCTCTCTGCGGAATAAGGACCTCCTCCCCGAGGCGGACGAGGCCAGGGCGCTGTAGAGGTCGAAGGCCGAGCAGCGCAGAACCTCTTCCTCCTGCGATCGAGAAAGCCCGTCTGGCAGGCTGCTAACGAGGGCACCGTGTACAAACCGCTCGGCACCACCGGGGCGCTGTCCGCAGGGGACGGCGGCACCGGGACGGCTCTCGCCCGCCAACAGGAGAATGAGCGGCTTCACTTACCGCCCCCAAGAACGCCCGGGTGGACCTGGCGATCTCTTCAAAGGCAGAGCCCACGGCCCTCGCCTTCAGCTGCCCCAGCACCTTCGCCAGCGCCAGCAGGCGCTCGGCAGCCACCTCCGCGCCGGCCACGTCCTCCAGGCCCCCGAGCAGCACCTCCACCACGGCTGCGCTGTGCCTCCGCAGCTGCGAAGCAACGGGCACACAAGCTGCTCACTATTCCTGCCTCTCACCGCTGCTCTTCACCGCTGCGCTTGCTAGAGCAAGCCCAGAGCAAACCCCAGCCCAGGGAGCCCCAACTTGCACCCAGCATCCCCTTTGCCACCCTGCTGACATCAGAGCGAGGAGCGTGGTCTTAGCACAGCCCCGCGTCTGCCTCAGCTCGTCTCTCCAGGCTCCTCAGACCCCAGGCAGCTCTCCACTGGCAGCTCGCGAGTTCAGGCTGCGCTCGGAGCCCAGGAAAGGCCATCTCACCTTCGCGGGCGCTCCACTGGCCATGTTGCCCACGCCTCTCACGGCCATTTGCTGCACGGCGCTGACGGGGTCCCGTGATCTTGCTGCTAAGGCCTCTAAGAGGGGCTTCAGGAGCTTCCTCTCCTCCACCACTTTGTCCTTCATCAGCTGCAATCAAGCCACATGGCTACTAGCATCGGGCGCGATTCACACCAGGCAGGACGCAGGAACCCCTCCGAGCCCTCCCTGCCTGCTGCTGCCTCACCTCAGCAAAGAAAGCCGTGGCCGTGAGCCGCAGGTTGGTCGAGCGCGAATCCAACCACGGGAAGAGGCTCTGCACCAGGCGCTGCGGGACGAGCTCCGCGCGGAGCAGCACACTGCGCACAAAGCACAAGCAGGCTTATGACACGCGATCCTGTGGGCCGGCCACGGGCCGCGACTCCCAACTTCTCCCGCTCTTACGCAGATGCTGCCCTGCACCTCAGCAGAGCTCCCGGGCGCTCAGGAAGGTCTCAGCAGCCCTTTCCCCAGGACAGCCCCCACGACACGGCAGGGCGCATCCCGGCGGCTCTCACCTCGCCAGGAGACACACGCCAGCGGTGTGAGCCCGGGGGTCTGCCAGGGACGCCCACACTCCCTGCTCCCGGAGCAGCTGCAGCCATCGCTCCTCCAGGCATTTTGCCAGCACCAGCTCCATCGCCTCCACAAATAGTCTGGTAAAAAAAAAACCCAAGAAATCTCCGGTCACAGAAGTTTGGGGGAAGATTTCTCTTTAGCAGAGCTAGAACAGCTCCGCCGCTATGGGAGCTGTTTGTTCGCTCATCCTAAACTCCACTGAGGGAGAGGCAAAGTACCCCTGAAATGACACTCTGCAGCCTTCAAGTCTCAAGCTAACCAAAAACCGGCATTTTCATCCTTTGTCCTGCCCCAAACCCATGGACGGCAGGAGAAAACCCAGGCTCCCTCGGCTGACTCCATGCCAGATGCCCAGGGCAATCCCCAGCGGCTCTGCTAAGCAGCGCTTTGTGGAGAGCACCTTGCAGGCGGCACACAGCACCGACTTGCTCCTGCCCTTGCGCAGCGGGAGCGCGGGCAGAGCACGGCGCTATGGGGAGCTCCGCGACAGCCCCTGGCTGGCCACACAGAGTCTACGGGCAGGAACGGCCACGCTGCGGCCAAATCCCCAGGCACGCTGCCCTGCAGCGACCAGTCCTGCCTCCCCACGGAGGCAGCCCAGCGCCAGCGGGACAGTCGGGCGCGCCTGCAAGGCCACGAACCACACGAGCAAAGACCCGGGCCACAGGCCAGCCCTGCCCCTGCCCCTCCTCACCTGCCTGGTGTGTCATCGCTCCCCGGCTCCCCGAGGGACAGCGCCATCTCCTCCCCCAGCGTCTCGCTGACCTGCCCCAGGAGGCCGGGAAGCAGGCAGGGAAGCAGGTGCTGGACCAGCCTCTTGCTCCGCAGGACGGACACTACCTCGGAGAGGGCGCGGGTGATCTACAGAGAAATTCAGCCAAGAACCACCTGGTAAAACAAGGGCTTTCCCACCGGCCACGTCCCCCCGCCAGCCTGGGGGCTTTTACTGTCTCCAATTCTCACTGCGGCGATGGCCGTGTGGCCCAGCAACAGCAAACTGTCCTGGCTCCCCACACCGCTAACGCTGCCGCCGCCCCGGCACAGCACCCTGCGAGGCTCCACCGGCGCTCGCACAGGGCACAAAACTCCCTCGCGCTGAAGCACGAGTTGGAAAGTAGATGCGAAGCAGCACTAACACCTCTGCCGCTGACCGTACCGTGCGAGGCTCCAAGGCAGCCTGGCTGCTGCCCAGCTCCTGAGTGCAGCAGTCGCTCCCGTGGCTGCTCTTTCCAGCTGCCCTCAATTTTTTGGCTAAGCGCTCCAGGATTTGGCATCCCAGGGCGCTTCTCCCCAGGCTCCTCCACACCTCCACCGTGTCGCTGCAAGGGAACAGACGCTTGCCCGTGAGCCCCTATCCTCAGCTACCTGCGACGTCCTCACAAGAGGCCAAACGCTCTCCTTGTCTGCAACGGGGCTGGCAAGGCCCGCGTCAGGGCAGAGACACTGGCCCACGGTCCTGCAGCGCTCGGCCTTTCCTGGGGAAAAACCACCTGCTTCCGACCGGGACCCCCCACGCAGGCGCGCCCTGGGGCTGGGGCTGACGGCAGGGGGAAGGGCCAGTGCGCAGACCTGTCTGTGGGCAGCTGCTTCTGGAGGAGGCTGTTGAGCACCGGCTGTTGGTGAGAGCGGATCAGGAGGAACATCGCCCGCAGCACGAAGCACCTGCGGGTGCTCTGCCGGGTGCTCTGCAGGCAGGTGTAAAGGATGCGCACGAGTTCAGGCACCTGAAAGGAGGAAGGCGAGAAAGAACGGCTCGGTGCGTCTTTTCCCCGTCCTTCTTCGGGGCCAACAGCCAACAACAGAGAACAGCCAAAGGCGAATGCAAAAAAATGCCTCTCTTACCTCCTCCTGGAATATTTGCTCTCCGCACTCCCCCAGAAAGGTGAGCGTCCACCGCCCAGCGGCCCGCGCACACACGCGCCTGGCGCACAGCAAGCTCTCCACGACGGTGCTCACGAAGTCTGTGGCCTGGCCTCGGGGGAAATACTTGCAAACAAGCTGGGGAGAAATCAGAAACACAAGAGACCACGTCCCAGGTTGCTCAGATGCAAAACTCATGTCCTGAGAGCAGTGCACTCACACACACACACACACATCATGGCATCTGCTCCTTTGCCGTGGAGCAAAAGGACAGACACATCTCCAGCCTGCTGCTCCATGCTCACGCCACATGTCCCCACGCGACAGCTCGCTCGGGGAACGGCGCGAGACCCTGCAGGGAGCAGGGAGAGGGGCAGGAGCCCGTCACCAGGCCCCCACCCCACGTTTCAGGGGCCAGTTACCTTCGCGATGTTGGCGGAGGTCGCCAGCAGAGACTCGGAGGTGACGGTGCCGAGTCTCTCACACAGGTGCCCGATCTCGTTGGTCCAGGGCACCACGTCTGTGGTCTCAGCTGGAGCTGGGAGAAAGGGGAGTCACGTTTGCAGGGAGCGAACCTCTGGCCCCACGTGCGGATAACGGAGGATCTGAGGGAGGGCGGCGAAGGCCACGCGAAGCCAGGGCCCCCCCAACATGGCACAGTGGGTTCGCGAGCCAGGCGAGGGGCCAGCCGCGGAGGGGGACGGTCTCTGGCGCCGGGGACGACGTCCTGCCCTCAGACAGCAGTGGCGGACGGCCCTGCGCCGCTCTCCTCACCTCCTATTTGGAGCAGGTGGCCAAGGCAGGTCGCTGCCCGCTGTCGGGACACGGCTGACACGTCGCACGTCAGAGGCCCCAGCAGTCCCGCCAGGGAGCCGAACTGCTCGCAGGCGCGGTCTCGCTGCGGGAGCAAGAGGCAGGCAAAAAGGTCACCGTCAGCCCTGCGGCCGCTCGCCCTCTCCCGGCCGTGCTGCCCCCGAGCCGTGGCTGAGCCAGGGGTGAACGAGGGGCTGCCCCACGGCCCCGGGAGACCCGAAGTCCGGCGCCCGCCGAGGCAGAGCTCCCTGTGTGTGGCGTCCCCGCTCACCCTGTGCTCACGTCCGTCTTCGTAAGTGCCCAGCAGCTGGACGCACACCTGCAGGGCCCTCTCCCGCTCGCACGCGTGGGTCGAGGCAAGCCAGCGCCGCAGAACCTGGGCACGGGCAGACCTGTCTCACCATGGGCGTTTTTCTGCCCAGTGACCCTCGCCAGCCCCCTCCCTTCCCGGCCTTGCCACCCCACAGCCCCAGTCTCTCCGGGTGCCCCGGCCCCGGGCGAGGAGCCCTTCCCCACGGGAACCTCCCTGCTCCGGCCTCAGCCCAGGCTGCTCTCGCCACGGGCAGCATTGACTTGTGCAGCGCCCCTCGCTCACAACTGCGGCTGGGGAGAGGCTCTGGCTGCTCTAGGGGGCTGCAGGACACTGCGAGCTGCCTGCAAGGAAGCTGTGGCCGATGGGAAGAGCTTGGATGTGAAATCAGGGCAAGGGAGCCTGAAACTAGGACCATTTCACTGTCCACCAGTCTGGGTGTTGCACCTAGTTACAGGGAAGCTCCCCTCCTTGGACCAGCCCTGCAGGCGGGATCCCCACGGCTCTGCCCCACTCTGGCAGCGGTGACGCTTTCCCTACCGCCCCGGGGACACTCACCTGCACCATGTCCTTGAGGCAGATGGGGGCCAGCTCTGCGCGGAGAAGGGCTGCCATGAACTGGCCCAGCGCTCGCAGAGAGGGCGCCTGCACACCCTGACACCAGAAAGGGGGGCTGAGGCCGGGCACCCCACGGAGATGCCAGCGCAGCCAGCAGCTGCCAGAGCGCAGGGCGCCGGGAGCTGGGCCCCCACCGAGGGGTGGCCCAGAAGGGCCAGCGGGTACCAGGGCGCGTGGAGCAGCCGCCGCCGTCTCCCCTCTCACGTCCGTCTGCTCCGGGCGACGAAGGCACACGACGCCCTGGCAGCACTGAGCCAGGAGGCTGCAGTTTTCCTCCCTGCTCAGATGGGGCTGCAGCTTGCTGCCAGGAGAAAAAAGGGAGGCAAGAAAGAGAAGGGGCTTACCAGCACTCTCCAGAGCGAGTCAGAGGACGACTGCCTTTGTCCCCATCGACAGCCCCAAATCCAACGCCCGCAGCCCCAGCCACGCCAGCCAGCTGGGCTGGGACACGCAGCGACTCCCACAGCCTGGGGACAGACCCTACCTCAACTGCTTCATGGCCACGAGGGCCCGGGGGTGCACCGGGGACTCCTGGGGCTCCTCCTGAATCACCTCCTGCAAGTCACAGGCAGACACGTGCAAAGTGGGCAGCGGCGCGGGAGAGCCCTCCCACCCGTCCTGGCCGTAGGCTCTTCTGCCAGACCCCGCAGGCACCGGCCCTGCCACCCCCACGGCTCCCACAAGGGTCCCGTGGGACGAGGCGGCAGCTCCCTGGCGCCCGGATGCACCACGCTTCCCCGCCACAGCCCCGAGCGCCAGCACCCACGTCCCCCAACGGTTTGGGACATGGCTCGGGGCCCGTGGGAGTTTGTGCGATGCCCCAGGAGACCATCGCACCTCTGCGCAAATGCAGAGCCCACAGCTGCCCTGGGCAACGGTCCCAGCTCTGGGCACTCACCAGCAGGGTCTGCAGCAGCTCCCGCTTGCAGCAGAGCTCGAACCCGGGGCCGGTGACCGCAGCCTGGATGGCAAGGCTGATCTCCGTGACGCTCTGCGCCAGGGAGAGCTTCAGTTGTGCATCCTGATCCCAGAGGAGAAAAACACACTTTGAGCTCTTCGCAGGTCCGAGGGCGGAAAGAGCAGCGGGGCTGGGGGGAATCTGCCTCCAAGCACAGCACGGGGAGGACACTATGCCTTCCGGGAACCCCGCGGACCCCAGCTCGGCACCTGCGCCCCAGCAAGGAAACCTCTCTCCCCTCCTGGGAAGGAGCCTCCCAAGGGGAGGGAAGCAGCTGCCCCGCTGCCGGCCGGAAAGACCCTGCGGACCCCTGCCCAAGGGAGCAGGGCGAGCAGTGCTGGCACGGCTGCGACGGGAGAGGCGCGCACGGGAAGGGCAAGGAGAGGCTGGAGCTGGCGGCACCCGGCCGGCTCTGCCCCGCGCCCCAAGCACCCACCTGGCAGCCCTCGCGGTAGAGCTGCAGGACGTTCCCCACCACGTCTCTCTCAACGTGGGCGAGCAGCTGCTCCCTGGGGGCGCGCAGTGCCATCTGGCCGTATGTCACCATCAGCGCAGCGCGAGTAGCGCGGGTCCTCACCGTGTCGCTCTGCCGGGAGGTCGCCGGAGAAGCACCGAGACGTCAGCCCGCGGCCCCGCTGTGCCCGGGACTCCACACGCTCCCGAGGCGAGAGCTGCCCTGCGCCCGACCGGTGGCGCAGCTCCCCACGCACCTCCCAGCAGCTCCCCACAACACCACCACAGGCTCTTTACCTTCTGGTGTTTCAAAGTCCCCGTGAACTCCTTCACCGAGGACAAGGCCAGCTGGAAGTGGCTCTCGGCACAGCGGGACACAACTGAAACCATTCCCTGCAACGCAGCAGAAACAGGGAGTCGCTCCAGCCCCAACGCCCAGCCCTGGCCAGCTCCACCGGCCAGGCAGGACCTTTCCCCAGGGAAACGGGCGTGAACAGAACGCCAGCAAGGGCTGGAGCAGGGCATGCAGGGCCCCTCTGCCCCGGGGACACGCAGGGGACACTCGGGAAAGCAGGGCGACATGAGAAAACCTCACCTGTGCCTCCCACAGCTCCACGAAGTTGGCTGCTTTCAGATGTGCCAGCGTCTGCTTTCGCACGTGGCGGAGGCACCCGCAAGCTGCCAGGGCCGTGCCGAGAGCCTTGTACAGGAACCGCTGCAAGAGAAGAGGCCGAGCCCCAGCTGCGGTGACAGCCCGGCCTGGCGGGAGAGGGCCAGGCCACGGCAGCCCCACTGTGCCGGTGCCCGCGGCGCCAGCCCCAACAGCGGCCGGTGGCCAGCCCAGCCCTGCCACCAGCCCAGCACGGAGGGGAGCGTGAGCACCTTCTTGGGGAAAGAGCGGGCAGCAGGGAAACCAGCCCGCGGGGCAGAGCGCCACCGCCAGCCCTCGCCCTGGCCTGAGCCTCCCGCGCCTCCGCCGCCGCAGCCCTCGGGGTGCGCGAGCGGCAGCGACGCCACGCAGGGAACAAACCTTCTCCCAGGACAGGCGGGGAGAGCTGCCCAGCTGCCGGCTCAGCTCCCGGCTCAGGCCCACGGTCCAGGCCTCGCTCCTGATGACCTCCAGCGACGTTCGCAGAAACTAGGGCAAAGTGGGAGATGAAGCAAACGCCCCCCTGCCCTTGGCCAGGGCCTTTTGCACATCCAAGTGGCCCTAGAGACTGTCGGGGCAGAGCTCCCCCTCATGACAGTCCGTCTCCCCACCCGCCCCTCTTGCAACCTGCCTCTCGCTCTTCCCCTAACGCGCCACTTGAGTCCCCTGGGCTCCGCACACGCCAGAAGCAGGTGGTGCCACGGCATGGGGCCACTCCAGAAGCCCCTGCCCCGGCCTTCGGCTGCCTTCGTGCTCAGCCGTGCCCCACGTGCCGAGAGCGGCTCCTCTGAGCGGGCAGCACCCATGGCCAGGGCAGGTGCCGGGGGCTCAGGAAGTGCCCGTGCTGCTCGGTGCCCGAACAGGGAGCCCCCAGGTTCCTCCCACCGCTTTTCCTGCCCCCTCATTTGCCCCATCCAGCTGGGACCCCCTCAGGGACGTCGTACCTTCAGCAGAAGGCTCTCCCACTCGGCCGCATCCAGGGAGCCGGCGGTTGTTCCTGCAAAGCCCAAGGAAGCAAAGTCCTCGCTGTTATCCCAGCGAGCAGCACGGGAGAGCCCGGAGGTCTCCTTTGCAGTCTGACGCCCCAAAGCCTCAGGCCACGGGGCTGACAAGCGCCAGCAAACCCGGGACCATTGCCCTCCACCAGGCTGGAGAGCTGAAGCATTTTGCTGCCCCCTCCGCCCCCAGCCTCTCCCTCCCGCCGGCACTTTACCTGCCAGGTGCTGCAGCAGCAGGGGGATCTCCGCGGCCCAGCTCGCCCCCACGGCTCCATGGATCGTGCCGGGCAGCGCCTGCAGCAGCTGCAGGGCCGCGGCTCCACGGCCACCGCCTGTGTGCGGAGCCACCGCCGCCACCACCTAGGCCAGGGCAGGAGAGAGACGGGCTCACACCTGCCCCAGGAGCCGCGGCTGCCCCGCAGGCAGGGAAGTCGGCACTGCCCTGGCTGGCAGCAGGCAGCCGATGGCTTCGCCTGGGCACTGCCATCCCCCAGGAGGAGCGGGAGTCTCTGACGGGCAGGGAGGCTCAGGCACCCTCCAACACGCTCCTGCCTCCTCCCGGGGCGCCTGGCACCGGCCTCGGCACCATCTCTCCCACCCTCTCCCCTCGCTCTGGCCCCAAAAGCTCTTCCCCGGGGCCCCGCTACTCACCAGCAGGCGAGCCAGCAGGGCCTGGGGAGCCGGCAGAGCAGCTGTGGGCAGAAAGAAAGGCTGCGTGAGATGCCCAGCCCCACTGTGCCCTGCCCTGCCCGCGCCACGTCCCATGCCCCCGCGCGGGGCTGAAGGGGACCCCGGCTGTGCTGCCTCCACACCAGCCCTGCCGGGATCCCGCGCTGAACAGCTGCTGACAAAGGCAGCTCCGGCACGGCAGGAACCAGCCCCTGGGTCCGGCAAGAGCTGGATGCAGGAGCACCAGGCACCTCTGCCAGGGAAGGGGCGCGCAGGGCAGAGCCCTCGCACCCAGCAACGGGCACCGCTCTGCCCTGCGCTGCCCCAGGCCTCCTGTGTGGGGCTGGCAGGGGACACAGGGACACGCGCTGCCCCGCGCCCACCCAGCCCAGCACAGCGCGCCAGGTCTTTCTGCTCCCCACCTTGCTCCTCAGACTCCAGGGCCTCGGGCGCCGCCTCCTCTTCCTCGCGCTCTGCTCTCTCCTGTCTCTCGGCCAGGGCACGCAGACAGCGGCAGAGCGGGACCAGCATGCCCGTGTACTCGGCTGGCACCACGTACCGCAGCAGCCTCGGCCACAGGAGCTGCAGGCAAGAACCAGGCCATTCGGCACGCCGGCATTTCCGCCTCTCCCTCCCAGTTCCCCTGTCATTGCCGCTTCTCGGCACCGGCCCCTCGGCCTCGCTCCTTCCCTAACTCAGTCTCACCCCGACTTCCTCCTCCACCTTCCCTCCCTCTCGCCCACCTTGCTTCATGCCGCTTTCCCCCTCCCTCTGGCTGCCCGTTTGGCAAGAGCTGCCGGCACAGCTCACCCCAGGGGCAGTTCACCTCCCCGCTGCAAGGGGACGCAGGAGGCGTACGGCCCCGCCAGCCCCTACAGCTCCTCTGCGGGACGCAGCCGAGACGCGCGCCCAGCGGTGCTCCAGGCAGCGCAGACGCGCTGGACGAGCAAGTGCGGCCCCACACAGCTCAACCCCAGCTCTTCTTGGCTGCTTTAGTGGCTAAGATGGGGAGTCCCAGTGCACAGGGGAAAGCCTCGGGCACCGCCAACCCCACCGCTCAGGGAGCTCGCAGACGGAAAGGACGGAAGCGTTTCCGTGAGCTGCGCGAGCTCTGCAGCCTGTCAGGGGAGAGGTTCGGGCCACGGGGAGGGCGAGGAAAAGTGTCCCCAGACAAGCAGCAGCAGCAGCAGAGGATGACTGACTTTGGCCACTGCTCCTGCAGAGATGTCCAGCGTGCCCAGGACGTGCACGCACAGGCCCCGAATAGCCCTTTCCTCCCGGGCTTCCACTGCGCAAAGTTTTCCTGTCGCCTGCGAGACAGAGGTGGGAAACACTCGTCACCGCCTGTTCCCAGACCTTGCGGCGCACGGTGACAGGGAGGCCGCTCCCACCGCAGCACCGGCGCCAGTGGTCCTGCTGCACCGGGCTCCCCGCTGCCAGGGATGCCCACGGCAGTGCGGCACCGCTGGGGCATGGCAGCCCCGGCGCCGCGCTCTGCCCTTACCAGTCTGCCCGAGGCCCGGCTGAACTCGCTGAAGATGTGCCCCACCACGTCCCACGCCGAGCAGCCCGGGGCACTGGAGTGCAGCAGCTCCCCGATGAAATGCAGCACTTCCCTCCTCACCTGCCGGGGAGGCCGCAGTCACGACCCCGGCCCAAACCCCGAGGGGAGCTGCCTTTGCGGCACTGCAGCCCCTCTGGCCGGGCCGAGGCGACGAGGGTGCAGCAGCAGCCCTCGCTCCGTGGCCGCCACCGGGCTCTAGCCCCCGGTCCTGCCTTTGCCTCCTGGTACGGCCTCGCCAGGCTCTGCCCCGGGGAAAGGGCTGCTCTGCCACCACGGCAGCACCGGCCCTGCCCAAACCAGCTCACCTGGGCTGTGGTGTCGCGGCACACAGACTGCGCAAGCTTGGCGAACAGGGGCAGCTTCTCCCTCGTGTCGGGGGCTGCAAGAGACAAGGAGAGGCTTGCGCTGAGGCCGAGCCCCCATTTCCGGAGGGAGTCGTCACGGCTCCACGGCTTTTTGTACACAAGTGGGACAGAAAAGCGGGGCCAGATTGGGATGTCAGAGGAAGCAGCAGCATCCCAGCAATGGAGTAGGGACTCCAGTACTCCGGCCCATGTTACTGACCGTCAGAGCGCACCAGAGCTTGCAGCATTTCCATGGCTGCCACACGATCGGCCTTGCTCCCGTTCCTCAGCTTGCAGTACAGGAAGACAATCGTCTCCTCCGGGCATATTTGGGCTGTGGGGAAGAAATCACGCTTGGCATTAGTGACCAGTGCCTTCCCACACGGGCAGGTTTGCGAAAGAGCTGCCGGGACACGGTGGCGCGGCGCTGGCTCTCCTCTCCTTACCCAGCAGCGTGATGCAGCGGCACAGCTCTGCTCTGTGCTCTGGGCTGGGCAGCTCGATCTCGTCGCAGAGCTGTGGGAACAAGGCGCGTTTCAGAGAAAGCCGGATCGGCATGGAAAGGGACAGCAAAGAAACTGCGCTGCCAGCTCTCGTCTCACGAGCAGCTCTGGGCACGGACCCACGGCCAAAGCCCAGAGCCCCGGGCACACGCAGAGCTGTGCAGCAGCCGAGGCGGCCCAGGAGCCCCAGGCCAGCGATGCAGCGTCACACCTTACCTGCTGGTGCACAGCAGCATTGACGGCCAGAAGCTTGGCCCGGGGCACGTGGGTCTGAACGCCCGCCACGGCCCCCAGGAAATAGCCGAGAGTCTGCAAAGGAGTGCCGGAGGGAGAGGGCGGCTGTCACCGCGAGCCGCCCAGAAAGGGAGAAACCAGCATTGCTGGGAGGCGCCACGGCCTGAACCCACTTCCAGGGAAACCCCAGCCCCGCACGGAGCTTCTGGCTCGTCCTTCCCGCAGAGCAGCACTGCGAGGTCTCTCTCCTCTGCGTGGCCCCACCGGGATGGCCTTTCCCGGCACATCGCCCCCCTCGCACCTTTCCCTGTCACAGGGGCTGGACGTGGCCCTGGGCGCGAGGGCAGAGCTCCTCGCGCGCCCCCAGCCCCAGGAGGCGGCGCAGCCTCCCCTCCCGAGACGCTCGCCCCAGTGACTCTCCGCTGCCTCCTGGGCCTCCCGCCTTGCTGCTTTCTTCCAGCAAGAGCCTGGGAAGCCCCAGGCCCCCGTTCCCCCTTTCCTGCTCAAAGGGCCCCGGCTCCTCCCGGCACCCCATAGCTCCCCGACGGCCCCCGGCCATGCTGTGCCCCGCACAACGCCTCACCGTGGTCACCCCCAAGGGGTCCCAGACATCACGATACTGGTGCAGGAGCCAGAGGAGCTGCTCCCAGACGTGCTCGCGGTGCTCCTCCGTGTGCAGGAGGACACCCATCATGGCACCCATCGCCCTGAGCACGGCCTGCTTGACCTGCCGAGGGACGGTGACACACTGCGTCAAGGACTGCGGGTCTCTCCAGCGCTCGCCTCCCCCAGACACCAGCCCGCCCTTCCCGCATGGGGCTTTCCCCTCCCCGTCGCCCCTGGTGAGAAGGGCTCGCTCGCCAGCACAGAGAGCATTTCCTCCCAGCACCCCCGGCCTGCCCCGCCAAAAGGTCCCAGGATTTGGCTCCTTCCTGGCAGGGAGCCCCTGGCCTCCGGGCTCCTGGCTCGGGGCCGCCACAGGCAGCTGCTGCTGCCCACGGCTGCGAGAGCAGCAACACTCACCTCCTCCTGCTCACAGCCCCGCCAGTTCCTGCCCGCGTAGCAGAAGAGCGGGTAGACGGGGGCGCAGAGCTGGGCAGCCCCCAGGCGAGGGAAGGCACGCTTCTCCCCCTCGCGCAAGTACACGCTTATCCCTCTGCACCACTGCTCCACAGCTGCAGCACAAGAAGGGAAACAGGATCGCCTCGAAGCCTGACCGGCACGAGACCTCGCACCGGCCCCCAGGCCTGCTTTAAGCCCAGGCCAGGCTCGCCGGGGCGCAGGTTGCGAGGAGATCTGCCTTCAGGGACGCGTTGTGCCACGGTCCGAGACGGCTGGATTGAAACGCCGCCTTGTTTCTCCCCTCTTCCGCCCCAGCACATCTCCTCCTCCGCACAGCCTCGCTCCCCTCCACCGCTGCCTGCTGCAGCCCTGCCTCTCCCTTCCCAAACGTTTGCCCCGCAGCACAAGCTTGGGGGCTTTGGCAGTTCTTCCCTGCGCTCTCCCTTAAAGCCCACAAACACAAACCCAGGCTGCCCTGGGGGAAAGGGAGGAGCAGGGGGGAAACAGAACTGGACAGAGCTCAGCCAAAGGCAGGTAAAACCGGGAGGCAAGCGCGGGAGCAGAGGCCGGGAAGGGACCCAGGAGCTGCTCGGGGCAGCTGCAAGGAGCGCCGGCCCGGCCTGCCCACAGACACCCCGGCGGCACCCGCCGCTCCCGCATGTTCAGGGCAGTTTGGAGCTGCCGAGGCCGGAGCTCGCTGCAGGCTCAGCCCCGCCGTGCTCGCCCCGAGACCCTGGCGAGGCGCCCAGGGCCGCCCCCTCCCCTTCCCCTCCCCGCGGGCCCTGCCGCGGCGCCGACACTCACCGCCGCAGACGGCACTCAGCATCCGGCCGCTCCCCACCATGCTCAGCACGCCGCGCAGGGCCGACAGCGTCGTTTCCGCGAAGGGCACGCACTGCAGGGCTGCGGAGAGGGCAGGGACGGGCGGCCCCGGTCAGCCAGAGCCGCCGCGGCCCGCGGGCTCCATCCCCTGGCAGCGCTGCCAGGCCAGGGCCAGGGCTGCGGGGCCGTGCTGGGGGCAGGGGGACGGGAGAGCTGCCACAGCGCTGGGGGAGGCCCCGGCACGGGAAGGGTCCTGCCAGGGCACCCGTGCGCCGGCCGCCTTCCCCGAGGGGCGTGGGGAAGCCCTGGGGCACGGGGAGGACGGTGCGGGGCAGAGTCTGGCACGTTTGGTCTCCGGTGGGTTCCCTCCAGCCCAGCCCAGCCCAGCCCAGCCCGTTTTGGGCAGGGGCAGGAACCCCGTCTCCTGCCTGGCACCCACTGTAACCCGGAGCAGTGGGCTGGGGGGCCGTACCATAGCGAGCAGCGAGGTTGCGCAGGGTGACGAGGATGAACTCCTCCGACATCTCCTCCATGGCCTTCAGGCGGCCCTGCAGCGCCGACACCACGTCGTGCAAGTGGGAGCGGGCCAGCGCCACCAGGACGTCACTAGCTGCCGTCCTCACGGCGGCCGTCGCACCCTGGAAGACAGCAGCTCGCGTGTGGCAGGAGCACAACCGGCCGTCTGCCACGGCTCGGCCTCCAGGCAGGACAAGGAACCGGGAACTTGACTCCGACTGTCCCTCGCTCACAAACAGTCCGCCCCCACCTCTCTGCACAGCTCTGGGTCACCGCCCCAACCCCCCGCCAGGACGCATCCCGAAGCCTCTCCGTAGGACGGCCGGGCTGGACGCTGGCGTCTGGGGTCACCCTCAGCAAGAACGAGCTCACCTGGGCCGCTCGCAGGTCCTCGCACGCCACCGCTATCACTCTGTCCACGACAGAGCTCTGCAGACGGCTCTCGTCGCCCCACAAGACGCTCTCCAGCTCGCGGTAGGTCTCCGCTCTGCCACCCTGGGGACACACCGCACACGGCAGCGATGGGACGTGCTGCCCCACAGCAGCTCTGCTACGCCAACGCCGCGGATGAGCTACCGGCACCGCTCAGCGCAGCCGTCGGGAGCGGGCGAGAAAGCCTGCGCTGGGATTTCCTGACCCGAACCCGAACCCGAACCCTGGGGACGCCAACACCTCCTGCGGGAAAGGAGGGTGTGTGGGAGCGTCTGCCCAGCGCCACCAGCAGGATCAGCGTTTTGGGACGAGGTGCAGCAGCAGGGCAGGGGCGCTGTCAGGCGAGATCAGCCTTCGGCACCCGGGGAAGCCGGGGCGCTGCCAGGAGCCCTCGAACCCCCCACGTAGCCCTGCAAGATGCCTCCGCCTCACCTTGGCGTCTTGCAGCCGGTCCAACAGAGAAGTCACCACGGCGGCAAAGGTAGCGATGGCCACAGGAACCGACCCGGCCACCCTGCCGCCGTCCTCGCCACGTGCAGGTCCGGACTGGGGACGTACACAAGTGAAGAAACCTGGAAGGAAAGCAGCGGAGGGTTTGCATCGCTCCGGCAGCCGCGGGGCTTGGCCCCGAGTCGGGGCAAACATCTCCCCAGCCGGAGCACGGGGCGACAGGAGAGGCCGCTGGAGCCAGCTCTGCGCAGCCTGGAGAAGAGCAGCCCGGGGCAGCTTGGTGCTGGCCCCAAGTGGGCGACCTCGGCTCTCCCTGAGCCGGGAACGCGGGCACTGGCAGGTCCCCGTCACCCCCACCAACGTGCCGGCAGGCAGGGCGCCGAGCGTGGTGCCGGCACCCACCTCGGAGCGCTCGCAGCACCCCCATCGCGGCAGGACTCCCTGGACGGACGCACTGCTCCACCAGCACCTCCTCCCGTGGGAGTCGCGAGCCACTGGGCCAGCGCTGGCCCCGGGAGGGAGAGGGCACCCGCGGGGCCACTGTGACACGTGGGGGCCACTGTGACCTGTGGGGGCCACTGTGACCCATGGGGGGGCCCGACGCCTCACAGAGGGCTGCTGGGCGGGGGCCAGGCACGGCTGCAGAGGGACCCCCAGGCGAGGGGGTCTGGGGCACTAGAGGGGACGAGAGGGGTCCAAAGGGGGCTGGAGGGCCAGAAGACAGCTCTGGGGGAAAAGGAAGGCCAAAGGAGCAGTCCAGAACACCCTAGAGGGGACCTAAGGGGCCTCCATGGCCAAAAAATCACTCTGGGGAACAGGGAAGACAGCTGGAAGGGTTCTGAGGAGACTGGAGGGGTGCTAAAGGGGGCTGGAAGGCCAGAAGAGAGCTCTGGGGCACAATTTTGACTCAAAGAGGGGTCCGGAGAGCACTAGAGGAGTCCTAGGGGGTCTAGAGGGCCGCTAGAGGACTCTGGGGCACGATTTTGGCCAAAAGAGGGGTCCCGAGCAGACTAGAGGGTCGCTGAGAGGGCTGGAGGAGCAAAGCAGGGCTCCGGGGCATAACAAAGGCCTCAGGAGGAGTCCTGAGCGGACTAGATGGGTCCTAAGGGGACTTGAGGGCCACAAGACAGCTCTGGGACACAAAGAAGGCAGAAAGAGTAGTCCAGAGTGCACTAGAGGGGTGCTAAGGGGAGCGGAGGGCCAAGAGAGGTTTGCAGGGGGAAACTAAAAGGTCAAAGGAGGGGCCAAAGCAGAACCCCTGAGCGACAGACCCTCAACAACAAACTAAACAATAAACCTTAAGTGAAAAACTTCAAAGCCTCAGCTTTAAGCAAGAAACACCAAAGCACCCATGAGCATGAGAACAGTACAGAGAAGCCAAGGGGTTTGCCCACAGCTTAAGAAGTTTCCCCTTCGTTTAGAAGGGCAGCAGAACAGCAAGACACGCACCAGAATCATGTTACAGCTGCTGTTTATAGGCTCGGTTTTAGCCACCATTCAAACGTGAGCACGTGCAAGAATTACGCCACTGGATTGCACTAAGCTGCACTTCCACTGAACCTACCTGAAACACCGCAAGCGCTAATTCATCTCTCTTACAGACCATTAATATTTTTGGTCCTCTCAGCTCCACGGGCAAACAGCCACAGCCAATGACACCAGTAACCACCGAGGGCAAAACCACCTTCCACCTCCCAGCCCTGCTCACATACAGTGCAGCCCCAGGACGTAGCTGTGTCCACGCTGCAAGTCAGAGCTCGTCCTCCATGGACGGCCGCAGAGCTCCCAGCTGTGACAACGCTCCTTCGACTGCCGGACTATGCTTCAGCACCTGCAAAGCGGCCAGAACGGTTACTGAGAGGCACAGCCCTCCTAGAACTACTCCCTAGTCCAAAGCCTGGAATTGTTTCCGCAATTAGGACTGACCCTCTGTGCTGCTTCAGTCACCCTCTCTGGCTCCGTTTCATCACAGGGATGTCACAGCAACCCTCACGTACAGTCAGGCTCGCTCAGTCACCTGGCCACCTCCAACCTTCGGTAGATGATCCTCCTCAGGGAAACTGTGCCGCTCACAGACACCCTCAGAAAGAGACGTCCAGCCAAGGCAGGATAAAAACTAAGGCCTCCAGAAACTCCAAACTCTGCAGAGACTGAGCTGATGGGAAACTGACTCTGGCCGGGACAGTGCCAGGAGGAGGATTTTGCTTCACTCGCTCAGGCTGCCTAGTGGACAACACAAGCGGCCCAAGTCAGACAGACCCTGCTGGAAAGCCCTATGACACGACAGCGTGCCAGAAAGCAGAGGCGAGCGCAGGCTCCTGGAAGAGCAGCAGAGCAAGGCTGACGTAGGGAAGACACCGGTTTGCGTAAAGGCAGACCTGACAGAAAAGCGGGCTCGATGCCAGCGTCGCGATCACGACTCGAGCCGCACCGCGCGGCAGCCCCGTCTGCACGCAGGCGGCCAAGACGCAAGAACCGCGGGCCGCGCCGACGAGCGGCACAGACGACCGCAGCAGCTCCGGAGCGCCCTGCCACGAGCACCCGTCCTAACACCCGAGTACTCGGAGCCTCTGCTGCTCTCTGCCTCCGTGACACCTTCCTTCCCCAGGAGCCTCTTTGCTGTCCACCGCATCCCCCACCGCATCCCTGGCCCACTAGCGCTCCCCCACTGCACATCCACAGCCCCGCGCCTCCGCACGCAGAGTCGCTGCGGAGGGGTCTCACGTGACCCGAGCCAGGCAGATCGGTGGCACCCTCTGGGCACTGCTGATCATCTCTGCCAAGCGCCAACCGCCTCTTGGCGCCTGCCACACCAGACAAAACACAAAGGAACGACAGACCTTCAGGCGGACGCAGGGCCAGGGAGCAGAACGGAAGAAAGGAGGGAACAGAGCGCTTGGCAGATGGATGGAGAAAGAAAGAGGAGGAGAGACACCCGGCCCCAGGGTCAGGGCGCTGCACAAAGGAACAGACGGAGAGGCATCGAGGGCCACACAGAGGGATGGAGGGCTGCACAGAGGACCGGGGAGCAGAAGAGGGAAAAAGAGGGACACGGAGGTGGACAGAAGAAGAAAGAGAGGAAAGAAGGAAAGGGGAGGCAGACAGAGGGACAGGCAGCAAAAGAGAAGGGGGGAGAAGCGGACAGAGGAACGGGGGCTGGATGAGAGGGACAGGGAGCTGGTCACAGCTTCAGTACCCGCGGCACCTAGTTTCTCCACGCTCTCCAGTCTTCCTCGCTCTTTCCCGTCTTGTGCGAAAACCCTCCCAGACCCCTTCTGTACTCACATGCTTCCTTAAAACAGTATCGCCAAAGTCAACCAAACGGGCTGAGCTGCTCCTCTTCCGCTTGCCGGCCCTCAGAACGTCAGCCTGCAAATGAATCAGACCACCAAGGTCACCGGCAGAGTCTCCTTTTGGAGCTTGGCCCCCCCCAAGCTTTAACGATGGTTTCCCAGCCTGGGCAAATGCAGGTCCTCCCTTCAGCCCTGTAACAGTTTTTATTCCGGGGTCCCAAGTCGCTGTTACGACACTAAGCGGCAAAGCAAGGCAAAGACAGCTGGGCTCACAGCTTACCCACCTAGCCACGAAAATTCTTATTTGAGGCCTCCCTCGCTGCTTTTTCCAGGTAAACACACCAAAATAAAGCTCCCAACAGGCAGCTGAGGCTTCACACAGACCTCGGGGCCCTGCTAGCAACAGCAATGCCGTAGCCGCCGGGCTACCAGGCGCTATTCCCCCCCACCTCCCCTGCTGCTCCGTGAATTGTGGCTTATCACTCGCAAGTCCGGTAAGGATGCGGCCGACCCTCCTACGGCCGAGGGCTCCTCATCAGGACCGGGCAGAGAACCTTTCCGCCGGCATTTGGAGTCTCCTGGCCGCTCTTGACACCTGATAACTTGCAAAGGGCTGAGGGCGGGAGCCCGCAGTTCTTCACGGCAGCATAGTCGTTCCCCGATGTGCCGAACGCCTAGCATTAACACAATTTATAAATACAAAAATACCACCACTACAGGGTGTAAAGCCAAGCTAAAATTTCAGCAACCAAAGCAAACCTCTTCGCGCCTGACAGAACGAGCCATGTGCATCGGCACCTATAACTCCAGGCTAGCAACCCCTCGCGGGCGACGCTCTTCTGGCAGGCTGCGGAGCTGAACTCCTCCGTCTTGCCTAAGAGTCTCTGCCAGGACGTGACGTAACTTTGCCAGCCAGCGCTTGTTGATGGAGGCTTAGTAAAATCCATTGCCCTACAAAAGTATAAAGCAAAAAACAAAAAAAAACATTCAAACTCTGCAGGAAATCATAAGAATCCAAAGTTGTTTCTAAGCACAAAAGCAGATCTAATACACACATACACAAGCAAGGTAAACGAGAATACGCAAGCCACAAACACCGCTTCCCCCAATCCCCTGTTTTGGGAGCTATGACAACAGTCAGGTTTGCTGTGAAAGGGAAGTTGGACTAAGTAGCCGCTAGAGATCAATCTTTCAGAAACCTCCTGTGTCCGCATTTTTGGCACTACCGTGCTCTGTCACTTCAGACACGCACAAGAAGAGCCACTTCTTGCAACACCTGCACAGTAACCCCCCTCCACCACCACCCTGTCCCGCTCGTTCAGATTAGTGCCCGCTGTGCCACTTGGATAGATGATACTCTGCTGTCTGTTCGCTTCCCTGACATTAGCTACTTCAGAGGGAATTGAGCAGGCTGGATTGCCTCTGCGCTCTCAAAGGCAAAAGTCTCAAAGGCGGTCACAGCCCAGATGGCTGCTAAACAGTCTTTCCCACAGCCGGAGAGTTTTTGCTGTGGCCCCAAAGGGCATGGAAGGATGCTGCTACTGGCACCACTTTCCCTACCGCTCTTTTCTAACGGTGCTGCTCCCACGGAGTCAGCAGATGCGGAAAGCTTTACTGAAAAAGGCTTGCCTTGTCCTGGGAATCTGAGGGCAGCAGATTTTACGGCCGCTCCTTCCAGTTTAGCAAAAGCAGCATCACCTTCCTCGTTCCAGTTCCGTTCCTGACTCCTTTCTGGTCATTTCCATCACGGTGTGCCGGTACCAGCAAAGCCAGGTTAACGCTGCCGGAGGAAATTAAATCCTCCTAAGATTGCTCGGAGCTGGAACTGACGAGAAGGAGCCTTCATTCCGCAAGGCTTTCACTTTTCTTCTAGCTGCCGCCTTCCTGCTGCCCCAAATACCATTGCCAGGCAATTAACCTGGGGTTGCACTAATTGAGCCTTCCTGAAAGCAATCTTCTAATTTTACAGTTCAGACACTTCCCCCTCCCCCTTACTTCCTCTTCAGTAACTCTGGCCACCTGACCACCATTCGTTCCCCTAAGAGAATAATTTGCTGCCTCGGGGCTCTCAAAGCACGATGCTTCACAGACACAGAAAGTCACGTGCACAGAAGCGGATGGACGCAGCATCCTTTTTGTAACGCGTACGCACCTTCCGTTAGATGTCGGTCATCTGTTATTCCGATCGCTATTAACGGCGAACCTTCCTCGCCGGGAGGAACGGGCTTTCCCTTTTGGGGCGACGGAGACAGCTCTCACTTGGTTCCATTTGATTTTATTACTTTGGCTTGCTTACGTTTTTCTGGTCTCTTCAGCTCCAGCCATGGCAATGAATCTAAAAATTAAATATTAGAGCTTTCCCTTTCTATAGATGCATGCACGATAACAAAACAAAATAGAAACAACCAAAGCAAAACTAAGGCAGATACAGTTAACAATATCCACAGGGTAGGAGCGGGTTACTTAGTTCTCAGTGCTGCTTCCAGGAAGCTGAAATAACTAACAGTCATTATCAATAGTTACCCATGCCAGAACACCTCCTTCTGTAGCAGTTGCTGGTGCTATCAAGGATCCACTAAGCTGCATTTTTGCTGCCTTGTTTCATTGTGTCCCTTAGGTATTAATCACAAAAAAAACACTTGTCCATCTTTTCTCTTTGTCAGCATTTGCTATCATTGGGGTTCCATCTCTGTAACAAAGAGAAAAAATTGCATTTCACTTTCAACAAAATGCTTCGACTCATGCACGTTCTTTTTCTCTTTCCCATGAGCTTTGTTTTTGTATGTGTGCATATTTTGAGCGATGCTTTGTGTTTTTGTGAAGGACCCCGTGTCCCAGACAAGAGGAGGCATCAGGCTGCTGGGCCACTGCTGGAGACATCCAGACGCCCGTGCAGCAGACGGCTGCCCGGGCAGACGTCAGAGGCGATGGAGGACCCATCGCCACGTGCTGCACTGGGCAACCCCATGGCTTTGGGGCAGCCGTACAGCAAGGAGCAGGGCTCGGCGCGGCTCAGCAGGGCTTTCGATCAGTTGGTGCCCACGTTGGCTGGCACCCACACTCTGTGCCTGGCGGTGGGGGGGGCCTCCGGGTGTCTGGGAGGGTCTTTCTTCTGCCCATCTTCTTGCTTGCCTAGTCACAATTCTCAAGGAAATAACTTGGGGCTGCACTAATCGGCCCTGACTCAAATTCACCTGCAGCCTGCTCGCTCCAGAGCTTTTCAACCTTCTCGGCACTTACCGGCGCTCTCGGCCGAGCCTGCCGCCACAGGAGCCGTCCTCCCGCCGCCGCCGCCATGCAGCCCTGCTCCGGGGCCCGCCTGCCCCCCCGCTCCTGCCCGGCCCGCGCCGCCAACGAACCGGCGCCCTAAACGCCGCACACGCAAAACGCAACGTCGCACCCGCGCTCCAGCACACCCTGCCCCGCGCTCCCGGCATGGAGCCAGGCCTGAGCGCCTGCCACCCCTCACCCTGCACCACCATCTCCATGCACCAACAGCTGCAGCGGGCAGGACACAGCCCGATGCCCACGGCCACCCAAACGGATGCGTTTGCCTCACCGGGTCCCCAGATCCTTGACTCCAGGTGGCCTTGGCCCTCACCCACCACTGCTGAGGGAAAACTCTGTTGTTACCCGCTGCCATGCTCCTCCCCACCCCTACACGTGCGCTGGCCGTCAACGGAGCGCGGCTGCAGCGGGGACCTGGCACTCGAGCGTCACACGTGCGCCGGCTACAGACCGAGTGGGAGGGGAAAGGAGAGCAGGGGGAGCCGGAGGGGCAGGGGGAGCTGGAGGGAGGCGAGACCCGCAATGGCGCCCTCGCGTGCTCGCGGCGCTGCAGCCGGGCGGCTCACGTGTGCGAACCGCAGCCTGCCATGCACGCTGCAACACCCCGCAGCTCACGCCAAGCAGCGAGTGCCCCAAGGCTGCTCTGTCCGTGCCTGAGAGACCGACGGGGACCAGCGAGCAGGCTCCGGTGCTGCCCCGGTGAAAGAGCACCGCGGAGCAGCTCCGAGACGGCACTGCCCGTCCCCGCGGCACCAGGAAGCACCGATAAGGAGGAGCGCTCTGCGCCACCGCTCCGTGAGCACCGCGAAGGGGCGACGAGCACGCTCCATTCGCTTACCCGTTACCGAAACGGCGGAGAGCAGCGGCGAACACGGCGACCGGCACTGAGCGTGTGCGCGCCGGAACTCAGTGCGCGTGCGCGTCCCCGTTGAGGCTGCAATACCGCTTTTTGGACACCCGAGGGCAGCAGGGAGCTCTGTGGAACGCAGTGCGCATGCGCGCCCCCCTTTCGGGTGCAATACCGCTTTTTGGACACCCGAGGGCAGCAGGGAGCACGGCCGGCCGCCGTGTGCATGCGCCACGCTGCAGTACTACTTTTTCGACACCCGAGCGACACGTGTCCGGTAAGGACCACACACACGCAGCGGGCCACTGCTGCAGGGCGGAGAAGGCACAGGCACCTGGAAGTACAGCTGCTGGCCTGCCCCAGAGCACAACGCGAACGGCTGCTGGGAACCCCGCTGACAGAGAACCGCGCCTCCCGCCACCTCGAGAGGCACAGCATGGTCTCCCAGAAGGCCAGTACGGGAAGACTGCACCTGCCGGCATGCACTGCAGACTAAAACAGCTGCCGGGAAAACCCCTGCCAGAAAACGATAGCTCCCAGCGTGCCGTGCAGACTAAAAGGGCCGCCCGGAAGCCCGGTGCCGGAAGACTACCGCTCCCAGCATGCCTGGCGCAAAAGCAACATGGCCGCCCGGAAGCCCAGTGCCGGAAGACTACCGCTCCCAGCATGCCCGGCACAAAAGCGACATGGCCACCCGGAAGCCTGGTGCCGGAAGACTACCGCTCCCAGCATGCCCGGCGCCGGGGTGGTGCTCCGCTCCCTCAGCCTCGTGCCCTTCGCTCCGCGGTGATTGCGTTTTGTCCCGCCCCCCTGCCCGCCGCCCGCCCTCGGCACCCGCACACCGCCGCATACCGCCGCAGAGCCCGCCCGCCCTTTGGAGAGATTTCACCGCCCTCGCCTCAGCTCATCCGCCCTTATTTACAGCGCCTGCTGCGAGGCGCAGAGTCGCTGCGTGTCGTGCTCGAGCCGCTTCTCCTAGAGGCTTCAGTAACAGAGCTTTCCTTTGAACATCGTTGCAGAATACTCCACAGACAAAAAAAGAGGCAGAGGCTGCACTAAAAAAAAAAAAAAAAAAAAAAAAAACCCACCCACCTACTCAATGGGACAATTTGCAACCGTTCAAGAAGCAACCGTCTTCTTTAGGACTTTCAACCTCCTGCCTTTACTGATTGTTAAACAAAATAAACAGCCAAAGCAAGCCGCGCTATTTGCTTGACAGACTGCTCAGTTTTTATTATTAAACAGCACGAGATGCTGGCACACAGTACGTCTGCCACGTTAAAGCATGAAAACGTTACTATTCCCATCACCTTTTTAGCTCGTTTCCTGTAGTGCCGCCAAAGGCTCGTTCCGTTTCGAAAAGAGCCGGCCTTTTCTAGCAGCGATCGCAGCCTAAAGGCTATTCCTATGGGAGAAAGACTAACGGCTCGCTCACCTAGGTACCACTTACCTGGCTCCATTAGTTACTACGGGGATTAGCAAGGAAAGCGCATCGCCTTCTCTAAAAGGGAAAGACGCTCTTTTAAGCACTTCCAGCGACTCCACAGCATTATCATTACTTTGGATGGCTAGCCAGCTTCTTCAAAGCCAGCTGCAAGAAAGAGTTTGCCTCCAAGGCACAACTTTCTGCTCCCCAGGGGCCGCTCGAGAGGAAAGTGGGCGTTCACCGCCCTCGGACAAAACGCACGGCAAGCCCTCGAGCACAGCACAAGACACCTTCTCTAGGGAAACCCACTGCTACGTCTCCTTCGCCGCAGGTTTTTCTCAGTATCGTGGCCCATTCGACAAACAAAAGAGGACGAGAAATGTTTTCATCTGCTCTAAGGGCTTTCGTAGAAGAGAACGACATCAAAAGGAGTTATTATGGGATTTAGGCTTCACTACGCACGCTACCCCAGCGCCACGGACTCGCTTTAAAGGGTCAGTAATGTACGCGTTTTTGCACTAATATTCACGGAACGAACAGGCGCTTCACCAAGGAGGATCGTTCATAAAAAAAACCTCTGGCAATGTGTTGTGAGGTAACAGACCTAGACAAGCAGTTATTTACTCAGATCCTTCGGTTTACGTTTCTTCGGCTGGATGTAGTCCAAGGCGTCTTTTTCACGTCCCACTGTCAGGGCCGCCCCAGCTAAAGGGGCTGTAGGGCACAAAGAAAGGCTGAAAGAATAGTCCAGAGTGCACTAGAGGGATGCTAAGGGGTCTAGAGGGCCAACAGAGGCCTGCAGAGGGAAATTAACAGGCTAAAGGAGGAGCCAAAGCAGAACAGAGGGCTGCTAAAGGGGCTGGAGGGCCAACAGAGGGCTCCAGGGCATGAAGAAGGGCTCCACAGGGATTCTGAGGGGACTCCCAGGGTCCTAAGGGGTCTCGAGGTCCAAGAGACAGCTCTGGGAACCAAGGAAGGCCCAAAGAGGAGTCGGGAAGACACTAGAGGGGTGGTAGGGGGACTAGATGGGAAGAAAGTAAAAAGCGGGCAGCAAGGAAGACGTGCGGAGGTGGTGTGAGGGGAAAAGAGAGGTTGTGCAGGGTGTGGAGGGCCAGAAGACAGCTCTGGGGCACAGAAGAAAGCTGAAATGTAGTCCTGAGTGCACAAGGGGGATGCTAAGGGGAGCAGAGGGACAGAAAAAGGTGGAAGGAGGGGGCCAGAGCAGAAGAGAGGGCTGCTAAAGGGTGTGGAGGGCCAACAGAGGGCTCCAGCGCATGAAGAAGGGCTCCGGAGGGATTCTGAGGGGACTCCCAGGGTCCTAAGGGGTCTCGAGGTGCAAGAGACAGCTCTGGGAACCAAGGAAGGCCCAAAGAGCAGTCGGGAAGACACTAGAGGGGTGCTAGGGGCAGTAGATAGGGAAAAAAGTAAAAAGGGGGGAGCAAGGAAGACGTGCGGAGGTGGTGTGAGGAGACAAGAGAGGTTGTGCAGGGTGTGGAGGGCCAGAAGACAGCTCTGGGGCACAACCAAGGTCTCCGGAAGGGTTCTGGGGGAACAAGAGGGGTCCGAAGGGGTCTAGATATCCGAGATCCAGCTCTGGGGCAGCAGGAAGACTGAAAGAGTAGTCCGGAGCGCACTAGGGGGGTGCTAAGGGGTCTACATGGCCAACAAATAGGCCTAACCCAAACCCAAACCCAGCCTTCTAACCTAACCCTAACGCTAACCCTAAATGGCCATAACCCTAAACCCTAACCCTGTACCAGGGAAAAACAGGGAAATTCCACTGTCCCCGATGACCTACGGGGACTCTGGTGTGAACGGCGCATGTTCAGGGAAGGACAGACAGACAGGGCCACTGCTGCAGGGCTGAGAAGGCACAGGAACTACAGCTCCCGGCCTGCCACAGAGAACAACGCAGCCAGCTAGTGAGAACCCGCCTGCAGAGGAGTAACCTGCCGCCACCTCGAGAGGCGCAACACGGTCCTCCAGAAGCCCATAATGGCAAGACTACGTCTCCCAGAAGGCCCCGCATATTAAAATGGCCATCCAGGCGCTCGGTGCCGGAACACTACACCTCCCAGAATGCCCTGCAGATCAAAATGTCCGCCCGGAAGCCCTGTGCCGGAAGACCAGAATTCCCTGCATGCCGCAGCGCTCAGTGAGGTTTGACCCTGTGGCGCTTCCGTTCCTCTCCGTCCCGCCCCCCCTGCCCGGGACCCGGAAGCGGCCGCAGAGCCCGGAGCGGCCCCGCCATCCCCAACGCCGATCCCGGACTCCCCCGACACCGGCCCCGGGTCAGCTCCGACACTGCCCCTGCCCCCCCGCGACCCTCCCCAGCGCTGCCCCTGGGATCCCCCTGCCCGACACGGTCCCGATCTGACCCAGGCCCCCCCCATCCCCGCGCTGCTCCAACCGCACGAGAAGCCACCCCAAACCACAGGACTTGGCCTCCATTTTCAGCCACAGAAACAGCCCATTGAGCCTCCATTTCTGGCCCCAAAGATGCAGGATGCAGCCTCTGCTTTTTGTCCCCAAAACAGTCAACCTCGCCACCGTTTTCAAGTCCCCAAAACACGTCTCAGTCTCCGTTTCTGGACCCGAAAACAGAGGACTTGGTCTCCATTTTGAGTAGTAAAAAGAGCCAACTAAGGCTCCACTTCAGGCCCCCAAAACACAGGCCTCGCTGTTTGCAACCACAAAGGCAGCCAACTAAAAGCCCCTCTTTCCAGCCCCCAAAATGCAGGACTTCTTAGCCTGTTTTCAGACACAAAGGCAGCCAACTAAGGCTCCGTTTCTGGTCCTCAAAGTGCTCGAACTAGCCTGTGTTTGCAGCCCCAGAAACGCAGGATTTTAGTCCCCATTTTTGACTCAAAAACGGGGAACTTAGTCTCTGTTCTCAACCAGAAAAACAGATGGCTAAGCCCCCGTTTCTGAGCTCAAAAATGCATCCCCAAGTCTCCGTTTTTGGCCCCAAAACCTCACAACTTCCCTTCCTGCCTGCCCTGGCATGTGGCCCCCAAATCCCTCTTTTCGGGACGCAACCTCCAGCTTACCCCTGCCGCCGGCCCGTGTGCGGGGCTTGCAGGAGCAGCCCCATCCCGGGCGGCCCCGGGCCGTGCTTGGGAACTCGGCTGGGGCAGCCCCGCGGGGAGGGCCCGGCCCTGGGGCAGCCTGGGCAGCGCTGGGGGAGCAAGGGTGCTGGGCTGCGGCCCTTCGAGCTTTATTCCCTGGCCCAGCCTGGCATGGCCCCGCAGCTGAGCCCCGCCACTCCTCACCTGAGGCCGCCGCCGCTTCCCTCCCAGCACCCGGGTCGCTATGGAGGGAGGGAGGGAGGGAGGGAGGGAGGGAGAGGGGCGGACAGCCGCCACCAGGGGCCAAATCGAGCTGCCCACCCGCGGCAGCCCACACACACCCCTGGGGCTCGCCCTGCCCTGGCCCCATTCCCAGCCCTGCCCCACGATCCTGGCCCCGCCCCTGGAGAGCAGCTCCGCCCCCAGGTCTGCACTCACCCCCAGGTGCCTCCCCAGTGACCCCTGGGGCCCCCCGTAGCCCCATGGTCCCTCCACTTCCCCCAGGATCCCCAGGGCCCCTCTCATCCCCAGTCCCACCCCAGTGCCCCCCAGTGCCCTGCGGTGTCCCCGGAGCCCCCAGGCACCTCCCGCTGCCCCCCAGTGCCCCCCACTCACCCCCGGTCTCTCCGCTCCCCCGTGTCCCTACTCCCCCCAGGCTGCGTCCCTGGGCAGGGATCGGCCGGGGGGCACCAGGGCCATGTTCTGGGGGCGGCAGGGCCGGGGTCAGCGCAAGACCTCCAGAGAGCTCAGACACAGCCGACACCTTCCCTGGGTGGACGGAGCTTTATTGCCCTCCTGCCCCGGAGTGCTGGGGTCCCCCAGCGCAGGGCACCGGGGCTGCCGCCCGCTGCACACAGGAGGCCTCGGCACGCTGCCGCCTCTGCTGAGCTGCAAAGACAATACAGGGAGGCACCATGGGTGCTTGGCAGCCGTTTCCCCACGGAGCCCAGCCGGGGGCGGCTTCCCTGGCCAGGAGCCTGGGCGCCCCGGGCGCTGGCTTTCAGCACCAGCGTCCCTGGCCCGGCACCCACGGGGCCTCCGGATGCCTCCCTGTCCCTCGAGGCGGGAGCCCGGCCACCATCACATACCTCCCAACAGGAATGCCAGGTCCCGTTGCTGGAGTCACTCGGCCGGCGCGGTGTCCTGGAGGACGCCTGGCACACGGGGAAACGCAGCTGTCAGGACATGGCCCTAGCCCTAAACCCCAACCCCGGCCCTGGACCCTGACCCCGACCCGGGGACGCAGCCGGGAGGAGTGCGAGAGCCCGGTGTTGCCTCTCACCCAGGACGATGACGGCTGCCGCCTGCGACGCCTGGTAGCTCCCCGTGCAGCAGCTCTGGGCCGTGCTGAAGAGCCTCTCCAGCAGCGCGGGGCAGTCTCGGGCCTGGGGAAAAGCAGGGACGCGGGAGCTCGTCTCCAGCTGCCAACACCCCTCCGCCCACCCACGGCCGGGCGGCCCTGCGGTGCAGGAGCTGCGGGGCATCCGGCCGCAGGGACGCAGGCCCCAGCGCAGAGCTCACTCACCAGGTGACTGCAGACTTCATCCTGCAGCTCGGCCGCGCTCAGCCCAGCGCTCGCAGCGATGCGCCGCCGCACCCTCTTCGACCCCAGAAATGGGGCGCACAGGTGGAGAGCGACCTTGCATGCCTGGAAAAGAGCGTCGGGTCCTGTCACGGGGATGCTGCTCGCCTGCCTGGGTGCCGAGGGAGAAACCTCACCACGGCAGCGTCCAAGCAGGGGTCTGAGCAGACGCCGGCAGCCCTGCGCAGGCAGGAGCGGCACCACGGCTCTGCTGGCGCCACGGGGCTTCCTGCGGCTCTGCAAGGTGCTCTGGGGGCTCTTACGTTGGAGACGGCCGGGGCCGGGTCCCGGAGGTGCAGCACGAGGCTGGGAAATGCTTCCTGCACCTCTCTGCGGAATAAGGACCTCCTCCCCGAGGCGGACGAGGCCAGGGCACTGTAGAGGTCGAAGGCCGAGCAGCGCAGAACCTCTTCCTCCTGCGATCGAGAAAGCCCGTCTGGCAGGCTGCTAACGAGGGCACCGTGTACAAACCGCTCGGCACCACCGGGGCGCTGCCCGCAGGGGACGGCGGCGCCGGGACGGCTCTCGCCCGCCAACAGGAGAACGAGCGGCTTCACTTACCGCCCCCAAGAACGCCCGGGTGGACCTGGCGATCTCTTCAAAGGCAGAGCCCACGGCCCTCGCCTTCAGCTGCCCCAGCACCTTCGCCAGCGCCAGCAGGCTCTCAGCAGCCACCTCCGCGCCGGCCACGTCCTCCAGGCCCCCGAGCAGCACCTCCACCACGGCTGCGCTGTGCCTCCGTAGCTGCGAAGCAACGGGCACACGAGCTGCTCACTATTCCTGCCTCTCACCGCTGCTCTTCACCGCTGCGCTTGCTAGAGCAAGCCCAGAGCAAACCCCAGCCCAGGGAGCCCCAACTTGCACCCAGCGTCCCCTTTGCCACCCTGCTGACATCAGAGTGAGGAGCGTGGCCTTAGCACAGCCCCGCGTCTGCCTCAGCTCGTCTCTCCAGGCTCCTCAGACCCCAGGCAGCTCTCCACTGGCAGCTCGCAAGTTCAGGCTGCGCTCGGAGCCCAGGAAAGGCCATCTCACCTTCGCGGGCGCTCCACTGGCCATGTTGCCCACGCCTCTCACGGCCATTTGCTGCACGGCGCTGACGGGGTCCCGTGATCTTGCTGCTAAGGCCTCTAAGAGGGGCTTCAGGAGCTTCCTCTCCTCCACCACTTTGTCCTTCATCAGCTGCAATCAAGCCACATGGCCACTAGCATCGGGTGCGATTCACACCAGGCAGGACGCAGGAACCCCTCCGAGCCCTCCCTGCCTGCTGCTGCCTCACCTCAGCAAAGAAAGCCGTGGCCGTGAGCCGCAGGTTGGTCGAGCGCGAATCCAACCACGGGAAGAGGCTCTGCACCAGGCGCTGCGGGACGAGCTCCGCGCGGAGCAGCACACTGCGCACAAAGCACAAGCAGGCTTATGACACACGATCCTGTGGGCCGGCCACGGGCCGCGACTCCCAACTTCTCCCGCTCTGACGCAGATGCTGCCCTGCACCTCAGCAGAGCTCCCGGGCGCTCAGGAAGGTCTCAGCAGCCCTTTCCCCAGGACAGCCCCCACGACACGGCAGGGCGCATCCCGGCGGCTCTCACCTCGCCAGGAGACACACGCCAGTGGTGTGAGCCCGGGGGTCTGCCAGGGACGCCCACACTCCCTGCTCCCGGAGCAGCTGCAGCCATCGCTCCTCCAGGCATTTTGCCAGCACCAGCTCCATCGCCTCCACAAATAGTCTGGTAAAAAAAAAAACCCAAGAAATCTCCGGTCACAGAAGTTTGGGGGAAGATTTCTCTTTAGCAGAGCTAGAACAGCTCCGCCGCTATGGGAGCTGTTTGTTCGCTCATCCTAAACTCCACTGAGGGAGAGGCAAAGTACCCCTGAAATGACACTCTGCAGCCTTCAAGTCTCAAGCTAACCAAAAACCGGCATTTTCATCCTTTGTCCTGCCCCAAACCCATGGACGGCAGGAGAAAACCCAGGCTCCCTTGGCTGACTCCATGCCAGATGCCCAGGGCAATCCCCAGCGGCTCTGCTAAGCAGCGCTTTGTGGAGAGCACCTTGCAGGCGGCACACAGCACCGACTTGCTCCTGCCCTTGCGCAGCGGGAGCGCGGGCAGAGCACGGCGCTATGGGGAGCTCCGCGACAGCCCCTGGCCGGCAACACAGAGTCTACGGGCAGGAACGGCCACGCTGCGGCCAAATCCCCAGGCACGCTGCCCTGCAGCGACCAGTCCTGCCTCCCCACGGAGGCAGCCCAGCGCCAGCGGGACAGTCGGGCGTGCCTGCAAGGCCACGAACCACACGAGCAAAGACCCGGGCCACAGGCCAGCCCTGCCCCTGCCCCTCCTCACCTGCCCGGTGTGTCATCGCTCCCCGGCTCCCCGAGGGACAGCGCCATCTCCTCCCCCAGCGTCTCGCTGACCTGCCCCAGGAGGCCGGGAAGCAGGCAGGGAAGCAGGTGCTGGACCAGCCTCTTGCTCCGCAGGACGGACACTACCTCGGAGAGGGCGCGGGTGATCTACAGAGAAATTCAGCCAAGAACCACCTGGTAAAACAAGGGCTTTCCCACTGGCCACGTCCCCCCACCAGCCTGGGGGCTTTTACTGTCTCCAATTCTCACTGCGGCGATGGCCGTGTGGCCCAGCAACAGCAAACTGTCCTGGCTCCCCACACCGCTAACGCTGCCACCGCCCCGGCACAGCACCCTGCGAGGCTCCACCGGCGCTCGCACAGGGCACAAAACTCCCTCGCGCTGAAGCACGAGTTGGAAAGTAGATGCGAAGCAGCACTAACACCTCTGCCGCTGACCGTACCGTGCGAGGCTCCAAGGCAGCCTGGCTGCTGCCCAGCTCCTGAGTGCGGCAGTCGCTCCCGTGGCTGCTCTTTCCAGCTGCCCTCAATTTTTTGGCTAAGCGCTCCAGGACTTGGCGTCCCAGGGCGCTTCTCCCTAGGCTCCTCCACACCTCCACCGTGTCGCTGCAAGGGAACAGACGCTTGCCCGTGAGCCCCTATCCTCAGCTACCTGTGACGTCCTCACAAGAGGCCAAACGCTCTCCTTGTCTGCAACGGGGCTGGCAAGGCCCGCGTCAGGGCAGAGACACTGGCCCACGGTCCTGCAGCGCTCAGCCTTTCCTGGGGAAAAACCACCTGCTTCCGACCGGGACCCCCCACGCAGGCGCGCCCTGGGGCTGGGGCTGACGGCAGGGGGAAGGGCCAGCGCGCAGACCTGTCTGTGGGCAGCTGCTTCTGGAGGAGGCTGTTGAGCACCGGCTGTTGGTGAGAGCGGACCAGGAGGAACATCGCCCGCAGCACGAAGCGCCTGCGGGTGCTCTGCCGGGTGCTCTGCAGGCAGGCGTAAAGGATGCGCACGAGTTCAGGCACCTGAAAGGAGGAAGGCGAGAAAGAACGGCTCGGTGCGTCTTTTCCCCGTCCTTCTTCGGGGCCAACAGCCAACAACAGAGAACAGCCAAAGGCGAATGCAAAAAAATGCCTCTCTTACCTCCTCCTGGAATATTTGCTCTCCGCACTCCCCCAGAAAGGTGAGCGTCCACCGCCCAGCGGCCCGCGCGCACACGCGCCTGGCGCACAGCAAGCTCTCCACGACGGTGCTCACGAAGTCTGTGGCCTGGCCTCGGGGGAAATACTTGCAAACAAGCTGGGGAGAAATCAGAAACACAAGAGACCACGTCCCAGGTTGCTCGGATGCAAAACTCATGTCCTGAGAGCAGTGCACTCACACACACACACACATCATGGCATCTGCTCCTTTGCCGTGGAGCAAAAGGACAGACACATCTCCAGCCTGCTGCTCCATGCTCACGCCACATGTCCCCACGCGACAGCTCGCTCGGGGAACGGCACGAGACCCTGCAGGGAGCAGGGAGAGGGGCAGGAGCCCGTCACCAGGCCCCCACCCCACGTTTCAGGGGCCAGTTACCTTCGCGATGTTGGCGGAGGTCGCCAGCAGAGACTCGGAGGTGACGGTGCCGAGTCTCTCACACAGGTGCCCGATCTCGTTGGTCCAGGGCACCACGTCTGTGGTCTCAGCTGGAGCTGGGAGAAAGGGGAGTCACGTTTGCAGGGAGCGAACCTCTGGCCCCACGTGCGGATAACGGAGGATCTGAGGGAGGGCGGCGAAGGCCACGCGAAGCCAGGGCCCCCCCAACATGGCACAGTGGGTTCGCGAGCCAGGCGAGGGGCCAGCCGCGGAGGGGGATGGTCTCTGGCACCGGGGACGACGTCCTGCCCTCAGACAGCAGTGGCGGACGGCCCTGCGCCGCTCTCCTCACCTCCTATTTGGAGCAGGTGGCCAAGGCAGGTCGCTGCCCGCTGTCGGGACACGGCTGACACGTCGCACGTCAGAGGCCCCAGCAGTCCCGCCAGGGAGCCGAACTGCTCGCAGGCGCGGTCTCGCTGCGGGAGCAAGAGGCAGGCAAAAAGGTCACCGTCAGCCCCGCGGCCGCTCGCCCTCTCCCGGCCGTGCTGCCCCCGAGCCGTGGCTGAGCCAGGGGTGAAGGAGGGGCTGCCCCACGGCCCCGGGAGACCCGAAGTCCGGCGCCCGCCGAGGCAGAGCTCCCCGTGTGTGGCGTCCCCGCTCACCCTGTGCTCGCGTCCGTCTTCGTAAGCGCCCAGCAGCTGGACGCACACCTGCAGGGCCCTCTCCCGCTCGCACGCGTGGGTCGAGGCAAGCCAGCGCCGCAGAACCTGGGCACGGGCAGACCTGTCTCACCATGGGCGTTTTTCTGCCCAGTGACCCTCGCCAGCCCCCTCCCTTCCCGGCCTTGCCACCCCACAGCCCCAGTCTCTCCGGGTGCCCCGGCCCCGGGCGAGGAGCCCTTCCCCACGGGAACCTCCCTGCTCCGGCCTCAGCCCAGGCTGCTCTCGCCACGGGCAGCATTGACCTGTGCAGCGCCCCTCGCTCACAACTGCGGCTGGGGAGAGGCTCTGGCTGCTCTAGGGGGCTGCAGGACACTGCGAGCTGCCTGCAAGGAAGCTGTGGCCGATGGGAAGAGCTTGGATGTGAAATCAGGGCAAGGGAGCCTGAAACTAGGACCATTTCACTGTCCACCAGTCTGGGTGTTGCACCTAGTTACAGGGAAGCTCCCCTCCTTGGACCAGCCCTGCAGGCGGGATCCCCACGGCTCTGCCCCACTCTGGCAGCGGTGACGCTTTCCCTACCACCCCGGGGACACTCACCTGCACCATGTCCTTGAGGCAGATGGGGGCCAGCTCTGCGCGGAGAAGGGCTGCCATGAATTGGCCCAGCGCTCGCAGAGAGGGCGCCTGCACACCCTGACACCAGAAAGGGGGGCTGAGGCCGGGCACCCCACGGAGATGCCAGCGCAGCCAGCAGCTGCCAGAGCGCAGGGCGCCGGGAGCTGGGCCCCCACCGAGGGGCGGCCCAGAAGGGCCAGCGGGTACCAGGGCGCGTGGAGCAGCCACCGCCGTCTCCCCTCTCACGTCCGTCTGCTCCGGGCGACGGAGGCACACGACGCCCTGGCAGCACTGAGCCAGGAGGCTGCAGTTTTCCTCCCTGCTCAGATGGGGCTGCAGCTTGCTGCCAGGAGAAAAAAGGGAGGGAAGAAAGAGAAGGGGCTTACCAGCACTCTCCAGAGCGAGTCAGAGGACGACTGCCTTTGTCCCCATCGACAGCCCCAAATCCAACGCCCGCAGCCCCAGCCACGCCAGCCAGCTGGGCTGGGACACGCAGCGACTCCCACAGCCCGGGGACAGACCCTACCTCAACTGCTTCATGGCCACGAGGGCCCGGGGGTGCACCGGGGACTCCTGGGGCTCCTCCTGAATCACCTCCTGCAAGTCACAGGCAGACACGTGCAAAGTGGGCAGCGGCGCGGGAGAGCCCTCCCACCCGTCCTGGCCGTAGGCTCTTCTGCCAGACCCCGCAGGCACCGGCCCCGCCACCCCCACGGCTCCCGCAAGGGTCCCGTGGGACGAGGCGGCAGCTCCCTGGCGCCCGGATGCACCACGCTTCCCCGCCACAGCCCCGAGCGCCAGCACCCATGTCCCCCAACGGTTTGGGACATGGCTCGGGGCCCGTGGGAGTTTGTGCGATGCCCCGGGAGACCATCGCACCTCTGCGCAAATGCAGAGCCCACAGCTGCCCTGGGCAACGGTCCCAGCTCTGGGCACTCACCAGCAGGGTCTGCAGCAGCTCCCGCTTGCAGCAGAGCTCGAACCCGGGGCCGGTGACCGCAGCCTGGATGGCAAGGCTGATCTCCGTGACGCTCTGCGCCAGGGAGAGCTTCAGTTGTGCATCCTGATCCCAGAGGAGAAAAAACACACTTTGAGCTCTTCGCAGGTCCGAGGGCGGAAAGAGCAGCGGGGCTGGGGGGAATCTGCCTCCAAGCACAGCACGGGGAGGACACTATGCCTTCCGGGAACCCCGCGGACCCCAGCTCGGCACCTGCGCCCCAGCAAGGAAACCTCTCTCCCCTCCTGGGAAGGAGCCTCCCAAGGGGAGGGAAGCAGCTGCCCCGCTGCCGGCCGGAAAGACCCTGCGGACCCCTGCCCAAGGGAGCAGGGCGAGCAGTGCTGGCACGGCTGCGACGGGAGAGGCGCGCACGGGAAGGGCAAGGAGAGGCTGGAGCTGGCGGCACCCGGCCGGCTCTGCCCCGCGCCCCAAGCACCCACCTGGCAGCCCTCGCGGTAGAGCTGCAGGACGTTCCCCACCACGTCTCTCTCAACGTGGGCGAGCAGCTGCTCCCTGGGGGCGCGCAGCGCCATCTGGCCGTATGTCACCATCAGCGCAGCGCGAGTAGCGCGGGTCCTCACCGTGTCGCTCTGCCGGGAGGTCGCCGGAGAAGCACCGAGACGTCAGCCCGCGGCCCCGCTGTGCCCGGGACTCCACACGCTCCCGAGGCGAGAGCTGCCCTGCGCCCGACCGGTGGCGCAGCTCCCCACGCACCTCCCAGCAGCTCCCCACAACACCACCACAGGCTCTTTACCTTCTGGTGTTTCAAAGTCCCCGTGAACTCCTTCACCGAGGACAAGGCCAGCTGGAAGTGGCTCTCGGCACAGCGGGACACAACCGAAACCATTCCCTGCAACGCAGCAGAAACAGGGAGTCACTCCAGCCCCAACGCCCAGCCCTGGCCAGCTCCACCGGCCAGGCAGGACCTTTCCGCAGGGAAACGGGCGTGAACAGAACGCCAGCAAGGGCTGGAGCAGGGCATGCAGGGCCCCTCTGCCCCGGGGACACGCAGGGGACACTCGGGAAAGCAGGGCGACATGAGAAAACCTCACCTGTGCCTCCCACAGCTCCACGAAGTTGGCTGCTTTCAGATGTGCCAGCGTCTGCTTTCGCACGTGGCGGAGGCACCCGCAAGCTGCCAGGGCCGTGCCGAGAGCCTTGTACAGGAACCGCTGCAAGAGAAGAGGCCGAGCCCCAGCTGCGGTGACAGCCCGGCCTGGCGGGAGAGGGCCAGGCCACGGCAGCCCCACTGTGCCGGTGCCCGCGGCGCCAGCCCCAACAGCGGCCGGTGGCCAGCCCAGCCCTGCCACCAGCCCAGCACGGAGGGGAGCGCGAGCACCTTCTTGGGGAAAGAGTGGGCAGCAGGGAAACCAGCCCGCGGGGCAGAGCGCCACCGCCAGCCCTCGCCCTGGCCTGAGCCTCCCGCGCCTCCGCCGCCGCAGCCCTCGGGGCGCGTGAGCGGCAGCGACGCCACGCAGGGAACAAACCTTCTCCCAGGACAGGCGGGGAGAGCTGCCCAGCTGCCGGCTCAGCTCCCGGCTCAGGCCCACGGTCCAGGCCTCGCTCCTGATGACCTCCAGCGACGTTCGCAGAAACTAGGGCAAAGTAGGAGATGAAGCAAACGCTCCCCTGCCCTTGGCCAGGGCCTTTTGCACATCCAAGTGGCCCTAGAGACTGTCGGGGCAGAGCTCCCCCTCATGACAGTCCGTCTCCCCACCCGCCCCTCTTGCAACCTGCCTCTCGCTCTTCCCCTAACGCGCCACTTGAGTCCCCTGGGCTCCGCACACGCCAGAAGCAGGTGGTGCCACGGCATGGGGCCACTCCAGAAGCCCCTGCCCCGGCCTTCGGCTGCCTTCGTGCTCAGCCGTGCCCCACGTGCCGAGAGCGGCTCCTCTGAGCGGGCAGCACCCATGGCCAGGGCAGGTGCCGGGGGCTCAGGAAGTGCCCGTGCTGCTCGGTGCCCGAACAGGGAGCCCCCAGGTTCCTCCCACCGCTTTTCCTGCCCCCTCATTTGCCCCATCCAGCTGGGACCCCCTCAGGGACGTCGTACCTTCAGCAGAAGGCTCTCCCACTCGGCCGCATCCAGGGAGCCGGCGGTTGTTCCTGCAAAGCCCAAGGAAGCAAAGTCCTCGCTGTTATCCCAGCGAGCAGCACGGGAGAGCCCGGAGGTCTCCTTTGCAGTCTGACGCCCCAAAGCCTCAGGCCACGGGGCTGACAAGCGCCAGCAAACCCGGGACCATTGCCCTCCACTAGGCTGGAGAGCTGAAGCATTTTGCTGCCCCCTCCGCCCCCAGCCTCTCCCTCCCGCCGGCACTTTACCTGCCAGGTGCTGCAGCAGCAGGGGGATCTCCGCGGCCCAGCTCGCCCCCACGGCTCCATGGATCGTGCCGGGCAGCGCCTGCAGCAGCTGCAGGGCCGCGGCTCCACGGCCACCGCCTGTGTGCGGAGCCACCGCCGCCACCACCTAGGCCAGGGCAGGAGAGAGACGGGCTCACACCTGCCCCAGGAGCCGCGGCTGCCCCGCAGGCAGGGAAGTCGGCACTGCCCTGGCTGGCAGCAGGCAGCCGATGGCTTCGCCTGGGCACTGCCATCCCCCAGGAGGAGCGGGAGTCTCTGACGGGCAGGGAGGCTCAGGCACCCTCCAACACGCTCCTGCCTCCTCCCGGGGCGCCTGGCACCGGCCTCGGCACCATCTCTCCCACCCTCTCCCCTCGCTCTGGCCCCAAAAGCTCTTCCCCGGGGCCCCGCTACTCACCAGCAGGCGAGCCAGCAGGGCCTGGGGAGCCGGCAGAGCAGCTGTGGGCAGAAAGAAAGGCTGCGTGAGATGCCCAGCCCCACTGTGCCCTGCCCTGCCCGCGCCACGTCCCATGCCCCCGCGCGGGGCTGAAGGGGACCCCGGCTGTGCTGCCTCCACACCAGCCCTGCCGGGATCCCGCGCTGAACAGCTGCTGACAAAGGCAGCTCCGGCACGGCAGGAACCAGCCCCTGGGTCCGGCAAGAGCTGGATGCAGGAGCACCAGGCACCTCTGCCAGGGAAGGGGCGCGCAGGGCAGAGCCCTCGCACCCAGCAACGGGCACCGCTCTGCCCTGCGCTGCCCCAGGCCTCCTGTGTGGGGCTGGCAGGGGACACAGGGACACGCGCTGCCCCGCGCCCACCCAGCCCAGCACAGCGCGCCAGGTCTTTCTGCTCCCCACCTTGCTCCTCAGACTCCAGGGCCTCGGGCGCCGCCTCCTCTTCCTCGCGCTCTGCTCTCTCCTGTCTCTCGGCCAGGGCACGCAGACAGCGGCAGAGCGGGACCAGCATGCCCGTGTACTCGGCTGGCACCACGTACCGCAGCAGCCTCGGCCACAGGAGCTGCAGGCAAGAACCAGGCCATTCGGCACGCCGGCATTTCCGCCTCTCCCTCCCAGTTCCCCTGTCATTGCCGCTTCTCGGCACCGGCCCCTCGGCCTCGCTCCTTCCCTAACTCAGTCTCACCCCGACTTCCTCCTCCACCTTCTCTCCCTCTCGCCCACCTTGCTTCATGCCGCTTTCCCCCTCCCTCTGGCTGCCCGTTTGGCGAGAGCTGCCGGCACAGCTCACCCCAGGGGCAGTTCACCTCCCCGCTGCAAGGGGACGCAGGAGGCGTACGGCCCCGCCAGCCCCTACAGCTCCTCTGCGGGACGCAGCCGAGACGCGCGCCCAGCGGTGCTCCAGGCAGCGCAGACGCGCTGGACGAGCAAGTGCGGCCCCACACAGCTCAACCCCAGCTCTTCTTGGCTGCTTTAGTGGCTAAGATGGGGAGTCCCAGTGCACAGGGGAAAGCCTCGGGCACCGCCAACCCCACCGCTCAGGGAGCTCGCAGACGGAAAGGACGGAAGCGTTTCCGTGAGCTGCGCGAGCTCTGCAGCCTGTCAGGGGAGAGGTTCGGGCCACGGGGAGGGCGAGGAAAAGTGTCCCCAGACAAGCAGCAGCAGCAGCAGAGGATGACTGACTTTGGCCACTGCTCCTGCAGAGATGTCCAGCGTGCCCAGGACGTGCACGCACAGGCCCCGAATAGCCCTTTCCTCCCGGGCTTCCACTGCGCAAAGTTTTCCTGTCGCCTGCGAGACAGAGGTGGGAAACACTCGTCACCGCCTGTTCCCAGACCTTGCGGCGCACGGTGACAGGGAGGCCGCTCCCACCGCAGCACCGGCGCCAGTGGTCCTGCTGCACCGGGCTCCCCGCTGCCAGGGATGCCCACGGCAGTGCGGCACCGCTGGGGCATGGCAGCCCCGGCGCCGCGCTCTGCCCTTACCAGTCTGCCCGAGGCCCGGCTGAACTCGCTGAAGATGTGCCCCACCACGTCCCACGCCGAGCAGCCCGGGGCACTGGAGTGCAGCAGCTCCCCGATGAAATGCAGCACTTCCCTCCTCACCTGCCGGGGAGGCCGCAGTCACGACCCCGGCCCAAACCCCGAGGGGAGCTGCCTTTGCGGCACTGCAGCCCCTCTGGCCGGGCCGAGGCGACGAGGGTGCAGCAGCAGCCCTCGCTCCGTGGCCGCCACCGGGCTCTAGCCCCCGGTCCTGCCTTTGCCTCCTGGTACGGCCTCGCCAGGCTCTGCCCCGGGGAAAGGGCTGCTCTGCCACCACGGCAGCACCGGCCCTGCCCAAACCAGCTCACCTGGGCTGTGGTGTCGCGGCACACAGACTGCGCAAGCTTGGCGAACAGGGGCAGCTTCTCCCTCGTGTCGGGGGCTGCAAGAGACAAGGAGAGGCTTGCGCTGAGGCCGAGCCCCCATTTCCGGAGGGAGTCGTCACGGCTCCACGGCTTTTTGTACACAAGTGGGACAGAAAAGCGGGGCCAGATTGGGATGTCAGAGGAAGCAGCAGCATCCCAGCAATGGAGTAGGGACTCCAGTACTCCGGCCCATGTTACTGACCGTCAGAGCGCACCAGAGCTTGCAGCATTTCCATGGCTGCCACACGATCGGCCTTGCTCCCGTTCCTCAGCTTGCAGTACAGGAAGACAATCGTCTCCTCCGGGCATATTTGGGCTGTGGGGAAGAAATCACGCTTGGCATTAGTGACCAGTGCCTTCCCACACGGGCAGGTTTGCGAAAGAGCTGCCGGGACACGGTGGCGCGGCGCTGGCTCTCCTCTCCTTACCCAGCAGCGTGATGCAGCGGCACAGCTCTGCTCTGTGCTCTGGGCTGGGCAGCTCGATCTCGTCGCAGAGCTGTGGGAACAAGGCGCGTTTCAGAGAAAGCCGGATCGGCATGGAAAGGGACAGCAAAGAAACTGCGCTGCCAGCTCTCGTCTCACGAGCAGCTCTGGGCACGGACCCACGGCCAAAGCCCAGAGCCCCGGGCACACGCAGAGCTGTGCAGCAGCCGAGGCGGCCCAGGAGCCCCAGGCCAGCGATGCAGCGTCACACCTTACCTGCTGGTGCACAGCAGCATTGACGGCCAGAAGCTTGGCCCGGGGCACGTGGGTCTGAACGCCCGCCACGGCCCCCAGGAAATAGCCGAGAGTCTGCAAAGGAGTGCCGGAGGGAGAGGGCGGCTGTCACCGCGAGCCGCCCAGAAAGGGAGAAACCAGCATTGCTGGGAGGCGCCACGGCCTGAACCCACTTCCAGGGAAACCCCAGCCCCGCACGGAGCTTCTGGCTCGTCCTTCCCGCAGAGCAGCACTGCGAGGTCTCTCTCCTCTGCGTGGCCCCACCGGGATGGCCTTTCCCGGCACATCGCCCCCCTCGCACCTTTCCCTGTCACAGGGGCTGGACGTGGCCCTGGGCGCGAGGGCAGAGCTCCTCGCGCGCCCCCAGCCCCAGGAGGCGGCGCAGCCTCCCCTCCCGAGACGCTCGCCCCAGTGACTCTCCGCTGCCTCCTGGGCCTCCCGCCTTGCTGCTTTCTTCCAGCAAGAGCCTGGGAAGCCCCAGGCCCCCGTTCCCCCTTTCCTGCTCAAAGGGCCCCGGCTCCTCCCGGCACCCCATAGCTCCCCGACGGCCCCCGGCCATGCTGTGCCCCGCACAACGCCTCACCGTGGTCACCCCCAAGGGGTCCCAGACGTCACGATACTGGTGCAGGAGCCAGAGGAGCTGCTCCCAGACGTGCTCGCGGTGCTCCTCCGTGTGCAGGAGGACACCCATCATGGCACCCATCGCCCTGAGCACGGCCTGCTTGACCTGCCGAGGGACGGTGACACACTGCGTCAAGGACTGCGGGTCTCTCCAGCGCTCGCCTCCCCCAGACACCAGCCCGCCCTTCCCGCATGGGGCTTTCCCCTCCCCGTCGCCCCTGGTGAGAAGGGCTCGCTCGCCAGCACAGAGAGCATTTCCTCCCAGCACCCCCGGCCTGCCCCGCCAAAAGGTCCCAGGATTTGGCTCCTTCCTGGCAGGGAGCCCCTGGCCTCCGGGCTCCTGGCTCGGGGCCGCCACAGGCAGCTGCTGCTGCCCACGGCTGCGAGAGCAGCAACACTCACCTCCTCCTGCTCACAGCCCCGCCAGTTCCTGCCCGCGTAGCAGAAGAGCGGGTAGACGGGGGCGCAGAGCTGGGCAGCCCCCAGGCGAGGGAAGGCACGCTTCTCCCCCTCGCGCAAGTACACGCTTATCCCTCTGCACCACTGCTCCACAGCTGCAGCACAAGAAGGGAAACAGGATCGCCTCGAAGCCTGACCGGCACGAGACCTCGCACCGGCCCCCAGGCCTGCTTTAAGCCCAGGCCAGGCTCGCCGGGGCGCAGGTTGCGAGGAGATCTGCCTTCAGGGACGCGTTGTGCCACGGTCCGAGACGGCTGGATTGAAACGCCGCCTTGTTTCTCCCCTCTTCCGCCCCAGCACATCTCCTCCTCCGCACAGCCTCGCTCCCCTCCACCGCTGCCTGCTGCAGCCCTGCCTCTCCCTTCCCAAACGTTTGCCCCGCAGCACAAGCTTGGGGGCTTTGGCAGTTCTTCCCTGCGCTCTCCCTTAAAGCCCACAAACACAAACCCAGGCTGCCCTGGGGGAAAGGGAGGAGCAGGGGGGAAACAGAACTGGACAGAGCTCAGCCAAAGGCAGGTAAAACCGGGAGGCAAGCGCGGGAGCAGAGGCCGGGAAGGGACCCAGGAGCTGCTCGGGGCAGCTGCAAGGAGCGCCGGCCCGGCCTGCCCACAGACACCCCGGCGGCACCCGCCGCTCCCGCATGTTCAGGGCAGTTTGGAGCTGCCGAGGCCGGAGCTCGCTGCAGGCTCAGCCCCGCCGTGCTCGCCCCGAGACCCTGGCGAGGCGCCCAGGGCCGCCCCCTCCCCTTCCCCTCCCCGCGGGCCCTGCCGCGGCGCCGACACTCACCGCCGCAGACGGCACTCAGCATCCGGCCGCTCCCCACCATGCTCAGCACGCCGCGCAGGGCCGACAGCGTCGTTTCCGCGAAGGGCACGCACTGCAGGGCTGCGGAGAGGGCAGGGACGGGCGGCCCCGGTCAGCCAGAGCCGCCGCGGCCCGCGGGCTCCATCCCCTGGCAGCGCTGCCAGGCCAGGGCCAGGGCTGCGGGGCCGTGCTGGGGGCAGGGGGACGGGAGAGCTGCCACAGCGCTGGGGGAGGCCCCGGCACGGGAAGGGTCCTGCCAGGGCACCCGTGCGCCGGCCGCCTTCCCCGAGGGGCGTGGGGAAGCCCTGGGGCACGGGGAGGACGGTGCGGGGCAGAGTCTGGCACGTTTGGTCTCCGGTGGGTTCCCTCCAGCCCAGCCCAGCCCAGCCCAGCCCGTTTTGGGCAGGGGCAGGAACCCCGTCTCCTGCCTGGCACCCACTGTAACCCGGAGCAGTGGGCTGGGGGGCCGTACCATAGCGAGCAGCGAGGTTGCGCAGGGTGACGAGGATGAACTCCTCCGACATCTCCTCCATGGCCTTCAGGCGGCCCTGCAGCGCCGACACCACGTCGTGCAAGTGGGAGCGGGCCAGCGCCACCAGGACGTCACTAGCTGCCGTCCTCACGGCGGCCGTCGCACCCTGGAAGACAGCAGCTTGCGTGTGGCAGGAGCACAACCGGCCGTCTGCCACGGCTCGGCCTCCAGGCAGGACAAGGAACCGGGAACTTGACTCCGACTGTCCCTCGCTCACAAACAGTCCGCCCCCACCTCTCTGCACAGCTCTGGGTCACCGCCCCAACCCCCCGCCAGGACGCATCCCGAAGCCTCTCCGTAGGACGGCCGGGCTGGACGCTGGCATCCGGGGTCACCCTCAGCAAGAACGAGCTCACCTGGGCCGCTTGCAGGTCCTCGCACGCCACCGCTATCACTCTGTCCACGACAGAGCTCTGCAGACGGCTCTCGTCGCCCCACAAGACGCTCTCCAGCTCGCGGTAGGTCTCCGCTCTGCCACCCTGGGGACACACCGCACACGGCAGCGATGGGACGTGCTGCCCCACAGCAGCTCTGCTACGCCAACGCCGCGGATGAGCTACCGGCACCGCTCAGCGCAGCCGTCGGGAGCGGGCGAGAAAGCCTGCGCTGGGATTTCCTGACCCGAACCCGAACCCTAACCCTGGGGACGCCAACACCTCCTGCGGGAAAGGAGGGTGTGTGGGAGCGTCTGCCCAGCGCCACCAGCAGGATCAGCGTTTTGGGACGAGGTGCAGCAGCAGGGCAGGGGCGCTGTCAGGCGAGATCAGCCTTCGGCACCCGGGGAAGCCGGGGCGCTGCCAGGAGCCCTCGAACCCCCCACGTAGCCCTGCAAGATGCCTCCGCCTCACCTTGGCGTCTTGCAGCCGGTCCAACAGAGAAGTCACCACGGCGGCAAAGGTAGCGATGGCCACAGGAACCGACCCGGCCACCCTGCCGCCGTCCTCGCCACGTGCAGGTCCGGACTGGGGACGTACACAAGTGAAGAAACCTGGAAGGAAAGCAGCGGAGGGTTTGCATCGCTCCGGCAGCCGCGGGGCTTGGCCCCGAGTCGGGGCAAACATCTCCCCAGCCGGAGCACGGGGCGACAGGAGAGGCCGCTGGAGCCAGCTCTGCGCAGCCTGGAGAAGAGCAGCCCGGGGCAGCTTGGTGCTGGCCCCAAGTGGGCGACCTCGGCTCTCCCTGAGCCGGGAACGCGGGCACTGGCAGGTCCCCGTCACCCCCACCAACGTGCCGGCAGGCAGGGCGCCGAGCGTGGTGCCGGCACCCACCTCGGAGCGCTCGCAGCACCCCCATCGCGGCAGGACTCCCTGGACGGACGCACTGCTCCACCAGCACCTCCTCCCGTGGGAGTCGCGAGCCACTGGGCCAGCGCTGGCCCCGGGAGGGAGAGGGCACCCGCGGGGCCACTGTGACACGTGGGGGCCACTGTGACCTGTGGGGGCCACTGTGACCCATGGGGGGGCCCGACGCCTCACAGAGGGCTGCTGGGCGGGGGCCAGGCACGGCTGCAGAGGGACCCCCAGGCGAGGGGGTCTGGGGCACTAGAGGGGACGAGAGGGGTCCAAAGGGGGCTGGAGGGCCAGAAGACAGCTCTGGGGGAAAAGGAAGGCCAAAGGAGCAGTCCAGAACACCCTAGAGGGGACCTAAGGGGCCTCCATGGCCAAAAAATCACTCTGGGGAACAGGGAAGACAGCTGGAAGGGTTCTGAGGAGACTGGAGGGGTGCTAAAGGGGGCTGGAAGGCCAGAAGAGAGCTCTGGGGCACAATTTTGACTCAAAGAGGGGTCCGGAGAGCACTAGAGGAGTCCTAGGGGGTCTAGAGGGCCACTAGAGGACTCTGGGGCACGATTTTGGCCAAAAGAGGGGTCCCGAGCAGACTAGAGGGTCGCTGAGAGGGCTGGAGGAGCAAAGCAGGGCTCCGGGGCATAACAAAGGCCTCAGGAGGAGTCCTGAGCGGACTAGATGGGTCCTAAGGGGACTTGAGGGCCACAAGACAGCTCTGGGACACAAAGAAGGCAGAAAGAGTAGTCCAGAGTGCACTAGAGGGGTGCTAAGGGGAGCGGAGGGCCAAGAGAGGTTTGCAGGGGGAAACTAAAAGGTCAAAGGAGGGGCCAAAGCAGAACCCCTGAGCGACAGACCCTCAACAACAAACTAAACAATAAACCTTAAGTGAAAAACTTCAAAGCCTCAGCTTTAAGCAAGAAACACCAAAGCACCCATGAGCATGAGAACAGTACAGAGAAGCCAAGGGGTTTGCCCACAGCTTAAGAAGTTTCCCCTTCGTTTAGAAGGGCAGCAGAACAGCAAGACACGCACCAGAATCATGTTACAGCTGCTGTTTATAGGCTCGGTTTTAGCCACCATTCAAACGTGAGCACGTGCAAGAATTACGCCACTGGATTGCACTAAGCTGCACTTCCACTGAACCTACCTGAAACACCGCAAGCGCTAATTCATCTCTCTTACAGACCATTAATATTTTTGGTCCTCTCAGCTCCACGGGCAAACAGCCACAGCCAATGACACCAGTAACCACCGAGGGCAAAACCACCTTCCACCTCCCAGCCCTGCTCACATACAGTGCAGCCCCAGGACGTAGCTGTGTCCACGCTGCAAGTCAGAGCTCGTCCTCCATGGACGGCCGCAGAGCTCCCAGCTGTGACAACGCTCCTTCGACTGCCGGACTATGCTTCAGCACCTGCAAAGCGGCCAGAACGGTTACTGAGAGGCACAGCCCTCCTAGAACTACTCCCTAGTCCAAAGCCTGGAATTGTTTCCGCAATTAGGACTGACCCTCTGTGCTGCTTCAGTCACCCTCTCTGGCTCCGTTTCATCACAGGGATGTCACAGCAACCCTCACGTACAGTCAGGCTCGCTCAGTCACCTGGCCACCTCCAACCTTCGGTAGATGATCCTCCTCAGGGAAACTGTGCCGCTCACAGACACCCTCAGAAAGAGACGTCCAGCCAAGGCAGGATAAAAACTAAGGCCTCCAGAAACTCCAAACTCTGCAGAGACTGAGCTGATGGGAAACTGACTCTGGCCGGGACAGTGCCAGGAGGAGGATTTTGCTTCACTCGCTCAGGCTGCCTAGTGGACAACACAAGCGGCCCAAGTCAGACAGACCCTGCTGGAAAGCCCTATGACACGACAGCGTGCCAGAAAGCAGAGGCGAGCGCAGGCTCCTGGAAGAGCAGCAGAGCAAGGCTGACGTAGGGAAGACACCGGTTTGCGTAAAGGCAGACCTGACAGAAAAGCGGGCTCGATGCCAGCGTCGCGATCACGACTCGAGCTGCACCGCGCGGCAGCCCCGTCTGCACGCAGGCGGCCAAGACGCAAGAACCGCGGGCCGCGCCGACGAGCGGCACAGACGACCGCAGCAGCTCCGGAGCGCCCTGCCACGAGCACCCGTCCTAACACCCGAGTACTCGGAGCCTCTGCTGCTCTCTGCCTCCGTGACACCTTCCCTCCCCAGGAGCCTCTTTGCTGTCCACCGCATCCCCCACCGCATCCCCGGCCCACTAGTGCTCCCCCACTGCACATCCACAGCCCCGCGCCTCCGCACGCAGAGTCGCTGCGGAGGGGTCTCACGTGACCCGAGCCAGGCAGATCGGTGGCACCCTCTGGGCACTGCTGATCATCTCTGCCAAGCGCCAACTGCCTCTTGGTGCCTGCCACACCAGACAAAACACAAAGGAACGACAGACCTTCAGCCGGACGCAGGGCCAGGGAGCACAACGGAAGAAAGGAGGGAACAGAGCGCTTGGCAGATGGATGGAGAAAGAAAGAGAAGGAGAGACACCCGGCCCCAGGGTCAGGGCGCTGCACAAAGGAACAGACGGAGAGGCATCGAGGGCCACACAGAGGGATGGAGGGCTGCACAGAGGACCGGGGAGCAGAAGAGGGAAAAAGAGGGACACGGAGGTGGACAGAAGAAGAAAGAGAGGAAAGAAGGAAAGGGGAGGCAGACAGAGGGACAGGCAGCAAAAGAGAAGGGGGGAGAAGCGGACAGAGGAACGGGGGCTGGATGAGAGGGACAGGGAGCTGGTCACAGCTTCAGTACCCGCGGCACCTAGTTTCTCCACGCTCTCCAGTCTTCCTCGCTCTTTCCCGCCTTGTGCGAAAACCCTCCCAGACCCCTTCTGTACTCACATGCTTCCTTAAAACAGTATCGCCAAAGTCAACCAAACGGGCTGAGCTGCTCCTCTTCCGCTTGCCGGCCCTCAGAACGTCAGCCTGCAAATGAATCAGACCACCAAGGTCACCGGCAGAGTCTCCTTTTGGAGCTTGGCCCCCCCCAAGCTTTAACGATGGTTTCCCAGCCTGGGCAAATGCAGGTCCTCCCTTCAGCCCTGTAACAGTTTTTATTCCGGGGTCCCAAGTCGCTGTTACGACACCAAGCGGCAAAGCAAGGCAAAGACAGCTGGGCTCACAGCTTACCCACCTAGCCACGAAAATTCTTATTTGAGGCCTCCCTCGCTGCTTTTTCCAGGTAAACACACCAAAATGAAGCTCCCAACAGGCAGCTGAGGCTTCACACAGACCTCGGGGCCCTGCTAGCAACAGCAATGCCGTAGCCGCCGGGCTACCAGGTGCTATTCCCCCCCACCTCCCCTGCTGCTCCGTGAATTGCGGCTTATCACTCGCAAGTCCGGTAAGGATGCGGCCGACCCTCCTACGGCCGAGGGCTCCTCGTCAGGACCGGGCAGAGAACCTTTCCGCCGGCATTTGGAGTCTCCTGGCCGCTCTTGACACCTGATAACTTGCAAAGGGCTGAGGGCGGGAGCCCGCAGTTCTTCACGGCAGCATAGTCGTTCCCCGATGTGCCGAACGCCTAGCATTAACACAATTTATAAATACAAAAATACCACCGCTACAGGGTGCAAAGCCAAGCTAAAATTTCAGCAACCAAAGCAAACCTCTTCGCGCCTGACAGAACGAGCCATGTGCATCGGCACCTATAACTCCAGGCTAGCAACCCCTCGCGGGCGACGCTCTTCTGGCAGGCTGCGGAGCTGAACTCCTCCGTCTTGCCTAAGAGTCTCTGCCAGGACATGACGTAACTTTGCCAGCCAGCGCTTGTTGATGGAGGCTTAGTAAAATCCATCGCCCTACAAAAGTATAAAGCAAAAAACAAAAAAAAACATTCAAACTCTGCAGGAAATCATAAGAATCCAAAGTTGTTTCTAAGCACAAAAGCAGATCTAATACACACATACACAAGCAAGGTAAACGAGAATACACAAGCCACAAACACCGCTTCCCCCAATCCCCTGTTTTGGGAGCTATGACAGCAGTCAGGTTTGCTGTGAAAGGGAAGTTGGACTAAGTAGCCGCTAGAGATCAATCTTTCAGAAACCTCCTGTGTCCGCATTTTTGGCACTACCGTGCTCTGTCACTTCAGACACGCACAAGAAGAGCCACTTCTTGCAACACCTGCACAGTAACCCCCCTCCACCACCACCCTGTCCCGCTCGTTCAGATTAGTGCCCGCTGTGCCACTTGGATAGACGATACTCTGCTGTCTGTTCACTTCCCTGACATTAGCTACTTCAGAGGGAATTGAGCAGGCTGGATTGCCTCTGCGCTCTCAAAGGCAAAAGCCTCGCAGGCGGTCACAGCCCAGATGGCTGCTAAACAGTCTTTCCCACAGCCGGAGAGTTTTTGCTGTGGCCCCAAAGGGCATGGAAGGATGCTGCTACTGGCACCACTTTCCCTACCGCTCTTTTCTAACGGTGCTGCTCCCACGGAGTCAGCAGATGCGGAAAGCTTTACTGAAAAAGGCTTGCCTTGTCCTGGGAATCTGAGGGCAGCAGATTTTACGGCCGCTCCTTCCAGTTTAGCAAAAGCAGCATCACCTTCCTCGTTCCAGTTCCGTTCCTGACTCCTTTCTGGTCATTTCCATCACGGTGTGCCGGTACCAGCAAAGCCAGGTTAACGCTGCCGGAGGAAATTAAATCCTCCTAAGATTGCTCGGAGCTGGAACTGACGAGAAGGAGCCTTCATTCCGCAAGGCTTTCACTTTTCTTCTAGCTGCCGCCTTCCTGCTGCCCCAAATACCATTGCCAGGCAATTAACCTGGGGTTGCACTAATTGAGCCTTCCTGAAAGCAATCTTCTAATTTTACAGTTCAGACACTTCCCCCTCCCCCTTACTTCCTCTTCAGTAACTCTGGCCACCTGACCACCATTCGTTCCCCTAAGAGAATAATTTGCTGTCTTGCAGCTCTTAAAGCACGATGCTTCACAGACACGGAAAGTCACGTGCACAGAAACGGACGGACGCAGCATCCTTTTTGTAACGCGTACGCACCTTCCGTTAGATGTCGGTCATCTGTTATTCCGATCGCTATTAACGGTGAACCTTCCTCGCCAGGAGGAACGGGCTTTCCCTTTTGGGGCGACGGAGACAGCTCTCACTTGGTTCCATTTGATTTTATTACTTCGGCTTGCTTACGTTTTTCTGGTCTCTTCAGCTTCAGCCATGGCAATGAATATAAAAACTAAATATTCTAGCTTTCCCTTTCTATACATGCATGCACGATAACAAAACAAAATAGAAACACCCAAAGCAAAACTAAGGCAGATACAGTTAACAATATCCACGGGGTAGGAACGGGTTACTTAGTTCTCAGTGCTGCTTCCAGGAGGCTGAAATAACTAACAGTCATTATCAATAGTTACCCATGCCAGAACACCTCCTTCTGTAGCAGTTGCTGGTGCTATCAAGGATCCACTAAGCTGCATTTTTGCTGCCTTGTTTCATTGTGTCCCTTAGATATTAATCACAAAAAAAACACTTGTCCATCTTTTCTCTTTGTCAGCATTTGCTATCATTGGGGTTCCATCTCTGTAACAAAGAGAAAAAAATTGCATTTCACTTTCAACAAAACGCTTCGACTCATGCACGTTCTTCTTCTCTTTCCCATGAGCTTTGTTTTTGTATGTGCGCACATTTTGAGCGATGCTTTGTGTTTTTGTGAAGGACCCCGTGTCCCAGACAAGAGGAGGCATCAGGCTGCTGGGCCACTGCTGGAGACATCCAGACGCCCGTGCAGCAGACGGCTGCCCGGGCAGACGTCAGAGGCGATGGAGGACCCATCGCCACGTGCTGCACTGGGCAACCCCATGGCTTTGGGGCAGCTGTACAGCAAGGAGCAGGGCTCGGCGCGGCTCAGCAGGGCTTTCGATCAGTTGGTGCCCACGTTGGCTGGCACCCACACTCTGTGCCTGGCGGTGGGGGGGGGCCTCCGGGGGTCTGGGAGGGTCTTTCTTCTGCCCATCTTCTTGCTTGCCTAGTCACAATTCTCAAGGAAATAACTTGGGGCTGCACTAATCGGCCCTGACTCAAATTCACCTTCAGCCTGCTCGCTCCAGAGCTTTTCAACCTTCTCGGCACTTACCGGCGCTCTCGGCCGAGCCTGCCGCCACAGGAGCCGTCCTCCCGCCGACGCTGCCATGCAGCCCTGCTCCGGGGCCCGCCTGCCCCCCCGCTCCTGCCCGGCCCGCGCCGCCAACGAACCGGCGCCCTAAACGCCGCACACGCAAAACGCAACGTCGCACCCGCGCTCCAGCACACCCTGCCCCGCGCTCCCGGCATGGAGCCAGGCCTGAGCGCCTGCCACCCCTCACCCTGCACCACCATCTCCATGCACCAACAGCTGCAGCGGGCAGGACACAGCCCGATGCCCACGGCCACCCAAACGGATGCGTTTGCCTCACCGGGTCCCCAGATCCTTGACTCCAGGTGGCCTTGGCCCTCACCCACCACTGCTGAGGGAAAACTCTGTTGTTACCCGCTGCCATGCTCCTCCCCACCCCTACACGTGCGCTGGCCGTCAACGGAGCGCGGCTGCAGCGGGGACCTGGCACTTGAGCGTCACACGTGCGCCGGCTACGGACCGAGCGGGAGGGGAAAGGAGAGCAGGGGGAGCACGAGGGGCAGGGGGAGCTGGAGGGAGGCGAGACCCGCAATGGCGCCCTCGCGTGCTCGCGGCGCTGCAGCCGGGCGGCTCACGTGTGCGAACCGCAGCCTGCCATGCACGCTGCAACACCCCGCAGCTCACGCCAAGCAGCGAGTGCCCCAAGGCTGCTCTGTCCGTGCCTGAGAGACCGATGGGGACCAGCGAGCAGTCTCTGGTGCTGCACCAGTGAGAGAGAATTGTGGAGCAGCTCCGAGACGGCACTGCCCGTCCCCGCGACACCAGGATGCACCAATAAGGAAAAGCACTCTGCGCTACCGGTCTTTGAGCACTGGGAAAGGGTGATGAGCACGCTCCATTCACTTACCCATTACCGAAACAACAGAGAGTAGCAGCGAACAAGGCGACCGGCACTGCACGCACATGCACTGGCTGGCTGCAGTATTCTTTGTATGCAAGGGAGGCCAGTAGTACTGGCTTGTCGACACCCAAGGGCAGCAGCGAGCACGGCAGAACACAGCGCGCGTGCGCCCAATTCAAATGCCGTACTGCTTTTCCGATACTCGAGGGCAGCAGCGAGCAGGGCGGAATGCCGTGCGCACGTGCGCTTTAGAGGCGCGGTGCTCACAGTGCCGGGCTGCAGCTGACCAGCTCACGCATGTGCACTGCAGCAGGACACGCGCGCCGTGGCACCCCAGGTCTCACACCCAGCAGCAAGCGTCTTAAGGCTGTTTTGTCTGTCCCCGAGTGACCAGCGGGCATCAGCGTGCAGGTTCTGGTGCTGCACTGGTGTGTGAGGTGCTCCGAGACGGCACTGCCTGTCCCTGCGACAACAGGAAGCACCAATAAGGAAAAGCACTGCTCTACTGGTCAGTGAGTACTGGAAAGGTTGACGAGCACGGCCCATTCGCTTACCTGTTACTGAAACACCAGAGTAGCAGTGAAGACGGTGACTAGCACTGCGCACGTGCGCGAAGGCTGTCTGCAGTATTCTTCATATGCAGGTGAGGGCAGAAGCGAGCGCAGTGGGGTCACGCGCAGGCACTTGTCAGCTGGCTGCAATACTGGACTCTCATCACGCGAGGGCAGCAGTGAGCACGGTGAACCGAACAAGCATTCGCATGCCCTCTGGCTGCAGCCCTGGTTTTTGATCACCCAAGGGCAGCCGTGAGCACTGTGGAAAGGATGCGCATGCGCACGCCCTGCGACTGCAGCACTGCACTGGGGACACGCGCTGGCAGCAGAGAGCACTGCGGAAGCCATATGCATGTGTGCGCCCGGTGGGTGCGGTACTGCTTTGTCCACACCTGGGGGCAGCGGTGAGCACGGTGAAGCCAGTGCGTGTGAGCGCTCCCGCTGTCTGCCGTACTTTCCTGTCGACGCCCGAGGACACGGTGAACACAGTGCTGCGCATGCGCGCGCATTCTGTCCTCAGTACTGCTTTGTGGAAACCCGAAGGCAGCAGTGAGCACGGTAAAGGCTGTGCACACACGTGCTCCCGCTGTCTGCAGTACTGTGTTGTCAACACCCACGTGCAGCAGTGAGCACGGTTAACGCGATGCTTCACTTGGACGTGCCCCTGGGGTGCAATTCACCCGAGGGCAGCAGTGAGCACGAGGAGCCCAATGTGCATGCGCACTCTCGGTGGCTGCAGTACTGCTTTGTTGACATCCGAGGGCAGCAACGAGCACTGCCGAAGAAATGCGCATGTGCCCGCCCGCCGGTTGCAGTGCTGGACTGTCCTCGCCCAAGGGCAGCAGTGAGCACTGCGGAAACAACGCACATGCGCCTGCCCTCTGTCTGCAGTGCTGGACTGCCACCACCCGAGGGCAGCCGTGGGCACGGTGAAGCCAGTGAGCATGCGCGAGCCCTCTGGGTGCGGCACGGGGTTGTCATTATTTGAGGGCAGCGTTTTTCGCCTGGCTGCCGCGCTAGTTTGTAATCAGGGAAGGGCAGCAGTGAGCACTGCGGTGGCACTGCGCTTCCCCGCTGGCTGCAGTACGGGCCCGTCGGTAGCTGAGGGCCTCAGTGAGGACGGCGCCCCGGTGCACGTGCATCAGCCCACTGGCGGCGATGCTGGGGCGTCCTGCGGCGACCGAGGCTCCCCGCACACCCGATCCATCCGTTTGTGCCTCCCTGAGCCTTTGGTACCTCCCCGCTGGGCTCCTCTGTCCTGCAGAAGGAGACGACGGTGGGGACCTCACAAGCACCCTGCGACCCAGAGGCGGTGGCAGCACTGGGACAAATCAGCGCTGAGGGACTGCGGGCTGGCCCTGTCACCCGGCTGCGAGTGCCGGCGGGCAGCAGGTAGCTCCGCGGGGCGGGGGGCCGAGCGTGGCCAGCAGCAGGCCTAGTCTGTCTCAGGCACGCGCAGGGCAGCCGGCATGTCTCTGGTGCCGTGCCGCCAGGAGCCCTGCCCGTGCCCGGCTGTTACAGGTGCCGCGCTCGCCTGCCTCCCCATCCTGGTGGTGCCGCAAAAGGTCCTCTCGGTGTCCGCGGCAGCGGTGCAGCTGTGTTTGTATTCTCAGGAAAGGGGTCTGGGCCGGTTTGCACACCTGGACAACGCAGGTGGGTTCTGCCACCGGCCCCTGCCCAGTGCCTGGGCCAGGTCGACCTGCCCCACCAGGGGCCTGCTCTACCACCCCCAGAGAGCCCAGCCCTGGGAAGGGGAGGTGGCCAGTCATGAACACACACCCTCTCCCCCCATCCTTGTATTTCCTCATACCAAGTCACATCCTGGAGGCGTCTTCCTTGGAAAGGGAGCAGAAAAGGTGGCAGATGAGGAGGTATAGAGCCCTTCCTCAGCCCTCACCAGGCCACCGATGCTCTGCTGTGGCCCCAGGCTAAGCTAAGCTGAATGCCTCACTAAAACCCCTGGACCTCAAAACAGTTCATACTCAAAAGCAGATTTCCAGATGCCCCCCCTGTAGTTCTTTGCTCAAAGTGGCAATCACAGTTGCTACTCACGAAGATATACAGAGAGGTGACAGGCAGGACAGGCCCTTTGCAGCTCTGGTTACGACATTGTGAATGCTGACTGAAGCAAAGAAAATGGGAGAAGGGCAGAGAAACAGTGACAGTGAAGCTCACTGAGCAGCCACTGAAGGTACTTCCCTCCTCCTCCTCCAAGTTCTGGACAGTGCTTTAGCAAAGACCCTAGAATTCAACTTTTTTTTTATTTTTTATTTTTTCCTACTGAGGCCTGCCTAAGGGTAACAAAGTTTGAAAGTACCCATATGATCTCCTGTATCACTCTGTATTCTGGTCGCTCATCTTTGCCTCCACAAGTGAGCAGAAAAGCCCACCATACTTAAAATTTGTTTGCTCAACAAACCTGTGGGAAGGAACCCAAAGACCCTGAAAGAACCCGCACCAAAGAGGGAACCAGCACACCAGCTCCGGGTATGGCCAAGGTGGCCCCCTCACAAACAAAGATCTCCAAGGGCGCCACAGCGTCCCAAAAGCTGCAGCCACCCAGGATGACCCCTGCACAACCCCGAACGTGGCAGCAAAGTGACAGGAATGCCCTGCAGACACCCCTTCCTTCCCCCGCTGAGCTCAGAGGTGAGGAGAAAACCCCCACGCTGTCACGGACCTGCAGACAAGCAGGAGTGGGCCTCGCAAATAGCACAGCCCCTACCACAGCAGGATGCGCGGCTGTGCCCCACCAGCTGGCAATCACCTGCGGCGTCTAGGACCTGAGGCACCACACTGCAGAACCATGTGACGATAGTCACAAGGACTGGAACGACACTGCAGAAGCTCTCAACTCCGGTAGAACATAGTGACAATAGTGATAAGAAGTGAAAAACAGGAAAACCGCAAGGAAAGGATGAGGCATTGATTGAATGAAAGACTGTTAGGCTTGAGATTGGTTTAAACTACTGTTACTGGGGAAGAACAATGAGGAAACTATAGAAGAACCACACCAGCTTGTGCGAGTGTGGACTGTGCTCCAGACAGCTGACCTGACCACAGGACTCCCACCCAGTGCGAAGGGGACACCCGCACCATGATTCCCCTGTGACAGACTGGGCATTGAGGGATCAAATTCTAAGACAGCAACTTGGTTGCGAACCTGAAGGGCCCATAATATGATATTTAATGCATGGGTATAGTGAATTAGGCTGAAATTAATCTATGAGTGAGTAATAAATACTTATTATTTGTCATGCTACACCTGGAGTCCTTGCTTTTTATGGTCCCCTTAAGTCAGTGAACATTCAAGAGAACCCTTGGGCATACCACCACCCACACCTTTGCAAACATCCCAGAGACCCTGACAAACTCCCAGAGAGACCACAGCAACCTGCAGACCCACAAGCAGCCCTTCCCCCTGGAACAGCCCCACAGAAATGACCAGAGCACCTCAAGGTCCCCAGGCTCCCTGGAAACAAAAACAACAGCCCCAGAAAGCCAGGAAAATACTGCCCTGCAGACCTCCAGAACACCTCCACAGACACGCACCATCAGGGAAAGAGCACCCTGCCCAACGAAGCATGCAGACACGCCCCCAGCACAGCTCCAGCGAGGGAGCAGCTCGGCCTTTCAGCCCCTGCATGCCAGCAAATACAGGCACATGCACCCACCCACAGTCTCCACCCAGCCAACAGATGGGGGCCGTGACGGGCGGGAGGGATGTGGACTGCAGGCATAACACCCTCTGCCCACTCGCATGCAGACATTTGTGCATGCACATTCATCCAAACACTGGCTCAGCTGCCAACACAGGCCGCAGCATAAAAAAGAGACCCTGCACAATAATCCTGCAGGTGTGTGCAGACACTGCCCTCAGCACCATGACACCCCCCCCCCCCAGCCCAGATGCACACGCAGCATCACACCCCAGAGCTACTTCTGGAATATTTTATTTATATCAACACAAACAGCAGTACAAAATTAAGACAGATGAGGTACGCAACTCTTTGTCTTAACTGTCCCTCCTAATCCTTATCCCACCTTTACAAAAGCTGTGGGAACATGTTGCTGCTCTTGGACCTAGAAGTGAACGTCTCACCATAGTGCAGCAGCATGGTTCAGTCCTGTTTGGTTCCTGTCAGTGACTGGTCAGGATGTTGCTGAGGCTCAAGGAGACAGGCTCTGGGTTGAGGTGTGTCCCAAAGGAGAAGCAGTTCCCACCACCACCAATGAGCAACAACTCTTTCTCATTTGGCAGAAAGACACTACTATGATTATGTAGCATTAACGGCCACTCCAGATGCTCCTGAAAAAGGACAGAGAAATTAGAGCCCTACATTAAGAAACAAAAGCATGTGTGGTCCAGGAGACACCAGCCAGTCGCATACTGGAGAGGTGCGCAGAGGCCTAAGTCAAAACAGATAATTCACAAGCAAAGGCAGCTACCAATTCACCTGCATCCATTTACTCAATTTAAATATAGTTTTATTCTTTTATATAGAAGTGCACTACCACAGTACCCATCCTCACAGCTATCCAACAGAAGTAGCCTATTGTATCTAAAGAACATCAACTCCTTCTAACTTCTGCTACAGAGAGTAAGAAGAAACTAAACTGTTTTTAAGCGTGCTTTATGCCCTCAGGGGAATTCAGCAAGGTCAGCCTGAGGCACACAGTGTCTATAATAAGAAACAGACCATTCACAAACTCCAGCTTTCACCAAGAACAGGATCTACGTGTACAGATAACCCAAGAAATTAGAAATTGTATGCAAAAGATAAACAAAAGCTTTTCAAGCAACAGAAGCTTTGTCTAGGCAGTAGTACCCTAGATGAGGGCTATTCACATAACAGACAGATTCAGATTTAGACTAAGCTTTTCCCTGACCATGCCAAAATCCTGCTACGTGACATCCCCTGTACGATTGCTCTTCTTAGAGCCATATAACAGAATCACAGAAGAGCTGGGGTTGGAGGGGACCACTGGATATCCCCTAGTCCAACCTCTCTCCTCAAAGCAGGGGTCAACTAGAGCAGGTTGCTCAGGACCTTGTCCAGGCAGGTTTTGACTATTTCCAAAGATGGAGACTCCACAACCTCTCTGGGCAACTTGTTTCAGTGTTCAATCACCCTTACAGCAAAAGAGGTTTCTTTTTAAGTGGAATTTCCTTTATTTCCTTGCTATATTCTTGCTGTTCTTCAGGCATCAGCTACAACACATAGCAGATTCCACCATGAAGTATTCAGTAAATTGTACCACAGACCTTCATAAAGATTAACTGATGCTCTGGTCTGATCGATTCTCTTCATCCATAGACATCCTGAAATTACTATGCTTGTGTCCATCTCCGTTCTGCTCCCCTTGTCTAAAATAGAACGGCTCTCTGGCCTCCATTTTTTTGTACACTCAGACTCTCCCTCTGTTAAAACAATATTAAGTTCTCTGGGCTGGTCAAAGCACTTCAAAATTAGCCTTTACCTCAAAACAGAAGTCACGAATGACCCCTTTGCGTTCTCTATACCCTAGCCCAGAAGTTGCCACCTTCCTTCCCACAACACCATTTACCCTGAAAGAACAGTATTTCTGTACTTACCACACTAATCATATAGTCCATGCAGAGACCAGTCATTAAGTCAATGACAGTGAGGCCTGGCACAGAGGAAGAGTGAAACCAAACTCCACCAACAAGCAGGAGTTTTTCATCATGCACATGTGCTGTATGTGAATACCTGCAAGTTAAAAATGAGATTGAGCTCTGTTAGTAAGGAGAGCTAGTTAGAGGCAGGCCAAGAGTTCACTTGCTGAATGCTCTCCACTTACCTTGGGATGAGGGGAGGATGTGTCTCTACTGTCTGCCACTGAAAGCCATGTTCAATCTCTCTCAGAAAGAAAACTGAACCTAAGGGCTGCTCAGCTGCTCCCAGACCTCCTGCAATAAGCACTCCTCCTCTCCAGCTACAGGCACTGTGAGAGTGACGGCCTTCCGGTACTGGACCCTCAACAGGAATCTAAAAACACAAGTCCAAGGCTTAAGTTTGCAAAGCTAAGGATCATCCTCCTGTCTGGGCTCTTAAATAACCTCTCCCTGTTTCATCTCCTGTGGCATATAACATTCTTTCCTGCCATATGATAAGGACGATTGGTAAGGGGGACATAACGAGTAAGCATGATAGGGAGTGACACCCCTTCTCCCCCCCCCGCAAGCCCATGAACAAACCATGGGCGATTCCTCTAAGGAGGCTGGAAGCCTCCTGGAAGGCTAGGTAAAAGTGTTTCCATCGACACTGTTTTCAATACTTCTCTGGTCCTCTGTATGTTCAGTATCTGTCAGTCATTATAGAATCACAGACCGCTTGAAGTTGGAAGAGACCTCTGGAGATCATCTAGTCCAACCCCCCTGCTCAAGCGGGGTCACCAAGAGCACACTGCACAGGATCGTGTCCAGGTGGGTTTCGAGTATCTCCAGAGAAGGAGACTCCACAACCTCCCTGGGCAACCTGTTCCAGTGCTCTGTCACCCCCACAGGGAAGAAGTTTTTCCTCATGTTCAGATGGAACTGTCTGTGTTTCAGTTTGTGCCCGTTGCCTCACGTCCTGTCGCTGGGCACCACTGAAAACAGTCTGGCTCCATCCTCTCAACACCCTCCCTTCAGATACTTGTATACGTTGATAAGATCTCCTCTCAGCCTTCTCTTCTCCAGGCTGAACAGGCCAAGCTCTCTCAGCCTTTCCTCATAAGAGAGATGCTCCAGTCCCCTAATCATCTTCGTAGCCCTTCGCTGGACTTGCTCCAGTAGTGCCACATCCCTCTTGTACTGGGGAACCCAGAACTGGACGCAGTACTCTGGATGTGGCCTCACCAGCGCTGAGGAGAGGGGGAGCATCACCTCCCTCCACCTGCTGGCAACACCCTTCCTGATGCACCCCAGGATACCATTGGCCTTCTTGGCCACAAGGGCACATTGCTGCCTCATGCTCAACTTGGTGTCCACCAGCACTCCCAGGTCCTTCTCCGCAGAGCTGCTTTCCAGCAGGTCAACCCCCAACCTGTACTGGTGCATGGGGTTATTCCTGCCCGGGTGCAGGACCCTGCACTTGCCTTTGTTGAACTTCAGGAGGTTCCTCTCCGCCCACCTCTCCGGCCTGTCCAGGTCCCTCTGAATGGCAGCACAGCACTCTGGGGTATCAGCCACTCCTCCCAGTTTTGCATCATCAGCAAACTTGCTGAGGATACACTCTGTCCCTTCAAGGATTAATGAAAACCTCTAACCCTTGCTATATTCTTGCTGTTCTTCAGGCATCAGCTACAACACATAGCAGATTCCACCATGAAGTATTCAGTAAATTGTACCACAGACCTTCATAAAGATTAACTGATGCTCTGGTTTGATCGATTCTCTTCATCCATAGACATCCTGAAATTACTATGCTTGCGTCCATCTCCGTTCTGCTCCCCTTGTCTAACATAGAACAGCTCTCTGGCCTCCAATTTTGCCCAGAGAGATTGTGGAGACTCTATCTTTGGAAACATTCAAAACCCGACTGGACAATGTCCTGAGCAACCTGCTCTAGCTGACCCGGCTTTGAGCAGGAGAGTTAGACTGGGTGATCTCCAGGTGTCCCTTCCAACCTTAACTATTTATGTGATTCTGTGAAGACTGTATTCCACTAAAAATCAAGGCGGCTAGAAGTTAGCTAGAACCCTAATCACAATGAAGTGCCACAGTACACTGCCAATGCCATCCGATTTAATATGGTAATGTGTGTGATTTAGTTGGGATTCCAATACTGCAACACACATTATGGAGTGAGGCAAGTTCTACTCTCCAGGGCCTCCTGGATTTCTTACCACAGTGCAGGAAAGTTCTTCAGTGTGCAGGAAATACCAGTCCCCTAGCACAGGCTGCATAGCAGAACGGCCCCCATATATAAACAGGTACTTTTCACCTACGGAAAAATACAACGAGGTGAACAGAAAAGCTTGGATTTGACATGTCACAAAAACAAAAGTTCTTCTTTGCATTTAAGGGAAGCTGACCAGAAATACAAATCAGTGCACTCAGCCAGAAGTTTTATACACTGTCTGTATTAAGACATCTTGCAACCTGACGAGCATTTCCAAACTTCAGCAATAGAGGCAAGAAATTGTTTCATAGATATAATCATTACTCTTCTATCTAGATCTTTTATAACATACAGAAGGCTAAAAAATATTTTTATTCACAAGCTGTATTTTTCACATTTGTGACTATTCAAAAGACCCCCAACATCAACTAATATTATGTATTGACTGAATGTTTAAAGTCTGAATGGAAATCTCACACTACAGTTGCAAAGCTAAGAGGAAAACCCATATATTTTAATATACCTAATGGAATTACAGAAAATTCAAGCAGTGAGAAGATGACACCAGTAGAACTAATAAAACTAGAAAACCCTAAGAACATGAGTCATAGCAACATATTGACATAGATTTATCCAAAGAAAACAGATGACTGCTCATAAGACAACCAGAACGTGTATATGTTCTCAAAAAAGGGAGATCATGATAGTTTAAGTGTGTAGGAGTTAAACTGGGGAAGCCACCAAATAGCAGGTATGAAAGGTGCAAGAGTACTTTGGGGAAGATGTCAAGTATGTGCATTAACTGCACTATGCCCTGTCAGCTCACATCTGCATAGTGACTACACAAGCAACACAAGTTTTGGTCACCTGCACTGCTTTTATCTTTGTCAGGCTGTATTGTGCCATCTTATTTTGCCTTGGTTTTGCAATGTAGTAGAAGTATTATTCATAAAATATTATTCAACCAGTTTAGCACTTTCTTCTTTATTATAAAACTTGGTCTGGAAGGCTGAACCCTAAACTACATTACGCTATTAATTAAACATTGCTCAATAGATTTAGAGTATGCTCCAGACTAGGCTACCAACTGCTTAGTAATTCCACTGGTGTTCCCCTTCAATTATTCCCTGCCAGCTAGTAGAGAAGAAAATAGCTCCAAGAAAGGACAGCTTTCATCTCCCGAATTCCACCCTCAGTACCACCACTGACTTGCTAACAACTGCTGAAGTTTTCACCCCTTACAACCAATATATTTTACTGGACAAGTTGCAATGCTCCATCCTAGACCTCACAACTACTGAGTATTTATAAATTGGTACTAAAAGTGTAACATTTCTTCCGAGCAATTTCTCAGGGATAAAGAGCTAAGGACCCCCTCCATAATTAAGATATCCTTCAGAGGGGAAATTCTGAGACTTTTCTGGTATAATCAAGCATGGATCAGTTTAGTCACAAATGATCTCAAAGAATCAGTCTTCTCGAACAGATTAAATCCCTAGATTTCAAATAGTGTTTATCACTGGGGATTAGGTAATCATATTTCAAGTCTCAAAAAAACAAAACAAAACACACACATCCCCCCACAGATCTGAAAGACCCTTTTAATTTCCTTACTACTTCAAAAAAATCTTCATTCTGTGACAGTTGTACTAAAACGAGCACAGCAACGGATCAGATCATCTAGTCCTATGTCCTGGTTTCAACAGTGGTCAGATTCTTCGTTTTACACACCCCATGTCCTTGTATTTGACAGCCTTGAATAGATTTCTTCTTCTGTGAATCTACCCAGTCTGCTTTTCCAATCCAGATAAGCTTTCAGTACACAGCATCTTGCAATAAAGAGTTTCACAGAATGATGACCACATTGTATGAGAAAGATCTTTGGTTTTACTTGAACCTGCCTCCTAACAGTTTCATTTGATTCTCCTTCAATTCTTGCCCTGGAGGAGATGCTGAACAACAAATACCTGTTCACCTTCTTCAGGCCACCCATGATTTAGTGGATTTTGATCATAGCCTGTCCCTTAGCCCTTTTTTCCAGTCAGAAGAATCCAAGCCTACTTAAGCAATTTCTTGTACGAAGCTGCTCTGTCCTTGTCACTGTCTCTGGATTTTTTTTTTCTTTTTTTTTTTAAGATAGGGGAACGGGGGATCAGAACTACATACAGTGTTTAACATGTGGGCAAACAAAACTTTTATACAGTGCCACAACAGTATTCTCCATTGTTTTTGTTTCTTTACTAATAAAGGTGAACACTAAATTCTTAACATTAGATTTGCTTTTCTTTTAAGCATCTATTTATTATTACAAAGTCTCATTCACTAGTAGTAATAGCTTAAAGCCATCACTGTATGAATGAAGTTGGGATTATCTTCTCCCCCATATGTACCATTTCAGTTGCACTAAATTTCATCTGGGCATTTTAATACTCATTCATTCAGAACTGTGTTACCATTGTTTTCCCAGGTAAATATATCATTAGCAAACTCTCACTACTGGCTTCGCTTTCCAGATCATTAAGGACAATGCTGAACAGCACAAGCTTTAGAACAAATGTTTGGGAGACTGCTGGGGAGCACATTCCACTGAAAACTGCCTGCTTATTCTTAGTACAGTTCTTCTACTTAGCCAGTTGTTTTTCCATGCAAGGCCCTGTCCTTTCAACCTGTAGTTGCTTGGCTTTAATAGCCTTTGATGAGGAACCTTGCTGAATTTTTGGAAATCCAGTAAAATTGGCTTAACTGGATCTCTCTTTAGCCACAGGTTAACTCCTTCAAAAGGACTCCAAAAGGTTTCCTTCAGAAATGCAACACAGACAAATGCTATACATCAGAGGAAGAGTAAATGAACACAGTGCTACCTGTATTATTTATTATAGTTTTGCCCAGTTCAGGCCTCACATACTGACTGACAGCTCCCTGCATCTCCCCCAGGATCCTTTACAAAAGGGAAAACTGGTATCATACTGGACACCTTTGATCCTTGGTAGTTTCAGTTTTAAGGGAGAATCTATACATCAGAGTTAGTACTTCAGCTATTTAATCCCTCAGTTTGCATTATAGTTATTATATGAATATCTTCAGACCTGACAATTTGTCACTTCCTTTAGTGCCATAAACCCTTCTACCAGTATTTCAGAATACTTCAGCATAAGAGAGGCTCCTGCATAGGGCATTCCATGAACTTACTTGAGAACAACACTTTTAATATTAACCAGAAATAGCTGAAAATGTGAAAATGAAAATCTTCATTTGTGAGTGGCTATGTTTATGAGAGTGGAGCCGTCCACACTGCAGTTGCAAGCATGCACTGCAGCATTTTCAAAAATACATTATCATCTTTTTAGCACTATACAGCTGTGTGTTTTTTGATTCCTGTCCTACATCTAAAAAGCATAACAAGCTCGCAGCTCATGTGTAATAAAAATCATTATCACAGGCATCTCCTGCATAGTTTTTGTAGCGACTGCACCATGTATTAATGGGATAGATAATTGATTTGACCCTGCTCAATTGCTGGGTCAGCTGCTCAGTTGACTAAACTCAGCTGAGACTTCTCAGTCTCTCCCTTTTGTCAGATTTAGTAGGTCCTGTCACAAGTACTTTTGGACTTGACTAACAAAAAATGCACAAGAAGAGCTGGGTAGATACTATAAGATAAAACACATTCAAATGAAACTTCAGTATAAATTCTTTAAGCAGGCGGGGAGGAACACCACTGGAACAAAGTCTTTAGAAAATGTCATAGATTATTCTCATTTTAGGGAATCCAAACAAGATCACATCTCTTCCCCCAATGTTCATCCAAAAGCTATTGCTTAAGGCAAAGGAATACAGTATACGTACGTTAAATGTATAGCCTGCACTACATAAAAAGTAATACTAGAACATGACAACTTGCCTTTTAAACCTCAAAATGTATGGACAGACTGGCCAATATATTCCTGGATTTGTATACATCCACGTGCCCTACAGCCATTTCTACGCTTTCCAGGCTTTTTACCTCTGAACGTTACTTCAGTTGCACTGTGTCTCCAACGCAAAGCAGCTGATTCAGCAACAGGCTGCAGGTCTACAAGCTCCACTGTAATGCCATCCGAGTCCAAGGCATCACAGCTTTCGGGGAACTTTAGCCACAACATTCCCAAAGCTGCACTTGATGGGGATGTTCGTCCTCCTACCATCAGGGCCAGGCTGTTCGAGAGACATGACACAGTATGGTACAGCCGTCCATCTGCAGAGATACAAGACATCATGGTTCAGACTAATCTTTCTCCCACGAAATTCAGAACCTTCAGATCTCTGACTGCCAGTGTAATTGCACAGTGACATCACTTTCCACTAGACATTATTTCATTACAAGCACAGAAATGTCTGCCTCACACTTGCCATCAGTACAGGTACTCACCCCATCTTTTACCATGATTTTCCTTTTTCACACAGCCAGCTTTCCAGCAGCCTTCATGCTTAATTAGGACATGGAAATTTCTCATACGACAGTGCTGTCCATCCTCCTCCCCAAAACCTCCAGTCGTGAGAATGACATTGGGTTTTATAAGAGCAGAGTGGTGACCATAACGTCTCAGGCCAGCAGCTTCAGAGTGCATTCCACACACTGATGCAGTGACACTTCCAGCCATCCTGACAGGACCATCACCACAAGGAACTGCAAGCCAAAAAGAACCAGGGAATCTTAAGTTTCACACAAGCAAGAACAGAGGACTGCATTTAAATGGACTGAGTGTAAGATAAAACAAATCTGCTTAGCTTTCCAAAAATAAAATTGTGAAGCAAGTTGATACAGCACAGACAACCAGACATGCCCTAGGAATCACGATGGAGTGGTTTAAACAGTTACTACTGTTGACTTCCACTTACGGCTCCCTCAGCTCCTAACACAATTCTGAGCCTGTTCTAATCGGGGTGCAGAAGGAAGGGGCGGAGAGAGAGAGACAAAGAGATGCTAAGGGATTGCTGTTTCCTAAACTGATGTAGCAAGATAGCAGTCATTGAAACACCTCTTGTACAAATACCTTTCTGAAGAGGATAATATTTGGCCATTTAAATAGCAAAGAGCAGCAGAAAAAAAAAGAGACCGACAGCTGAGAGCTGGATTTCTAAGTTTCTCACTGGAATTTGATCCCACTTTCACAAAAGCATTGAAATAAAGTTCTGAAGCATAAAGAGTAATATGCAAATGTCTGACGGTCCTATTATAAGAGAATGTTTTTAGTCATCTCAATATCTTCTAAAAGCTATAGCCCTTAATATGAAACACAACCTTTCACCACAGAACTCTAGTTCACCAACACTGTACAAGCTGTTTTCTTCTGATTGATTTTGAATTTGCATCTTTGTTTTATCAAATGACTCTTATTCTTGTGTTTGGAGATACTGGGATGGAGAAGAAGCTCTCAGTCTACCTTTTATATGCCATAGCTGGAAATATTGCTTATAATGAAGGTTGTTCAGTGCAAGATCCTACTTTGTGTGATGAAGTCATGAAGTTCAACTGTTTGGGCTGAAACGTCTTCCTGCTGGTGGAACTTCTTAAGGCTGAGGTTTCCCCCCTGCCCAGTTCAGGAAACACACTTACCCATGCTTTGTTTGGAAGACGTAGCATTGCACTCTCTTGAGCAGAGACTCAAAATCTCTTTGAGGGGATAGCTGGGGGAACACAGATATTTGAGACGTGGGCATTTTTAAATGAGAATGGCAGAAGGCAAGAGTGGATAACTTAGACTTTGATGGCTCTTGCTGTCAGTTTTAAATACAACAGAGACAGCAGCAAAAAGACTCTATTCCTGTTTCTAAAGGATTTTAAGTGTCCTCACTGTAATAATCTGTCAGTTAAACTGCACTATTTGCAGTTTTGTACCAATTTTTTTTACAGGCACACCTCGGAGATATTGCGGGTTCAGTTCCAGACCACCACCATAAAGCAAATATCGCAATAAAGTGAGTCACAGAAATTTTTTGGTTTCCCACTGCATATAAAAGTTATGTTTACACTATACTGTAGTATATTAAGTGTGCAATAGCATTATGTCTAAAAAAAACAAAAACAAAAAACAACGTACAAAATGTGACACAGAGACATGAAGTGAGCACATGCTGCTGGAAAAATGGTGCCAATAGACCTGCTTGACGCAGGGTTGCCACAAACCTTCAATTTGCAAAAAAAAAGCAGTATCTGTGAAGTGCAATAAAACGAGGTATGCCTGTACTTAGAGACAGAGCCAATGTATCTTTACAAGCCTTCCAGGTTTTGACATAAGGACTAGTGACAATCACACAGTTTATTAAACCTCATCCACATTTATTTAGCTTGGATTTGACTACTTCTCTTCAGATCTAATCAAGAGACAACACAAGGTATTCAGTGGCTTTGCTGGCTTAAGTGTTTCATCCTGCCTTATCCTTCTCCAGCAGCTTGTTCCTGCTCCCTGTAACAGATTTTTACTCTCAATGGCAGACAGAACTACTTGTGGAGCTGTACTGTGAACAAGACCAGTGATGTGAAACGTTTAAAAAAATAACCCTCTCCTTCCCATCCTGGAAAAGGAAGCAAGCAGCCAGAAGCAGGAATTTCTTGGACTGCTAGTGCTGCCAAATCTTTTTTTAATCATAGACACACGGCCTTGACTTTTCCCCAACTCTATCACTCTTCTCCCATCTGAACACACAACCCTCCCCCCCCAAACACAAACAAACAAAAAAAGAGCAAACAAAAAAATTCCCAACATATCCTGATTTAAAAACATTTCAGGAACAGAAATGATACACATACAATTCCAGCCACAGGGGAGGATGAAACAAAGAGCAAACTGTTTGACACACCCCCGAATGCTCTGCTGGACAATACTTTCATACAGCAATCAGCAAAACAAGTAACAACCTTTTGGTAAGCTGGAAGGACAGAACGGCTCAGAGAGCCCTGTATAGAGGTAAGGGAGGGTAAATTGGAAAGAGAGAGTCTGGGGCATCCCAACAAAAGGAGGAGCAGGATAGTCTGGCATTGCAGCCATGCACTGGAGGGCCTCATGTACAAGCAGAAGGAAGAGTTGTTCTGACTGGAAGGTTCGATAAACCGAAAGAATTAAACTGATCAGAACCACCCGAGTCAGGACATGGCTCTGGCCTCACTATGGACTGCAGGACAATCATTGGAAGGATGGATGAACCTACTCAGATGGTAGCATCCCGTGTGTTCCTTCCTGGGGTTTACTGTCTCCTAAAAAAACTCTCAGAGAAATCTGCATGAGATAAAGAAGTGAATGCTATGATAGCTAGTCGGTATTTACCTGCCATGTTCGATAACAAAGGAGTCCAGGAAGGCTTCATCCCCTTTGCTGCAGTCAAGACAAAATAATGAGAACATTTCAGATGCCATTCCTGTAGCAAGCCAAGAGAAAAAAAACTCAGAATCTTGGAACAAGTGGTGGAAAGAAACGTAAGAATGACCACAGTGGTCAAATCAAAGGTCAGTCTAGCCTAGTACTGTTTCCAACAACGGCCAAAGTCAGAAGCCTGAAGAAGAATCTGAGAACAGTACCAATTTACAAACAACACCCCCCCCCCTCCCAGCCTTCAAAAATTAAAAGCTCAAGGATTTTCTAAGCAAGAAACTGTATCTTTGTATTGAACAACCCTTGATAGATTGTTCTTCCATGAACCTGTCCCATTGCATCTTGAACACAAATAAACTTTTAGCAACTGTAATATACTGCAAGGAGCAAGGAGTTCCACAGCTTATGTTGCATGAAGAACATCCCTCTTTCTTTCGAGCCTGCTTCCTTTTATGCTTCCCAGTTCTGATCTTGGAAAAGGATGGAGGCCATACAGCAGAGGGATTAAGATTTCTTAAGGGTTCTGGAATGCAAGTGATCCCAAAGAAGCCCAAAATATTCAAAAGGAGCAACATGATCTCTACTGGGCCCTTTAATACTTAAATATGTTTTCCAGGCTGGCCTTTGAAACCGCTCAGAAGCAGGAGCACAAGCAGAGTCCTGCACAGGAAGGAAGTCAGCAACTATATTAAGAGTCCACCCTGGCTTTTGTGGACATTAGGGAATTGAGTATGTTTATTCCCATGGGATGGAAAAAGATTCAGCAAATTTTGTTACTAGAAGACAAACATGAAATAAAAAGGCACAAGAAACCACAATATTATCTTGTTTGGCATTATTGCCCCACCTTCTACCTGAGGTAAAGCGTATCTTTTGAAAAGTGATATCCAAAATTAATGTAAATACTGAAAATGGAAGAATCCACTAAGTCCCTAGCCAAATTATTCTAAAATCTAGTCATCCTCAGCAGTAAAATGTATTCTGTATTTCTAATCTAATTCTGTCAAGCTTGTTTCCACTAAGACCTTGATCTTATTCTATCTCTATCTGGAAGGCTAATTGCAGAGCTCTCTGCTGTCATATGTCTTATTCCTATGCACATTTGTGAACTTTGGCCTGGGGACTTGTTAACCTCCTCTGTAAGCAAAACGAAGAGTCTTTACTTTCTCACTGTATGGGTAATTGCCCTGATCTACAATAATTCTTGTAGACATTTCTATACCCTTCTGCAAATCTGTCAGCATCTTTCAGTCAACATTTTTGGTGTTCATGTAGCAGAGCAGATCCTTCCTGGTGGCAAAATAAATATAGCACATTAAGTTGTTTTTAAAACCGCAGGCTGTTAAATTTCTAGACAGAGCTATGAACACAGAATCACAAGATCCAAAGGGAAACTTCTAATAGAGATCCTACAGGATCTTCAGGGTATTATGTTTTCTTCTAGACTGTTGATAGCTGCAAGTTTTGCCAACAATTAACACAAGAACAGCAAAAAGTCATAACTAAATTTCAATCATTAATATAACAATGGCTGAAGTGAGTCAGACCAAAGATATCTGAAGCTAGCAAGCTGGCTCCAACAATGACAAAAAGCAAATGCCTAGGGAAAAGCTAGAGAGCAGGGCAAGTGCATGTACTTCCTTCAGGTATGCTTCCAAGCATTCGCAGGTCAAGAACCTTGACCTAGGTGTGGCTTTCATGTATACAGTAATCTTCAATGGATTTCTCTTTCATTAAGAGAATTGCCCCTTGAAACCATGTAAACTTTCAGCACCTGCAGCATCCTTTATACTACCAGTTAGTTTGCTATGCTAAGACTGGTCTCCCCGAGAGAACACTCACTGAGGAAGGAAAAAAAAGTTCTGCTAACACAGGAGGGAGTCTTCTTTCATTGCTGCTTGCCCCAGCTTCATAATGCAGAGCCCACAGGAAGCTGCATAACAGACTGATTGAAGATCCTTTCTACCTATATGTATCATCTATGGCTCCAGCAGCTCTTGTACAGAACTATGATCATAAGCAGTTGTAGGCCTTTTATGCTATCAGAGCCTGCTCACCAGCAGAATAAAGGAGAGTTACCTCATATTCATCAAAAGGTTCTAGAGCCTGCACTCTTCGTTGCTCATCTTCAGGAGTACAGAAGGTAAAAAACTCATTCATATCCAGGACGCTGCACTCAGTCCAGCCCTAAAACAAAAGTCTCCCTAAATTATTACTTCTGGAAGGATAGAGACTCACTTTCCACAAGAAAACAATGACCTTAAATGAAGCATTTGCATGAGCCTTTAAGGCTGTCTAGCTGGAACAATGGCAGTCCAGACTCTGGGGTGAGGATAGATCTCTTACCTGTGAAGCTCTGAAGAACTTAGAGCCACACTTATTATTTTAAAAGTCTCAGAGGAACCCATCTTACCTTAACCCACACCAGAAGGTGTGTTGTAAGTTGGTGGAAGGACCTTCAAATGACTGGTCATGCTATTAGAGAAGACAGTATCTCAGCCCTGGCCCTGTTTGTTTCAACCCGTAAGCAGCACAGGTCGTGCCTTCCAAGATATTTAAAGTTACACTCTTTCCCAGGTGAATCAGGTTTCACGTGTGCCCTAGAGCTGCAGGCACTTACCCTTTGAAGAAAGCGCCTCCGCTGTGCCTCACGATCAGGGTACTGTGCTAAAGAGTGAAGTGTAGAATTCAGCTGGCTAAAATGCTGCTGCATGACACGTCCAAAGGGGTCCTCAGGGTGCATCTGCTCATACAGCACAAAACACGCCTGAGAAAAATGCTCTGCTGCCCACTGTATCAAGGCATCTGACCTGTGCATAAGAAATGAAATAACTGCAGGCCCAGCTATCATTTAGACAGATGCAACGTATCTTCCTGCAACACCAGAAAGCATGCTATTAAGGCATCTTGACAGAAATATATGCAAAACACCACAGTGCTGGGGACCTGTGAACATCTACCCCAGCTGTTGAGAGAATTCAGAGAATGAAAAGACAAAAGACTTAAAACAAACACCCCCCTCCCAATTCTGAGATTTTTTTTTTTCCCTTTATAGGATGTCATGTGGAAATCAATTACCCCATCGCAATTATGTTGTAAGGAGCTGCTTGGGCTTCCACAGTATTCACGAGGCTTTAGTTATAAAACAGCAGGTCTCCCAGCCCTGGATGACTTCCATACAGTGAAGCTTGTTCTCATTTTACCACCTAGACAACAGAGGATAATCCAACTGACCTGCTATTTTCCATGTAGGTGAGCACCACCTCTGCTAAGAAAAGGGTGGGGACTTCATTGTCTAGCCCTGCTTTTTCCAGGGCTTTCTCCAGTTTAGACAGCTCTGATAAGTCCACTCCCAGTAATTTATAATCCTCTCCAGAAAAGGTAATCGCTCCTAGGGGAGAAAATGGTACAGTCTTACTACAGTGTTGATACTACACTGAGAGCAAGATGGACAAATAGGAGAATCAGCCCCACAGACAATTGTTCATAAGGCTGTGCCCATCCTTTCCTCAACTCAATTTCTTTGGGACATGAAAAAGAAAATGCCCATCACTAAATGAACCATAAAGGGACAGCACCAAGAAGGATCAGTTAGAGGCCCATTAAACTTAGAACTCAAATTCCATTATTCCTAATGGAAATTTCACCTATAGATTTTTCACAGAATTATTTACTCTAACAACACTTTATAATATTTCTTTTAACAACAATTTTATAGCATCACTATAATTCAGAATCAAATCTTAGGAGTTCTCACTTTTAATTCTCTCAGATCAGGCTAAGGAAAGTACCATTGCTTTGATAGAATTTGAATGATTTCCTTCACAACCACAAAGACATTCTCAAGTCCTTAATTTTCTTTAAAACAGATTTCATTTCTGTAAATGGTATTGGATCCTGAACCCGTATATACTAACTCTCTGCAAACACCAGGATTAGTTGCATAGGTCACTGTTCTCAGAAATAAGCTCCAACTTATGCCATGATAGCATTTACAAATCATACTTCTGTACTCCACAAGAATATATCATAAACTATATTCTGGATGACCTGTTTCAACCAAAAACAAATCAAACAAGGTTGGAAAATACCTTTAGAAATCACCTGCTCTATGCCTCCACACCAGTGCGATTCTATCAGCCCTGAGAACTGTTACCCTACACTGTTCTCAAAAGCATCCATTATTAGAGACTAAACAGCCTTCTTCAGCAGCCCATCACAGTGTTCCTCATTATTTTTTTCTAATATCTAACTTGTCTATCCATCACTTCCTGTTCTCTGGACATAGAGGATAAGATATTCCCAACTTTTCTGAAACTTGTCTTTTACTTGAAGTACTTCAAGATTATTGGTAAGCATAGGGTTCTTTGCCACAGGATGCTGTCGATACTAAAAATATGAATCAGTTCATGGGGGACTGGACAAGCTTATGGAACAGCTACTCACTGAGACTTATTCAGCTGCTCACTTGAGCCAGGGACTTGTGCTCTGCACCTAGCTCTGTGGTTGTTTTCTATCCAGTATTTAAATTGATTGTTGCAGTCTAAATACGACGACTTGCATATGCCTCTGTTGTATTTCATCCCACATTTTCCAGACCATTTCTGCAGCTTATCAAAATAGCTTTAAATCCTAATCCTGTTCACCATATTGCAATTCTCCCAGGTTCCTGCTGGCTTGTTACATTTCCACCTGCTATAGACTATCATCTCAAACATTAACAAACACCTTGAAGAAAATCCCCCTAGCTTACAGCCTTCCATTTTGTCACTGAGCTACCGCTTACTATTTCACTGGCATAATCATCCTTTTAGCTCTTCTTATATGCTACAGTAGTTTCATAATGCTCATTTTTTTCCCTGCTTTGGATATAAGAAAGCCAAGTAACACAACAACGAAAGCTTTGCTAAGATCAAGACACCTAAATTCACAGCTTCTCCCCTATGCATAAGGCCTATAGATCACAGGATAATTTAGGTTGGAAGAGACTGTCCAAGGTCACCTAGTCCAACCCCTTGCTCACAGCAGGGCCACCTGTATTCAGTTGCTCAAGACTTTGTCCAGTCAAGCTCTGATACCTCCAAGGCTGGAGGTTCCACTGCCTCTTTTGGCAATCTGTTCATGTTTTTAAACTATCCACATGGTAGGAAAAAAAGTTTTGTACACATAATTGGAATTTCCTTTGTTGCAACTTGCAACCATTGCCCCTTGGCCATTTGCTGCACGCCTCCAAGAAGACTACGGCTCCATCTTCTCTACACTCTCCCATTAAGGAGTTGAGTATTGCAGTAGGATCCCCCTCAACCTTCTTAAGGCTGAACAAACCCAGACAGATCTCTCACCCTTCCCTTGTATGTCATGTGCTCCAACTCCTTAATCATTCCTGTGACCTTTCACTGGATATGCTGCAGTCTGCCATTGTCTCTCTTGCACTAGGGAACCCCAAATGGGACACAGTACTTCAAAAACAGTCACCAAAAGAAATTAAGCTTGGTTTCATAATCTGATCCTGACAAATCCATGATGGCAGCTACACATCCTCTTGTTTTCAATCAAATGCTTACAAATGGTTTGTGTTCCAAATTTCTTCAGAAATTCAAGTTGTCTTGAGAACAAATCTAGTTCCTCTGCTCATCATGCCCCACTTTTAAAAAGCTGAAGCTCTCTTTGATTCTTCCAAAGATTTGGTACCTAAAACACTCTCCACAAACAGCATACCTAACCCTTCTCCTCCAGCATCTCCCACCAGTGCCGACAATTCTTTTATTCCTTTGATCAGAGTAGCTTTTTGGCACGCCACATTTGGAAAATCCACCTCATATACCACAGTGTGACTCAGAAGACCCATGTCCTTCAAGCGGAAGTATAAAGAGTCAAAGCCAGCACCTAAAGACAGGATCTGCAGAGAAAGTACCAGAAAAAAAAAATACGTTCAACTCTAGCAGCTTCCTGAGCATCCATGAAAAATATTCAAGTTAAAGGACATCATCTTTAGACTGACAGAATCAGGCAGTTTCCTGAAAGAGGTTAAAAAGGATTTTGTATAGATATTGCCTCCTTCCTGAAACTTCCTGTCAAAGTGACAAATGGACAGCAAGTAGTGCTAGTCACAGACTCTCTGTACTCTTCTGGAAAAGGATCACAATAGATTCACTAACAAATATGCTAATACAGAGCCAAGACGCCAAGAAGATTTTCCATACATATACTGGAAACAGCCTGTGCACCCAGACAAAGAAAATGCACCTGTGTCCTAGAGTGGCTTTGGGTCTTCAGCAGGAAGTCTTGAACACAGTGATCCACAGCTCGGGACCGGACATAATAACCCCTGTGGAATAAAATTGAGCTGTAATCACTCTCTAAGAACCCTGTTTCTCTGACACAGGCACAATCCTTTTTTTTTTTTTTTTTTGTATGTCTACCCAATAATCCCACATTTACAGAACCAAACTGGGAGATATCTGATCATTTTGTTGTATCTAGAGCTTATTAATAAATATAGATATCCTCTATTTAATAAGTGCATTAACCATCAAACTATAGATGTCCTGGACAAAACATCTGTAAATATCCTGTCTGGACCTGTTCCATTCTGCATAGGTAAATATGCACTGGATCAAAAAGTATGAATTTGGACAGTTAGGATGCCCTGCCCCCTGCCTCCATCCATGCAATGTGGATGGACAACATCTGAGCCCCTGCTCTAAATCAGATGCCATAACTATATGAAATTAACTCCTTCACTTACAGGGTGATGTGCTAAGCAAGTGGCTATTGGGTATAACAAAACGAGTAAGCGTGTGTAAAAGCAGTGAAAGGGGAACAAAAGAGGGAAGAGAAGGAAGGTTAGGAAGGGGATTTAATTCTCCTTTTTTTTTCATGTCAATGGAGCTTAAGTCCAAACTCCTGGATACTGTTTAACGTTTGCCTACTTTGTGGGGGTTGATGCCTCTTTTCCTTGGAATTCTCTTGTAGTTGGTTCCAGCACGTCCCCATCAGGCTTACCAGTTCCTATCAGCCCCTTTAATAGGTATGTTATTGTCCCCAAGCCTCAGGGACTAAAGGTTTCACTAGATATTCTAAAAGATACCCAAAACCTCAGGATTACAGCACTGACAACTGCAACACACAACTTTTTCTATGAATTTAGTTTGACATGCTAATGTCATGTAACAAATAGACACAAGCTCAGCTTCCAGACCGGATCAGCCACCCTTGTCTTCAGAGGACTGCAAGCTTCTGCTTGAACATCAGAATTTTTTTTTCCTGAATGAAACTTCTCTGACAATTATATCGGGTCATTTTGATGGCATCAAACACTTACGCTCCTATTAACCTAAACTCCACTACCTAAAAAAAAAATCCCACACATACACATTAAAAGCATTCATACTTGTATCCTGCAGATCTCCAGGGAAGACCTATACTCACACTATTGATTTAAAGATAATATCTTTTCCCCAGCCACCAAATATGTTACTAAAATTGAAATGTATTTGAGAACAGGAAAACTGTATATTAGCTTTCAAATCTTGTCTAGAGTAGTTTTCAACAGCACTGAATATCTGAGCTAGGAATCAGTCTGGTGACACTTTATTGGGACAAAGCTTTTTATTTTTGTCTTTCAACCACGTAAAGTTACACTAAAAATCTAAAGCCGTTACATTATTGACAGACAGTGCTTTTTAAATAGCCACTCTCTCACTATGCATGCTTTCTTTAAGACACATTCAAAAAGCTGCTTCTTAAGCAGGAGTGGCAGTTCCAGGGGAGCACTAAGACCCTTCCATAGCCAGAGAGGAAGGAGGCTGCGAGCCCTGCATGTGCCCAGACGTGACCTGCCGGCATCGGGCACGGGGGACCGCAGCCTCAGAGCCAAAGGCCCCCCGCAGCGCCCGCTCCTCACCGGTGGATGAGCGGGGCTCGCCGCCGCCGCCGCTGCCCCACCAAGAGCCCCAGGAACCGGTCCCGGACGTAGCCCCGCGCCGCGGCCGAACACTTGCTGACGGCGCTGCTGTCGCCGGTGCTCTGGACCTGCCGGGACAAGGAGACAGCGCTGGCACGAGCCCGCGGAGCCGGCCCGCCTGTCCGACACCGCGGGCACGGCCCAGCCGAGACCGAGAGGCAGCCGGGGCCCACCCGGAGCACGAACGGCGGGAGCCTCACCGGGCACGGCGGGGCCGCGCAGCACCAGGCGGAGCCAGGGGCCCCCAGGGAGGGCGAGTCCCGCCGCCCCCCCGCTCCGCCCCGCTCCCCCCTTCGCCCCGTCCCGTGACCCCGCCCGGGCCCTGCCGCACCGCCTGCGCAGACACCCCGTGCGTCCCCCAGCGCGGAAGGGCGGCGGCGGCGGCGGCGGCCGGGCCCGCGTTCACTCACGGCGGCATCGCGCGTAGCGCCCGGCCGCCCGCGGCCCATCCCGCGCGCGCCGGGGACCCCCGCACCCCGGCAGCGGATATGCGATCACTTCCGGAGCGGGCCTGCCCAATCAGAACGCCCCGCTCGCCCGAGAACAGAGAAATCTCCTCCACAGCGCACAGACCGACCAATGCGCACAGGCCGACCGCTCTGCGCGCTCCCTCGTCGATGATACGTTACGGGCGGGGCGGCGGATCTGGTATCCAGGCAGCTCGACCTTCAGCCCAATGCTAGCATTTTATCAACAAGCACGGGATTTTTTTTTTTTTTTTTATTTCTCCGAGACGTATTTTATTCCAGAGTTGCCTTTCAGGTGATTCCTGGCATCTCTGAGGTGGCTAGTCCCAGCTGTTGCGGCTATAGTGCAGGATACAGTATGTTATGGTAGTTCCTATATTCCTGTTTGTATTCTAGGTGTGTGCGTAATTTCTGTAGAGAAAAGGGCTTCCTTTTCCTCCAGGTTCCCTTTTGCCAGCTGTTCATCATTTTGTCAATCTTGGCACATCTGTGGGATCTGGAGATGATGCCAGGATTTGGTTACAGATAATACCTACAGGGCATACAGGCCCGTTCTGCTGGCACTTCGGCTCCTGCAGTATTTCCAATTCTATCAGCATCCTGAGAGTGCCAATGGAAGGAAACATTTGGCAGCAAGTGGGGGTGATCGCTGCATCCAGCTGTCCAAGGAAGTCCTTTCCGGTTCTGTGTTTCTATATCCATAACACTCTCCTGTGCAAACTCAGCGAGAAGACACTGAAACATGAACTGGGCATCTTGGTTTTGCAGAAGAAGACAGACCCACATTGTTTTGAGGGAAAGAGGGACAGGGAGGTTAGTTTCCCCTCCCCAGGACAAGGCACCACATCTATGCTCCATGAGGAGAGACTATGTCAAATATCCTTAAGAAGGAAGAGAGCGTGGTGTGCAACCATTCTTGGGCCTATATGTCCAGTTCCTTGCTGTCACAGGCATAAAGTCCTGTAATCACTCATAGTTTTATCAAGTTCTTGTTTAGAAGCAGCTAGGATTTTTGCCTCTGTAACTTTCTTACTTTGGAAGGCTGTTTTGGAGCCTGATTGCTGTAATGGTTAGGAATCTTCTCCAGATTTCTTGTTGCATGTATTAATGGCCAGTTTATGTCCCTTTATTCTTGATTCACAATTAGTCTTAATCTGAAAATGTTCCTTTGCCTTTCAGGCACTCGCTCCAGATGTATGAACAGACAGACGTTTTGTCCCCTCTTGGTCTGTGTTTTGCCAGACTAAGCCTAGCTAAGCATGTTCTTCCAGTGGGAAGCAGAAAGCTTTTACATGCATTTCTGAGAGGGAGCGGATGCTGTGCGCAGAGGATATGTTGTTATGAAACTGGCACCTCTGTCTGGTTCGGACATCTTCACAGGCCGACATGTGGGAGGGGGCTGCCTCTTCCCCGATGTGCACAGGCAACCTTCCCCTGCCTGGTCTCTCCTCCCACTCCTCTGAGGATTCCCCTGGGGCTCTGCGCGACATTCAAAGCTTGCGAGGAATGCACAGCTCACCCCAAATAACAGAAAACACATAGCAGAGCAGCGCAGGCAGCCAGGGGCCCCATGCTGCTCCCACCCCCAGCCGGGCGGGCGGTCTGGGGAGAGGGGGGTACATAATGAAAAGCATTTGCTGCAGCAGCTATCTATAGTCTTTTGTGTTTGAGAGCAGGCAAGGGAAGGCGTGGCCCTGCCTGCCTGACCTCAGAGTTGACGTCAAAGAACCCCAAATGAATAACAGGGAGCGCTCCGGAGAGAGCACAGCAAGGCTACCCAGCATGGAAGGTGTGAGACACCAGCACCCTAAGTGAGACAAGGGATAAAATGGGAGGTGTTTCCCACAAAAGGGTGCGCTGTATCCACGGTGTCAAGGCTATGGCTTCAATTCCATGCGAGCCAAATAAGTTTGGTATTTTCTATGGGCTGACTCAGCAATAGAAGATTTGTGCTCCTGATCTCCTACATCTTAACCATGTAGATGCTTTTCACAGGTGTCAGTTGCGCTACAGTCTGCATAACAGCTTGCATCTGGGAAATGGTTCTAGGAATGACAGGAAGGTTACACATCTGTGTTGCGCTATGTGGAAGAACTCTGCCTTCATAATATGAAGCTGGTCAAAATACTTGATTCCTAGGCTACCTATATTGTGGGCCTGTTGCTCCCAGCAACTGCGATGGTGGAGGGCTGGACTTCTTTGCCACTGGACCTGAATCTGCCAGTCTAGCACAATGTGGTGAGGATTGCATCCTGGAGAACATACTGCATGAATCTCAGATCTCAGTCATTTCATTGTATTGCGATATCGCAGAGAGGCCTCAGTAACAGGTCAAGGCCTTACCAGGCTAAGGCCATTGTGCAGGGGTGGCAAAACTCAGAGGTAGACAACACAACTTCTAAGTCTTATATGCACACGCAACTCTGAATGTACAGCCTAAATACTTCATAAAATGCAACAAGGTCAACAAAAAGACTTTGTGATTAACAGAACAAGTCATAATCATAGGAACCAATTTCCTAGTCATTGTTGAGTATCTTGAGCGTATCACTAAAAACCTCGAAAAATCCCTCTCCGTAAGGGAAGATACTGTGATTTTCTGGTTCTTTAGTGTTCAGTGGGATCTTTTCTCCTCTTCTTCAAAAAAGAATGATAGAAAGGATGTCTAGAAGGTAGATACCAAAGGCAGTGTTGCTGGAATTAGAGAGAAGAAATAATGGTCCTGTGTCTTGTGACAGAGGTTAGGAAGTGACGGAAACAGTTGAGAGGGCTTTTAAAAGATAAGTGGCTTGTTTTACTGCCTTGTAGAAATAGGGGAACTGAGATGGGGATATGACTAAAATACTAGCCTTGAGAGATAATATATGCATCAGCATTATGAATGTACTTAGACTTGTGAATCAATGGGGAAGGTGAAAAGAACTGGCTGAGAAGATACAAGAACAAAGAATGTTGAGGTGGGGTTTTGTTTTGTTTTTTGTTTTGCACAGATCTTGGTCCAACAGGTCTTGGGGAACTGCTCAGTGCATTGCTATTTATTGTATGAAAATGAGATGTCTTGTGAAATTGTTGGACACTTAACTCAGCATCAGTCCTGGGCAAAATGGTGGAAGGGTTGATGCATCACACAAATCTTTAAGAAATAGTAATAATTGGCATTGATTATACAAGCAATGTATATTTCTGAGCAAGATTCTGATATGTTTGTTTGTAATACTAGTGAAGGTATGTTGCTATCCTAAGAGGTTTGCTTCACTGTTTTATCCCCATGTAGCACTGTTTTGTTGTTTTTTTTAATTTCCTTGTTAATAAAACAGAACTTCATTAAATGATGTTGTCCATTCTGTGTTGAAGGATAAGAGCTTGATCTTAGGCAGTGCTGTGATAAATTTCTTAAAAACTACTAAAGCTTTCTGTAAGAGGTCTTGAAATCTTCTCCTTGAAGGAGGATGCTCACGTGCTTCACATCTAGTGATACCAACCCCTGCTCTGGCTTTCAGCTGCCTAGTGGGGAGCACTCCTCATCTCCTGACTCATCACAGAGTTCCTGTACTACCCGCTGTCCTCTGCATTTTATGTAACACATTCCCAAACCTATCTATCTATCTGCTGCATTTACGTTCAGTGATTCTCTGGACATTTTATGAATAAACATAGATTGTGGCAAAATACCCATGAAACTTCTGATAAACTAATATGTCATTTTATGCTGTATTCCACTTTCCTCATACTATTTAAAGGCATTATCACACCTTCTCCATCTGCGTTATCTTTCTCAATAGCTCAAGCTCATTTATTGTCCGGTGTGGATTTTTTTCCAAAGAAGTATGAGCAAGAGAGGAACCTTTAACTTCCCTTGAGGGAAGTTTCAATAGTCACCTTTCTGCCTTTGTTCAGGGGCCTGAGGTGGGGGGACACTGCTCTTCCAAACTGCTTTAATCAGCAGACTGGAGCCTCTCAGAGCTTCCTTTGTATTCTAGAGATAAAAAGCCTGCCCTGTTCTCCTCAAATGCCAAAATTAAACATGGCTATATTTCACAGTATCTTCGGTGAGTTGAGAGCCTTCACAAATCTGGCTCTTAATTTCTCTGTCTCAAATCTCCATTTGAAAAATGGGAACAAGAACAAATTTCCTACTTCCAAGGTAGAGCATGAGAAAAAAGGAAATTTGGGACCTCAGAGAGAGATGAGAGATTTCTGTAAGGCGTTTGACTTTGTAGTACATGATGAGCTGGTTAAACACTGAGCAGTAATTCATGAACTTTTGATTTAAACTCTGTTGCTGTATTTAACAGAGGAGAATTGTTATCCAGCAGGATTGTTTCTAGGAGAGTCCCATGAAACAGTTCACAGTTACAGATTGGTGGCTGTGTCCTGGAAAGCAGGAATTAAAGGATTTATCGATCATATTAGATGACCAATAGAATGTGAGTTCTCAGTGTGATGATATAGCTAGACAAAAAATTATTTTGAAAATTATATAAAAAAGGGCAATATCATACACAATGTATGGCATAATGTCAATGTTCTGGGGTCAGTATTTCAGACCCATTCTGGTTACAAATTGAAAGGAGTTCTGGTTTGAGACCTCTTTAGTATTAAGAGAGGCCTCACACAGTCTCTTTAGTTCTCAAATGGTTGTAAAGTTATCTGGCCTGGTTCTACAAGAACGCTTGCAGAAAATGGAGTTCAATCTGGATTTGGACTGTGTTTAAATTTTGTCAGGGTCCCAGGTATGCCTTCTGTATTCCTCTGGCAGGTGACATTATTTCTTATCAGTCTCCTGAGTTTCAGGGAGCACTAGCATTGCATTGCCATGTTTGCCAACAGACACGATGTTGCTTTCCCCAAACTAGAACTCTCCATCCACATGATGTTAAAACCAGAATCACATTCACCAATTTCTTCTTAAGAGACTCAGAATTCCTCAACTTTGCATTCTCTCTGCTTCACCCCGCTATTATCTCTGCTCCCAGGAACTCATATGCTAACACAGACATCTAGCCAGTCTCCAGGGAGTCTCTGGTCCCATGAATTTGGCCTTGTTTATAGCGTCTGAGTCAAGATGTCATCACAGTGGGGCCTCACACATAGATGGTAAGGGAGGAAACAATAAAAATTATGCTGGGCCCTGCTTTCTTGTGGCGAGATCTCTGTTTGCTAGAAACTTCTGGCCTTTGTTCTGGGCTGGGAATAGGTTTCTTAATGGGGAGGGAGGCACTTTCTATTCTGAGTGGAGAAAGCAGTACCAGGGAAGGTTTTAATTATCTTTCATCGGTGCAGAGCAGTCAGGCTGCTGTATAATTGCAGGAGTGTATGAACAGTGCCACCCCAGCCCAATCTATTACAGCAAGAACGGCTGCAGGAACGGAGCATGTTTGCACCATGTGGGAAAGGGTCCTTGCTGGAGGATGAGACCAGTTTATAATAAGATCCAGAATGGAGCTCTTCCCAAGAGGAGAGGAGTCCCTCTGCAAAGCTTGGAGCAATAGAATAAAGCAAAAACCAAATAGAAATGGAGAATGGGGAAGCACAACAGGCTTTTCTCAACTTTGTCCCATCTCTCAACCCTGCTGAGGCAATGCTATACTATGGAGGATGGCACTCGGCTTGTCCTTCTAGCCTGTCCTAAGGACTAATGTAGAGCTTGGGCTACTGCTGTTAATAACCTAGCAGGGAAATCTGCAAGCATATGGAAAATGTACTTGTCTTCATTTTTGTGCCTTGCCTTGCAATCATCCTTCCCTTTTCCTCCAAGTGTTCTGGTACACTCCAGTGCTTTGGGGACCTGCTACAAATATCTTCTCAGCATTTTTCAAATGCTTTGGGGGAGGGTTCTTGTTTATGTACCACTCATACTTTTTCATTCCCCCTATCTTGCTGATGCTTGCTGATGCCACACCTGGAGTACTGTGTCCAGTTCTGGGGTCCACAGTACAAGAGAGACGTGGACATACTGGAGCGAGTCCAGTGAAGGACCACTAAGATGATTAAGGGACTAGAGCATCTGTCATATGAGAAAAGGCCGAGAGAGCTGGGATTGTTTAGCCTAGAGAAGAGAAGGCTTGGGCAGGGATCTTATCAATGCTTATGAATACCTGAACGGTGGGTGTAAAGAAGACAGAGTCAGACTCTTCTCAGTGGTGCCCAGTGACAGGATAAGGGCAGTGGGCACAAACTGAAACACAGGAAGCTCCATCTGAACATAAGGAAAAATTTATTTACTGTGAGGGTAGGAGAGCACTGGAGCAGGTTGCCCAGAGAGGTTGTGGAGTCTCCATCCTTGGAGTTATTCAAAAGCTGTCTGCACAGGGTCCTGGGCAAGCTGCTGTAGATGATTCTGCTTGAGTAGGGGGTTTGGACTAGATGATCTCCAGAGGTCTCTTCCAACCTCAATCATTGTGTGATTCTGTGATGTTAAACACCATTGGACCCAATATTGACCCCTGGGGTACTTCACAAGTGACTGGGCTGCAGCTGGACTTTGTGCTACTGATCACAACCCTTTGAGCCTGTCACGTCAGCCTGTTTTCAGTCCACCTCATTGTCCCCTTACCTTGCCCACACTTCACCAATTTGTCTGTAAGAATATTATGTGGAGATAGTGTCAAAAATCTTACTAAAGTCGAGATAAACAGCATCCACTGCTTTTTCCCCCTCCGCCAAACCAGTCATCTCATTGTAGAAGGCTATCAGCTTGGTTAAGCATTATTTCCCCTTTGTAGATTCCTGCTGACTATTCCCAATCACCTTCTTGTCCTTCGTGTGTTTGGAAATGGTTGCCAGGAACTTTTCCTCCATCACCCTCCAAGGGATTGAGGTGAGGCTGACCAGTCTGTTGTTCCTTGGATCTTTCTTCTTGCCCTTCTTGAAGAGAGGAGTGACATTTGCTTTCTTCCAGTCCCTAGACACCTCTCTTGATCGCCATGACCTTTCAAAGATGGTTGAGACTGGCTTTGCAATGGCGTTGGCCAGGTCCCTGAGCACTTACTTGTGGGTGCATACTGTCAGGTCCCACGGTCTTGTGATGTCCAGTTTGCTTAAATGTTCCCTAATCTGATTCTCCTCTACCGAGGGTAATTCTTCCTTGCTCTGGACTTTCCCACTGGTCTCAGGGGCCTAGGATTCCTTAAGGCTGGTCTTACCAGTAAAGACTAAGGCAAAGAAGGCATTGAGTATTTTGGCCGTTTCCGTGTCCTTTGTCACCAGATTCCCCTGCCCCATTCAGCAGCTGGCCCACATTTTGCCCTCATCTTCCTTTTGCTGCTGATGTACTTGTAAAAGCCTTTCTTGTTGCCCTTCATGTTCCTTGCCAGCTTCAACTCCGGGTGGGCTTTGGCTTTCCTGACCCCATCCCTGCATGCATGGACAGTGTCTCTATATTCCTCCTGGGCCACCCGTCTCTTCTTCTACCTCTTGTATGCCTCAAAATGTGTGTGTTATTTTTAGATCTTTAAAAATCGGTAAGGTGATTCATAAGCCAAGTTTTCTTTCTCCCTCTTTCCTTCAGCTGGGTCAGATATGGTCCTTAAAGGCAGTGTAAAGCAGAATCGGCCAGGTGATTGTTCATAGCCTGATTCTGCTGTTGGAGGAGAAGGGCAGCTGTGATTCAGCCTGGAGGTCTGAGTAACTTTTTAAAGTAAATGTTAGGTTTATATGTACATTTTTAATCTGTGGGGGTTTTTTTGCACTGTGAATGATTTCAATATATTAGAGTGCTTGAGTCTAATGGATGCAGTAATAGTTTTTGACTTTTGTGGTTAATTAAAACATGCTAAGTTTAGCACAGAGGTGCCTTGGTCTATATCTGCGACTCATAAGCAGTGCTACAATACAAATAACTAATATTCATAGTAAGAGATTAAGATTGTGTAATACATAAATTTCCACTAGATGGAGCTGTATCACACCAGTTCGTATGTACGTGTGCGTGCATGCGTGTACACGTGTGTGCAGGTATGTGCATGCTTGTGTGTCTTCCTCTAGTTTAAGAGACACAGCTTCCTGTGTCTATTTGTAGCAAGTATATTTGGTGCAGCTCAAATGTCATATATGCATGTGGCTTATTCAGCAAGGACTGTTTCATCAGAGTGCACAGTTTTGCCAGTTTGGCTGATGGCATATACAGGACTGTATAGTATTTGTGCAATATCCTGCAGCATAGAGGTGTGCACCAGTTGTGGATGATAAACTTCACTGTCTGTCCCTGATTTAAGGCAAGACAAGGTTTGACCATCTGCATTTTTCTTTTTCTCCCCTTCCTAGGGGAATCACCAGATCTTACATGTTTGTTTCAGAACCTGCTCCTCTGTGACAGACAAGAGCTTGAACCCAAGGTCCTGAGCGAGGAGACCTCAGGTGTAGATGGGTGATTCCTGGAGAGTAACCTCATCCCTGCAGACTCCTCCTCCCGGTTCCCTGCTGCTAGGCAGAAGAGTCCAATGGAGCTGACAGCGTGTGGGTGAGACTTGACTCCGCTGATCTCAGAGCCTTTCCTTCCTGAACAAACATTTTCCATTCTGAAATAATCACCTCACTATATATAGAAAGCACCAGCAACCTCCAAAGCAAAAGTCTTGTTCCTTAGGAAGGGATATTCCTCAAACTGTTTTCTTCCTTTTACAAAACGCCAGTGAACCCTTTGCCATCAGTTTTGTGTCTGTCTGTGAATGGTGTTGATCAAAGGCGCATAGTCAGCTCACAACAAAATAATCTGGATTCCCCATGCCGCTCCCGTGCTCCCCACCCCCACTCCATGGATTTGAGACTATGTCTGTAATCACAGTCCGCAGTATTTCGGAAACCACCTCCCCATCTCACTTCCTCCCAGCTGATTTTCAGGGGAACAGAAGGAGACTTGTTTGCTACCAGGGAGGAAGTCCAGGCCTTAGTGAGCAGCTAAGAGGCACCTATGAGAACGGGGCGCTTTAGTCTGTATGCTCACAGAGGCTGCTGCCAAGTGAGGTCACCCTGCTGCAGAAACGTGGATGAAGAGATTCCAGAAAAGGAGGATGGAAGAAGCCAGGACAGGAAGTAGAGTAGTCAGTAGCACGGTGCTCAGCTCAGTCAACTCCCCTCTCTGGAAATGTTGATTTCAGTTTTCTCTTGGCTCACAGACTAAAATGTGTTAGATGGTTTCCTTCTTATTCCCTTTTCTCATCATAAAAATCATTCCATGGTTTGACACAGTTCAGCCATGTCTTTGAGAGAATCTAATGGGAGCAAGCAGTGCATAGATTCAGAGGGCCGTTCAGAGGCTAGGACTGGGCAATATCATCTGTGACTTTTCTGAATTATATAGTTTAGAGAACCTCAAGGAGAGACTACGCTTTCAAGCCCTGTATCTTTTGCTGAGCTAGCATGTCTGTCTAGAAAGATGGATAATCTTGACTGCTAGGAATCCTTTATGACCTTATATTAGTTATTCTAGTGATTAATTCCTCTCTCTGTTGAACAGATGCTCTTTACTTTCAGTTTGTACAACTTCACTTCCACCCTATTGCTCCTGTTCTGCCTTTGTTTGCTGGATTGCAACATTATACACAATTAAACATTTTCTCTCCTTACAGATCGTTAGAGAACAACTAATATTTTAATCTTCTGAAACTTTCCACGTTGAAACATGTTCTCTGGATCTTGACTCATTCTTATGACTCTTTTCTGACTGCTCTGAGTTTTCTACAGTCTTTATAAATATTGAACATTAGACTTGTATTACTAAAGCTGCAGTAATGTAATTTCCCTATTGTTCTATGTGCTTCTGTTCAGCCAGTCCATATTTCCTTGCAAATTATTAAAGATGCTGTACAGCATTGGGTTACAGAGAGATCCATGCAAGACCTCATTAGAAGAACCTCTGATGGAGGAGGATTTCTCATCTGCAGTTAACTATTTGATATAATATGAACCCTGAGTATACTGTTTAAATGCTGCTTTGATCTGCATGTCACGAAGATCTAGGTCAAAAACCTTAAAGAGATCAGTTATATCTACATATACATTTATCAACCAAATTGCACTATCATCAGAAATAATACCAAGCAGACTGATTTTTTTGTTATCATTTCAAATAACCAAAGCCTCTCTGGTTCAGTGGCGCAACAGTTGTTGCAGACAGCGGCACATCAGAAAGTGGTTTGGCAGCATTATTTTGAGATACATTTGTTTTCCCAGCCCAAATGATCAAAATGTCATCTAAAAGTGGGTCATCTTAAAGCATCCTGACTATAACTTAGACTCATGCCTCTGGATTTGTAATGAAATTCCCTATGTATCTGCCACCGTGACATGGTGAATGGACATATTTTTGATTCATTTTCCAGCAAACAGAAAAATTTGGCCTACTTGCGCGTTGGTTTATTCATGACAAGTAGATCCTATAAAATGTAGCATAACTATTACAGGAGTTGTTGCAGAAGATCATCCCTGTTCATCCAGTTAGCAGGAATAATCAGCTATACAGATATAGACTGAGAAACAACTGTCTACACAGTAGTTCTCCGGAAAAGATGTTGGGCTTATAGTGAACTGTAGGCTGAACATGAATCAGCTGCGGGCATACTGTTGCAAAAACATCATACAAGATGCTCTAAACAGGACTATGTCTTGCAAAATGCATGAAGTAACATTTCTGGCTCTACTTTGCTGTGATAAGGTCCTTAGCTGTAGTATTGTGTCCAATCTCAGTGCACTTCAAAGAACGGAGATGAATCTGAGAAAGTCCAGAGGAGATGATTAGAAGCTGAGAAAATACCATATTGAAAAATTAAAGGCTCTGGGGTAGTTCAGCTTAAAGAAGAGTGAGGAGATATGATAACAGTCTTGGTTTGTAAAAGACAGTTGCAAAGAGAATAGTCTATTTCCAGTGTTTGTGATCGATAGGACGAGAAATAATGGACTTAAATTATAGCAAAGAAAATTTATCACTGAACAGATCGACTGGCAGGCTTATAAAGTCTTTGTTATGGAAGGGCTTTAAGAACTAGTTAGGCACACATCTGCTGAGCATGATAGGCTTCTGGGCTCAGCTGAACCCTCTTTGAGGTATGGGAACGAAGCACTTTGACAGCCCTAAATTTTTTTCCTACTCTTTAAAATCTGTCTGTTCAATGCTGTTTACAAAGCACCTGCAAAGAATAATCACTGTTGTCTCACTTGTGGTCTTTTCCTTACATGCTCTTTGTTGTATCTACCTACTTGTCTTCACTTCTTATTATTTTGTCCTCTGGGTATGAATTGTCTTGTTGCTGCACTGGAAGTCTTAACCTTTAGATTGTGCTACAACTTAAATAATACCAAATGAGCCATTTGAGAAGTCCTATGCTGAATTACAAGAGAGCTGCTAGCTGGGAATGCAAGGAACTAGCAGAATTGAGGACAAGTCCAGATGGACTGGGACACATAAAACAATGAGCGGTGGGACTCAAAGCCTGCAAGATGCATAAGTTCAAGACAAGGAGATAGGACAGGGCTACATTGTAAGCCCAATTAATTCACAAATGTTTCTGTGCTAGAGAATTTCTTTAAAAGAGGAGGCAAAATTGATAATGAACTGTACAGGGCCTTTCGGACTGGATAAAGTCCTGGAAAATAGACTGTGGGAATCATATCTAAGATACCATGAGAAAGATGGGAAACAAGGAAAGGTAATGGCTGGGCATCTTTGCTGCGAGCATCATGCAGCATAAGTGTGATGCTGAAACCACTGCTCAATCCAGCTGCTTCCAGAAGAACTGCCAGAGCTTCACCAGATTTCCAAGATTATGAACATTCTTGTAAACAAATTAACAGAAACCATGAACTCTCCCTGCTGTATCCTAAAACCACCCGTCACAGGCAGCTCAGGGATGGGGTGCTTCAGGCTGTTCATGACCATAACCTCTGGCATGGAAATATAATGAGGAGTTGCAAGTACTTTATGTGGTAGGAGCTCTGTGTCCATCCAGTCAAGCAGGAGATACGGAAGGACTCGCCTACTGTAAGGTTCAAAGACAGCTAGTTGGGTTACATCCTGCATCAGTGTGCTAGCAGCATTTCCCTTCGACCAGGCTTTGAATACCGAGCTGCAAAGCTGAGGTACCAGCTCTGTTTGCCAGCTGGGATGACCTTGTGACTCTCTATATTTCATGGGTTTCAAGGGCATTTCAAATGGCAGAGGCAAACTTCAGATATCACCTGAAAAAACGTATTCCTGTCTTAGGGGCAGCTGGCCCCCCTCACTGCACCTCCTGGCCACATACACTCCTAGCAGGTGCCTGATTTCTTTTATTTTTAACCTCCATTCTCAATGCAGGAAGCCTTTGCTTGCTGTGAACATCCGGGAATCAGGGCCTAAGCACATCCTAGAAGGATTTCCTGTTTGGGATTTCTGAGCCAGACCCCATCCTGCAAGAGTAGGAAGCTTCTGAACAACTGACTCAGTCCTACTGGGCTATCTGCCAGATTGCTCCTATCCACTTCAGGAGCAAGATGCCATCTATCAGAAAGGTGCTAAGCTGCCACACCACTCCCCACCTGCTACTGAAGAGGGTGGAAACATGCAAAGTCCAGTCTGGGATGAGGATGTTCATGGCTCCAGGATCAGGGTCATTGCTGAAACCAATTTGCCATGTTGCACCAGCCCCTAACTTAGTTCAGTCTCTGAAGTTACCCAAAGCACTCATTAATCCCAATAACTCAATCACCTTCAAATTTTGCTCAAAGGCATGACAAAGCTGGGAGCCTTGCAGTCCTGTCCCCACTTTAACAACTGTTGGTTACCTTCAGCCCTGGATAGTTGAATAACGTATTTCTAATCCTGTTTCTGTGTCTTAGTTGCTCTTCCCGGAGGTAGCTAGACTTCCATTCTCTCATCTGGCCAACTCGAGAGATACCTGAATGTCAGAGCCGTTGTCCAATATCTCTCTAAAAGTCCACGTACATGTTATGGGTCTGTTCTCCCTCCCTTGCCAAGGGGTTCCAAGAATATCTAGTAAATTAGATTTTACTCAGAGATCAAAAGGGATCAGGTGATTTCCATCCCTAACTACAGACAGTATTTGTGTACAAATTGCAGATTTGAGAGGTTTTAATGATCTGGGGTGATACTGTGGGGCTGAAAAATAACAAACATCACAGATATTGAAGAAAGGGAGACTGAAGTGAAGAATATGGGCAAATGCAGATTTCTCACGGTTGCATACAGGGTTCAGAGTAGACTTTAAAGGGAAGTAATAATTTGAAGACACAACAATAAATGGCAAATATGATAAAATGCAGCAAGTTTACCAAATCTTGCCAGACTGGGACATTACACAGATTTCTTTTAAGTGATTTTTTTGTGCAAGGAAAAGAGGTATGTGTCTGGAAATGGATTCTGCGAGAACATGCTCCACAAGCTTTCCAGGTACAGAGATGATGCTGACAAGCTGACAGTTCTTTGAGTTCCTTCTTGCCTTTCTTGAAGGTGGGTGTAATGTTAGCCTTTTTCCAGTTATCAAAGACCTCTCCAGTTGGCACAATTTTTCATATATGATAGCCAGCAGCCTCACAGTCACATCCGCTGGCTCTTTCAGGATCTTCAGTCCCATGGATTTGATTAATCTAGCACAAGGTAAAAGTTAATGTGTTTGCACCCAGACCAATAAAGACATTACCACAAATACCAAGGTATTAGAAACCAATGGATGGTCTATGCCAAGATCACTTTGTGGATCTCAAGTCTTAGCAACGTATAAGAAAAAATTCAGCCAGAAGCTGGAAGTGCCTCAGTTAGAAACCACAGGAAAGAAAGAGGACCTGTGTGCGAGTTAGTTACATGTAAGATAGTAAGATGATGCAACTGTGAAAAAGCAAATGTCATCACTGAGTACAGTGAGCAAGAGATTTCCAGCAGAGAAAGGAAGCCTTCCCATAAGTGCTTTCCTATAAGGCACAAATGGCACATCATCAGAATACTGTGGGAATTATGATCCCCTATGTTGAAGGCAGATCAGTTTAAATTAGAAAACATAAATGTGGAAGAGCAACTAGGATAATAACAGCAGTAGATAGCTGATCATGAGACAAAATAAGAGCATGTGGTTTGCTTAGTTTAGAAGAAGAGAGGCCGAATGAAGAGCTTGCTGCTGTTTCTGAAAACATCTGGGAGAGAATAAGATCTAAAAAAACCCCTGTCTTAAAACAAAATTAAAGAGGAATAAACACATGATGGCTAAATCAAGGCTGAAAATCTTGTTAAAACTGAGGGGTTTTGGAATATCCACAAGACCATGAAGACGGTTGTTGGGAGTTATCTCAAGACTCCCTCTAGCCCGGGGCCAGTCTCCAACAGCAGCTACAACTGGATGCACAGGAAGATATGGAAGAACAGGAGAAGCACATACAACATATTGCCTAAGCACACCCCCAACCCAATCCTTTGTGGCTCACAGACTTTCTGGGCTGGAGATGGTTCCTCTGTATTCAGGAACCCTCAAAGGATTTTTCTGCCGTAAACTAATCCGGGCACCCCTTGAGCTGATGTAAACTCTGAGCATCCACAGCAGTCTAGGGCAAGGAGTTCCTCAGGTCCACTACCCCTTGTGTAATGTAGCACCTTCTTCTGTGTATTTTGAACCTGGCTTCTGCTAGACTCATCTCATGCCTCCCTTACTCTTATACTGGAAGAAGCAGTGAACAAAATTAGTCCCTGCTCACCCTCCACAGACACTCATGAGTTCGTCGTCATCTTTCACATTCCTCTCAACTGTCTCCTTTCCAGAATGGAGGCTCAATTGTTCCTTGTGTTGAAGCTGATCTGGACCTTTGATCATCCTTGTTGCCCCCCCACCCCCACCCTGAACCTTTTCCAGCTTTCCCATAACCTTCTAGAGATAGGAGTAGAGGGAGAAATGAATTTGTTAGAAGATAGAGCTTAGTGAGTTTATAGGAAGAGTTATAAGATGTGCTGTTCAGGGTCCAAAAGGATTTGATTTCCCCAGAGTACTTTTAGGTCAGTAAAAGTAATCCAGAGTTACTTTTTATTTCTAAATCGAGCTCAGCCTGGTATTCAGGAAGGGGTTCAGACAAGCAAATCTTGGAAGATTCCCTCTCTGTTAAACTGGTCTGTTGATCAAAGCTCATTGTCTCTCTTTGAATTAATTGTCACTGATGAAGGTAACCTAGGTAACTTCCTGATGAAGCAGACCAAGCTGTGGCCTTTAGAATACATGATCTTAGCAATAGACTGTCACAGCCAGGAGGCAATGGCTGTGTCTCTACCGAGAAATAAGAGGGTCAAGGACCGATTATCAGCTCCAACACTGAATGGCCCCCAACAGACACGCCAAAACTGCTGTGGTCTGGCTCCTCCGGTGTAGACCTTTTGGAGAAAATCAGTTGGCCAAACTGAGCCAGGGAGCTGGCCACTAGTGGAGCGGTCTAGAGAGTCATGGGCCAGCATCCGATACTCTTGTCCTGTTTTGTTTCCTAGTGTACACTGGCGGGCCCCAGTCACTTGCACGGCTGGCACTGCGGATGAGTACCTTCCAGCCCAGGCAGCAGCAGCCCTGATGTGAGTCGAGGCATTGGCAGGTTACAGGCGCTTGAACCCGGGACTCTGCACTCGAGAAAGGAGCTCTGGCAGGGAGCAGAGAGTGGGCTGTGCCTCTGCAACCACGACCCTGCAGTGCCGCCCCCGGCCTCCCTCCATCTCCTCCTGCCCAGCCCTCTCCTCCCCCGGTCCCGTCCCACCACTGCCCTGCCGCTTGCTCCTGCCTCCCCCTTCCCTCCTCCCCCGCGCTCCCGGCGCCCGCTGCCTCCTACCCATCCCTTCCTCCCCTCTCCCCGCCGCTGCTCCGCGGCCCCTTCGTGCCCCGCGCCTCGCCGCGCGGTCCGCTGCCCCGCACCCGCACCCGCACCCGGACCCGGACCCGGAGCCAGAGCCGGGCCCGGACCCGGACCCCGGCGCGGGGCCGCGCTCCGACGGCGCGCTCCGGTGGCGGGGCGGGGATGGGGGCGGCGAGGGGAGAGGGGGGCTGAGGGCGGCGCTGGGTCGGGTTTCAGCAGGAGCCTCCGCGCCGAGCCAGCGCCGACCCGCCGCCCGCCGCCGAGCGCTCCGCGGGGCGGCAGCGGCACCGGGGCGGCCGCGGCACCGGGAGGCCGGGACACCGGGGCGGCCGCGGCGGTCACCGGAGGCCGCCGGAGGTCACCGGAGGCCGCGGGAGCACCGCGGGTAGCGGAACGACCGCGGCACCGCAGCACCGGGATACCGGAGCGCCGGGGTGGCGGAGCGGCTTGCGGGACGTCTCGTCGGGGCCGGATCCTGCGGGTTCTGAGCGCCGCCGGCGCGGGACGCACGGTGTAAGTGCCAGCGCCGGGGATGGGCGCGCTCCCGCCGCCCCGCCGCCCCCGCCCGGTGCCGAACGGCCGCACGGCGGAGCGGGCCGTCCCGGGCCCGGCACCGGCACCGGCACCGGCACCGGCGCTTTGTTCTGCCGCCGCTGCGCAGACAATGGGGCGGGGGGGGGGGGGCGCCCGCGGCGGCGCAGCACCGCGGACCCGCGGCCCGACCGGCCTCGCCCCCGGCGCGGAGCAGCGCGGCGGCACCGGCGCTTGGGGCGGGCGAGCGGGACGGTGCGGGCGCGGGGCTCCCGGCGCGGACGTGGCCGCCGGGGCAGAGCCGCCGCCGAGGGAGCGGCGCTTGGCGGGGCTGCAGAGGCGGCGGGCGGGGGCTGCGGGCCCGAGCGGAGGTCGGTGGGGGCTGGCAGTGCTGCGGCGCGGGGCCGGGGCTGTGCGGGGCCCCCGGGAGGGCCCAGGGACGGAGCTGTGCGTGGAACGAGGGAGCGCTGGTGTCCGGGGGGCCCCGGCGTCTGCGGAGCCCTGAGGGAGAGGCAGCTCCGAGGGCTGGAGTTCTCCAGCTGCCAGGGTGTCTGGACGGCCCGGGAGCCCCAAAGGACAGGGGGCCCTGATGCCCGGAGAGGCCCGATGCCAGGGAGACCCGACAGCCTGGAGTCCTAGGGGACAGGGAGCCCTGACAGACAGGGAGCAAGGGTGGCCTCTGCGATGGGCATCCAGCGTGGCAGGGGTTGGCTCCGCACTGAGGTGCTTGTGGGCCAGGGCTGTGGGAACTGGATAACGAGTGAAGAACTTTTGTTAGTGCTTTTTTTGGGGGGTGGGAAGTGTTTTCAGAGACAGGGCAGTCTGCAGGAAGCCCTGGTGTGGCACAGAAATGGGATGCACAGGGATGCAGTGGAGCTTGACCATGTCCTCATGAGAGGATGGCTGTCACTGCTTGGGACTAATATTGGAGGGAAATGAGGTTGTGTGTCTAGGCTGGGAGAGAGCAAGAGGGGATGGGATTGGGGTGCTGGTCCTGGAGAGCCAGGTGGGTGAAGGTAGGAGAGCCAGGAGGCAGGGAGATGATTGTAGGTCTTGGCAGACTAAGTAGAGGTTGAAGGTGAGGGATTCACTTAGGGCTGCACTGAAGGCAGGGCTGGGCTGTGCCTGGCTCTGAGGGCAGATAATCTGAAACTCTTGAGAGAGAGGAAATCTCTGTGAATGTAGAAGAGAAGAGCATGTTCCAGGACAGTGACTGGTGCTCAGCAAAGCTGAAATGGGCTTCTGCATCCTTCCTGACCTGAACTGGAGTCCCAAAAACATCATTGCGTGAGTCATGTCCTCTCATGTGAGGCTCTGGGTATGGCATCAGTGTCATCTGTAGCTATGATGGAGCTTTTGTACAGCAAGGACTCTGACATCTGGTTGTGGCATGCACAGTGGGTGCTGTCTTTCCAGCTTCTCTGCTGGGGCCGGTGTTGCCAGGCAGGCAGGGAGGCATGCAGTGGTCCTTCCATAATTCCTTATCTTATTTGCTGAATGTGGCTTCTCTCCTAACCATAGGCCTGGCTCTCCTGGAGCCCTGGCATGTTAGCCCCAGGGTAGGAGACGCTTCTGTGTATGTCAGGCCACTCCATTTTATCCGCCTTTCCTATCGACCTCCTTGCTATGGCTCTGGACCCCAACCTCCTCTCCAGTCACATTCTCATGCTGACAATTTTCTGCAGAGGCTTCTGCTGCCATTTGTTACTAGGGAACTCAGTGCCCAGTGGTGGGAGGGACAGAGAGGGAGCAGGGCAGTCTGGCTCACATTACACGGGCTGGGCCTGGACCAGCCGCGCCAGCCCTAGCGCTGAGCTATCTGCTAATTGGAAGCAGCTGTTCAGATTTGGTGACTCTGCATCCACTGAGGTCACTGCTGTCTTCCCTGCCGACTCAAGCCTGCGAAGCTCGTAGGAGCAGAGGGCTGCTAGCACCATGGATGGCCTTCTGCCCATCCTGGACGGGTGCAATCCAGCAGTAAAATCTCTTACCCATGAGGTAGCTAGGCTCTGAACCTACCCACTTGCATCCAGGGAGGATGGAAAGGGAAAAGTTTGTGCAGACTTACCACCAGTTCCCCAGCCCAAAGGCCTAGCGTCTGTTCCCCAGTTGCTCCAGTGGTCTCAACTGTTCTTCACGCTCCCCAGATTCACTCTGCCAGCTTTTTTCCTTCCCCCAGGCAGCCCACAACACACTGCTACACTGCTTTCAGCTTTCCAAAAAGCACACCACTAATCAAACAAAATTTTTTCTCATATCTGTGCCCTGATCTGTGGCAGGCACTACTCAAGACCTTTCAGCTTCATGTTGTCCCCTGAGCCATTGAGATTGCCACAAGAAGCCTTGTCCCTTTACTGTTTTTTGGACTCCCCCCTACCCTTTTCCTTTTGACTGCACTCCTTTTCCTGGGTTTTGGTCTACTTGCCTGGCAAGGCTTAAAACCCTCTGCACTGTACCTGAGCAGGTGGATCACAGTTAGGATGGGTTTCATCACAGAAGCGGACTTGGACCCCATTTCCCCAGCACTGCATGCTCTGCATGCCTGTATTACCACTTCAGCTGTGGAAGTTGAGCTAACTCCAACAGAGAGAGAGAGGGACCTGTCCAGGACCACTGAGTTAGTGCAAATCCCCAGCTAGCAGCCCACAGAGATATGAGTATCTTCTTTTGACTTCTGCTCCTGAGAGATAATGAGTATTCAGGTGTGCTGGGTGTAGGAACAGTGTGTGGATTTACTTGCCTTAGTCCTTGGGCACTGGGTGTGTACATATGCTTCTAGTTCCTATAGCTCACTGAAGTAAATAAACATATCTTTACATGTAGGAAACACTTCTTTGGGATCGTTCTTCCTGTCACTAACCTTGGATTTCCACTGGCAAATGTCCACCCTATCAGCTGTTCTGAAGTGGGAAACAGGACCCAGAAATAATCACTCTATGCCCCCTGGAAAGGGTTAATACCGCTGTTGGGTTCTTTAGACCAAGATCTGCCATTCTTAGTCCCCAAACCAGGCAATGGAAGCCACCTCCATCCCCCAAGACAGGGAGGTTCCTGCCATCCCATGTCTGACATGAACAGCTCCTGAGTGTGGTTATGGGACCAGCAGCGAATGCTTTCAAGAGAGTCCAAGTGTGAGCTCATGCTGCCGCCATCCCTGCAGACCACTAAGCCTCGTTTACCGGGGGCTAAAAGCAGCACTGGGGCTGGTGTGCTTTGCAAGCTCCTTGACTGCTGAGTCGCTCTGGCTACTCACGGGGAGGGTGAGCAGAGCCCTGGGGGCTGGCAGCCTTTGGGCCCTGGGAGAGTGTCCAGCGTGTCCAGTGGTGGTGTTGCTGCAGGGAGCTGCTCCTCCCTGCTCGTCCCTCCCCCACTGCTGCAGTGAAAAGAAGCTACGGCAGGGGGAAATGGAGTGAAGGAGCCAGAATGAGCGAGGAGCAGTGAGAAGGAGACAAAGGAGGAGAGTGAGAAGTGCAGGGTGTGGGACCGGGAAGGAGCCAGAGCAGCCGGCAGTTCAGAGTGAGTTGCTGCGTTCCTGCTCTACTGCCACCACCCTCCATGGTACCAGCTTGGGGCATCCACAGATCTCTGTGCCAGGCCAAACAATGAATCCTAGGAGGATGGGATTTTTAGCCTGGGCATTCCCAGCTGTGGGTACATCCTTGGCAATAAAGCCGTTATGATTTATGGGCTGCTGGATGGAAGCCTGCTCTAGTTCTGCTGCCCCCTCCCAGGAACACCAGATTTGCACTTCATGTTTTTGGCAGCTGAATCCCTGTGGTCCTGAAAGGCATGCTACTGGGGGGTTTCAACGGGTGTCACTCTTTGGGCTGTCTCCCAGTTTGAGACCGTTTTTTTTTCAGGGGTGGAGAGGTGCTAGGCTATTGCTTGTGCAAAGATCTCTGCAGTCTTGCAGACAGCCGCTCTCAGCCTTGCAGGAAACATTCGTCTGTTAGAGGCATGGGAAGCCTCTGCTCTAGGGCAGCTGGCTCCAGTGCTGCCAGCAGTGGTTAAGATGTGAGGGCTGGTGGTTGAGAAGAACATTTGGCCTATGCGAGTAGTGTATCAGCCAGTAATCTCAGCACACTGATTTAGGTGTGCTCTGCTTATCCTACTTTAGGCGCTGTCCCAGGCCTTCCTTATGGGCACACTCTGCTCTAACTCACTTTCACCTTGGCTCCTTGTGAGGGATAGGTGATACAGTGCAATCAGTCAATGGGTACCTGGCAGGCCTTCTGTCCCCATGGTGGTTTTTTTTCTGTCCTTCCTTTGCTGCTCCCTTTTAACCATCCTCCTCTGGTCTGCATTCCTTGCAGGATTAAAGAACACACTGCAAAGGAGCTTGAGCCACCCTCTGTTCTGCAAGTCACTAGCAATGGAGCAGATGAAGGGATCAGCCATGCTTCTGCTGGAGCTGCTAATTCTTGGGGGCCTGAGAGCAGGGAAGGGCTCTGCTGTCCTGGGCACCTTGGATCTACAAATAGACGAGGAGCAGCCAGCTGGCACCATCATTGGGGACATCAGTGCTGGCCTGCCTCCTGGCACCACTGCCTACATGTATTTTATCTCGGCACAGGAGGGCAGCGGTGTTACCACTGACTTGGGGATAGATGAGAACACAGGTATCATCAAAACAGCCCGTGTCCTGGACCGAGAAACCCGAGACCGATACAGCTTCATTGCTGTTACCCCAGAGGGCATCACAGTAGAAGTGAACATCCAAGTTAACGACATAAATGACCATGCTCCAGCCTTTCCCAAGCGACACAGCACTTTCCAGATCCCAGAGCATACACCTATAGGCAGTAGGTTCCCCTTGGACCCAGCCTTTGATGCTGACAGTGGCCTGCTCAATACCCAAGGCTACGTGATTAAGGGAGAGAATGTGGGGCAGGCCTTCCGCCTGGAAACGCGCCGAGGACCCAATGGGGTCCTGTATTTGGACCTGGTGGTCAGCAACATCTTGGATCGGGAGAACCGTTCATCATACTCCCTACTGCTGGAAGCCTATGATGGTGGCTCTCCTCCCCGGAGCACCCAGATGACACTGGATGTGTCTATCCAGGACATCAATGACAACGCCCCTACCTTCAACCAGAGTCGCTATCATACTCTCATCTCGGAGAATCTGAAGCCTGGCAGCAGCATCCTGCAGGTCTTTGCCTCTGATGCAGATGAAGGTGACAATGGGGATGTGGTTTATGAGATCAACCGGCGGCAGAGCGATCCTGACCAGTACTTCACCATCGACTCCCGGACCGGAGTCATCAAGCTCAACAAGGGTCTGGACTACGAAGTAAGGAAGGTGCATGAGCTGGTGGTGCAGGCGCGGGATAAGGCTGTCCATCCTGAGGTCACCACAGCCTTTGTCACCATTCATGTGCGTGACTACAACGACAACCAGCCCACCATGACCATCATCTTCCTGAGCGAAGATGGTTCCCCTCAGATCTCTGAGGGAGCCCAGCCAGGCCAGTATGTGGCACGCATCTCTGTTTCAGACCCAGACTATGGCGAGTACTCCAATGTCAATGTCACCCTGGAGGGAGGGGATGGCAAGTTTGCCCTCACTACCAAGGACAACATCATCTACCTGATCTGTGTGGACCAACTTCTGGATCGGGAAGAAAGAGACTCCTATGATTTGCGGGTAACAGCCACTGACTCAGGAACACCCCCGCTCCGGGCAGAATCAGCCTTTGTGCTGCAAGTGATGGATATCAATGACAATCCTCCACTCTTTGACCAGCAGGAATACAAACAGAGCATCCCTGAGGTTGTGTACCCGGGCAGCTTTGTCCTGCAGGTGACAGCTCGTGATAAGGACCAGGGTCCCAATGGGGAAGTGCGTTACAGTATTGTGCACGGCCGTGACACCCACTCCAACTGGTTTGCCATTGACCCAGCCACAGGTATCATTACCACTGCTGCCCCACTGGATTATGAGAAGGATCCTCAGCCCCAGCTGACAGTGCTGGCCACGGATAGGGGAACCCCTGCCCTCTCTTCCTCAGCTGTGGTGCATGTGGTGCTGCAGGATGTCAATGACAATGAGCCAGTGTTCAAGAGTAACTTCTACAACGTGTCCCTGAAGGAGAACACCCCTGTTGGGACCTGCTTCTTACAGGTGGGTACAACTGCCAGATGAGTTCAGGGAGGGCTATCCTGTGGGAGGCTTGGGGTGGGGAAGCTGCCACTGAAGGACATGTCTGAGGTGTAGTTGCCAGGACTTAGCTGGGCAATGTTTGCAACAAGAATGCCAGAGTAGAGCTTCCCCTGCCCAGTGCAAGTGGGAGATGGGGCAGAGCACTGTTGCCCATTTTTTGCGTGCGAGCACCAGTGCATGTGAGCACTGGGTGATATCACTGATAGTGCAGGCACACCTCAAGGATGTCCTTTGTGCCAAGCAGTGTGTTGACCACAGTTGAGACTGGCGCCCACCGTGCCAGGCATTGCTCACACAAGTGTGGAGCTGCCTTGCAGGCCAGGGTACTAGAAACGAGACTCAAGTAAAAGAGTTGATCTCTAGAGAGCCACTGCTGGCCAGGCTGCTAACTTCTCCCCCTCCCCGTGAGATCATTAGCTTAAGTTCATCAGTGTTTGTAAGGCCGGTTGCGAATATTAGCATTAATTATGCACGGCTGGTGTTATATTACCTTGGCAGCAGCAGTTTTGTGATATTATGTGCTGCATCAGCCTTCACATAGTGGGAGAGAACGGGTGAGGCCTGGAGAGGTGCTGCCCCTCTGGCAGGCTCTGTGGACCTCTGGCTGTGCTAGCAATGCCACATGTGGTGCATTTTACGTGCGCTGCATTTGCTGTTGCTCAGCCATAGCACGGGCCCTGGAGCCTTGGTTGCTGCAGGCAGGTGCTGCAGCCTGCCCAAGCCACACCGAGGAGATGGGGCGCATGGGGCTGGCGGCGGCACAGTGGTGTGGAAGCAGAGCAGGGCACTGCCAACCAAGGCAGCGTCCAGCACGTCGGCCAGGGCAAGCGCCTGTGAAGCTGGGACAGCTCCTTGCTGGAATCATGGGGCCCTGGGCTGGTCATCCGGGGCCGTGGCGGGCTGTGAGGCTGAGCGATGAGCGGTGGCCATGGGGCCGGGAGGAAGGAGCGGGGAAACAGGAGCTCTGGGCCTGTGAGATGAGGTGGGAGCAGCCCCTGCCCCACGGGTCCGGCAGCCAGGCCAGGGGAAGGGGCCTCCAAACGGGCCGGGAGGAGGAAGCGGAGGTGAGGAGAAGAGCTGATGGAGGAGTGTGCTGCCGGGGGCGCTGCCGGGGTGGGGAGCTATGAGTTGGGGAAGGGCAGGTGCGGGGTTGGGTGCGTGTGGGGGGATGGGGGCGTAGGGTGGGGGCAAAAGGCAGGCGCACAGTGGGGAAGGGGTGTGGGGCAGGGGCGCGTCTCGGATGGGGCAGCTATGCGATGGGGTGGCGTGGGTCAGGGCGAGAGACGGGGAGGGAGATTTGGTGGGGGAAGGGCACGTCTGCGCAGGGCAACACCCGCACTCTCCCGGATGGATGGGGATGGCCTTGGAGACGGGGACAGCATCGGGGCTGGGGACAGAGGTGGGGAAGGGGTCAGGGACGGGGATGGCATCGGGGACGGAGACGGGGCAGGGACAGGGCTGCGGTGGGAGCCGCGTGCCCCGAGTGAGCGCGAGGCCCCGGCGTTCGTGGGGACGTCTCAGCTGCAGAGCCCCCGAAGGGAGGCCTCTCTCTCGCTCTCCGTGCCTTCCTGTTCGGTGCCGTTCGCCGTGTGGGGAGGCGTTCTGGAAATGCAATCGGAGATGGCGGCTCGGCTCCCGGCTGCGGAGCGGTGGGGACAGGCGGGAGGGAGCGCAGGGACCCGCAGAGGCGCTGGGGCACTGCGGGGGCCGCGGGGACGGTGCGGAGAGGCCGGGCCGGCACGTGGCTGCGTGGCTGCGTTGAGGGCCGGTACGGTGCAGGGGGCCAGTCCCGGCTCCGCACCGCGCTGGGGGGAGGCGCCGGCCGAGTGGCCTGCAGCGGCTGAAGGTTTGGCCGGATTTCGACGGTCTTGGCTCAGCCCTTGTGTTTCGTTTGGAAACGGCGCGTCTGGGCTGAGCGCAGGTAACTCCCGCGTGGCCTCGGCACAAAGCAAACAGCTCACACATCTGCTGCTGCTTCCTCTGAGCCGGGAAACGTGAGAGGATGGGAAAGGAGGCTGGCCAGGCTGCCGGCTCGGCACTGGGCCGCAGCAGGAGCAAGCCAGGCTGGGGAGCCGCGGCAGGAAGCCGCAGGGCTCGCGGAGCTGTGCTGCCCAGGCTGGCCACCCCTCGGGACCTCTGGCTGCGGCGTCCCTCTCGCCCCGAATGAGGGCTTAGGAGATGCTGGGGCCCCAGGTGGCCACCAGCCAGCACCGTTTCCCAGGGGTTCGCCTGGGCTGGACGCGCTGCCCCCGTGTCCTGTGTGTGCACTTATGCCTGCCTGACCCAGCCTGTCTGTGGCTTCCAGGCATCAAAGCCCATCCTGCCTTGGGGTGTCAAGCACTGGATTTGGTCCAGCCCCACACGTTGCTCGTGAGAGCCCGGGCCGTGAGCACCGCTGCCAGCACAACGTGCAGGAGACAGGGCAGCCCCCGAGGTCACAGAACGGACTTGATTCTTCATCAGACTATTGTGTTTCTAAGCAACAGACCTTGAGAGGACCAGGTCTGTTAGCAGATGACGACATCTGCTCTCTATGGGCAGCACAGAAAGATGAGGAAATGAGGAGCTTGTGTGAGTGACCAGGGAGACTTGAGGCACGGCTGCATGCCTCCCGCTCCTCCCTGTCCCCTCTGCCAGGTCGGTCTTTGTGTTCAGTATACGAACGCAGCCGAGCGGAGCAGGTTGCTGGCCAGAGCCCCTGAGCACTATAAGGAAAAAAAATCTCATAACATCTTCTTTATTTATTACTTGTGTTTATCATGGGCCAGGTCCCACAGTAGCAGACCCTGTACAAGCACGAAACAGAGAAAATAGCGAACTCACAGTTCAAGCCTGAGATAAGAGGGGAACGCCAGTAGAGGAGGAGCTGAAGGAGTCAGTGGACACCACACCAGCAGAAAGCAGAGCAAGAGATAGTCACTAGGTGGTTATTTCTCTCACTCTTTGTTTCTCTTTGTGGCCATGGGTTGATGATGCAGAAGCTTTAGGGCTCCTTGTACCACATTCAAATGCTATGGTTACATGATGTGAAGCACAGTTCTGGTATAAATCCACCCTGCTGGCTCAGATTTGTTTTAAACATTATGTTAGATTGATTTTGTACCAGCAAGCTGTGTGCATGGTCAGATATTGTCTTTCTGGGCCTTTCTAACTTTTCAAACTAAATTGAGTATCGTCTGGCCTCTGGCAGCCAGCATAAAGCACAGAGCTGTGTAAACTCCATGTTGTGAGAACTGGCAGATTTGACAGAAATGTGAATGTGATGAGACAGTAGGTTATTGATTCCCGCATAGATCCAATATTAATGATCTTGGAGCCAGGGCTTATATATCTGCATTGCACCCATACACATAAACATAATTGCTGGGGAAGAAAAACATCAGAAATCAAAAACTGACCAGGAACATGCCAAATGTATATCGTTATCTTGCAGTTCTGAGGGCAAGTCTCATGAGTTTTGAAGTTTGTGTACCGATCTGTGATTCCGCGGGGCTGGCTGTGCTGCGTGCACCTCACCTGGGCAGCCTCTTGGGCAGTGCCCTGGGCAGTGAGTCCTGCCTGAAGTGCTCTAGAAAAGCCCAGGCCGTGTATGCTGTAGCACTGAGAGAGAGCTGTAAGGGGATGATCCTGATGCATGGGTGGTGCTGCCGGAGGGGGCAGCTGTAAGAGGACATGGGAGCAGCTGCGCGTGGGGACTGGAACAGCAAGAGGAATAATAATGCTCGCTGGCTTTGCAGCTGAAGAGAGTGGCTGGAGGTGGGGAGGACATTGCTGCGTGCATTTGTTTTCTTGGGACAAGGGATTTAGCATTAACCTATCTTCAGACCTTTGTACGACATAAAACAGGCCTCCCCCAACTCAGAAACGAGAAGAAAAGCTTCCCAAGACAGGATGGGGAGATGGAGGGGAGGGAGCGCATCGTGCTTCAGGGAGGGCAGGCTGTAACGCGGGGGAGCCTGGGGGTACATGGGGAGCAGGGACACGGGGGAGATGCTGGTACATGGGGAGATTGTGGGGGAGGTGAGTGCTGCTGTTACCGCCAGAAGAGCTGCATTTGTTCCAAATTCCTGTGAAAGTTATTTCCTCGCGCTGCCAGCAGCCTCCTCCTGGGCTTGGCACAGCAGCCAGCGCCATGATTAATTCAAGTAGCATTTCCCCTGGAGCTGCAGCAGCTTTTCCACTGCAGCCGAGAGGCCCCAGCCCCTCGCGCTCCTCTCCCCCCGTGCTCCGCTCCTCCCCCAGCCCCAGCCCCCTCGCAGGCTCCCTCCTTCCTCTGTGCTGAGCCCCAGCCCCCTCCCGGCTGCCCCTCTTCCCTCACCTCTCCTCCGCGCCCCGGGCCCCGATAACGCCCCTTCCTCCCCCGAAGCCTTGCGCACGCCCTCGTTCCTCCCGGCCGCCCCGCCGCCCCGCGCCGGTGCGCGCTCCCTCCCAAGGTGCCAGTCCCCGGCCCCCTCTCCTCCCCGAGCCCCAGGCTGCCGGCGGGCTCCCCCTCCCCTTCCCTCGGGCATCGCTCCCTCCGTTCCCTCCGCAACCGTGGGCTCCTGCCGGCTGCTGCCCCCCGCCCCCGGGGACCCCCACCGTTTCGCCCCCGGGGCAGCTCTCCCTTGCCTGGCCCTGGAGGCACCCTGGCCTCTGCCTGCTCCCCATTGCTGCCTGGCATTCCCCTGGCCGCCCTGCCTGGACCCCCGTCCCCTGCTGCCCCGAGCCCCCAGCCTCAGCTGCGCCCCTTGCCCCGCGGCGCCTCGTCCGGCCGCGCGGACCTGCTCTGCGAGCGCCCGAGCTGCGCGCGGCTGGAGCCCGGCCCAGCACCCGGGCTGGAGTCCCTGCTGGCGTCGGAGCCCCCCGCAAACCATGGCCAGACCCTGTCGCTCCCCGCCCCGCACCGCTGCCGCCTCCCTGCAGGCCCCCCGAGCGCTCTTGCGTTGCGGAGGCCTTGCCCCCGACCCTGCTCAGCTCCAAACTCCTCCACGCTCTGCTGGGGCTCCCGGTGCCCTCTAGCTCCCTGCTGCCCCACCGACAAAGACGAGCAGGTGCCGGCGTGTGTCTTGCTCCTCGCCTCGCTGCATCTCTGCCTCAGGAGTGCCAGGGCTCCCGGGGGGGGGGGGGGCGGCAGGGTGGTGCCTGGCCCGGGCTCCTGCAGTGGCCGCCCAGCCTCCTCCGGGACCACAGCCTCACCCTCCACGCTCCTAACTCCCTGCCGACGTCTGTGTTTAGACTGCTCGCCTCCTCCTCAAGCCTGAGGGCTTTGCCCCGTCCCGGAGCGGTAGCGGAGGCCCCACGTTGCCCCTGTTGTCGGCATCTCGCTGCGTGCAGCTGTGCGTGCGCCGGTCCGTGCCCGCGCCCCACGGCCGCCGGGGCTGCGGGGAGCCAGCGCTGCCCCTAGCTGCGCGGACGGCTCCCCCGGAGCAGCGCTCCGAGCCGCCTCGGGGCCTGACCCTCGCCTCAGCCACGCGTGCGGGGCGATCTCGGGGGCCGGATGCTGACCCCGCGCGCTCCCCCGAGGCCTGGGCAGGCCGGAGGCTGAAGACGCAGCCCGGGAGCCGGAGACCGCTCCTGAAATAGCAGCCGTGGCCACTCCCTGGCTGCTTTTAGCTGGTCAGCAGCTGTGCCAGGGCTGGGGAGGGCAGGACGCCTGGCATACGCTCAGGCAAAGGGAGCCGTGCGTGGGATCGTTGACCGCACTGGCGCCAGCCTCCCCTCCTCTCCCACCAAGAGCCGTCACTCCGAGGGGCGGGAGCCCAGAGCCAGATGTTTGCCAAAGCCGCAGTGTAACATGTGCGTAGCAGAGATCCAGTCGGGGCAGGGCTCCAGATGAGCTCCCTGCCTGCTGACTGCTCTCGCTGGAGATGGAAAGGATAGCTGGGGAATGGAGCCCCGAGCTGCTGAGAAGCGCTCCATCCCTTTCCAACGCTGTGGACTGCGTAGGGGAGATGCATGGGCCAGCAACAGGGCTGAGAGGGCGATGTTTGCGGGCTCTGGCGTAGCCCTCCTGATGGGTCCGTGGGAAGGACAAGTCTTGACTCCTATAGGTGATGCAGTCGAGAACCCCAGTGTGGGGCTGCGCTTCTCTGTCCGTCTGCCCTGGGAGAATGTAAGAGCCTTGGGGCTCTTCTCTCCTCCCTCCTGCCCTGCCAGGGGACTGGGAGCAGGGGGCAAAATGACCTTGAGGCCTTGATGCCTGTCTTTGTCCTCCCACTGCTCCCTGCGGTGGGGAGGCGCACGCCTGCCCAGTGCCTGCCCTCCTTCCTTCACAGCAGTCAGGGCTCCTTGGGATTTTTGCTGTGTCTCCTTTCTCCCTAACCCCAAGACACTTTGCTGCTGCTCTTTGCCGTTTGCTTCTGCTCTGCTTCGGCCACAGCAGTCCCATGAGGTGCCCTCAGGCCCGGCTGCAGTGGCTTCACGGTGCGCAAGGAAGGTCTCCTGCCAAACCTCAGTGCTGTGGGGAGGAAGGGGCAGGCAGCAGACACTGCTGTGCAATGGTGCCAGAGCTGCACGCAGGGCTGGGTGGGCACAGCGGCTCTCCCAGAAGGACTGGAGCTGAAGGGCCAGGCTGGGAGGCTCAGCAGGGCCTTTGGCTGGAGGTCAGCGTCGCTTTCAGCCTCAGCCGACGTAAGCCTGAATGTTTTTGTGTGCGGAGCAGCCTCTGTGAGCCTCGTGTCCCTGTGCATGTCCTGGGCAGGGAACACAAATACTCTGGCCGCCTCGCCTCCTGCTCTGATGCTGGGGCTCAGGGGCTATTGGTGAGGAGTCCCTTCTGCCTCCGCAGGAGCCAGTCACCTTTCCTTTTGCCAGCTCTTAGGGCTCAGATGCTGCCTGTTGGGCCTGGAGGGATTCAGCAGTCAAGTCACAGTGGAACACACGAATACTGACTATTAAAATCATTTACATAGTGGAAACTGTGAGGAGGGAAAAACTTGACTTTGGCCAGAGCATATGGGGTCAATTGTAATATTCTGTGCAAAGAACGATAGCACCATGACTGAGGCATCTTTGGGGATGGAGCAGGACGGTCTAATGGTTACCCTGTTCCCTAGGTCTCGGGAGACCTACTTCAGTTCCCCTGTAGTACAGCCTTTTCCCTCTTGATGCCCCTGTGCCTGGCTGGGGTAATAGTCCTGGGTCACAGGCTGGAGAGTGCAGGAAGATCTTGCTGATGTCTCACAACGCATTACAGTCCTTCCTGGGCCTGTCTGGGGCTCTGTTCTGGCACTGGGTGCTCCAGAGAGTGTTCCCTACTGAGATACCAACTCTAGCAACTGACTCCTTCTCTGGGAAGATGGGGGCAGATCTCCCAAGGGAGCCAAGTTTGATCTGAGAAGAAGGCTGTCTGGGATGGAAATTCCAGGGATGCACTTTGCCTGTTCTACTGTCCAGTTGCTCTTCCCCCACGCCCCTATGTATTGCCCCTGTTATCCTCTGCACATTTTGTTGCCTGCAGCAGCACCCCACCAGCAAGAGTGGGTTGATTTGTGAGGGAGTGCAAGCCAGGAGTCAAGGGTGACCCCAGCATGGGTGGGCTTGTGCTCTCCCTGACGAGGGTTTGGTCCCACTGCACTCAAATGGGGCTGGGGGGACAGTGACAGGCTCCATCGACAGCCCCAGACAGGATGAGGGGATGAATCAGGTCAAGGATTGATCCAGGGAGTCCGTTCAGGGATAGCAGGAGACGACACCAGAGATGAGGCTACAGAATAGGTCCAAGGTCCATCCAACAGACAGGACTGTAGACAAGCTACCTACAGTGTAGGTCCAAGGCCCATCTGGACAAGCCAGGAGAGCAGGGGACAGGGCTGGACCAGGCACACCTGCAGTGTAGCTCAGGCAAGGACTGAAGGCCCAGGCGTGGGCTGAAATGTAGCTCCTGGACCCATGGGCAGTTGGTGTAGTTGGAGGCCTGCAGGCTCTAAGCCATGGTTAATTGGCAATGAGTTGACCCCCCCCCGTAGGGATTGGTGCCAGTAAGAGATACTTATGTTGCTGTATAAAAGAGGATCAGGGTGGGAATTTGAGCATTGGGCCCTTGGTTATCTGTGCTGCTCCACTTCTAGCTCCTGTCTTGGCTCTGGCTGGCTTCAGAAGGGCCAACCCACAGCAGTGTCAACACAGGCATTCGAGACCACTTGGCCACAGGGCCAGGGAACAGTCCCTGCCTGGTTTTATTCAGTAGTAGACACAACTGTAGTGTTTTTAGCTCATTCCTGAGGATTGCAGCTTGCAGAATGTGGAGCTGTAATTCCATGTTCTGAGACAACTTGTGATACTTTATATAGGTCCTGAGGAGGACGGTCCCAGTGTGAACTTTGGGCACACCTTCTGGCTCCTGCAGAGAAGGTGATATTAGGGAGGGACCTGATACCACTGGCATCATTGGTACAGACACCAACCTTAGCTTCAAAGTTGGCATCAGCAGCATTTTCCTCAATGAAGGTAGGAGCAGATAGTCCCTGACTGTGCTCTCATTGTTTAGCAGAGATCATGCATTGTTTTCTGGACATGTTGCTAGAGCAGGCTACAGACCTGGTACCAAGGCATTTCGCCCAGACATGTCCTTGAAGGCAAGTTCCCCCCATCCCTTGGCTGTCAGTCATTGGTGCTCCTGAAACACTGTGAATGGTGGAAGTTTCTGTGTGGACATCTCCGTCTTGACTAGAGCAGTGTCTCAAACAGCCCACATGCCCATTTCTCTCCATTCTGGTCTATAGAGGACCCAGGATGTTTGATTCAGAAGCAGATGCTTGCACTGTGGTCACAGTAGTGTGGTTGTCTAAAGCTGGATATGATGAATCTCATCCCATGTATCTGAATGTTTCTTTTAGAAGACCAGAGCCGAAGTTTCTCTGTGGACCATTTTCTTTCAGGACTTAAGAGCTCCCATGTGCTTCTGCACTGCTCCTCAGACTTGGTGAATAGTGCCCATGGTAAAATGGGGTGAAGCTTCAGTTTCAGGGTTGAATCCATCCTGGATGTCAGGACTATTCCTGCTGCCCAGGCAGCCACAGCTAAGCTTCCAACTTGGCCAGCCCAAGCTCTAGTGCAAATGTGCCAGCTGGACAGAGTATGCAACAGCTTGCGAGACCCAAGGCTAGCAGACTCACCCATTAGTGTTACTCACTGTCGTTGAGTGGCCACATGCAATGCTTTGAAGGCAGTTAGTGCTGCCAGTGCAGCAGTGATTTGATACTGAGAAAAGGGTTAGAAATAATGAGATTGTTTTTAAAGATAGCAAGTTCTCCCTCAGAAAGAGTCACCGCTAAAATGTAAAAGATGCTCCACATGGGCATCCAAGCATGGAGCACCCACTCGAACTACATGGTTGGACTCCATCTTCCTTAACGTTCATTTTACTGCAGCACTTGCATTCTGCCCCTCAGCATAGTTTACCAGTTCCATCACATCTGGCACAGGAATGTCATGGTGCTGTTCTCCACACATGCTGTGTATGGGACTGTGATGTTGGCCTAGGGCTCGCTGTTGTTTGTCTCAGCAGCTATATAAACGTGGACCACTGGTGAGCTCCTCAGCCATCCTGGCTGAACGGCCTTAGAGCCTTCCAGCTGGAAATCAGAGTATGGTCTGGAGCATCATAAACTGGTTTTATTTTCAGGCTGCATATTCTCTCAGAAGGAGGAAACTTCTCCAGAGCTGTGATCATCTACACGAATAGGACTGTGCTTTCAAGCTTCCTGACCTTCTGTTGTGCAGCCTATTTTATCTCAGGCTCAAGCTCTCTCTCTTTTTTTGCAAAGAATTGCTCAGGCATCTTCACAGCCCGTCTCCATCTCTTGTCAGCTGGCCTTTGCACCTTTTCTCCAAATGCCAGACTATCTCAGGGGATGGGTGGCAGTGTCCTGCTTTGGCAATATTGCAGTCTCAAGAGATTTCAAAACAACTGCATGGAATTGGTCACTGATTTTTTTAATCACAGTGCCCTTAATATAGCAATAGTGAGGGCAGATCCCAGGTTGGAGTAAGTGGTACTCCAGACTGTTTAACTGGTCTGTCTCATGACCCTTATCACCCAGGCTGGCCATCTACTGTGGACTCTTACAAGTGCAGCAAAATGCTGAGAGCAGTTACTTGCCCTTCAGTGCTTCTTCAAGATAGGGTTGTTGCTCCTGCCTTCATTAACTGTGTTTTTGAGTTGCTGGGCAAAAGGAGGGTGGTAAACATATTGTGTATCCCATGTGAGACCTGAAGGGCTGAGAGGCCCATGCATGTGGCCTCAGGCAAATGCTGGCAGCTGTAAAATTTCCTGCATTTTGCAAACGTGTTCCCATGTCAGTGACCCATCACACAAGCCTCTCCAGGAATCCCAGTCCCTGTGAAAAAATAAGCGATTCCTCTAACTGGGAAAGGGATTGAACAACCCCTGCAACAAAGGGCAAGAGTCAGCAGCAGCTGCTATAGCAATCACACACGACTTCTGTAGACATGCAGGGGCTGCCCCATGCACAAAGTGTCCTGCTGGGGTTGTCTCTAAGGGTTTACTGTCCACTCACCAGCTGTTAGCATTTGAGTGCCTTTGTCCCCTCTCCCCCATCCTGTTCTGGGGCATGGATGCAACACTGAATAACAACTGCCTGTGTTGAACATCTTGGCTTTGAAGTCTGCAATGAAAAGCATCTGTTGCCCTAGGGATGCTGCTGGTTTCTGGCCTTGAGCTCCATCTCCAGTCCCCTGGTCTCCAGCTGAACCTCCATGCTGTCTAATTCCTGCGCTGGGATGCTGACATCTGACTCAGGCTGGCTCTTTTTATCAAAGGGGTATATCCTCCCTGACTTCCCCGCCTTCTTCGTCCTCGTTTCAGTTCAGTTCAGTAAGCAAAATCATAATTCCCCTCCATCAGCTTTTCCTTCACAGCCCAGCTCTGGCTTAATGCTGATGCACATTATGTTTTTGAAGGTTCTCTCTTGTATTCTCTTATTTCCGTTGTCTGATGTAAGGAGGAAACAACAAAAACCAGGCGTGCAACCTATTTCCATGTAAGCCTTAAAATTGCCAACCTATCTTGTTAGGACTCATGTTTGAACTAGGATTGAAGCATTAACTAACTAAGGGCATGGGATCCTGCTGACCACTGCTGTCCTGTGCTTAGCTGGCAGAAGAGCCTGAGTGGTATCTGCTACAGAGCAGTGCAGGGCTGACATTGCCTGTCATAAACTAACACCCTCTTGAAAGAAGCAGGTGGCTGAGGGTGTTGGGCCCTGAGGGCACTAATAGGCCTTAATGGTCCTGATCAGCCTTACCTGGGACCCCCACCCATCCCCTCTGCCCATAGGTCCAAGGACTCCATTCAAGCTCAGGCCTGGGACCCCAGTCCTGGTCTGAGTGATGTTGTCAGTGTACCCATCTCCAGCCCTATCTCTGGCTCTGCCTCCTGGATGGACCTCAAACCTGTGTTGTGGGTAGCTTGTCTCCTGGATGGACCCCTCAGATGCTCATTGCAGCCTTTTCTCCAGCCCTCTCTCTGGCCCTGTCTCTTTTTGCTCCTAACTGGATTCCCTTGGTGGACCCAGGGCCTGGTTCATTGCTTGCCTTGTCTGGGACTGTCTGTGGACCCGTTACCTGCACCTGGCTTTGCCTGCCTTGTTCAGACCCTGTGAGACTGCAGCCATTGGTGAGGGCACTGCCTGTGCTCATGTCACCTACCTTCCCTTATGGAGCAGCCAGACCTTGCTGTTCCCTGACAGAGGGGTGGCTGTGGCCCTTGCAAGCCTTGCAACCTATGTCTGGCAGCTCCTAACCCTGCAGGATCTGATGACAGATACAGGCTTGGAATTCAGTTCTGCATCTTTGGCTCATATCAACTTGTTCCAAGCCAAATACAGTGGGTCTCCCATGGCCCTTGGGAAGGGGGTTCCTGCTTCTTTCTCTCTTCCCTAGGCAGTATTTTTTAATTCCTTGGCTACATCCCACCTGGTAACTCTCCGCTTGGGCCAGTACAGGGAGGCTTCACCCTTGCTGGGACCCATGAGTGGACAACAGTTGTGCTGTGAGGCATGAGACATGGACGCTGGACATGCTGGAGCTGTGAGAAGGCCGAAGGCAGACCTCGGGGCAGACAAAAAGGAAGTTCAGGAGGTTCTGGAAATAGGCTCAGCCTGAGCCTAAGGGGTCAGTGAAACCAAAGCAATGCTGCAGGGGAGAAACAGCCTGCAGGTGATACTAAGAGGAAGGAGAATGAGCAGAGAGGCATGTGTAAACTCTGTTTGTGACACTGGCAAGTTTGGAGGATGTGATATATTGAATGACTCTTGCTTGCGAAGGCCATAGTTATGTGTCTGGGAGGTGTAGATTTTGTTGGAAAGACCTCTTGGTCGTCAGTGCCTGTTGCTGTTCCCCACAGCACCCCAGTGTACTATGACGCCTGATGTGGAGTATGGACAGAAGTGGGGGCAATCGCTGGCTCCCATGGAGGGATATGCTCTTGGGGGTGCAAGGGTGCTGCATGCCTTTGGTTTGAGGCAAGGCCCCTCTCTCGTAGGGATGCAGATATGAGGAAAACCCAACTAGTTCTGCAGTCCCCTCCCTGCAGGATTAACAGGGATTCAGGGACTCCGTTGCTGGAACCCTCTCAAATGCCTCGCATTTGCCCAGCCCCCATGGGCACAGGGAAGGAGCCCATGGCTTCAAAGGAGGAATTGTGAACTAGTCTGTGTGTAGCTGAGACGAAAGCTAGGGGAGCATCTCTTGCTGTGACAGGCTGGATTTTTCTGCAGCAAGTGCTGGGCTGCTGCTGAGTGTATGACAGTTGTGAGTCCTGTGATAGGGACCCTACACTGTGCAAGATAAGGAACTGTATAGCACAGGACTGTGGTGAGCGCTGGACAAGAAACCAAAGAGCAGCTGTAGTACATCAGCATAAAGTTCTGTATAGCCCAGTAACCTGCTAATGGTCTGTGCTGGGGAAAGATTGCAACAGCTGGATCACTGAGTCAGAGGAATTCAGGATGGAGGGACCCCGGGAGGTCTCCGGTCCGACCTCCTGCTCAAAGCAGGGGCGGCTCTGGGGTCAGACCGGGCTGCTCGTGGCTGTCCGGTTGTGTTGTGAAAACCACCAAGGATGGAGGTTTCTTGGTCTCTGCGGGCAGCCTGCTCCAGTGCTGGCCTGTTCCCACGGAGAGAAAACTTTTCCCAGTATCCAGTCCGAACCTCTCCGGTTTCAACCTATACCTGCTGTCTCCCGTTCTCCCGCCAGGCACCGCCGTGAAGAGCCTGGCTCTGCCTCCTCGATAACCTCCGCGTGGGCGCTGGCAGGCTGCTCCGAGGTCTGAAGTCTTCTTTCCCCCGGGATGAGCAAGCCCCGGTCCCTCAGCCTTGCCCCACGCGGCAGGTGCTCCAGCCCCGACCGTCTCAGCGGCCTCCCTTGAACTCACCCCGGTTTCCTGAAGCCTTTTCTGTGCTGGGGGCCCCAAACTGTGTCTGGAAAGAGTATCTAGATGTGGCTTAACAAGTGCTGAGCGTGTGTGTGTGGGGAGCTAATCCTTCCTCTCGGTCTCCTGGCGGTGCTTCTGGCTCAAACAGCCCAGGGTGCCGTTGGGGCCCTTGTTGCTGCCAGGGCATGCTGTGGCTCATGTCCCGCTCGCTGCCCTCCGAGACCCCCAGGCCCCTTTCCCGGGAGCTGCTTTGCCCAGCCTGTGTCGTTGCTGGAGGATCTTCCTTCTCGGGGTGGGACTTGGCACTTGCTCTCGCTGAATTTTGTGGGGTTCCTGTCGGGCCGTTCCTCCAGCCTGTGCAGGGCCTTCTGGATGGAGTCCTGCCCTCGAGCACGTCAGCTGCTTTCCCCTGCTGCAGCGTGGTGTCGTCTGCAAACCGCGAGCGTGCGCTCTGCGCCTGCATCGGGTCCTTGACAAAGGCGTTGGACAGGGGAGGGCCCAGGATGGACCCTGTGCTGTGCCACTCGTCACCAGGCCTCGGGCGGACCACAGCCCGTGAACCACCCACCGCCCTCAGACCCTGACAGTCCAACGCATTTTGGTTATCCACCTGTCCGAACTGTGACATGCTGACGTGGATGTGAGGATATTGTGGGAGACGGTGTCAAAAAACTTGTTAAAGTCGAGGTAAATGACGTCTGCTGCTCTCCCTTCATCCGCAAATCCAGTGACTTTATCACAGGAGGCAATCAGGCTGGTCAGGCATGATTTACCCTTGCTCAATCTATGCTGGCTGGTCCTATCCCCTTCTCTTCCATGTGGCCAAAAACATCCTCCAAGGGGACTTACCTTCTGATTTTTCCCAGGGACCAAAGCGAGGCTGACGAGGAGGTAGCTCCTCAGATCATCCTTTTGGCCTTTTCTGAAGGTGGGGTGTAACAATTGCTCTCTTCCTGTTGTCAGGGATCTCCCCTGATCTCCACAACCCTTCAAAGAGCAGTCCTAGAAGTTTGGTTCTGTCAGCACCCGTGGATGCATCCTGTTGAGTCCCATGGACTCATATGCGTCAAGTTTTCTGAAGTAATCCCTGACTCAGTCCTCATCCCCAGCTGGTAGTGCAATTCCTTGAACTCTTTCACTAAGCACAGAGGCCTGGGAGGTCTTGGTGAAGGCTGAGGCAAAGAAGGCATTGAGTGTCTCAGCCTTACCTGTGCCTGCTGTTACTAAATTAGCCATCCCATTCATCAAAGAGCTCACATTTTTCTTATTTAGCCTTTTACTACCATTGTAGTGGCAGAAGCTCTTCTTATCACCTTGATTTTTTTCCTTGCAAGTCTCAACCTCACTTGATCTTCAGCTTTCCTGAAACCATCCCTATACATCTGGACAATATTTCTAAATTTCTCCTTTATAGATCCTCCTTGCTCCCATCTCCTGTATGCTGCCATTTTGCACTGGGGCTCAGCCATAAGGTCTCTGCTTATCCAAAGTGGTCTCCTGATACATCTCCTTGTTTTCATGAGTACTGAGATTGACTGTTCTTGTCCTTGGAGGATGCTGTCTGGAAGGCCTGCCTGTTTTCCTGAGCTCCTTTGGCCTTCAGAGCTGCCTTCCATGGGATCCCACCTGCCGGTTCCCTGGCAAGCTGAAGTCTGCTTGCTTCAACTCCAGGGTCTGCTACTCCTTCCTTACTCCCTTCATGAGTGGGACTGTGTGAGGCACAAGAGGTGGGTAGGGATGGGGTGTGCTGTAGGACATGGGAGAGGGACTGGGGCCTGGATACGGCTAGGAGGGTGTGCAGCCCTGGGGCACACTGGTGTCCTCCTTGGCTGAGTGGGCTCTGTGCAAGGCTGTGAGAAGGCTGGGCTATCCCAGGAGGGTTCTGTAGACAGAGAATGAGAGGGCAAGGCATGGAGTAAGAATAACAGAAATAATACTTTGTGTACTATGCACAACTGCAGCAGGGTCCAGAGAAATACCATGGCTGCAGCCAAGTGCATTGGTCCTTCACAACTCAGAGACCCTGGCTCCATTCTGGGCTAGAGCAGAATGCTCAGCAGGACCTTGGGGCTCAGTCTCCCTCTGTCTTAAAGACCAAGGAGGTGATTACTGTCAGAAACACCTCCCATATGCAATAGCAGGATGCGTTCATGCAGCTGGTATCTCATGGCAAAGGATTTCCCATTGCAACCTTATTCTCTCAATACAGCATTGTAAAGGGGATTTCCTTGTACAGGGGTTACGTAAATTAAAAGAAACAGAAGAATTCCCTCTGCTGTTAATTCTGATGTGCAGTGTCTTGGGTCCTCTCCTGGCTGCAGAAGAATGGGTCCTACAGGCTAGAACAGGGAGGCTGCAGGCAGGAAAATTCTCCAAGCGTGCAGCTAGTTGCCTGGTCTACCCATCGATACCAACGCACAGTGTTTCTGAGAACAATCACCCCTTAGTCTTACAAGGGTAGAAGTAGAGTCAGGGGTAGCAGCAGTAGTTAGAAATAGGTCTTTAACAGAGAATGTAATGAACCACAGAAACAATTCACTGTGGCTTCCTTTTCGCTGCTGATTTGGCCAGGACAGGAGATGGTCAAAGAATGGGAACGTCCAGACTCTCGATGTCAGAGCTCTGTAGGTCACTAGGCTCCCTGCCCAAAAGAGCACCTATGGAGTCCTAATGTGGGGAGAGACTGCTGGGCTCTGGCATCGCTGCTGTCGCATGAGGCTGCACCAGACCATTTTCATCCAATGTGAGGAATCTTCCTGCACTTGCTCCTTCCCATACCTACAGTGAATGGGGAGAAAAGCCTCTCCTCCCCCTCCCATGGCAACAGCAGCAACTGCCTCCTGCCTCCCAGGGTGGCCCAACAGGGTCAGACATTCTTGCATAGGCACAAGAATAGTAGGCTCTGTGCTTTCACCTACAGATACTCTTGCTTCCTTGCACCAGACTGCACATGAACACCGTCTGTTCTTGGCACATAGGGTTGCAGCTGCACGTGCTATAGTCTTGGGCAGAAACACTGCACATGCTTTGCCTCTGCACATTGTGCCTGGTGTATCTGTGGTGACCCTGTGAGCTTGTGCAGTTGTTTTGTACATGAGGTGACCCCCACAGCTTTGTCTACATCTCGTATCTGTGTGCTGACCCTATGAGTTCATGCAGGTGTCTTGTATTCACAGGCAACACACAAGTATCTTGGACAAAAGTGCAATGATCCTCTGAGTTTGTGCAGGGGTCTCATATTGGTGTGGTGACCTTGCAGCCTGCTTCTTCCCTCCTTTCTCCTACTACACAGCTCCTCCTGGGAACAGCCAGTCTTGGCCCTGTAGTGGTAGGATATTCAAAGACATCAGAGGTGGGGGAGCTGTAGGGGCTTCATTCAGGTTCAGAGCTCTGACTCTTGCTCCCACATGTCTGAGTGCCAGGCTTCTCACTACCCTGAATCGTGTGTTTCCTGGGCTGTCCCATAGATATCCTGACCCCATTTCCCTCTTGTTTCTCAAACAAAACTCATGAGCCTCCAAAGCAAGTTATGGTAAAATCGGCTGTCACTCCAAGTTTTGGGGTAAATGCTAAATACAGGGCCCAGGGCTGCCCTGGATTAGCTCTTAGCAAAGTTCCTAGAAAAATATCCAGCCTTGGTTTTAAAATTTCTATAGGTGGTGAATTCAAAGGCTTGGTGAGCCATTCTGGTGGTTAATTATCCTTACAGCTAAAAATGTGTACCACATCCCAGACTCTGTTCTGCTGCAGTCTGTGGCCATGGGCTCCAGCTGCGCTCATCTGCTGGACTGAGGTATCTGCCATACCTAGTGGCTGATAAAATCCTGCACTGCCACTCAGAGAAGTCCCCAGGTTGCATCAGCCCCAGCTGCCATGGGGAACGGCACTGCCTCTGGAAGCTGCGTCAGACCCTGCTGCGCATGGGCTAGCCACGGAGGTGGCGGCCAGCCCTGGTCCCCCCAGAGCGCCTGCACGGGACATCGGCTGGCTGCGGGCACTGCCTGCCTGCAGGCAAGGGAGCTTGGGCTGCTGGGCACCAGGCACAGCCACGATCCCTCTCTGCAGAGTGGTGGAGACGCTAGGCACCCTGTCCGGCAGTCCCATGCTGAGCTAACACGTTTAGCTGCTCCTTCAGGTCGTTTGTTTCTGTGGCTTTTGTCTGGACACCCTAGCATCACCTCTCCAAGTGAGAGCAGGATCTGACACAAATGGTTGCATCAGCGCTGGTGCAGCAGTGGCACGACCTCTCTCAGATGCCCTGTGGGCTTGTATGCACAGGGTTTGTGTTAGACCATAGGTGCACAGTTACAGCTATGCTGCCAGCTGCACATTTTTAAAATCCACTTGATCACTGGCATGTTGATTTTATGTCATTCTGGACGGGCAATTTCAGCTTTGTAGCAGTTAGGTCCAGGACGCTCCCTGTTTCTTGAGGGGGCAGCACAGCTGGATGCGGAGCTGGGGTGCCAGGCACATGTGAATGGGGGAACCTCTCTGAGCACGCCTTGCCTGGTTCTGCAGCTAGATCTGCCTCTGATGCCAGACTGCTAGCTCCATGGGACAATCCTGCTTGGAGATGGCTTTGGGTACTGGCAAGCAGCCGGGGAGATGATGTTGCACTGCTTAGCAGCGAGAGCTCATCTGTTTCTCTCCTGTTCCCAAAGCTTGACCTAGCTCCTGTGTCAGAAAGCTGGATTTCCAGGTACCTGCCACTGTGGGTACCTTTCTTAGCACGGTAACCATCAGAGGATGGTTGGAGTGGGGAATCAGAGCTGCTCTGGGAACACCAGAGCCCTTGGCCGGAGGAGCCAGTGGAAAATGCCTTATTCTTGCTCCAGAGCTTGCTGCTGTACATGGCATTAAAGCAGCTGACATGCATTTTAGAGCACTTTGAGACTGATAAGCAGTTCGTTTTGGAGGAAAGGGTTTGTTAGTTTGCCACACAGTGCCTATTTCAGCTGCTGTGGCAGCTCATCAGTTTCAGGAGCATTTCCATCTGCAATGCCTGTGAACATTATCAGTTTAAACCCCAGCACAATAAGCAGCACACAGCTCAGCTGCAGTGGTTCGGGTATATTACCCCAGTATGACAGCCAACGTGGAGCCAGAATACAGGTAATCCGGCCTCTCCAGTCACCTCTAAAGAGGCCACGTCTGGATTTGGTGTCCGGTTCAGGGGGTCAGAAGAGAGGTATAAGAATAGTTTCAAGTCTAGAAACTTGTCCTCCTATGAGACTGAGCAGAGCAACTTCCCTGTTTGGTTTCTCTGAAGAAGGGGTTGCAGCACCCATCACCACAGTCCAAATACCAACCAGGAGGAGGCTCCCAGAAATACCAACCCCCTTCAATCTGACGAGGTCAGGAGGAGATCTGGAGGCAGCCTCTGAGGTCAGGCAAATGCAAGCTACAAATAAGGTGAGTATTTTTAAGAAGGAGGAAATGAACTGTGGAAGCAGCTCATGGGGGAGGAATTTGTTTATCAGATTCAGAAGCAGATAATGCCACCTTCTCATGTCCCCCTCCCTTCCCAAATTGGTTCTAAGCAATTATTTCAATTCCAGCTACCTAGCTTTTTCCCCCTTGTTTCAGCAATGACAACAAGGTCAGGTTTATACTTTCAAATGAGCAGCTCCAACTGTCATCGGTCCTTATCATCAGATCCCTCACTTAATGCCCTCCTGTTGCTCTGCTGACAGCATCAGCATGGTATTGGGGTCTTTGAGTGGATTTTCCGGTTTGAACCATGCAGGTTTGTAGTAGTCCCATCCAGACTCAAGGCCTACATGCTGCACCTCACTTGTACCCTTGATGTAGCTAGATAGACAGCCTCTGCTGCAGGTACTAACCCACCCCACACAGCTGCCGTTGCCCAGACTGCCGTGCAGACTCAGCATCCACTGCACACACTAGCCCATGCCAGGCACTGCCGTGGCTCAGCCAGCCACATGAGCCCCCTGAAGCCAGCCAAACCCTGCTGTGAGGGTCCTGAGCCCTAGCTTCCTTGACCTGGGAGCTCCTGGAGCATCCAAGCTGCTGCTGCTGCTGCTGCTGCTGCTGCTGCTGCTGCTGCTGCTGCTGCTGCTGCAACCTGGAACAGGAGAAAGCAGGATACACCAAGAGGCACTGCAGCAGGAGGGAGGAGGTTGAAAACAGAGGGGAGGCAGGTGGAGCCTGTTTTCCCAAGTGCTTTGTGGCACTCATGTTTGGGCTGCTCTCATGGCACCTGTGGTCCTGAGTGCTCCGCAGCTGGAGCAGGAAGAGGGGTGGTGCTTCTTCTAGCAGCTGCTGTGCAGTCAGGGAGTGAGTCCTCTGCACGGGGAATGTGGTGCTTGGTGGTGGTGTCCTCCTAGCTTCTCCCTTCTTGCATTGCCTCACGAGAGCGCTACGGGCAGCAGGGCAGGAGAGCTGGTAAGGAGGTGTTGTAGGTACTGCTTCTCCTTTCCGGGGACTGTGGGTTACCAGGCAGAAGAGCTGGCAGGGGGCTATCTCAGGTACTGCCTCACCTCCCCGGGGTGCAGAGCACCAGGAGGAAAGTCTGGTGGGGAGGAGGTCTCACCTGTACCTGATTTATTTCTCCTTCTCTGGCCCAGCCATGTTCTGTGCTGTCTCCTGTTGTTCCCCTGTCTCTGAGGGTCTGGTGCATGGCTCAGGTTAGAGGCCCTGCCCGGAGGAAAGTGCTGTTTGCAGCCCCCAGCTGGGCCCTTTCCTTGGCGCGCGTGCAACGTTCCTGCGCTTCTCGCTCACGGGAGCCGAGGCCCCAGCGCTGCTGCTGGGAGGAGCTGTGGCTGACGAGGCCTGAACTCCGCTTCACCCGGGCCTGGCCCAGCTGCCTCCTTCCTGGCTCCATCCTCCAGCTTTGTTCTCGTTGCAGAGCTCCCAGCTGGTGGATGAGCCATGGGCAGCGATGCTGGAGTTGCGGGGAAGGAGCTGTTTTCTGCTGACCTGAGCTGCAAGGAGCTGGGCCCTTGCAATTGGGGAGCGGTTTGGATCCTTCTGCTGCATCCGCAACAGCTAATGCCACTCGTGTGTCCCCGGGGACTGGCGGGTGCTGGCTGTCACAGGCAGTGCCACCCTTGCCATCGTCCTCAGATCCCAGGCCCATGGGGTACAGAGCTCAGAGAACAGGACAGAGCCTGGGCTGCTGGGAAGAAGGGGACTGTTTTGCTCCCCTTATTGTCTTAGAAGTCCTTGCGGGAGAGAAGGAGCCGAGGGTCAAGGCCAGCTGCGGTGAAAGCATGGGTTGCCCTTGGCTGAAAAAGCTGGGTGCGATGGGGACGCTTGGCTGCTGTTTCCTTGGCATCTGTGTGAGGCTTGGCCTTTCCGCCTGCCCCCAGTGTGGTCCTTGCCCTTTGCTGGGGCAACTCCATGGGCCTGGCTTGTGGATGCTGCCCCAGAGGTGTGAGAAGGGAGGTGTCACCTGAAGCAAGGCACCTCCGGTGGTGCAGGGACCTGTGGTGGTGCTGCAGATAGCAAGCGTGGCGCAGCTCTTGGGAGTCTGCGATGCTGTGCTCGCCCGACGCCGTGCCCCCTCCTGGGGACCAGGGCCAGCGTAGGTCGATCCTGGGGTGCCCTGTGTCTTCCTGCGGGGAGTGGCGCAGAGGAAGCGGTGATTTATTTGGGACAAGGAGTGCGGAGCCGAGGTGGTGGCTGTCCGTCTGCTTCGCCGCGGCCAGCTCTGAGGGCTGCGCGGCAGTTGTGGGCCACAGAGCAGAGGGCAGCACTGGGCTGTGAAGGTGGTGGTGCTCTGGGTCTGTCAGGCTGGTGGTCTCCATCCAGATGCCATGGGAGGTGCTGCTGGCCCCGCTCATGTGGTGCCTCCTCCCACCCAGGTGACAGCCACGGATGCGGACAGCGGCCCGTTTGGCTCCCTCTCCTACTCCATCGGTTCCGGCATTGGCAGCGTTGTCCCCACGCAGTTCAGCGTCGATGAGAACACGGGGCAGCTGTGCACTGTGCAGCCTCTGGATCGCGATGAGGGCACGTCTGCCTATGACTTCACCGTCACTGCTGTTGACGGGGTGAGTGTTGGAGAGGCCGCAGGGATGCGATGCTGCCAGCTCAGCACTGTGTAGGGGGTACAGTTGTCCTTGTCCCCATTCTTTGCCCCATGTCTGATCTGGTCCTTCCCCAGGGCGGCCTGAACTCCATGGTGTACGTGAAGGTTTTCCTGGAGGATGTAAACGACAACCGGCCTGTGTTTTACCCACTGGAGTATGCTGTCAGCATCAGCACGCAGAGCATGCCGGGCACGGCTGTGCTGCGTGTCGCTGCCCACGACAAGGACGAGGGGCTGCACGGGAAAGTGACCTACCGCATTGTCCTGGGGAACACCCCGCCCCTCTTCTCCCTCAACAAGGACACGGGTGAGAGCTCGCAGGGCAGCCAGAGCAGCAGGATGCGGGCAGGTGTAAAAGCCAGCCTGAGGGTTGCTGTGGGGCCGCCTCAGCTGTGCAGACTGCCCCCGGAATGTGTCTATTCCTCTCCCCGACATGCCACCTCTGCCCCGGCTTCTTTAGTCCCTGTATGCCCCTTTCCAGACTCGCTCTCTGCTCTCTTGTTTCTGCTTCCTGCCCTGTTCTTCCTTTGTCCCCTCTCCCATCCCTTCCCTCGTTCTCCATCCCTGACTCACTGTACTTTTCTTCCTGCACGCTGCTTGCTTTGCCCCATCTGGCTGTATCCTGCTTGGCTCCTTCTCCCTGCTTGGTTCCCTCTCCTTCCCCAGAGCTCTGTCCTACTCGGTCCCACCTTTCTCCCTGGCTTCCCCTGCTCCGCTCCGCTCTGTTTCTGCTGGGTGGGTGAGTCCACGCTTGCATGTGGCAGTAGGGGCTCTCAGCAGGACAGGCAGGGTGGCCTGTGCTCAGCACAGACATCAGGCCCTTCCCACACTGGTCCACAAGCTCCCAGAATGAGACTGGGAGAAGGCAGGCCTACTGGTCAACCTAGTGCAGGGCCACCTCCTTTGTAGGGTCTGTCCCATTAGGTCGTTCTGTCCTACCCGCCCTCCAGGAGCTTCCCCACAGCCTAGATCCCGCCAGCTGCTGCTGCGCCCCAACCCTTGCCCTGCCCCCCAGGTTGGAATTTCCGTTCCCTCCTTTCCCTCTCCCAAGAACTGCCCTCTGGTTTGTCTCCCTGAGCCCTTAGCACCGCTTAGCTCGGGGTTGGGCTTCAGGGTGAGGAGGGAGAGTTTGAGGAGCCTTTCCCAGGAGGGTTCTTCTTTGTTCCAGTTCTTCCACGGTAAATTCCATCCCTATTTGCTGCCCCTTTAGGTCCTTCTTTTCAGGCCCGTGATTTGGCAAGGCATTGGGCCTGTTCCCTTGGTGGAAGATGACAGGCAGTGGGTGCAGGCATAGCACCATCTGAACTGCTTTCTTCCCTAGGTGTCATCTCCCTCTCATGGTCCCTGAGTGGCAAAGCCAACACCCTGGTGCAACTGGTGATCTCTGCACGAGATGGTGGGGGCCTGCAGGCACAGCCAAATGCCCGGGTGAACATCAGCATTGTGGAGGGCACGGTTTCACCCCCTGTCTTCGAGCAGGCTCAGTACTTCTTCACAGTGCCTGAGGACATGCTGCCAGGTGCCAGTGTGGGGGCTGTCCGGGCCCAGAACCCTCCAGGTATGGACTGGTCCTTTTTGTACACAATCGTTTTCCTTGTTTCTGCATCATTTTGAAGGTCCAGTATTGCATTCCCTCATAGAGCAACCCCCTTTTGGGAGCCCCACGAGCACTAAGAGGCTCAAATCCGAATGCGCACCCACATGATTGTTGCCCTGCCTCCATTGCATACTTGCACACACGTGCTCATGCATATGCATGCGCACAAGGATAGGCATGAGTATGTGTGTACATACATACTCGTGCACATGCTTGTGCGTATGCACACATACACACAGTGCTACTCTCTACCTCCAGAGCAAGGGCTGCCCAGGCAGCACTGCCCAATCCTGTCGCTGTCTGTAGTGGGCTGAGGAGGTGAGCTGGGTACACAAATCACTCCTATCTTCGTTTCCATGCCCACAGGTCATGCTGATGACATCTTTTATTCCATCTCTTCGGGGGATCCTCATGGCTATTTTTCCATCGACTCTGGGTCAGGGCAACTCCGCACCAGCCTGCCTCTTGATCATGAGTCCCAGGCTGTCCTCATTCTGGACGTCCAGGCCAGAAGCGGTTCACCCCCTGCCTATAGCAACACACGTGTGAAAATCTCTGTGTCAGATGTGAATGACAACGTGCCAGTGTTCCCAGCCCCCTCTGACTCTATTCTGCTGCCAGAGGCCACAGAACCGGGGACCACGGTGTATACTTTGCAAGCTGAGGACCGGGACAGCGGTGCCAATGGTCAGGTGCATTTTGAGCTGGTTTCAGGAGGCGATGGCATCTTCAGTGTGGAGCGCTCATCAGGGGCGGTGCGACTGATTGGGGCACTGCAGTACGAAGCCAGCGCTGCCTACGGGTTGGCCATTGTGGCCCGGGATGGCGGCATCCCCCAGCTCAGCTCCACATTCACGCTGCTGGTGCACGTGCAGGCTGAACACGACAACGGGCCCATCTTTGACACGCTTACCTACCGCGTGGAGGTGCGCGAAGGCGTGCCTGTCTCCACCCGCTTCCTGCAGGTGCGGGCCCTGGCACGCGACGCGGAAGCCACGACTCTTACCTACCACTTGCGTGCAGACGGGGATGCTGCCAGCTTTGGCATCGTGCCTGAGAGTGGCTGGCTGTACGTCAAAAGTGCGCTGGACCGGGAGATGCGGGACCTGTATGTGCTCACGGTACTGGCCTCGGCAGGAGGTAGTGGTGCAGGAGGGGAAGCTCGGAAAACAGGCACCAGCACTATACGGATCAGCGTCACTGACGAGAATGACAACAGCCCCCGACTGAGTGAGGAGCGCTACTTCTTCACCATTCCTGAGAATCAGGCTCCTGGTAGCAGCGTGGGGAGGGTCACGGCGAGTGACAGGGATGCCGGGCAGAACAGTCGGCTCACCTACCGCCTGCTCCAGCATGATCTCAACTTCCTTATCCACACGCAGACAGGTGAGAGACCTGCTGAGTTCCTAGGCTGGGGCCAGCAGGGGAGACGCAGGGCCGGTCCAAAGCATTGCAGTTCAGGCCAGCACTGCAACAGAATGTTCATCTGCCAGCATCCTGGTCCTGGGTTCTGCAGCAACGTACCAGAGTATGGGCCCATTTCCGAAGAGGTTTCTGGGCTGATCTTGTCCCTACTTCTCCCTCACAGGAGAGCTCAGCACCAAACATAGCCTGGACCGGGAGCAGCAGTCCAGCTACCAGCTGTTGGTGATCGTGCAGGATGGGGGAGCACCACCCCGCAGTGCCACAGGAACGATCTATGTCACTGTGCTGGATGAGAACGATAATGCCCCCGCTTTCCTTCACGTGGCCAGTGGCCAGGAGCTGCCTGTGCAGGTAGGGGCAGCAGGCCATAGACCTGGGGAGACGGGCATGGGAGCCCAGGGGGGCAGGGGGTGCCGTAGGAGGAAGAGGAATAGGCAGGGGGTTCCAGGAGAGTTTTGGGGTGGGGGTGAAGCAAGCACGAGTTGCATGCGTGCAGAAGCCAGGGCGGTCTGGCAAATCTGAGGGAGATGTGCTAAGAGGGGCATGTGCATGGAGAAGGTGAAGAATGCAAAGGGCTCCGTGACAGATAGGAGTGACTGGCAGGCAGAAGCAGTTGGCTCACACGTGTCTGTAAGGAGGGAAGGCGAAAGGGAGCCCTAACCCTGACCCGGTGGAGCCAAGGTGAAACACCTGCAAGCAGGGAGGCACGAGGAGCTGTTATCTTCTGGGTCTCAGGACTTTCAATGTAGCCGCTTGACTTTCTGAGAGGACAAGGAAAGGCAGCCCAGCTGAGCTTTGCGCTCACAAAGGTTTCCTGAGAATGAGAGTCTCAGTGTGTGCTATGGGCCCCAGCCCAGCTTTCCCTCTGAGCCCTGGCTGATGGCAGCAGTCATGTAGGCGCAGTGTGCTGCAGCCCTAGTTGTGTCTGTGCTGCTAAATACACGTGGGCAGGGATCTACTCCCTGCCTCCCCCAGCTGCCTGCGTCTGCTCTGTTGTGGGCTGGCCCCTCTGCAGCGGCTGCTCGCTGAGGGCTCCCTGGAGCCGGCCAAGTGGTGCTGGCGAGGCACCAGCGATGGAGCTGGGTGGGCAGTGCAGGCCCTGTCCTCACTGCCTCTGGGGATGAATCTGCAGCTGAAGGGATGGACCAGACCGTTACAGCACTTCAGGCAGCGCGCCTAAAGCCACTTGCGCTGTGCTGGGTTTAAATCATCATGGTGACTGTAGTCTTCCTCTTGGCCCAGGTCCTGCTTGAGCTGCACACCAGAGGCAGGTCAGAGCAGGCAGGATGGTGCTGGCAGGTCTCTGCTGCACCTGGGAAGCTGTCAGCACAGGACCCTGGGGACGCTGCAGCTCCAGTCAGACCGCACATGTTCATTGCTCTTTCCCTTCCTGTTCCAGGTCGCAGCCTTCCCTTGCCTAGCCTTTTTCTTGCATGTCTCTCCTTGCAAAACTGTCTGGCAAGGCTTGGCCTGGATGGGGGCACCTCTCGGGGCTTGGCAGAGGAAGGCAGAGTTAGTCTTATCCTCTCTCTGAGCAGCACTCTGGCCTCTGAGTCACCCCTGCAGGCCAGGGACCTGCCATGCGAAAAGCCTCTGCAGAATGCCACTGCTCAGCCTGGGTGTCTGCAGCATGTCCTCGGGGACACCTGCAACGCACCCGTGCAGCCGGCTCTGCAATCAGTTCCAGTGTGTGAGGAGTCGTGAAACGCTGAGGGTGCTCTGCTGGATCTGGGGGGAGGTCTTTTCTCATGCAAAGGTACCGCAAAATCATATGCATCCTCAGGGAGACAGGGCAAGGCTGGGCCAGATTTGGAGTCTTGAAGACAAGTAAAAATGCTACAACAGTCCAAGCAGAACAAATACCTGGACACTTTGGTTTGAAGCTCTCCTGCTAGAAACACTGGCAGAGAAGGGTGAAGCCCAGGAAGAAGTCAGTGTTAATCATGATCTAGGTGTAAAAGAAAGACTCAGAGGAAAAAGGGAAAAATAAATGATAAATGCAAAGCTCAGTGATTTATGGCAGACATGCTCAGTGAATTATTCGTATCAGCATTCATTAGACAAAGCAGAGAGAAGTTTCTGTACTTTTTTCTTTATGCATGAACTAGAGGGGTGTCTCCCACTGAATGCTGTGACAAGAGCTCATTGAACACATTGGTAATGTGCTGTCAGGAGCATGTGGTGTTTGCACAAGAGCTGCAGTGGGCACAGGTCCTCCCAGGGATTAATAACTAGGAAAAAGAAAGGGAGCAAAGGGAAGGAATAAATGGTCTGTTTTCACAGAGGCAGGATGTTGCTGGTGGGGTGCCCAGGACGAGCGCTGGTATCCTTGCTATTCAGCATTTTCATATATTCTCCAGAAAAGGTGATGGTTTGCTGATGATACTGGTCTACTCAGAGTAATAAAGATGAGGACTGCCTGTGGAGAATTGCAGGAGGATCCTGTGTTACCGTTTAACTAGTAAAGAAGATGGGAGATGAAATTCGTTGTTGCTAACTGGGAAGTGATATACATGACAAAAAGCAATCTGAATTTCATTTACACAGCGGTGGGCTCTGAACTGGCTACTGAAGCTTAAGGAGAAGATTGGGGGTATCACTGTGAATGTTCTGGGAAAATATCAGCTCAGGGCTCAGCAGCAGTCAAAAAGGCAAATAAAATGATGGGTATTATTAGAAAAGGAACAGAGAATGAAAGAGAACGTTATTACCCTCCGTCTCAAATTCTGCACACACGCTCTCTGCCCTGCCTCCATTCCACTAAATCAGCAGCAGTGCTAGAAAAGGTTCAGAGAAGGGTGTTAATATGATCTGCAGTAGATAATGGTTTCCATGCAGAAAGAAATTGCTTGAACATTCTTTGGCGTGGAAGAGAGTGCAGGGATACAGCAGAGGTGTGCAGTAAATGGCACAGGGAAAGTCACAGGGGAATTAAAGTTGCTCTTCTCACAGTACAAGAGCTAAGCAGCTTCATAGGAAATGACCAGTCTGCAGGTTTAAAATAAACAAGAACAGTACTTTTTCATGCAGAACACAATTAAATTGTGAAATCATTGCCAAAAGTTGCATAGGTTCAAAATTAGATGAATTCATGGAAAGAAAAAAAATCCATCAAAGACTGCTGGACAAAAATATAATCTGTGACTCAGGAAGTGACTTAGCCACAGACTGCTGGAAGCTGGGAAGGTTTCGGAGGCAGATTACTCCATACATGTCCTATTTCTTTGCGTCTTCTCTGTATACCCACTGCTGGTCACTGTCAAAGCTATGCCACTGGGTGAGATGGCATTTTGATCTTTAGACCGAGCTGGTATTTGCACTACCTTCTTGGAGGGTAGACACCTGACCTGGACAAGCCTGTCCGGTAGCAGTCTTACCAAGGCTGAGGTTTTCGCAGAGGCAGGACCACTTCTACTGCTGTTTGTGCATCTAATGACATTTGTACGTGAAGCCCATGTGGATGCTGCTCATTTAACACCTGCAACCAAGTCATTACTTTGATGAGATGGAGCTTGATTCTTTGCGGGAGAGGAGCGTGGCCATGCGTGTGAAGCAGGAGCCCCTTGTGTCCTGGTCAGGGGCGATTAGGGACAGCTGGGGAGGGCAGATCCTGCCCTAGCCTTTTGTAGGAGAGGGGTTGGAAGGGGCTTAGGAGGCCCCTTAGGAGGCATGGCCCCAGCTGGAGGTGACTACGCGAACACTCATTTTCATAAAGCAGCCAAGCTATATTTAGAAGGTCCTCTGCCTCCATCACTGCTGTGAAAGGCTGTTCCAGATTTCTTGATCTAGTAGTTAGAAAGCGTCTCTTAATTTCCAGCCTAAACTAATTTCTGACCACTTCATACTCATTTGTTCTTGTGCCAATATTGTGTTTTTGCTTAAATAGCTCTTCTCCCTCCTTGGAATTTCCCTCCCCTTCCCCAGTGTTTACAGAGTGCAGTCACATCACTGCTTGGCCTGGCTAAACAAGTCCAGCTCCTCTGGTCTCCTCTCCCGAGCACCACCAGTGTGGAGCTTGTGCCAGCAGCTTGTGCAACGGCATTAACGCTTGCCTACTCTCAGGAGCCTGCGGCCTCTTTCCCTGGATTCTTGCTTGGATTCTGCTTGTCCTTTTCATGTGTGCATCAAAGTGGTAGCCCAGAGCAAGCACCTAGCACGGCTGAATCTGTGAGGATGGTTTGCGCTGTAGGATGTGACTTTGAGGTCTGTGGCAACGCGTGTGATGGGTAAGGGACCACAGAAGCCGTGCCGAGTGAGCGACCTGCTCTGTTTGTGAGGTGTGGATAAGTGCGAGGAGTCTGCGCTGAGGGAGAGAGTGGTCTGCCAGCAGCGGTGGGTTATTTGCTGAGGGTACCCCCAAAAGCTGACAGCTGATGAGGGGCAGTAGTGGGGATACATCCATTTCCATAAATATCCAGGAAAAGTGCTTGCGTGCAGAGGTGTCCTATTGGTCTCTGTCAGGAAGCTGGCAGCTCTCCTCAGAATGGGGGCTTAGCTGAGCACGTGTATAATTAATGTCTTGGTGGCACTACGATGCATTAGCATAAAGTGGCAGTCTTAACTGACTGCAGACAGTCTGTCGGCAGTGCTAACTGGGAGCAAAGGAGCGGAGAGAAAAGCCCTACGAATCAGGGTATCCAGGCCCAGAAAGAGCTGTCAGCTGCATTTGCAGATTGCAAACCTCCGGTGGGTTAATTGGTGGGAACTGAGGAAATCTCCCTCTGTTGCCAGTGTCCAGCCCCTGCGTGTGTCAGCACAACCGTTTGTGTTTGCATCTGAAGGGGTCTGACGGGGGTAGAGAGAACCAGGACGCCTGCAGAGTCCTGAATTTTCCCTGGTTGTGGTTAAAGGAGGTAGAGGCTTTGAATGTACCATGTGCGAAGTAGTGTCCTCCCGTCACTGCACAGCTCCCAGCTGCAGCCTGTGCCAGTGCTGCTGAGCTGGTTATTAAACAGGGCGACACGGGGGGAGGGCTGACAAGGCAGGAACTCATTTTACCAGCTTTGCTGCCGACTCCCCTGTGTTGTCCAGCCCCGGGCACAGCCTGTGTGTCTGGGCTGGGGTGGGTCTGTGCCTTGGGTGAGGTGCAGGGCTGCTGTAGGACCACGCGGATCCCGCACTGTGCTTGGGGGGAAGTTTGGGGGTGCTCAGTGCCACTCAGCTGCTCCCCATGCTGTACTGCAGGTGCTGGAAGAGAAGCCGTCAGGACTTCTAGTTGCCTCCCTGCAGGCCAAGGACCCAGACGAGGGTGAGAATGGGACCATCATCTACTCGCTGACAGGTATGAGCTGCAGAGACGGCTACCTGGCACTGCTCTCTGCCCTGCAGCTGTGACCCTCATGGGCAGATGGGTGCTTGCTACACAAACCATGCTGTGCCACGCTTCCTCCTCCGTTGCGACCTGTCCCCTGCCCTCCATCCTCCCTGTGTCTTCCTGCGGCATTTCACCTTCTCTCTGCAGGAGCCTGGGCCGAGCGTTTCACATTGCACACAGCCACCGGAGAGCTGCGTACTGCCACAGTGCTACGCCGACCTGATCGTGCCGAGTACATCTTCACTGTGACAGCCAGCGACCGGGGCACGGTGCCTCGCAGTACATCAGCCGTCGTTCGCATTCAGGTATCCAGCACCCCAGCTCCCCTCATCCCTGCCCATCTGCCCTTCGTCCACCTTTTGGAGGGCACCATTCAGCTACTTGGCAGCCTTCCTCCCTGCCTTCTCACCCCCAGCACCCTCATCCCGAGGCATCCTCAGCCTTTGCTCAGCCCCATCACCTGGGTGGAGAACCCAGGGAAGGGATGGGTCTGGCTGCCACCATGCAATTTCCCATTTGTAAACTGGTCACCGTCAGCATTAACAGTAAGCAGCTCTGTCTTTCCTGGACTGGGATGGCCAGCACTATCCTAGATAGGTTGTTTCAGGACAGACCTTAGAGGTACTTTGTACAGAGGCATTAATTCTTTTCAGCTTCTACTGGAAATAATGCTCCTGACAGGTGGGGTTATCTTCATGTCTGCGTAACTCTGGTGCTCACTGTCTGCTCTATTGGCTCAGCCAGCCAAGTCCTTATTCTGTTGTTTCTTAGTAATGAGCTTCATCTTACAGCAGAGACTCCAGTTTCTCCCTAATCAATGCATGTTCACGGTATGCTGTTTCGCATCCTCCTGTCCCTGTCCTTGCAGTTCCCAAGGCCACTCAGTTCTGCTCATTTGGTGTTTGCTGCTTTTCTGTGCTGGCAGTGCCCTCTAACACTGTTAGCAAGCTCATATTGTACGCAGCTTTCTTTTGCTCTTGCACCTACCAATAGCAAATGTCTACACCAAGAGCCTTCTCTTTTCATCTCAGAGGTCTGCTCGGGACCTTCCTTGGGCCAGTCTATCTTTTAGTCTTTTTCTTATGACACGGCAATTCCCATACTGCTCCTCTCGCCGGTTTAAAGAGTGATCTTCCATTTGCTACTGCATCAAAGTTCAACCAAAACCCAGGCAAGTTAGATCTGTTGCATTTCCTTTGTGCTTGAGAAGTACTGCGTTAGCCTGGCACATCTGCCTTTAGCCATCCCGCAATATGTTTTCCCACAATATGTTTATTCTGTTTCCTTTATGTGTCATGTCTGTAGCTGTTCTTGTCTTCAACATTGTTCTACAGCCTTCAAAGTACTGAGGCCAGGCTGACAGGTTGGTTGTCCCTGAAATGCTCATTCATATTCCCATAATGTAGCTACTCGCTTGGCGGTCTGATACCCCTCTGGGTTGACAGTTTTGCTGTGTTTTCTTTCCCCGTCTCCCTGGCCTGGTTCACTGAGTCCTTCAACACATTTTCCCTTCAAATGACACTATTGCTTTTTGTGCGTTCTCACTCCCACCAGCAGCTGCCCCTCACCCCTGATTTAACTTCAGTATCTTTAATAAAAATGGTGATAGTATTTATTTATCTTTGGGTCATACTGAATGAGCAGGGAGGTTGGACTAGATGATCTCCAGAGGTCCCTTCCAACCTCAACCATTCTGTGATTCTGTGAATTGTCTTTCTTCTCTACATCTCCCATCTGGAAGAGCCTTTCCTCCCTTCTTGCCCTCTCTTGCTTGTGTTCTGCAGAATGGTTTCTGCTGGTGTCCGTTTCCTTTGCAGGGCCTAACCCAGACAGCAGTGCGCTCTGTCCTTACCTACCATAGCCTCCCAGATGAAGATTCTCTTCCACCCTGTCAAACCTGTTCTTATTCTCAGTGTGTTTTTCAGGTTCTTGTTCATCTGTGAGGCTGCAAGGCCTGTGACCTTGCCTCCCTCCCCCTGTCCTTTGCAGGCCCCATGTCCCCTTCTCCACTGGCTCCCCGATGCGTCCTCCTGTCATGCAGCACCCCCTCACTGCTGTCTCTCCTCACAGGTGCTGCCGTCCTCCCGGGTGCTGCCACGGCCTGATGCCACCGTGCTGACCCTGCACCCCCTCGAGGGGGTCAAGCCAGGGTCTGTGATCGGCTCGGTGGCCCCCCCAGATGCTCCTGCGCGGGGACAGCTGACGTACACGGTGGTAGGAGGTGGTGGGGATGGCACGTTTGTGGTCGACAGTGTGACAGGGGAGATCTATGCAGCCCGGGAGCTGGACTATGAAGCTGGGGCACGGCACACGCTGCAGGTGAGCGCTGAGGACACGCAGCACGGCTATCCCTCCAGCCGGCTGGTGCTGGTACAGATCCACGTGCAGGACTGCAATGACCAGGCGCCCACCTTCCCTGAAGACCCCGTCACCATCGTGGTGCCCGAGAACACCCAAGCTGGCTCGTCCATCTTCACCTTCCAGGCACTGGACGGGGATGGTGTGGGTCCCAACAGCCAGGTGCGCTACGCCCTGCTGCGCCAGGAGCCCCCCGGAGCTCCCTTCCAGCTTGACAGCCGCTCAGGGCTGCTGACGCTTCGCCAGGGCCTCGACCGGGAGGCTGCCGCCTCCTTCCTCTTGGTGGTGGAGGCCACGGACCAGGCCCGCAACGTCAGTCAGCGCCGCTCGGCGGCTGTGACGGCCCGCGTGTTTGTGACCGACGAGAACGACAACACGCCTGTGTTCCTCTCGCCTGCTGCCGTCAGTGTCCTGGAGGACCAGCCAACCGGGTTTGTGGCTCTGCATGTGGTGGCCCAGGATGACGATCTGGGAGAGAACGGGCGCGTGAGCTACTCGTTGCGAGCGGGCAACAGTGACGGCCGCTTCCACCTCAACCCCAGCACTGGTGAGGGGCCCGGGGGATGCAGGGTGGGCGGCAGGGACGCTGGGAACGTGGGGGCCAAGGAGGGTGCAGGGACGTGTGGGGATGCGGCACAGTGCACAGGAGGAGACCATGGCCGGGGGAACACGGGGTCTCCCGGAGGTAAGGGAGACTTGCTGGGCGCAGGGAGGCCTGAGCGTTACCACCTGGCTGGCAGGATTCCGCCATTTCTCTCCGGACAAGGCTGTCCCTGGCTCACCCCGGTGCCTGGGGCCTTGCAACTCTTCTGTCCTGGGACCAGTCAGCTCCTGCGGGGTGCGGGTCCCAGCTCGCCCCTCTCCCTGTGTCTGCAGGCGCGCTCTCCATCGTGCGGGCTCTGAACCGGGAGGAGGTGGGGCAGCACAACCTGACCGTGGTGGCCACGGACCACGGCTTCCCGCGCCGCTCGGCCACGCAGCTGCTCTCTGTGCTCGTCCTGGATGTCAATGATGAGGCTCCCGTTTTTGAGAGGCCCGAGTACGAGGCGCACGTCATGGAGAACTTGCCAGCTGGCAGCCCTGTGCTGCAGGTGCTGGCCACGGACCAGGACCTGGGTGAGGATGCGGGGCGAGGGTGAGCTGTCCAGCTTGGCCAGGGGCCCTTTTGGGGATGCAGCACCCCAGACAGGGTGCGCTCTGCTCCCCCCTTCCCCAGTTCAGAAAGCCTGGGGAACCATGGAGGGGGGGGATCATCACCTGGCCTGGAGGAGGTGAGAGAGGGGCTCATCCTTGGGGAAAACTCGGAATCAGGACGGGGACTGTGACTCTCTCTGCTCCTCAAGACAGTGGCCTTTGTTCCTTGTGCTGTTTTAAGGCGTTTTCTTGTCCCGTCTTCCCTTCCAGAAACTGTGTTGGGTTGGGGCCTCCCCCCCGCACTGCACGTCTCTGCCCCCAACTTTGCTAGAGGGTGAGATTGTCCTCTCCCACGATGTGTACGACCCCTGGGTGGGAAGCCTGGGAGGAGGGAGATGCAGGGCTCAGAGCCCAGTGAGAGGTCCTTGGGGCTGCTACTGGGCTGTCCTCAAAGGTACTCGTCCCCACAGGTGCCAACGGGCAGGTGTCCTACGGGGGTCTCTCTGGAGGGCCGTTCTCCATCCACCCACAGACGGGGCTTATTGTCACCACGCAAGCACTGGACCGTGAGGAGCAGGAGCAGCATGTGGTGATGGGTATGGCTGTGCTGGTGCACGGGAGGGGTGCATGGGAGGAGGGAGCAGGTAAGGAGCGTGGAGGAGGCAGATGGGTGCTCTCCACTGCTGGGGTAGGGCAGTATTGCGGGGGGGGGGGGGGCAGGCCAGGGGAAATGACAGGGTTTGTGGGGCATGCTTGGTTGTTGGGTGGGTGCAGCAGATGGGAATGCTGGTGATGCCGTGCCCGGTTGCCCCTGCAGTTGTCTGGGCATGTGCATGTGGCAGTCTTGGCAGTAGCTCTCGGCTAGTGGGGTCCCTGCAGCTCTCTTGCTGTGTCCCTGCAGTCTATGCCCGGGATGGTGGCCTGCCTCCCAACCTCTCAAAGGCAACTGTGCGGATCACGGTAGGGGATGAGAACGACCACGCACCACACCTGGAGAGCGAGTCCTGCTCCCTTGAGGTTCCTGAGAACCAGAGCAGCGTGGCGCTCTACACCCTGAGGGCCACCGATCCTGATGGAGGCGAGAATGGGCGCTTGGAGTACCATGTGGCAGGTGAGGAGCACAAGGATACAGGGAGCTTTGCAACTTCATCGCTGGTCGCGGGTGAGGGCTATTCTCCCTGGGACACCAGCGGCTCTGGGAAGCATCAGCTGTGACAATTCCTGTTCTGTCTCAGCTCTCCTGTTCCAGACCACAGGTGGCTGCTCCCTCCTCTCAGCCCTGTAGTTTCTTTGCCCCAGTAAAGATCACCCCAAGATGCGGACAGGCTGCACTTGCTGCTTCAGCCTCAGGCTGGTTCCCCAGGCTCAGACTAGCTCCATACTCCCCTCTTGGCTACTCTGGCCTGCTGAATTTACAGATTGCAAAGCAAGGTCTCTTTGCCGCTATCATGCCATGCCTTATCTGTGGGCTACCTGTGGAAGCAGCCCTGACCTGTGAGCTGGTGGAACCAGTTCTTACACACACCACTGGACCAAGGAGGTTTAATCCCTCTGGGGTCTTACAGGGAACAGCTCACATCACCTTCCCTGCTGGGTCATGCTGGGATGTGCTTTGTGCTGTCCTTCCCAGACAGCATAGGGAAGGTCTCTCCCTCTGCCTACCCCAAGTCATAGTCATGCTTTCTTGCTGTCCTCTCTCTTCTCTCCAGATGGAGACCCTGGGCAGGATTTCAGTCTAGACCCTGTCTCTGGCATCCTCTCCACTGCACGTGCCCTCGACCGGGAGCAAGTTGCTTCGTACAGCCTCACGGTGGTGGTGCAAGACCATGGCACCCCCCCACGCAGTGCCACCATGTCAGTGAGCGTGCGGGTGCTGGACCTGAATGACAACGCACCTGGTTTCGCTCAGGCCACCTACACAGTGGAGGTGCCAGAGGACCTGCCCGTTGGCACCCTGGTGCTGCAGCTGGTGGCTCAGGATCCCGACGAGGGCACCAACGGGCAAGTCTCCTACTACCTGGGTAATGAGTCGCTGGGCATGTTCCAGGTGGAGCCACAGAGTGGGCGCATTACAAGTGCCCATGCCCTGGACCGGGAACGCCACCCCAGTTACAGCTTCCTGGCCAAGGCTGTGGACTCGGCACCATGGGAGCCCAAGAGTGCAGCCGTGCGTGTCACGGTCATGGTGCGGGATGTCAATGACCACGCCCCTGCCTTCCTGCATAGTCCGCTCACTGTCAACCTGTCCCGTCACACACCGCTCAAGCAGGTCGTGGCCACCATGAGGGCAGAGGACAGGGACGCAGGTGCCAATGCCTCCATCCTGTACCGCCTTGCCACCCCCAACCCTGCCTTTGCCATCAACTCCTACACGGGGGATATCCAACCGCTGCAGCCCCTGGGCTCGCTCAGCCAACGCCAGCGGACGCTCTTCATCCTGGCCACGGACCTGGGGCAGCCGGCGCTCTCCTCCACCGGAGTGGTGGTGATCCACTTGCAGGAAGAGCCCTACCGAGGGCTGCGCTTTCCCCGGAGCACCAGCGAAGTGGCTCTGCCAGAGAACGCTGCCCCAGGTATCGGCTGGGCAGAGTGATCAGTGGGTGCTGGGATGAGACAGGACAGGATGGTGGGGATGAGTTGGTGCCGGGCAGCATAGTTGTGGGGAACTCAGGGAGCACTGCAGGGTCTCGGGGAGCCCCGTTATGCCTTGGGGATACCAGGGGACAGCAGAGCCTGACGGTGCCCAGGATGTTGACGGTGGTAGTCCCTGGGGATTTGACTTGGGGTGTTCAGGTCACTGTAGATGATCACAGGTGCTTGGTGGTTCCTGGAAGGTCTCCAGGGTTCACAGACCGTAGCAGAGCTGTGGACAGACCCCAGGAGCCCAGAGTTTTCCACTGGATCTCACTTCCCCTGGCTGCAGTGTCCCTGGGCAGAGCCATGTCACCATGGTACAGCACGTGCTGCCCACCCACCACCCCACCCCTCTCTGCTGGCTGCCCTGAGGCTCCGCTGCCCCTTCACACTGCTCCCTCCCTTCCAGGCACAGCGGTGGTGAGCATCCAAGCTATGCACACAGGGGGCTCGTCTGGGCGCATCACGTACAGCATCGTCAGCGGCAACGAGAAGAATGCTTTCCTTATCCAGCCCAGTTCAGGTACAGCCCTGGGGCCCCTTGGGGAAGCAGTGAGGGGGGTCACCTGTGCTCTGCCGATGCCTGCTCAGCTATCACAAAGCGCAGAGCTCCCCAGAGGCCCTGGGACACAGTGTATACCTAAACCAAAAAATTAAATAGCCCTAGGACTTGGACCTGGGCACCGTCCTGTCATCATCCAGAGGCTGTTAGCAAAGCTCTCCACACAGTTTTGTTCCTTGCTAACTAGGCTTCTCATCAGAAATTCCCGGGTCCGGTTCAGGAATTAGCAGAGGCCAGGCACCGTTGCCAAGAGGCAATCTGAGTGCGGCCCCTGCCTTAGATGGCAAGTTCAGCCGTACAACACATCCCATGCTGGACCCTCAGAGTCAGGCGTCTAGACTGCCCCTTTTTATTCTCTGGTGTGCATGTAGCAACCATGACAGCTGTCTCTGTACAATCCCAAAGGTGACAGTAAATGAGGACCTGCTGTCCAGCGGGCATTTCAAAGGAAGCCCTCCCTCTGTGCCAGACTGCTCCCTGAGCAGTGACGGGATGTTGGTGCTTGTGGGTGTCTGATAACCCTGGAAGACCACTGAGGCAGGTCACAGGGTGCTGCCCAGTGATGCTGGACAAGCTGGTGTCATGTGCACCATGAGCTTCACAAGGAAACCTTTGAAGGGCTGTGCATCCCTTGACTTCAGGGAAGGGCAGGCTGAGGGTAGGGTGGGGAGTGCCTTGCTGTGAGACTGGTGCTTGCCCTGTAGTTCGGAAGGGACCGGGGTATGAAAAGTCAGTCCTCAGATCTCAGCAGTCAAGCTGGAGCTTTCCTGTGAAGACCCTGTTCTCCTGTGGCCTGCCAGACAGCTGGGGCTGGGACAGGGTCCCAGGCTGTTAGAGCTCTTTCAAGCCAGGGCGCTTGTGCTCTCTGAAGCCCGTGGCCACCGTGCGGGCCCTGCGAGCAATCCATGGCACGACATGCAACCCCCGGCACCCTGATTAGCCGCTGGCCGCTGCAAGTGGCCCATGGGCCCGGCGGTGAACACTCAGCCATGCACAAGTGCCCGCAGGAAGCCGCAGCGACCGTGGCAACCCAGAGCCACCACACATCCCCTTGGCTGCCGCACAGGCACCCTCAGCACCGTGGTATCGCTGCGAGCCCTGAGACCTGCTGGGCCCTGAGGAGCCTGACCCACGGCTGCAGGCATCCTGCTGCGGCCGTGAGCTGCCCCACAGGGCCTGTCCCGCAGGACTGCCTGCACCCCGCCTGCCCCGTGGCGCCTAATGCCACCTCGGTTTAAGCAATGTGCATGTCCTGGCCATGACTCCTCCAGCACCCAGCACCCACCAGCACCTCAGCAGAGCCACTCCTGTGTCTGAACTGAGCTCAAGAGCCTGCTGATACTCTGCAGTTCCTGAAACCAGAGCCAAATGCTGGGTGTACTGAGACCCCAGACAGGCTCGCAGAGCGCTTTGACCCAGGTCTTGCCCCAGACTGAGCTGTGAAGGGCTACTCTGCTCAGGGCTGACACCTGCATACTTTCAGTCCCAGGGATTTCTACCTGTGAAGGACCAGGCTTCACACACCCCCAGGGGAATGTGGCTGTCTCAAGCTGCTGTTCAGAAGTGAACATTGGTAGCTGTGGAGCTGGCCTGGAGCTGATGTGTCCGTGAAGTGCAGGAAGGGCTGATGGGGTGGCACCTTGGCCAATCCTTTCTGGTCCCTTGGCAGCACCCTGGTCCCTGAGCTAGCAGCCACCATGCTCCCGCGTGCAGCCAGGCCTCTCGGATGATGCCTAAATGGCTGCTGTCGTGACCCAGAGATGAAGGCAGCCCCAAGCAATGCCCGGGCTGCCCGCAGGGCCACCAGAGCTGTGCCTCCTGCCCTGTGCTTGGTTCAGAGCCGGGCTGTGCGACAACAGCAGCTGCTTGGGGGCCCCTGAGCAGACCTGTTCCAAAGAGGCTGTTGCAAACACTGCAACCACCACAGCAGCTCAGCTCTGAATCCCTGTGCAGGCAACACAGCCCCTCTCCTCTCCCCTGCTGCACTGGGATTTGCCCCTCTCCTCTCACCCTGTGCGCTGGGATCTTGCTCCCCCAGCATGGGAGGATGAGACCCAGTGAGCGGAGTCATGCTCATCCCTGTTGTCCTGGGTAGCGTGAGCAGTGCTCCGCCACGCTGCGTGGCCGCGGCACTGATCTGTGCGGCACACTGTGATGCTGTGCTGCAGGAAGGCCTGATCTGGTCGCAGAATGGCATCCCCCACGTCCTCACTGTGATCCCTGTCTCTTCGTGTCCCTCCGTCCTGTCTCTGCTCAGGCTGTGCCTGCCAGCACTTCCCAAGACACCCTGGCCATGTCCTGGCTGTGCCTTGGTTGCTGTGGCAATGTCACTTCATCTCAGTGAGGAAACAGTTCCCTCTGGCAAAGTGCCCAGAATACAGGGTTATTCCTTTAAAATGTGCTCTTCCTTGAGTCCGATTTGTCTGTCTGTGAGACACTGCCCTGCTCTCTCCCAAGGTGAGGGGCTGCGTGCTACGGCTGGCCGTGGTTCACTGGAGCACTGCAGCTCCCTGGAGGGGACCTGGCACAGTATGGCATGGCACGGCGCAGCTCTCCTGCCCTCTGCCAGCTTGCCAGGCAGCGTCACGCTGGGCCCTGTCCCTTTGGCCCTGCTCTGACAGGGGGCTGCTGCGTGGGCACTGGTCTGTGACTGTGCTAAGCTGTCCCCAAGCTTGTCTCCTCTCCAGAGAGGACCAGAGGTAGTGCCCCCAGGAGCTGTGCGAGAGCTTAGCATGGGAGAGGAGCCCTCACCCACTGTGTTGCAGACTGAAACGCCTGCCGTGGGCAAGGCCAGAGCAGGGGAAGTCACGGGAGCATCCTCAGCCCCATGCAGTTTTGCATCAGGCTCTGCTCCTCCTGGCCCGGGCAGGAATAGCCCTTCAAAAGGACTGCTGTTGACTGCTTTCTTTGTATTTGCTCTGGGCCAAGCCCTGTAATTGGGGCCTTCTCCAGCAGCTAAATGGTACCAGAGGCAGAAGGGAGCACAGCCGGCTCCCAGCCCTTGGGTTGCAGGAGGTGAGGACACAGCTGTTCTCCAGAGAAGCTGTAAACTGTATTTTCCGTTCCTAGATGTATGGCCTGGTTTCAGCTGTGTTTATCTGCACTTATGTTATCAGGCAAGGCTGGCAGCAGAGCTCTTGTGCAGGATCCAAGCTTGTCTGAGGCCACATAGCTGTTCCGCATGCCCACTACTTGCATCCCTGTTGCCTGACTAGTTCACCTAGTAGTTGCATGTAGAGGCCTGAAATGGACTGGAGACTCTGCAGAACTCCTTGAGGCAGGAATTTAGCCATAGGAGCACAGTTCCTCCTCATTACGTTTGGATGCATCCCTGTGGGAATGCTGCCAATCATTTTAGTGTACTTTTTTGGATGGGAAAGCAATACCTCCTTATTATGAGAGGCCAGGCACAGTGTCTCAGGAGGATAAGAATGGATGTCTGTCCTCAGGCCACTAGCAGGAGATCTGCTGACAGCTCCCACAGTGTCTCTGTAGGGATTTGACCAGGCCTAGAATAACAGCTCCAATTAGGTGACTTTGGTTTGAAGCTTGATAAGCTTACTCGGGAATACGGGATTTGACACGGGGCAGTTCTTTTTTGAACTGGTCATACCTCAGATGGTGTCTCCAGTGGGAGAACTGCTGCATACTTGAATGTAAGGGGAAGCTGACTCTTCTGAGCAATGCATTGACTAGTTTGGGCAGGACATGAGCCATGCACGAGGCATTGGCATGCAGAGCTAACAGAATCAGGAGGTCTGTGAGATCCCCTGGGGTACACAGGCAAACAGCCACCTTGAGCCTGGGAAAGGGGGTGGCTCATGGTGGTGAGCAGAGCTGGAGCAGAGCCTGACTCGGAGCAGGCTGCTGAGTCTGCATCAGGAGACTAGCTCTTAGCTGCTTTCTGCACATCTCTGTTGTGAACTGCAGGACTGATCACCCAGGGCAGCTCACTGGGGCTGATCAGAAGGCTGTCAGCTTGGAGAGGGCTTGGAGGAGCTCAGTATATTTTTCCATGTATTTGGGAAAGGATGGATGAGCGGAGGGATGGACTGAGCACAGGGGGACAGAAGGGATAAGTGATGAATGTGGTGGTGCATCGCTCCCCCGTCTCCCCCCCAAAACATCCTGCTGTTTCCCCGCTCCCAGGTGCCATCTCAGTTCAGGACTCCAGCAGCCTGGATTTCGAGGCCAGCCCCCGGCTGCGCCTCGTGGTCCAGGCAGAGACAACAGCTTCCTTCGGCTTTATGGCCATAAACCTTAACCTGCAAGACGTGAATGACAACCTGCCACGCTTCCAGCTCCAGAACTACGTGGCGTTCATCTGGGAGTCACAGAGCTATGACTCCCCAGTCATCCAGGTAGCATTGGGGGCACAAGCAGGGACACCTGGTCCCTCAGCCTGCCCCTTATGGGGTGAAGAGGCGGGTGGCTGTGCCGGGGGCTAGGGCTGGGACCTATGCATCTGTAGGTCTAGCCTGCAGTGCTCTGGTTTGCAGTGCTCCACAACTACTGCTGAATGTGGCTTTGCAGGTCCTGGCAGATGATTTGGATCAGGGGGCGAATGGGCAGGTGACTTATGCCATCAACCAGTCCCTGCCGATGACAGGCTTGTACCACATCGATCCTCAGACCGGCACTATCACTACGGCTGCCATCCTGGACAGGGAGATCTGGTCCCAGACCCGGTGAGTGGGGCCAGACCAACTTGTGCCACAAATACGAGGGGGGGTCATAGCTATGGAGCAGCATCCCCAAGGCTGCAGAAGATCCTCTGATACTTGGTGCCACCCAAAGCTGTTTCAACCCGATCTGTAAAATGCTTTTGCCAAGCAACAGTGGAAACTAGGGCTCAGTTGAAACATGGGTAGCAAACGGTCCCGAGGGCGTGACAGACGGCCATGAGATGAGCCAGTGCTCTGTTCAGCCTGATCTCAGCAAATCCGAGAAGATCTTGAAGGGGGCCATTCCCTTTCCTGCCTCCTTAATCTAGACCATGTATGCTAAAGTCTCTTCCCACTCCCACACATTGCACCCTCCTACCCTATCACATCTTCCAGGGGCTGTGCACTGCCCACAACCCTCTTGCAAGGCCTCTTGCATTCAGCCCAGGTCCTCTGGGCCCCTCACCACATGTTCTAGGCATCCTGCAGTCATTCCAGTCACATGTGTGTAGGATAAGGGCACACATTACACACAGTGAATTCAAGTCCACCCCCACCCTCTTACATGTGTGGTCCAGATATAGTGCACAACTGCCACCACTCCACCCCAGCTTATGTTCCCTCCCCCCCATACAAGCACTCTGATGTCTACACAACTCGCTGCCCTCTTCCCAGACATAGGGAAGCTTAGGGCATTCATTTCATTCACATGTCCATCACCTCTCCACACACACAGAGCCTCCATGCATTCCCCAACACCCAGATATGCTCCAAATGCTGTGACCCGTCTCCCTGCACCCTCCAAGATGCTCTGCCTGCATTGCCCCACATCCATTCCATACTGCTGCCCCTTGCACAGACTGCAAATGCTACGGGTGTGTCACGGCCTGCCCCGCAAATGCTCCCAACCACACGAGGGTTGTCCCATGCGCATGTGTCAGGGGCTGTGAACGCATCCACTACCCGCCACGTGATCCAGACACGGTGCCCACATCCACTGTCCACTCGCATGCTCCAGATGCTGGGCACAAACCCGCTGCCCTCCAAACGTGCTCCAGATGTGCGTCTGTCTGCTGCCTCTCCACGCTCCCCATGTTGTGCGTACATCCACCACTGCCCCACATGCACACTCCAGATGCTGTGCACACATCCGTCCCCCCAAACATTACAGATGCTGTGCACACATCCATTACATGTACACACTCCAGACTCTGCACATGCATGCAGTGCCCCCCCCCCAAGTTCCAGATGCTGCGTGTGCATGCGTTGCTCCTCACACTTGCAGCCACATGTCTGTGAACCTTGTGGAGAGATGCTGAGTCCTGCCTGTGTTGATCCTGTGCCCTTGTGCTTGCCCACAGTTTGGTGGTAACAGCGATGGACAGAGGGATGCCGCCTCTTGTGGGCTCTGCCACGCTGACTGTTGTGGTGATGGACGTCAATGACAACAGCCCCACCATCCCCTTGCCCTGGGAGGTGCAAGTCCCGGAGAGTAAGTGCGTCTCAGCCCCATGAAGTGATGTGGGCTGCGTAGCAGAGGAGTGGAGGCCCAACAGAGGCCTGTGGGTGGGGGAGAAGCCCCCGGAGAGGCCTGTCCCTTCCCTTGCCAGGGCCTGGCTTGTGCTGACCTTGCTGGCTGAACTCCCCCTGCCCTTAGGCGTTGACTCCTCTGGGGCGGCCTGGAGCCGGGGATGCACAGCCCCACTGCTGCAGCCATGTCCTGAGGAAGCCTGCTGCGGTCCCCGTGCATCCTTGGCCCCTGTCCGTGCTACAGCAGCTCTGACTGCGCGTGCCTGCCATGCCTGCTCTCTGCCCATGGCTTGCATGTCCTCTCCCCGTGCCAGCCTCAACCTGCCCTGCTTAGCCCCTGGGAACTGTCCCTTCACTACCAGCATCTCCCTGTTGTCCTCAGTGCTGCCATCTCTGGGCTGAGCTGATTTCCCCCAGTGTGAGCCTTGTCTTGTCCTTGCCAAGGAGACAGGGCACTTGCTAATGCCTTGCTTCTTCCCAGACACGCTGCTGGGCACCCAGATAGCCCAGCTGACGGGGAACGACGTGGACTCAGGCCCCGTGCTCTCCTATACGCTTATGCTGGATGGTGATGCCATGGGCACATTCAGCGTGCTGCGGTACGGGGGACACATCGCCCTGACGGGCCCACTGGACTATGAGCAGCGCAACCACTATACCCTCACCCTGCGCGCCTCTGACACCCGCCACGAGACCGAGGCCAACCTGACCGTCGTTGTGGAGGACGTGAATGACAATGCACCAACTTTCAGCCAGGGCTTCTACCAGGTACTGTGCACACACGCGCTTGAGCTTGCGTGTGCCAGGCAGTGCAGGCTTTCCCACGCCAAACCCCTTCTGCTGCTCCTGCTGCGCTGCCTGGCATGACTCAGCTGGCCTTACAAGGGCTGCCCAGAGCAAAGGTCCCTGCAGAGATGGGTCTGAGCCCATCCTGGCCCCTCTCCTCCAGGGCTTCCCACCCACATCCTGCTGCCCCTCATGCTGTCCCTGTGGTGTGGGCAGGAGACTGAGGCCAGGCACAGAGCACTGCAATCAGCAGCTGCAGGCCTGCGCAGCTGCATGCACACCATCCTTGGAGGAACAGTGGGAAAGTCGGAATCAGCGGAGATGTGTCATGACCAGGACAAGTGGTTCTGATGAGGGCTTGGCCTGGGTCGTCGTTCCCCCCCCCCCCCCCCCCCCAGGCAGGTCACTGGGCAAAAGCCAACCAGTGCAATGTGGTGCATCTCTGGAGCAGAGATGCAGGAAGCTGGCAAGCAGGTCTACTTCTGCATTTGATCTCAAAAAGAAACCCTGTTGGCTACTGCTTCCCATTTTGGTGGCCACAGTTTTAAAAAAGATGTTGAAAGCTGTTCAGGAATGAAGCCACAGAAATACTTGAGGGGTGGGAGAACACTGAGCGGTGGAGTACTGTCTGTTTGCAAGCGTTCTCCCTTTGGCACACCAAAGAGATAAGGGGTATTTTGATTTGTCTAGATTATCTTTTGTAGAGAAAATATCGGCTATTAGAGTTCTTTAGCTTAGCAGAGAAAGGTAAAGGATCAGTAACTGGAAGCTGAAGCTGGTCAGAAGTCACACCTGCAAGGCTGGGTGCTGTGTGTGTGGGGGGGCAGGCCCCCTTAGTGTCCCAGTCTGGTGCAGAGGTGGGGAAGGCCCTGACAGGGGCTGAGCTGGGGCAGCCTGGCCGTTGCTGCCCCAGCTGGCCCCGTACCTTCTCCCCACCCTGCCAGCTGGTTCCGGGAAGCAGGGAGCAGGATCCCACGTGGGGGGGGGTTCTGACCATGGCTCCATCTTCCTCCAGGTGACGTTGCCAGAGCACACGCCTGCCGGCAGCACCATTCTCACCGTCAGCGCCGCTGACTTGGACTCGGGCAGCAATGGGGATGTCACCTACCACTTGGCCGTGCCCAGCCCTGACGTCGCTATCGACCCCAGCAATGGTGCGTGGGGCTGGCTGCTGTGCGGGGCACGTGCTGTGGGTTGCTCCGACGGTGCCTGTGGAGGGAGGTGCCCCCCATGCTGCCCCGGGCTCAGCCCCCTCACCGGGCAGCTGTCTAGGGCAGCCAGTGAGGCAAACGTGGTGGTGGCCAATGAGCCTCCCCACCGTGGCATCCTGGATGCCCGTCCCTCCAGCCTCTATCCCTGATACCTTGCACGGCTCCCATGCTGACCCTGGCTCTGTGCCCTCACAGGGACCCTGTTCGCCATCCGGCGGGTGGAGTTCGATGCCAGCCAGCCCACCTTGGACCTGGTGGTGGAGGCCCGTGACCGTGGCTCTCCCAGCCTCTCGGCCTGGGCCACGGTGCAGCTCCAGGTGCTGGATGTGAACGACCACAGCCCCAGCTTCAAGGCGCCGCGCTACAACACCAGCATCCCTGAGGACCTGCGCCCGGGAACCACGGTGCTGACGCTGGAGGCAGGCGATGCGGACCTCTCCCGGGAGAATGCCGGCTTCGACTACACCATCGTCAGCGGCAACAGCGGCAACGCCTTCCAGGTGGAGAGCCGAGTGGCCTGGGCGGGGGGGCACCTCCGCACGCAGGGCGCCTTGGTGCTGGTGGAGCCCTTGGACTTTGAGGCCATCCCACTTTACAACCTCACCGTGGCAGCCTCTGACCGGGGCCTGCCACAGCGCAGCGCCACAGTGCCCGTGCTCATCACTGTGCGGGACATCAACGACAACCCGCCCGTGTTCGCCCGAGCCGAGTACCGCACGGCGGTGAGCGAGAGCGCGCCCCCCGGCACAGAGCTGCTGCGCGTCGTGGCTCAGGACGCTGACTCGGGGCCCCGCGGCCGCGTGCGCTACACCGTCAGCTCGGGTGACCAGCACGGGATCTTCCAACTTCACGAGAGCACAGGCGTCCTGTGCCTGGCGCGGCCCCTGGACCGAGAGGCCCAAGCGCTGCATGCCCTCGTGGTGCAGGCCGCAGACGTGCCGGGGGGGCACTTTGCGCTGGTGCCTGTAGCCATTGAGGTGAAGGATGTCAACGATAACAAGCCCTACTTCCCGGTGGAGGTGCTGAGCGCCAGCATGCGTGAGAACCTCCCGCCCGGCACGCTGGTCACCACGCTACGTGCTGTCGACGCGGACACCGGCATCTTTGGGGAGCTGCAGTACGCAGTGCTGGAGCAGCCGGTGGGGGATCCTGGCGTGGCAGAGGGCCGGGACGCATTTGCCATCAACAGCAGCTCTGGGGAGCTGCGCTCGCGCCTCACCTTTGACTACGAACGGGCCAAGGCCTTCCAGCTCCTGGTCAGGGCCACCGATGCCGGCAACGCCTCTGCCACTGTGACCGTGCGGGTCCTGGTGACAGGGGAGGACGAGTACGACCCCATCTTCCTGAGCCCCTCCTTCAGCTTCGAGGTCCCTGAGGGCGCCCGCAAAGGACAGAGCATCGGGCGGGTGCTGGCGACGGACGAGGACGAAGGGGCCGACGGCGTCGTGCTGTACTCCCTTGCAAAGCCCTCCCCTTACTTCGCTGTCAACCAAACCACAGGCACCATCTACCTGCGCATGGACAGCCAGCCCCAAGCCGGGGCCGGGCGCGCCAAGAGGGAGCCGCGCGAGATGAGCCTGGAGGTGCAGGCGCGCAGCCCGCTGCCTGCCTCCCGCTCGGCCTCCGCGCAGGTCACCATCGACGTCACGCACACGTCCTTCGGCCTGGCCCCGGACCTCAACCTGCTGCTGGTGGTGGCCGTGGCGGCTTCGCTAGGCGTCGTGGTGGTGCTGGCTGCCGTGGCCATCGTGCTGGCGCTGGTCCGCTCCCGCCACCGCCGGGGGCACAAGAAGCCGGAGGGCGACGGGCAGCTGGGCCGCACGCAGAGCAGCTCCCTGCAGAAGCTTGGCCGTGAGGAGCCGACGCTGCCGGGCGGCGAGCACATTTACCACCAGGCCCTGCCGGGGTACGGGGGCGAGCCGGCGGGGCCCTACACGCGGGGCGGCTCCCTGGACCCCTCGCACTCCAGCGGCCGAGGCTCTGCTGAGGCCGCTGAGGACGATGAGATCCGGATGATCAACGAGTACCCGCGCGTGGCCAGCATCACGGCCTCCATGCAGGAGCACATCTCCGCCCGCGGCCCCGACTCTGGCATCCAGCAAGATGCCGACCAGCTCTCCGACATCTCCTGCGAGCCGGCCGCCCTGGAAAGCGCCCAGTGGTTCAAGAGCAAGAAGGGCTCGGGGCTGCTGCTGCCGGGGCAGCCGCCGCAGCTGTACCGCGAGGACGGGGGAGGCAGCGCCTTCCTGGGCGTGCGCTGCGGCCTCGGCGTCTCCTCCCAGCCCCAGGACTACGCCTTCCCTGAGGACGGCAAGCCCTCCGTGGAGGGCTCGCTCACCGCCATCGTGGCCAGCGACGAGGAGCTCCGCGGCAGCTACAACTGGGATTACCTGCTGAACTGGTGCCCCCAGTTCCAGCCGCTGGCCAGCGTCTTCACGGAGATCGCCCGCCTCAAGGATGAGAGCTCCCTGCGCAAGCCCTTCCCAGCCAAGCCCAAGGCGGAGCCCAAGCCCCGCATCGACCCCCCGCCCCTCATCACCTCGGTGGCCCACCCGGGCGCCAAGTCCGTGCCTCCCAAGCCGCCGGCGGGCAGGACCTTCCCGCACCCGTCCTCCCTGCGCCGCTCGCCCATCAGCCACGAGGGCTCCATCTCGTCCTCCGCCATGTCGCCCAGCTTCTCCCCCTCGCTGTCCCCGCTGGCTGCCCGCTCCCCCGTGGTCTCGCCCTTCGGCATCTCGCAGGGGCCGTCCGCCTCCGCCATCAGTGCCGAGCACTCGCTGGAGCCCCCCGAGGAGGCAGAGCTCAGGATTTAGCCCCGGGCCCCGTGGACTCCCCTGCCCCCGCGGCCACGGGGCTGGGAGCAGGGCCAAGGCCCGGGCTGCTCCGCACGGGTGCTGGTCCCGCTGTCCCAGCACCTCGCCTGGCCCGGGGCCCCCGCGGGTTCCCGTGTCCTCCGGGGCTGTCGGTTCCCATCGCTCCCTGTGGGCTGGCAGATCCGGTGCTGGTTTCGATGCCCTGTGGACTGCTGATCCTAGCGCCGGCACGCCGAGGCCGCGGTTCCTTGTACTGCTTCTGGTGCCCCCCGATCGGCAACGGGTGCGACTTTGCTTCATGGTACTCCGCTCTGAGGGGCCGGGGGCGGCCGGGGGCGCCGGCCCTGCCGACCGCAGCCCTTGCGCCTCCCTGGCCCCCGCCCCGGCGCGCGGCAGCCTGGCTGCGGCGGGAGGCTGGGCCCTCCCTGCTGAGCCAGGAGCTGGCCCCTTCCCCGCGGGGGCCGGGGAGCCGTCCCAGGGCAGGGATGTGCCGCCCAGCGGGCGCAGCTGCGGTGGCCTGCCGCCTGCCCTGCTGCCTGCGGGGCCCACGATGGCTGATGCCGCTTCCTGATACGGGGCAAACCCCATGCCAGCGCGGCTGCAGGGGGAGGAGAGGGCAGTGCCCGCTGCCTGCTTGCCTGTCCGTGGCTGGGAGAGCAGGGAAGGATCCTTCGGGATCCTCCAAGCCCTTCCACCTCCCACCGCTGCGTGCGCCCCGCCGTAAGGGATCTCCCTCCCAGGGCTGCCAGGGAGCCCCGTTCCTCAGGGCCTGGGCTGGGAGGCCGGGGGCCCTGCCCTGCACAGGAGCCCCTCTCCCGGAGAGGCCATGCCCGTCGGCCGGGCGCCCATCCCGGCCGCAGGCTGGCTGGGGCCGTTGGGGCGATGCCGCCTGGGCTGGCTGGGGGCGTTGGAGTGGTGCTGCCTGGGTGTGCCGGCTGGCTGGGGACGTCAGGGTGACGCCGCCCGGGCACATGGGCAGGCTGGGGATGTTGGGGCAGTGCTGCCTGGGCAGGCTGGGGGCACCAGAGCGATGCTGCCCGCGTGTGCCAGCTGGCTGGGGACACTGGGGACAATGCTGCCGGGCAGGCTGGGGGCATTGGGGTGATGCCGCCCGGGCACATGGGCAGGCTGGGGGCATCAGGGCGATGCTGCCGGACAGGCTGGGGACGTCAGGGTGCTGCTGCCCGGGCACATGGGCAGGCTGGGGGCATCGGGGTGATGCTGCCCAGACAGGCTGGGGATGTCAGGGAGATGCTGTCCAGGCACGCAGGCAGATTGGGGACGTCGGGGGGCGATGCCACCTGGGCGCACGGGCAGGCTGGGGCATCGGGGAGATGCTGCCTGGACAGGCTGGGGATGTCGGGGCGATGCTGCGCAGCAGGGCCGGAAGGAGCGGCAGCGCGAGGGCTGCGTCAGCTGGCCCTGAGCCGCTCTGACTCCCAGGAAGGCAGCAAGGTGGCTGCTCATCAACACCGGCCAGCAACCCGGGTGCTGCCACCCCCCCCCCCCGCCCCCAGCTCCACCTGCCCCAGGCTTGGCAGCCAGCCCCTGCCGCAGGGCAGCAAGCGGGGGGGGGGTCCCCCAAAAGCCACGCGGCCACAGGCTGCCGTGGTGGGGGCAGCACGGTGTCCGGCAGCCGCAGCGTGGGACGGTGGGTGATAGGCCTCCCCCGGGGGCCTTGCGGTGCGATGCGCGCATGGGACAGGCTGGGACGCCTCCACGACGCGGGGGGTGCCACAGCCCCTGCCTCGGGCCCCAGCCCTCCGCTCGGAGCTGCCGCGCGCTGCTCCTTCCCGTTGCGTTGCGAGCGCGGGACGGAGCCACGCTTCCCTGGGGCTGGTCCCCATCCCCGTGCCGGCACCGCTCGTGCAGGAGCCGCGCGCCAGCACCGTGCTGCCTGCGACCAGCCCCACGGCCGCTGGTCCCGCAGTCGGTGGCAGTGCGCAGCGGCACGGCGCTTGCGCCTGGCCCCGTGCCGGCGGCGCCCGGTGCCTGCAGCTGCTGCCGCCAGGGCCCGCGCGAAGGTGCACGTGGTGCGGTGGCGCCGTGGCAGCATGTGTGTGATACCGGGGGGTCCCCTACCATCCGAGAAGGTGCTTTGGGGCTGTACAAGGTGTTTGGGAGTTTCCTTCCTATCACACCCCTTTTCCCCCAGCTTCAGCCAAAACCTGTCAGCACCGTGGCTGCAACCCAGCCCCACGGCAGCCAAAAACCCACCACGTTTGTCCACTCCCCTCTGTTATTCCCAGCTCAGAGCCATCTGTCACCGCCGCCCCCATCTCTGTCAGCGTTTCAGCCCCAAACCTCTGCACGCACGTGCCACAGCCCCCAGCCCAGCCGGGGCCATGGGCATCCCCGTGCCGCTGGTGTCCCCTCACCGCAACTGTCCCCGTGCCGTGGCTGTCCCCGTGCCGCCGGCATCCCTCACCGCGGCTGTCCCCGTGCCGTGGCTGTCCCCGTGCCACCGGCGTCCCCTCACCGCGGCTGTCCCCGTGCCGTGGCTGTCCCCGTGCCACTGACGTCCCCTCACCGCGGCTGTCCCCGTGCCGTGGCTGTCCCCGTGCCACCGGCGTCCCCTCACCGCAGCTGTCCCCACGCAGCGGGCACCTTGCTGCGCCCTGGTGCCGCCGTGCCGGCGGCCGCGGGAGCTGCCCAGGGCACAGGGCAGCGCTGCAGGACAGGGGTCCGCAGGGGTGATGATGGCACCGGGGCTCCGCAGGGCCCGGCCTGCACGGCGTGGGGCCACGCGGGGCGGCCAAGCCAGCCCTGGGGACGGCGGCCCGGCGCCTCTCTTGGCCGAGCCCTGCGCGGGCCGGCGGCCCCGTGGCTCTGTCCCCCGCGCGCGCTTGGGGCAGGCTCCGAGGGGTCGTCCCCACGAGCCCCGCGGGAGGGTCGGACACGCGGCAGTCCCTCTCTGGGCCGGGGGACGCAGCACGGGCTGCCCGGCCCAGCTGGGAGCCAAGCCTCCAGTTATTTATTTTTACACATTGTACTACGATTCCCGTTTTCTACTTTGTTTGTACCTTTTGTATCGTGTCTCGCTGAGCTGCATGTATTGGGCGCTGCTCATCGGCCTGCGCACCGGGCTGCTCCAGCACGGCCTGGACCCAAGTGCCAACTTTCAAAGAAATGCCTTAATAAACCACACTTGTTTGTTTGTACAGAGATGAGCACGGTTGCTGCTGCTGGTGCCGGTGCTGGGGGAGGCGCTGGCGGGGCGGGAGAAGGCCCAGGCCCTGCGGGGCTCGGCAGGGGCTCGCTGGCCTGAGACGCCCTCTGCCCCCAGGCCCCCAGGCGGGGTCTGCGCCTGCGCTTGGCTCTGGGCGCTTGCCTGGGCAGGAGGGCCAGGCCCTGCTGCGGCCGGGGCTGGGTTTGGCCCTTGTGGCAGCCCTGCTGCCCGGCCGAGGGTGCCTGACCTCAGCCTCAGCAACGCGTTCGGCCGGCACGTGAGGTGTGGGTATTTCAGCCTCGAGCACAGCGGAGGACGTGAAGAGCCTGAGCACAGCACCGCTGGCCCAGCCCAGGTGCCCTGACTCCTCCGGTGGCACGCGGGGGCAGCTCTGCAGGGCGGCTGCATGGGCTGCAGTGCACACGCATTGCTGCAGTGCACACGCACTGCTGCGCTGCACACGCACTGCTGCAGTGCACACACATTGCTGCAGTGCACACGCATTGCTGTGCTGCACACGCATTGCTGCAGTGCACACGCATTGCTGCAGTGCACGCGCGTTGTTGCAGTGTACGCGCGTTGTTGCAGTGCACACACATTGCTGCAGTGCACGCGTGTTGTTGCAGTGTACGCGCGTTGTTGCAGTGCACACGCATTGCTGCCATGCACGCGCGTTGTTGCAGTGCACGCACATTGCTGCATGCATGGCCCTGGCTCGGCCACTGCCTGTGGCCAGGCCACACACACACACACACACACACTCGTTCATGATTGCACCACGCAGGCCCCTCTTGTTAGAGGCTGCTGAATCTGGCAGCCAACGGAGGTGAGGTTGCCACAGCTCCGCGGCCTCAGGTCCACCAGTAGCGTGGCTGGGCATGTGTTCCCAGCGGACACACAGTGGCCCCAAGGATACACAAACACACGTGTGCAATCCACATCCACACGTATGCATATGGCAGGGGAGGGTCCCCCCTTCCTGCCACTGTTCCTCTGTGCTCCTTTATAACGTGGCCTGACATCATCCGTCTCCTGCTTGGCCCGTTGCTGGCGGCACATCCTGACCAGCACCAGGAGGGTCTTTGGCCAGCAGAAAGGACCTTGCTGACACCGTTCTCCTCCCCCAGCACAGCCTGAGCCCAGGCAGTCCCGGCTGCCCAGAGGGGGTGGGTAGGCACCGGGGCGCACTTGCTTCGTCTGCGGGAGCAGTACCCGAGGAAGCCCAGGGCGTGCAGGGCTACGGGGAGCTGGGCCAGGAGGTCCTCCTCCACCCGGGACGCCCTGACAGCTTCATGAGATGCTCCTGCTCTCTGCTCCCTGCCTGCTGAAACACCAGCCCAGCAGACTAACAGCAGATGCTCGTTAGAGCAGTTAGCTCTGTCAGAGCACCCTAATCTTTGCTGGCCAGACAGATCCAGGAAATAACGTCCTGCAAATCTCACCCCACTTAAAATCCTGCCCAAAGCTGTAACCAGCTGGACAGCTGGGTGGGCTGCAGCTCTCCGGCAGCACACCCTGCCCAGCACCGCGGCCAACACGCGCCGCGGCTGAGCAGCAGCGAGTCCCCTCAGCCTGCAGCCGCTGGGTCGGCACCGCGCGGAGACGGGGCCTGGCTGGGGCACGGGAGGCCAGGGCAGCGCATAGGCGGCGAGGCGGCGGTGGGACCGGGCGATGGCGGGACCGGGACGTGGCGAGGGCTGGTGGCTGGGTGCAGGGCCGGGGAGCAGCGAGCGCTGCGCATCGGGGATCACAGCGCGCAGGCCGGCAGCAGCCAGACGCGGCCTGGGCGCAGCAGTGGTGCACTGCCCAGCAGCAGCTGCTCGGGCCCCACGCACCTCCCCACGCATCCCGAGCGCCTCCGTCCCCTTCCTTTAGGGCAGCGGGGAGGGACAGCCCACAGGGCCAGCTCCAGCTGGGCAGAGCCCTGCTTTGGGACCACCCGCGTGCATCAGGACAGGGTGACTTCCAGCCCCGGCAGACAGCTGCTGCCGCATGGCTCAGGAGCCTTCCCATGGCAGCTGAAAGCTCTTCCCAACAGCAAGGTGGAGGGACAAGGCTCCGGCAGGGGTGAGGGGACGCTGGGCTGTTCCTCTGAAGCCTCTCGGCAGCGCTGGCTCTCACCGCCTGCAAGGCAGCCCGGTGCCCCCATTCCCTGGGCGCCAGCCCCCTGCCTGCGCTCCCGGCCTGCTGTCTCCCCGCACGGCTCCCCCGTGAGTCCCCGTGGCCCCGCAGAGCTCAACTGCGCAGCTTCGGGCGGGCAACCAGCTCCAGCTGCTGCAAACCACACAGCGCCGCATGCATGGAAACTCTGCGCGGCCCACATGTGCTTCCAATTGCGGGGACCAGAAATGCCCCGGGGCTCCGCGCAGGCACTCACGCTATGGACAGCACCCAAACGGGAATGTTGGCATCCCACAGGAAAGGGGAACGGGGCTGGGGGGGTTCCTAGAGGACAGGAGAGCTGGCCTTGGCGTGGGGGAGAAGGAGCCCATGGGATGCACCTTGGAGACTAGGCAGGGGCTTGGAGGGGGCCAGGGAGCATGGGTTACCGTCCCATGGTCAGTGAGACACCAGCGGCGGCTCTGTAAAGAGGGCAGAGGCCAGCTGTGCCCCGCCGTGTCTCCTGGCCACCTCCCCTCAGCCGCAGGCAGCAAGGCTGAAGCTCTGCAGCAGGGCGCTGCCTGCCCGGGCACACGCCGCCGTCACCTCTCGGCTGCACTGGCGCGCAGCAGGAAAGCACCACCTGCACAGCGGGGCTAGAGGTGCGGCTCCAGCCCCAAGGACCTCCACCTGCTCCGCAGCCATCCAAACACCGGCCCACTTCTCCAGTGACGCCTTGTGCTACTCCTCAGGCCAGAGAGCTCCTCCGGGCCCTCTTCCCCGGCAGCCGCTGCTGCTCTGGATGGCCGCACTGTGGCTCTGGGGTGGGAGAGGTGGCAGCCTGGGCCAGGCAGGTGGTTTTCCCATCGCCCTTCTCTTCCCGGCTTGGAAGCAGGAAAGCAACCGGGAGCTGCTGCAGCCACGGTACGCAGCAGGCCTGCGAAAGCCACCAGGGCTGGGACAAGGAGCACGCTGGCTGCGCCAAACCGGCCCAGGCACCGGCGGGGGCACCGGCTCCTCCAGCTGCCCACCCCCTCCCGGAGCTGCCCTCGGGCTCGGCCGCCGAGCAGCGGCGCAGAGCGCTCAAGGCACCGCAGCAAGCGCGGGCAGGAGCCGAGGGGCTGCCCCCGACGGCGCCAGCCTGCAGCAGCCCCCCGGGCACGGCGGGGCACGGCGGCGACTCACCGCCCGCCCCCACCCTTCGGCCCCGCGCACCCCGAGCGCGCCGCGCCCTCCACAAGACGCCGCCGCCGCCGCCGCCGCCGCCGCGACGGGCCGGAAGAGGCCCCGCCCCCGCCCCCGGCCCCGCCCCCTCAGCCCCTCTCCACGTGACCGCGGCGGCGGGCTCGTCACGTGACGGGGCTCGTGCGCCGCCGCCTCCACGTGACCGCGGCGCTGCGGCGGGAGGCGGCGGGATGGCGCGGGGGTAACGGGGCGTCGGGGGGCAGCGGGGGCAGCGGGGGCAGCGCCGCCCGGCCCGGCCCGGCCCGGCCCGGCCCGGCCCGGCCCGGGGTAACGGGGGTCGGTAGGGCGGCCCAGCCCGGCCCGGCGTAGGGTAACGGGGCCCCCGGAGAAGGGCTGCTGGGGCGGCGCGGCGCGGCCCGGGGGGGCGGCGGCCCGGGGGGGCGGCGCGGCCCGGCGCGGCCTGGGGTAAAGGGGCCCGGGCAGGGGCGGGCTGGCCCGGCCTGGGGCAAGGCATCCCCGGGGGAGGCAGCCGGGCCGGGCCCAGCCTGGGGCAAGGGGTCCCCGGGGGAGGCGGCCGGGCCGGGCCTGGGGCAAGGGGTCCCGGGGGGGCGGCTGGGGCAGCCCGGCCTGGGATAGCGGGGAGGCAGGGCCTGGCAGCCGCCCTGTTCCTCCCGGGGCGGCAGGCTGGTGCCCTCTCCGCGCGGTGCCTGCTCTCCTCTGACCGCCTGGCCTGCAGGTGCAGGGGGATCCCGGCCGCGCTGGTGCTGTGCGCAGCCACCTGGAGCTGCGCCATGGGCCTGGCCCTGGAGCAGGATCAGCCGTTCCGGTAGGTGCTGTGGGCGGGCGGGACGGGACGGTGCTGGTGCTGCCTGCCTGCCTGCCTGCCTGCAGCTCACGGCCTCTCGCAGGGTTCCCCCCGGCTGGGCCCCCACCGGCCGTGTTGGCCCAGACCATGAAGTGCAGCTGACCCTCGCCCTCCGGCAGCGAGGCACGGAGCGCCTCGCCCAGTTCGTCGACGCCGTCTCGGACCCCCGCTCGCCGCGCTACGGTACTGGCTGTGCACCTGCACCCTGCCCATCGCGCCAGGCCCCGCGCACAGGGTGCTCATGGCCCTCTTTGTGCGCCCCAGGCAGGTACCTGTCCCTGGAGCAGGTGCGGGACCTCATCCAGCCATCCCTGGCCACGCTCATGGCTGTGCTGAAGTGGCTGCAGAGCCAGGGTGTGGGGAGCTGCAGGAGCGTCAGCACCCTCGATTTCCTGGAGTGCCGCATGCCTGCAAGGTGAGCCCTGGGCAGGGCTGGGCCCTGCTGCGGCAGCCACGCCGTTCCCGTGAGGACAGGAGAAACCAGACCCTGCTGCCGCCCACGAGGCCGTCCTCGTCCCCAGGACTCTGCAGCGCAGGCTGGGACGTAGAGGGCTGAGCCTGATTTCTGCCTGAGCTGCAAGGGCTCTGCAGCTGAGAGCTGGCTTCACGTGTTCCTGGTCCCAGTTGCCGGGGGAGCTGCAGTCTGGTGCTCTTGAGTGCTGAACACAAGCTGTCTGCATGTGTTAGGTGCTTGGCCCAGCCGTGCACCCCCTCTTTCCTTCTTCTGGAGCCACTCAGCACCCGCTGGGGCGCTAGGGAGAGGGTTGCAGGTGACCCTGCAGCACTAATGCTCTGGTTCAGTTTTGTGGCATCCAGCCCTGATGGGAACTGGTCAGATATCGAAGATGCTCTTTGCTTTACGAGATCTGTGCTGGTGGGAAGTGGAGCTCACCCCTGACTCTTCCCAGCAGCGAGTGGGTAAAAAGGGTGTGGGAAGCAGTGTGGAGTATGCGCGTGTTGCTGGCCCAGCCGCCAGGCTCGGACGTGCTGCGCAGAGTCTGCACCCGGAGCCCTGATGTCCCGAATGCCCCACGCTGTCGCTGTCCCTGTGTTGCAGCACGGCTGAGCGCCTCCTGCCAGGGGCCGAGTTCCACCGCTACGTGAAGGGCCGGCGCAGTGTTGTGCGTTCCCCACTGCCCTACAACGTCCCCGAGGAGCTGGCTGAGCACATTGACTTCGGTATGACCTACATGGAGGGGGGGGTCCCAGGGCTGTCCGGAACAAGAGAGCTGTCGGACTCTGGTGCGGGCGGGAGGTTAAGTGCTGGCCAGCTGGGACCGGCCTGTTTCGGTGCCCCAGAGGACGGTGTGGCAGGACTGCAGGCTCTCCAGCCGTGGTGCTGGCTGTCTCTAGGCCCATCTGAGGAGCTTTGCCTGTGCATAGGATTTAGGCGGTGTCCAAAACGAGTGTTTCTTAGTGGTGCTCTCAGGCCTGGATGATTGGGTGAGAGGCACTGGGTGTTCAGGTGCAGCCTGAACAAAATCTCTGGGGACATGCAGCTGCTTCTGGGGTGGGAAGACTCCCACATGTGAGGAAACCTGGGGTCCCATGGCCATTCCGCAAGGCGAGCGTAGGGTGCCAAACTGGTGATAATGGCCTGGCAATGGGGAGATCGAGATGTGTAGCCCGGCAACACCTATGAGGATTGGCGAGGAACCCAGAGGGAGCAGCTCCCTGCCTTCTGCCCAGCTCTGGGGTCAGCTGCTGCAGGGGATGTGCTCACCCAAGCCCTGCTGCAGGCCAGCCCTCTTTAGTGCGAAGGCTGGGTGAGGATGATGAAGAGGAAGCAGAGGGGCTATAATACTACCTGGCCAAAGCTTTGGGTCCTAATATCTACTTCTTGTCCGGTTTGCTTCCACACCAGTGGGGGGTCTGCACCGGTTCCCTGCAGAGAGGAAGGTGGTCAGCAGAGCCTGGGCCAAGAAGGAAGCGGAGCCAAGGCAGCATCACGGAGGGAGAATGGCTTTCCATCTGGGTGTGACACCCTCCGTCATTCGTAAAAGATACAACATGACAGGAGGAGACATTGGGTTGCTGCCGAACAACAGCCAGGCCTGTGCCCAGGTAACCGCTTACAGCCCTGATCCAGGTCCAAGGCTCGTAGGCCGTGGGAATTCCGCACATTGGTGCTTCTCCAGCACTCTGGTGCTCTGTTGGCCCTGGGACAGCTGTGGGGAGAGTCATCAGCAGCTGGTGGGAGCACAGGATCGGCTGGCGTTTCACAGACCCATGCTGGGCCAGCTTTCCAAGCCAGGAGAACAAATTCTCACTGTCCGCTCCTTGTTCCCCCAGTTTCTGGAGCAGTATTTCCACCAGGCGGATGTGGCTGAGTTTATGCAGCTCTTTGGCAGCAGCTTTGGCCACCGCTCTCAGGTTGACCAGGTGGTTGGGCACCAGGGCTGGGGCAAGGCTGGGCTGGAAGCCAGTCTGGATGTGGAATACATCATGAGCACAGGAGCCAACATCTCCACATGGGTCTTCAGCAATGCAGGTACCAATCCCTCTTCTGGTGTTGGTCTGGTCTGCTCTGCCCTGTGACCTCTTTCGTGCTCCCTTTCCTTGCCGTTGTAGCACTAACACATCTACCTGCAGTTTAGGGAGATACTTGCTCTCTGTAAGGAGCATAAAAATGGATGTACTGAGTCTCTCTGGTGTCTGTCTCTGATGAGAACCGGAGGTGAATGGCTGGAGAGGTGTTCATGAATGGCAGGTTGGCTATGGTGCATTCCCAGAATGCTTTCCCAACTGCTAAGGGCATGTACCTTGTAGGCTTCCAGAGTTGGAGCTGAGGCCATTTTCTAATAGCTGTTAGAGGATTCATCTTCCATTGATTGGTATAGTTGCTTTTTGAACCCATGCAAACTTTCAGCTTCCACAGTATCCTGCAGCAAGGAGCTCCACAGCTTGATTACACAGTATAAAGCAGTTACTCCAATCTGCTTTCTTTTCACCTTTTCATGGAGAAAGATCACAGCAAGTGTGTCTCTTTTTTTTTTTTTTTTTTTTTCTTTCCCCTCCTCTTTCTGTGGAGTTGAAGCGGATCTCTTGCCCATGAATCTGCCAGGTTAGGTAGAGTAAGGCAATCTGAGGAAACTGCACTGCAAACCAGACTGCACAGTAATGGCCACAGTACTGTGGGACGAAGGGTGATGTATCCCAGATCAGAACGGGCTGGGCAGAAGACAGAGCACATTTAGGACTACCAGCTCCATTTTCCTCATGGTGGAAGGCAAGCAATGCACACACAGCTTCCACCTCCTGGATGTGGAAAAGAGGCAGAGAAGGTGGGAAATGACATAGCAACATCTGCAGGCAGGCAGAGATCAGATGGGTTAGGCAGGACCCCAGGCAACACGGAGGCACGTCAGAGAGACCTGGCCAAGCCACAGGGATGGGCAGCATGAGGGCAAGCGGCAACTCGGTGTGAAAACAAGCAAAGAGCTGCCATTTGCAGGGAACGTATTCAACTTTCCCCCAGCAAGGGGAAGGGACAGGACGGGCTTCCCTGCGGGCAGCGCCCTGGAGAGCTCTGCTCATGGTGGGCGCAGAGACCAGGGTGTTTGGGGCCTCAGAAGGGGGTTGCAAATGCTGCACCGCTGCCTGGATGGCAAGGGTGGTTACAGCCCTGCAATGGATGCTTAGAAAGGTGGTGAATGAAAGTAAATCCCCTGCTCTGAGGTTCAGGGTGACCCTTTCACTAGGGCCCCTGGCTGAGCTGGAGCCCAGTGCCATCCCCTGTGTCACAGAATCGCAGAAGGATTGCGGTTGGGAGGCACCTCTGGAGACACTTGCTAGTGTCATCATTTAGTCTAATCCCCACTCAAGCAGAGTCACCTAGAGCAGGCTGCCCAGGACCGTGTCCGGATGGCTTTTGAATATCCAAGGATGGAGACTCCACAGCCTCTCTGGGCAACCTGTTCCAGTGCTCAGTCACCCTCACAGTAAAGAAGTTTTTCCTTAAGTTCAGATGGAACTTGCTGTGTTTCAGTTTGTGCCCATTGCCCTTGCTGGGCACCACTGAAAAGAGTCTGGCTCCATCTTTTTTGCACTCCCATCAGGTATTTATACACTTTGATAAGATCCCCCCCATAGTGTTCTCTTCTCCAGGCTGAATAGCCCCAGCTCTCTCAGCCTCTCCTCATGTGGGAGGTGCTCCAGTCCCTTAATCGTGTTAGTAGCCCTTTGCTGGACTTACTCCAGTAGCTCCATATCTCTCTTGTTTTGGGGAACTCAGAGCTGGACACTGCTCCAGATGTGAGGCAATCCCTGAGATCAGCTGTGCTGCCAGCTAGAGCCCATGGGAAAGCTCCAAATGAGCTGTGCTGTGGATCCGCTTGCTGCAGGAAGGGACGGGAACCAGCAGGACCTCCAGCTCCTTCTGGTGTTAGCGATGCTGCTGGGGCATGCCACCCCCCCGCTACCCTCGCTACCCCCGACCCCACTGTTCCGAGACTCCATGTCCCAGGAGGAGCTGAACCTGCCACCCTTCTCTGTCTCTGCAGGGAGGCATGAGAGCCAGGAGCCTTTCCTGGCCTGGCTGCTGCTGCTCAGCAACATGTCGTCACTGCCCTGGGTGCACTCCGTGAGCTACGGGGATGATGAGGACAGCCTGTCGCTAGCCTACCTGGAGCGTGTGAACGTGGAGTTCATGAAGGCGGCTGCCCGGGGCCTGACTATACTCTTTGCCTCAGGTGTGTGCTATTGTCGGCGTGGTGCAGGTATGTTCGAGGGCCCCAGCACCAGGGGAACCTCTGGGCTGGATGTTGGACAAGTACAAAGCAAGAAGGCAATCCTGGCCCTGGAAAATTCTCCTCTGGAATTAGCAGGAGCAGGGCATGCTTATGCTGCTGCTAGCCAGGGTTGACCCAGCCCTGGGTTGCTCCTCATCTTTCCTGCTACAGTTGAGAGCCTCTGGGCTCTGCCTCCCAGCCAAGGTCCGCTGTGTGGGAATCCCAGCTTGACAGAGTGCAGAGAGCCCTTCCTCCAGGTCGCTCCTGGAAGCATTTGGTGGAAGAGGGACAGCTCAGACACTGCCTAATAACCCCTGTCTCTGCTGGCAGGTGATGATGGTGCTGGCTGCAGAAGGATGCCTGGTGGGAACCACACTTTCCGGCCCAGCTTTCCAGCCTCAAGGTAACTGGGGGGAGGTGGACCTGGGCCCCTGTGGAAGGCGTCAGGCTCTGCATAGACCTAGCTGCTGTAGCTCGCCCGTGCCTGTAGCTGGCTGGAAGCTGCTGCTTGCACTTCAACCCCGGGACCATGGCTGGGCTGCTGCCTCGAGCTGGGTTTGAGCCACGTAGGGTGACTCCTGAGGGACAGCAGCACTGGCAGGACTGGAGGAGGCTCACAGACTTCAGAGACCGGGGGGGAGCCTGCACCTCTTCGCAGGGGTGGGGAATAGGGGAGGAGGGCTTGGGGTGTGCGCAAGGCAAAGCGGAGGCCACAGGCAGTCATGCACCACTCCTGTCCCCACAGCCCCTATGTGACCACCGTAGGGGGCACGTCCTTCAAGAACCCCTTCCTGGTGACCGCAGAGGTGACGGACTACATTAGTGGAGGGGGCTTCAGCAATGTTTTCCCCATGCCCGATTACCAGGTGAGGCTGTGTCTGCTCTGCTGAACCCAGGGGCTGCTGGCTGGGATCACCAGGTTGCACGGGACTGGGCAGGAGCTGATGCTGGGGCTGTGGTTGGCCTAAGCAGCTCCAGGGCTGGGCTGGGGGTCGGGGGAAGTGGGACTGCTGGTGAATAAGGGCAGGACTGGGGTCTTGCTGCGAGCGTCCTGCCCTTCCTCGTGGTGCTTCCTTCCAGGCTGCTGCAGTGAGGCGTTTCCTGCGCTCGGCCTCAAAGCTACCTCCCAGTTCCTACTACAACAGCAGTGGCCGTGCCTACCCTGACCTGTCTGCTCTTTCCGACAACTACTGGGTGGTGACAAACCGCATCCCCCTGCCCTGGGTGTCGGGGACGTCGGTAAGGAGCACCCCCCTGCGCCAGCCAGCGCGCGCTGGCTTTGCTGCCCTGGCTCTGATGCACGTGCGATTTCCGTAGGCGTCCACGCCAGTGGTAGGTGGCATGGTGGCACTTATCAACGACCGGCGCCTGCAGCAAGGGCTCTCGCCGCTGGGCTTCCTCAACCCCGTGCTCTACCGGCTGCAGGAGCAGGGGCATGGCGCTGCGTTTTATGATGTGAGTTGGGCAGAGGGTTGGGGCTCCCCTCCCGGGTGCCCCGGCGCAGCCGGGCTGGTGCAGGGTTGTTTGGTGGGGGGCTCCTGGGTCTCCTGTTTTTGGGGCAGGGTGGGGACCCCCATCCTGCTGGGAGGGGGAGGGGGTGTCACACTGCCTTCCTGGGGGATGCAGGCATGGGGAGCCCCGCTGCTCTGCAGGGGGTGTGTTCTGGAGGGTGACTGCATTGCCTTTCTGTGGGCTGCGTTGGGGGGTCCTCTTGGCCTTGTGGGGTTTGGGCTATGGGGGGTCCTGTTCCTGTCTGGGGGGCACTTGTCCCAAGTCCTCCGGGGTGTGGCCTGGGGGTCCCCATGCTCTCCCTGGGTATGGGTAGCAGAGTGGGTCCCTGATCCCTCCTGGTAGTGCAGGTCACAGGGGTCCCCCGTGCCCTGCCGGGGTGCACACTGGGGGTCCCGTGCCCTGCCGGGGTGCACCCCAGGGGTCCCCATGCCCTCCTGGGTTGTGGGGGTCCCATGCCCTGCTGGGGTGCACCCCAAGGGTCCCCATGTCCTCCTGGGTTGTGGGGGTCCCGTGCCCTGCCAGGGTGCACCCCAGGGGTCCCCGTACCCTCCCAGCATGTGGGTCGTGGGGTTCCCTGTGCCCCCCTGGGGTGGGAGTAGCAGGGCGGGTCCCTAATCCCTCCTGGCAGTGCGGGTCACAGGGGTCCCTGTGCCCTGCCGGGGTGCACCCCGGGGGTCCCTGTGCCCTCCTGGGTTGTGGGGGTCCCGTGCCCTGCCGGGGTGCACCCCGGGGGTCCCCGTGCCCTCCTGGGTTGTGGGGGTCCCGTGCCCTGCCGGGTGCACCCCGGGGGTCCCTGTGCCCTGCCGGGGTTGTGGGGGTCCCCGTGCCCTGCCGGGGTGCACCCCGGGGGTCCCCGTGCCCTGCCGGGGTTGTGGGGGTCCCGTGCCCTGCCGGGGTGCACCCCGGGGGTCCCCGTGCCCTGCCGGGGTTGTGGGGGTCCCGTGCCCTGCCGGGGTGCACCCCGGGGGTCCCCGTGCCCTCCTGGGTTGTGGGGGTCCCGTGCCCTGCCGGGGTGCACCCCGGGGGTCCCCGTGCCCTCCTGGGTTGTGGGGGTCCCGTGCCCTGCCGGGTGCACCCCGGGGGTCCCTGTGCCCTGCCGGGGTTGTGGGGGTCCCATGCCCTGCCGGGTGCACCCCGGGGGTCCCTGTGCCCTGCCGGGGTTGTGGGGGTCCCATGCCCTGCCGGGTGCACCCCGGGGGTCCCTGTGCCCTCCTGGGTTGTGGGGGTCCCGTGCCCTGCCGGGTGCACCCCGGGGGTCCCTGTGCCGTGCGGGTCGCAGGGCCTCCCGGGGCCCGGCGGTGGAGGGCCGTGCTGAGGCCTGTCGCCGCAGGTCACGCAGGGCTGCCACCTCTCCTGCCTGGACGGCACCGTGCAGGGACAGGGCTTCTGCGCCGGCCCCGCCTGGGACCCGGTCACCGGCTGGGGCACCCCCAACTTCCCGCGGCTCCTGCGCGCCCTGCTGGCGCCCTGACGGGCCGCGCCGCGCACCGGGGGCTGGGCCGGGGCTGGGCCGGGCCGGGGCCGGGCCCCGGGCGCGCACTGCCCGCGCCTCTCCGTCCCGGGGCGCCGCGGCGGCAGCAATAAAGGCCCGGCGCGGCGCGACCCGTGTCCGCCTCCGTCTGTGCCGCGCGGCGCCGCCGGGGGGCGGGGCGGGGCCGCGGCAGGGCCAATGGCGGGCGGCGCGCGGCGGGCTGGCGGGCGGCGGGGCCAATGGCGGGGCGGCGCGGCGGCGGCGGACTGGCGGGCGGCGGGGCCAATGGGAGCGGCGCGGCGGCGCACGCGCGGCCGGCGGGGCGGAGGCGCCTTGGCGGCGCGGCGGTGCGCGGCGCGGCGGGCGGATGAGCGGCAGCGCCGAGCCCGAGCCCCCCGCGGCCCCCGCGGCCCCGGCGCCGCCCGCGCCCGCCCCCGCGCCCGCCGCCGACAACAAGCCCAGCCCGGCCGCCGGCGGCAGCGGCGTCCCCGGGGCGCCCCCGGGCGCGGCGGGCGGCGCGGCGCGGGGGGCCGAGGGCGGCGCGGCGGGCGGGAGGAGCGCCGGTGAGCGGGCGGCGGTGGGGCGGAGCGGGGTCCGGGGGGGCCGGGACGGGGGGCGCTGAGCGGGGCCCGGGGGGGGGGGCAGCCCATGCACGGGGCGGTCCCCAGCGGCGCAGGGCCGGGGCTGGGGCCTGGAGCGTGGGATGCCCTGAGTTTTGGGCCAGGAGCGCAGGGCATCCGGGACGCGGGGCCCGATGTGCTGGGGTCCCCCCCCAGGTGTGGGACCCGTGAGCGTGGGGGGGCCTGGGGGACAGGGCCCTATGTGCTGGGGTCCCCCCCAGGTGTGGGGCTCATGAGCATGGGGGGGCCTGGGGGACAGTGCCTAATGTGCTGGGGTCCCCCCCAGGTGTGGGGCCCATGAGCATGGGGGGGGCCTGGGCCCTATGTGCTGGGATCCCCCCAGTTGTGGGGCCCATGAGTGTGGGGGGGCCTGGGGGACAGGGCCCGATGTGCTGGGGTCCCCCCCAGGTGTGGGGCCCATGAGCGTGGGGGGGCCTGAGCCCTATGTTCTGGGGTCCCCCCCCCAGGAGTGGGGCCCATGAGCGTGTCCATCCACATGATTGCTGGTGCCTATGGGGGGCAGAGCCCCACAGGTGACTGGAGTCCCGGGAAGCAGGTGGCCATGAAGGATGGGGCAGGGCTGAGGGCTGCAGCTGGGGGCAGCTGCCCACTGAGTGCCCTGTGCCTGCAGTACCCGTCTCTGCTGCAGTGGCTGCAGCTCCCTCCGAAGGGGCTATGTCCAATGGGGTCTACGTGCCTCCTAGCGCGGCCAACGGGGATGTGAAGCCGGTGGTTTCCACAACGCCGCTGGTGGACTTCCTCATGCAGCTGGAGGATTACACGCCTACGGTAATGGAACAGACTGGTAGGCAGCCTTGTGCGCTGGTGACAGTGGGCATCTGGGCTCCCTGCAAGCCACAAGAAGGAAACAGAGTTTCTCCAACTTTTTTTCGTCTGCAGATCCCAGATGCTGTCACAGGGTATTACCTGAACAGAGCAGGATTTGAAGCCTCTGATCCGCGCATGTAAGTGGCAGCTGGTATAGCAGGGTATGGCTTTAAGGATCCTGTACGGGGTCTGATAGCTTGGGGCCCCGAGAGATATCATTTTAACCCCGCTGATGCTCAGTGCTTTCCGTCTAAAGTTATCCCTTGTCTTTCCTTACTGGACAGCATTCGTTTGATCTCTCTGGCTGCACAGAAGTTTATTTCTGACATTGCCAATGATGCACTGCAGCACTGCAAGATGAAGGGAACAGCCTCTGGCAGCTCCCGCAACAAGAGCAAGGTGAGAAAAGGATGGAACTGCTGCTCTGATGGGGGAAGATGTCTTCCCCTGCGGCTGCAGCAAGTTAAGACACGATGCAGGGATGTGTGTTGTAGAAAGTAGTCTTAAATCTATTGTGCTGCTGAAAGGCTCTTGAACAGCTGCCTGACACCCTTGCTAACAAGCTAAGGCTCTGCCAGGGGAAAAGGGATACTAGTGAGAAAGTGAAACGGGCAGTGGAGTTCATGGACTACGCCTTGGTGGCTTTCACAGGAATGTTTGAGTTGCTGTATTTGATTAGACCAGGGGCCATGTAGCCCTGCATCCTCTTGATGCTTTAAGGAAAAATATAAACAAGCAGTAAGTGTGTAGAAACAGTTTCTGGGAATTCTCCCAGTCACCATCTATTTGTGGTTCAGGAGCTTTATGACAGAGATGTAATTTGTAGCTTTGAGAACCCTCAGTGCGGTTCTGTGCTTGTTGAGCAGTTGAGGGCAGAGAGCAAATGAAATGCTTCGTACTTAAGGACTGGTTAATGCCCAAGACGCTGATCTGCAGCTGATTCTGGGAATTGTGGATGTACAGGTCACCACAACTTCTAGAGGAAAAAAGCTAAACCCACAAGGTTGCTGAGGAATGCCCAGCAGTTTAGATTGTTGTTGCTGTAACTGACTGTACTCCCTGTCTCTCCAGGATAAGAAGTACACGCTGACTATGGAGGACCTGACACCGGCACTTGCAGAATATGGCATCAATGTGAAAAAGCCACATTACTTCACATAAAGACTGAGGGATGTCTCTGGGAACTTTTGTAGAGTTGTTTCTGTGCCATTAAACAGTTGGGTAGGTTTTATTTCTTTTTGTGTAGAGACAGCTTGTCTCCAGCCCATGTGCTAATGCCTTGCTTGCCATGAGTAAAATACCATGTCAGCTGGTTTGCAAAGGCCTCTATTTTTGCTACATAAATGAAAGTTAGTCCTATGCCTTTGAAAGTCCTGCACAGAGAGAAGTATGTTGTAGTGCTCACAACCAGTGGATTCTAGTTACAGCTTTTACTAGTTCTGGGGCGCTCAGCCCTGCCCCAAGAAGCTGAAGGAAAGGTGAAGTGGCAACAGAACTGCCCAACCCTCTTCTTCAGATCTTCCTCCCAAGCATACCCACTGTTTTTTCCAGAGGAATGCTCTGGTCCCTGCACGGCTACTACCATAGATGTAGCTCGGGCCCTTCTCTCAGAAGATAATGGTGCTGTTAGCCCCAGCTGCTTTCCAGCTACCAGTTACTGGAGGAGTTTTGGTGCAGGCGAAGATCCAGAGCCTAGGGCTCTGAGTGTTGAGCAGCCCTCACGTCAGCCTTGCCCCCTTTTGTGGGCAACGCTCTGTGCAAGCACACACCCCTCCACCAGCAGCCAGTTTTTGTAAGAAATGTTTATTTCAGACGCTGGCGGCTTTTCCACATGGCCTGGATGGAAATGATAAGAAGTGAAGCGCGAAGCTGGGGTGGTGCTGGGCGCAAACAGGCAAACCTCACCCCACTGCCCCTACGTAGGGAAGAGCACCAGGACTGGGACTTGTCTAACACGAGACTGCTGAGTGGGTGAGATGCTCTGGGCCTGGGGATGAGGAGGGTAAGATGGCTCCACAGCCCAGCCCCAGCCTCATGGCTAGCAGAGCCCAGCCATGCTCAGTGTCCTGGGCCAGGCTTCCTGCTCAGTCTGTGCCCGTAGCTGCCAGGGAGGATGGAGGTGCTGCCCCAGATTTGGCGCTACAGTGCCTGAAGCCTGCAGGGCAGCTTCAGAGAAGGCAGCATTGTCTGTACCGTGTGTCCGTGGGTGGCTCAGGGTGAGGGGGCATTCCCTGCTCCCCCTTGGCTCTGGGGTTAAGAAGGCACTTGGGGGTGGTGGGGAGGGAAGCATGGCAGCAGCAGGTGGCTGGGAGGCACCTCCCTCTCTACTTTTCCTGCATCTTCTCCAGGATGGGCACAATCATGTCAAACTTTGGGCGCTTGGCTGGGTCCTCGTTCATGCAAATCTTCATCAGCTTGCAGATGTGTGGGGATATGCCAGGCGGGATAGTTGGACGTAGCCCCTCCAGTGCCACCTGGGAGCAAAGGAAAAGTTGAGCAGTATCAGAAATCTGGACCCAGCCCTGTAGCTGAAAGGCGCAGCAGATACTTCTGGAAGGAGTGTAGGTGTGTTATCCTTTGTTGGGCCCTGCCTCCCCTCGCTGCGGGCTGCTGTAAACCCAGTTATGTCCTGGCTGATTTGGTTCGGATGGTGCAGTTTCCCCAGCCCGCTCCTCACCTTCATGCCTATCTCCATGTTGGATAAGTCTGCAAACGGCACCTCACGGGTCACCAGCTCCCACAGCAGCACTGCAAAGCTCCACATGTCAGCTGAGCGCCTGTTAATTTCCTCTGGTTTCTTCTGCAAGGCTGTAGGGAATCCAGCACAGGGAACTGAATAGGGCTGAGGACAAGGAAGGGGGTAAGGAGCAGGAGGGTCGTGGCTGCCTGCAGCTCACCTTCTGGTGCTACCCAGGCTGGTGCGTACATCCTCCCCGGGCACTGGAAGGAGAACTTGACGTCAGCCATGCTGATCCGTGCTGTCATGTCCTCGTCGATCTGGGGAGAGAGGGGTGGTCACAGGGGAGCCTGTCCTGTACCAGTCTGCAGGAGGAAGGACTGGGACAAACAGCACCGACACTCACCATGATGCTGCGGCTGTTGAGGTGGTGGCGTGGAATGAGGGGCTCCAACGTGTGCAGGAAGGCCATGCCCCGTGCAATGTCTAAGGCAAATTTCACTGCCTGCATCTGGTCCACCACAAAGTCTGCAGGGAGGGAGATGGCACGAGGACAGCGAGAGAAAGGGGTGCCATGTCACTTGTAGGAAGCGGGTATGGAGAAGGAGTTGCTGGGGTTTGTACTGTGGGTGTGGTGAAGGCTTGGGGACTGGAGCCCAAGCTTAACCCAGGGCCAGTCTGGTTATTGCAGCTAGAGGGCCCCCCCAAATCACGGAGAAGTAATTTCCCAAGGGTGGAGACACAAACCTCTGCCCCCAGCTCTGTCACCCCCACCAGTACTCACTTGTCCCCTCGTGTAACACATTGTAGAGGGAGCCATATGGCATCCAGTGGCTGATGACGATGGGGTGGGGTGCAGGGGGGGACTGGCAGGCACCCAGCACCGGTAGCACGTTGGGATGTGAGAAGATCCTGCAAGAGAAGTGACAGCCCTGAAAACAGCGGGTGCTGCCCGCACCCCCTCGCCTCCTGCCCGGCGCATTGCACAACCTGTGGCGTGCTACCCTCCTGGGGCATCCTCCTGTGCCCCCAGACTCCGCTCTCTGGGGCGCTAGCGCCCAGCCCTGCAGACCTGGCTGTCTCTTGCCCATCTTACACCCCCTCTGGAGATATCCCCACCTGCAAGAACCATGGCTGCCCTGAGACAGGAGGCCAGCGCTCACCGGAGCTTTGGGTATTCCTCGTTGAAGTCTCGGCTCTTCCGAGTTGTCCAGTCCCGGATTTTCAGCATTTTGATGACGATGTCGTTGCCTTGCCAGCGCCCTTTCCACAACTGCAGGGAGATGAGTGGAGTTAGTCACTGTGGAAGGGCCATGCAGTCCCCAAGCATCTCCTAGCCTCATGTGCAGGGCTGTGGGGCCTGTGGAGCCCACAGGACCTGTCCACAGCTGTGTGGAACAGCTGTGACAAAGCTTAAGAGCAAACCATGGCATTTCAGTCCCGGACAGGTGCCTGCTTTGTGTGGGCTGGCCCCACACTCGGACATGGAAACCCACCAAGCAGTTGTGCCTCAGTTCTGCACTCTGCAGTCAGCCAGGTGCTGGATAGAGAGCAGGGGTCCGCAGGAGTGCAGCTATCTTATCTCACAGAGACAAGCACACACCTCTCCTGACTGGTTCTCGTTGAGTTTTTGGCCCAAGGTCAGCTGTTTGAAGTCTATTCCAGCAAGTTTGTTGAGTGTCCCATTTCCTGTAACAAGAGGAAGAGATGGAAAGAGCCTGTGGGAGCTCCTTGGTTGCATGGGACCTTCCTCCTAATGTCCCCTGAGAGCACAGAGGGAGGGAGTGCCAGTGGGGCACCACCCCACTCTTACCAGGAGCCACCCACACTGAGGAGCTTCCCATCTCCAAAATGAGCCAGTTGCAGTGCAAACGGCTGCCCCCTCACCAGAAGTCTGCCCTGCCACGGAGGAGAGCTGTGCTCTTCCCCTCCGGGCAATGTACCCCGTCAGTAAAGGCTCTGTCCTTACGGGGACGTGTGCGGGTTGTTCCCTTCCAGAAGGTATCCTTGTAGGGGATCTTGGTCAGGCTCTGGCCCAGCTTCTCAGCACGCTCTGGAGAGGGACAAAGAGTTTGACAGTGCAAGTACAGAGAGCTCGCTGACGCTGAGCACGGGGGCTGCAGCAGGAGCCGGAGGGAAGCAGTGGGGTCAGAGGAAGAGCCTCCTACCTTTCAAGACTTCTCGCAGTGGTGTCTTGGCTTTGTCAATGGGTGTCTCGCCGTATTTGTTAGCAATGCTGACCAAGGCCCCGTTGCTCACAAGGTCCTGAGAGAGGAGAAAGTGAGGATCTTCACAGAGCTTGCTATCCTCTTCTCAGCTGCTTCATATCACACCGAGCCTCCTGCCTTGCCCTCCCTCCATCCCCCTCCCCATATTCCCCTCAGCCAGCTCCCTCTCCCAAGACTCCTGTCTGTGACCACGGCCTTTGCTCACCTCCGCCACCTGGTCATGTCCCCAGAAGCAGGCATAGTGCAGAGGGGTGTTCCCATGTTCGTTCACTGCATTGATGTCCGCCTTGAACTGGATCAGCTGGAGGCAGGACAATCCCCATGAATCTAGAGCAGGCCCCCTTCCACCCCAACACCTTGCCCTGGGAGAGGACAGGAGTACCGGCACACACGCTGCCTTGCTCCTGGCAAGGCTTCCTGTTGGGAGGGAGCTGACGCTGGATATGGGGCTTTTGTGGGAGTGGGGGTGGAGGGGTGCTCAGAGGCCTCCAGGCAGGATGCAGCAAGCACACGGTAAGGGAGCTGGCAGGCGTCAGCAGGGAGCAGGGGAGTGAATGAGTCCTGGGAGGAGCAGGGCAGACCGCTGCCCAGAGTCCTGCTCGGTTTGGTATGGGGTTGGGATGCCCGAGGAGCTGTGAACATGAGGCAGCGCGTTAGCTGAGGGAGGCAGGTCAGCGCCGATACCTTCTGCACAATGTCGCGGTGGCCGTGGCTGGCAGCGAGGTGCAGTGGGGTGTCATCGCCACGGTTCATGACATTAATGCGTGCTCCCCGCATGATGAGCATGTCGACCACGTTGGAGCGGCCCTCACGGCAGGCCCAGTGCAGGGGGCTGAAGCCATGGTCATCCCTGGAGAGACGGACAGTGACAGCTCTGCTGAGCTGCCTCGACCTGACGCCCAGTGCTGAGGACTGGGCTGCGGCAGTGGGAGCCGGACCCTGGTGCTGCGTCCTCCCCCCCAGGCCCAGGAAGGGCAGGAGAGGCAGAGCCGGCAGCACTGCCGTGAGGCAGGTGGCCGTCACAGGGCCAGGAGCGCCCGACCCGAGTCACCCAGAGAATCCGCACAGCCTGCGGAGACGAACAGGACAGGCTGAGCATTCTCCAGCTCTCTCCCATCCCCGTGAGGGCCCCGGAGGCCCTGGCCAAATCCCATCTTCTGCAGGGCTGAATCACGGAGGTGCTGGCAAGAGCTCGGATCCCCTCCCCCAGTCCTGCTCACAGCCGCTGCCTGGCCAAGTAAGGGAGGAGGAGACCAGCCAGGCCTTAAAAGGAGATTATGGCCTGGCAGGCAGGGGACCTGCACCGCATCCCTGCTCTCTTTTCAGGTCCTGGTCCCAGGCACTGCAGACCTGCCTGTGCCCCCTTTGGTGCCCCTCATCTGCCCCACAATCTTCCTGCACCATCCCTGCAACCAGGCAGGGCAGTCAATGCACAGGCCAGGCATAGCCTGGCATGGACACCCAGGACCCAAAGGCCACAGTGAGTCCCAGCTGCCCCCCCAGTCCCTCAGATCTACTACATCTGGGACTGGAAGAGCTCTGTATGCCTGGGATCCTCCAGGAGGGCCTGAAAGAAATGGCTAAAGGCCAAAGAAAGGTTCCTTTTCCCAGACCAAGCTCAGCAAAGGAACTGCCATGGCGTGGGAAAAGAGGGACCCTTAGTATGCAGGGCAGGACACTGCCTGCCCCCAGGTGCTGAGATGTCTGCCCTAAACCCTGCGCCTGGCCTGGGCTTTGTTGCTCCAGAAAGGCCTGTGGACATTAAGTTGACCTGCGAGAGCCCACAGGAGCTCCTGAAGCAGGAGGAGATCCTGTGTGGGGAGGGAGATGCCTGGGGTGCTGAGCACGTGCGCAGGGAACAGGTCAGCCAGGCGTGAGTGCCCTGCAGAGCTACTGGCCCCGGGCTGGTCCCCAGCTCTTGCTTTAGACCCTGCCTCTGCTTCAGCCACACGGTAGCTGTTACGCTCCCAGCTCAGTGGAAGGAGGAAGGAGAGTCACCCAGACACACAAGGCACTTTGGGGACAGAGAAGTTTCCGCTGGCATCCCCCAGCCCGACCCCAAGTCTGAGATGCGTCTCCGTGCTCGGGAGCAGCAGACTCCGAGGAAGCAGCCTCTGCGCTGGCCAGCCAAAGGGATGTGCAGCCCTCATGCCTCAGCGATGCTGTAACTTCCTGCCCCGGCTGGGAGGAGCTGAATCCCACCCCCTTCCCAGGACAGAGAGCAGAGCGGAAACGGGCCGAGGCGCTGGGCTGGCGCCCTCGCCCCACGGCATAGCCGTGCCAGGGACAGCACTGCCACGATCCCGCCAGGCCCTGGGCCAGGGCCAGCCCCATCCTGCTCACCCCTGGTTGAGGTCGTTCTCCGTGTTGTCCAGCCAGAGGCGCACGGCCACAGCGTTGCCCTCTCGGCACTGCGTGAAGATGTCATCCATCGTGGCTCCTGCTGCGGAGAGGAACACGTCGGAGGATGTGGGACCCGGCTGCGGAGAAGGGCACACGCAGGCCAGGGCTCCCTGCCTCTGTCCCCCTTCCCTGCACCTGGCCCCACGGCCCGGACCGCCTCCCACGGTCCCTTTGCTTCTGGAGGTCCCTCAGCTGGAGCATCTCCCCGGGGAGGCCCAGGACAAGCGCCTCGCATCCCCTCTCCTCGGCAGCCCTCGGGAAAGTCTGCTGCCGACTGATGACGGCTGGGAACAGGCTGGACTCACGCAGCCAGAAACGGAAGTTCATGACTGACTAAAATATCATGGGTGCCTGCCTCAGCTCACAGGAAGCGGGTTCAGCATCCACAGCCTTATCTGTGGGCCCAGCTGGCCCCAAGCGCTCCACTTTTCCCAGGCTGGGAGCAAGCTTGGGGGGCAGAGTTGCAGGAGGTCCAGCACCACCCTGCATGGGACTTGTTGGCTTCACTGCCTCTCCTGCCCCTTAATTCTGGCCCAAGCTGGGCTGAACTTGGCGCAGGATCAAGCTCAAGAAACTGGGACCCCAAAGATCCACAAGCTTCCCCTCTCTCAGCTCTAACCACCAGACATCCCATCTCCGAGCTAGGCAGAGAGCCCGCATGTCCTGGCTTCGTTTTTAATCCCTCGACAACACTGGCCTCACTGAGACCCGCAGCTCCCCAGCTCCGTGGAGCCGTGCCTGGCGGGTACACTGCTGCCGGGGGGTCTGGGGCATCAAGCAGAGACACCGGGCTGCTCTCAGGGAATCCCACAGTGCAGGCTGCATGGTCGAACCCAGCGCAACGTCCCGGACCCTGCCCCAGAGGTAAACCCGTGAACACTTAAACCTGGGATTCTCGGGGCTCTCCGCAGGGCCTGGCACTTGCCCAGCTGCAGAACTGCTGCCCCCAGGCCCTCGCCCAGTCTGCACGGATGGGGCAGGATCTGTCACGCTTCCTGACCCCCGCACGGGCAGCCAGCACCCAGGCGGGACAACCAACCCCCCCTGCATATACCACGGGCTCCAGGCAGCCTGCTAAGTGGGACGAGGGACACGGCAAACCAGTCCCACGGCCCAGACCCCAGAAAGGGCTTCACAGGTGTCAGAACAGGCTCCGGCATTTCCAGGACGGCCCTCAGCTGCAGGGGCAGCGCCAGCCCCGCTCCTGGCTCAACCGGCACGGAGCGGCGAGCAAACCCCTGCCTGCCGACATCCCGGGGGTCTCGCCAGGCCCAGAGCCCCACGCTGCCTCGAGGTGGTGGCAGAGCCCCCAGGCTGCATTATATACCCACCCAGCTGGGGCACCCCAGTGACACCCCATCCCCTAACCAGCCCTCTGGGACTTGCACCGTGCTGTCACTCCCACCTCTCCTCCAAGAACCGTGTCCCCTCCGTGGCCCAGCGGAGCAGGATGTGCTCCTGTCTGTCGCCACACCAGCCCCCGCGTCAGCCCCGGCTGAGGCTTCCAGGCCTCTCCTGCCGCAGCCCACCAGCCCCTGCCCCTATTCTTGGCCCTGACCCTTGCCCATCCTGCCCCCCAGTCCCAGCCCCTAACCCCAGCCCCTCACCCCTGCTGCTTTTGCCCCATCAGCTCCAGCCCGTAGCCCCTGCCCCTAACCCCAGCCCCAGCTCTCCCGCCCTGCCCCTAACCCCTGCCTGCCCCAGCCTGGCGCACCCAGCAGCATATCCTACCCCGGACCAACGCTGACCCCAGATTCTGTCCGTGCTAGCACAGCCCAACCCCAACCCCATCCCACCTGCCCTGCCCTGCACCAACCCCAACCCCATCGTCACCCAGTCCACCTCCAACACCAACCCCTGTCCATCCCGGCCTGGACCAACTCCAACCCCATCCCCTGCCCTTCCCAGTCCAGACCAACCTGGACCTGTCCTACTGCAGCTGCGTCCTGTCCTAACCTGGACCGACCCTGACCCCAGCTTGGACAAACCTCAGCTCCAGCCTGGATCAGCCCAACCTGCACCCAGACCGACCCCAACCCCAAACCCAACCCCAGCCTGGACCCCAATGCGGGCTGACCCCAATCCGGACCTGGACTAAGCCTGACTCTAACGCGGCCTGACCCCGACCCGGCCTGACCCCGACTGCGACCCGAGCCTGGACCCCGATGCGGACCGACCCCAATCCTGACCCGGACTGACCCTGACCCCAACACAGACTGACCCCAACCCCAGCCTGGACCCCAATGCAGACCGACCCCGACCCCAACCCGGACTGAGCCTGACTCTAACGCGGACCGACCCCGAACCCAACCCCAGCCTGGACCCCAGTGCAGACTGACCCCAATCCTGACCCAGACTGAGCCTGACTCTAACGTGGACCAACCGTGACCCGGCCTGACCCCGACCGCGACCCCAGCCCGGACCCCGATGCGGACCGACCCCGACCCCAGCGCGGATCAGCCCGCCCCCAGCCCAGACCGACCCCGACCCCAGCCCATCCCAGCCCGCACCGACCCCAGCCTCAGCCCGTCCCAGCTCGGACGAGCCCCAGCCCAGCCCTATCCCAGACCGGACCGATCGCAGCCCCGGCCCCGGCCCCGGTCTCGGCCCGTCCTGCCCCGTCTGGGCTCTGTCCGAGGCAGCCCGCAGCCCCGGCCCCTCTCCGAGGCGGGCGGCCGCGCTCCCGGCCCCGCTGCCCCGCGGCCCTGCTGCCCCGCGGCCCGGCGCGGCCCCGGCGCCCTTACCGGTCCCGGCGGCGGCGCTGGGCGGCGGCTCGGCGGCGCGGGGAGCGCGGGCTCCGCCCCGGCAGCGCCGCCCCACGGCGCCCCCTGCCGGCCGGCCGCGGCGCCGCGCCGGGCTCGGGGGCAGGGCGGCGCACGGCGGGGACCCCGCGCTGCGGCCGCGCCGCGCCGGGCCCGGGTCCCTGCGCCGCCCGCGCCGCCGCCCCGGACCCCCGCGGCCCCGGACCCCCGCGGGGACGGGCGGGGCGAAGCGAGGAGGGGCGGGGCGAGGCTGGGATGGGCGAGGCGAGGCGGGCGCAGCGGGCTGTTCGGCCTCCCGGGCGCAGGGGGCGAGGGCGCTGCGCCTGCCGCCGGGGCCGCTCTAGCCCCCCGCCTGCTCTCGCTGGTTCCTGCGCTGACGTCACGGCGGCGCGCACGTGGGCACGGCGGCTGGGCCGGGCCGGAGCCGGTAGCCGGTGCGAGCCGCGGGTCCCGGTGCCGGTCGCCGGGCCATGTTCGCGGAGGAGGAGTGGAAGGACGGGGCGGGCGCCGCCGCCGCCGCCCTGGGCCCGGCTGTGCCGCGGCTCGGCGGCCCCGCGGCGTCACACCGGCCGGTAAGGGGCCCGCGCGCGATCCCGCCCGACGGGGCGGGGGCCGGGGCCGGGGCCGCGGCGCGCTCACCCCCCCGCTGCCCTCCGCAGGCCCCGGCGGGAGCGGCGCGGCGGCGGCGGCGGCTCCTGGCCACCCTGCAGCGCCTGCGGGCGGCGGCTGGGCCGCAGCGGCTTGCGCGGAGACGGGCCTCGAAGCGGCGGGCCGCGGCTGAGGGGCCCCCGAGCGGCCCCGACGAGCCCCGGGCGGAGCCGGAGCCGGAGCGGCAGCCGGAGCGGCAGGCTGGGCAGCGCCGCAGCAAAGGTACTGCCCCGCGCCCCGAGTCGGCGGCTGGCGCCACCCCGCTGGTCTGGGGTGTCCTGCGGGAACCGGGTGGCTTTGGCTGCTGGCAGAAGTACCCGGCGCCCTGGGGGGACCGGGCATTAGGCTAACGGCTGCAGGGTGAAACCTGAGCAGGGCTGGGGAGCCGCTTGCTGCGGCACTGACTTTCCTCTCTGCCTTTCAGATGTGCCTGCTGAGCTGCCTGGGGACAAACCCCCGCCGAGCCCGGAGCGCGTGAAGCCGGAGACGGGGCTGTCAGCCGAGGGGCCAGCACAGAGACTGAGCAGGAAGCAGTGGAGGAACAAACAAAAGAATAAAAGGCGTCAGAAAAATAAGTTCAAAGTGGGGCCTGGACCTGGCGGGGAGAAGCGTCTGGATGCGGAGGCAAGCGTAGAGCCAGGCGCTTTGGAGTTGCCCACTGTGGAAACACTGCCTTCGGAGCGGTCCGAGGCCTTGCGTGCACGGATGGAGGAACGGCTCCTCTCTGCCCGGTTCCGCTACATCAACCAGCAGCTCTACACTTCCAGCAGCCAGGAAGCGGCACAGCTCTTCCAGAATGACCCTGACGCTTTTCAGATCTACCATCGTGGCTTTGCTCAACAGGTGGGGCGATGGCCCGAGAATCCCGTGCATCGCATAGTTCGTTATCTGCGACAGCGGTGAGTGTGGGGCCGAACTAGGAGGCTCTGGAGACCCTAGTCCAAGGCGCAGTCTCCAAGCTGTGGGGACAAACTGAGGCTGTGGGGCACGGGGAAAGCGGTGTTCTCAGTCTGCTCCCCGCTTCTCCCCAGGCCAGCCTCACTGGTAGTGGCAGACTTTGGGTGTGGTGACTGCAAGATTGCAAACGGCGTCAGAAACAAGGTTCACTCTTTCGACCTGGTAGCTCTCAGCCCACTCGTCACCGTGTGTGACATGGCCAAGGTAGGGGGCTGCAATTGTGCGTGTGATAACAGCAGAGGTTACCTTGGGGAGACAAGATACGCACTGTGCAAAGCAAGCACGTGCTTAGACCCAGAGAGGTGCAATAAAGGAGTCGAATGACATATTGGCCTGTATGCGAGGGACGGCAGTTGTGCAGGGAGTTCTCCATGCTTCCTGGGGACTGCAGCGCATGGGCAAAGCGTGCACCCACGCAGACATCACGGCAGCTTGTGGGGGTGGGCTGCATGCTCGTAGCTGCCTGGCAGGTTGCAGGAGGCACACGTGGGGTGGCAAGTTGTGGGGGAGAGAGGCGGGGGGAGGGCTGAGAAAGCGTCTGGGGTTGAAGACAATCCCATGCACGAGAAGAGGGAGCATGTGTTTGTTCTGAAAACTGGGGCACCTCTGCTTGTGGGCTCTCCACAGAAGATGCAGGTTGAATCCAAGAGCCTAGGGAAAGGAGACTCCTGAAGCACAGGGAAAGGGTGCCCCAGGCCTGGGGCTAACCTCCTTGTGCAGGGTTGTCTCTGGTGTTTCACAGGTGCCCTTGGCAGCTGAATCCGTGGATGTTGCAGTATTCTGCCTAGCACTGATGGGCACCAACCTGCAGGAGATCCTAGAAGAGGCAAATCGTGTGCTGAAGCAGGGGTAGGCAGTGACATGCTGGTACTTGGGGCTGGGTACAAGGGTAAAGGAGGCAGAGAAGGGGTTGCTGTGAAGAGCCCTGGAGGCAGGGGCTTGGCCTTGGTTGCAGGCAGTGGGGAGAAGAGGCGCTGGGTGGGAGACAGGCCAGGGCTGTATCTGTGCTGCCACCAATTCCAGGTGCGGTGTTTCCATAGGGGCACCCTGATGATGGCTGAAGTCGCCAGCCGCTTTGAAGACCTCCGAGCCTTTGTGAATTCTATGGCTCATCTGGGCTTCAAGTCTGTCTCCAAGGTGTGTCCTCAGAAGAGGCCCTGTGTGGGGATGGCGTGGGGACAGGGCTGGCAGGAGATGCAGGGCTGGGGCAGGGGTGTGGGGATGGCATGGGGATGGGGCTGGCAGGGCACACAGGACTGGGGCAGGGGTGTGGGGATGGGTGCTGGCAGGGGACATGGGTCAGGGATGTGGGGATAGTGTGGGGACAGTAGTCGGGAGGGGACATGGGGGTGGGGCAGGGGGTGTGGGGATGGTGTGGGGACATGGCTGGGTCGTGGGGACAGTGACCAGCAGGGGACACGGGGCTGGGGGTGTGGGGATGGTGTGGGGTGGGGGGCTGGCAGAGGACATGGGGCTGGGGCAGGGGGTGTGGGGATGGTGCGGGGCCGCGGGCCGGCAGGGGACACAGGGCTGGGGCAGGGAATGTGGGGATGGCGTGGGGCTGGGGGCCGGCAGGGGACACGGGGCTGGGGCAGGGGGTGTGGGGATGGCGTGGGGCCGGGGGTCGGCAGGGGACACGGGGCCGGGCAGTGGGTGTGGGGATGGTGCGGGGCCGGGGGCTGGGGGCCGGGGTGTGTGCACGGGTGCCGGCAGGGGACACGGGGTCGGGGTGTGGGGACGGGGGCCGGCAGGGGACACGGGGCCGGGCAGGGGGTGTGGGGACGGCGTGGGGACGGGGGCCGGCAGGGGACACGGGACCGGGCAGGTGGTGTGGGGACGGGTGCCGGCAGGGGACAGGGGGCCGGGGCAGGTGGTGTGGGGACGGGTGCCGGCAGGGGACACGGGGCCGGGGTGTGGGGACGGGGGCCGGCAGGGGACACGGGGCTGAGGCTGGCCTGCAGTGGCGGGACGTGGGAGCGGGCCCGGAGCGCAGGTCCGGAGCGGCGGCGCCCCGCTCACGGTGGGGTTTCTTGCAGGACGTGTCGAGCCCGTTCTTTTTCCTGCTGGAGTTCTCCAAGACGGGCCCGCCCCGCCGCCGCCCCGGGCCCGGCCTCCGCCTCCGGGCCTGCCTCTACAAGCGGCGCTGAGCGGCCGCGGCGCGCCCGCGCGCTTCCCAATAAAGCCTCGCGTCCCCGCCCGCCCCCCGCCTCGCGGCACCTCCGGGCTGAGGGTCTCGGGTGCGCACGCGCGGGGGCTGGGGCGCGCATGCGCGCGGGGCGGTCGGGGGGGGGACTCCCGGCGGACTGCCCCGGAGGGGGCCGCGGGGCGCAGGCGCGGGGCGGGGCGCGGCGGCGCGTGCGCAGTGCGCGCGGGGCCTGCGCGGCGGCGGCGGCGGCGGCGTTTCCTGCCGGGGGATGTCGGGGCCGGGCGGCCCGGGCCCCGGCGGGGGGAAGCTGGACATCAACCGCGCCGGCGTGGCCGAGCTCGAGGGCGCGCTCAGCGGCATCGGCCGCCGCCGCGCCCGCGGCATCGTGCGCAAGAGAGAGGTGCGGGCGGGGGCGGCCCGGCTTCCCGGGGCCGCGGGCGGGGGGCGGCGGCGGCGAGGGGCCGTGGGGGGGGGGCTGCCGGACCCGGACCGGGGGGCGGGGGGCGCCGGGCCGCCCCGGCCGTGCCCGGGGGAAGCGGCGCCGGTACCGGCGGCGGGGCGGCCCGTGCCTCGGTGTCCTGCCCGCCCAGGGACACGGCGACATCAGCGCGGCGTTTGGCGGAGGCTGCGCGAGTGCCGCGGCTGCGAGCGGGGAGGAGGAAGGGCAGCGCGTGTCGGCCTCCTCGGCGCTGCCCGGCGCGGGCGCGCCTGGAAACGGGGCAGCCTGCTCGTTTTTGGGGCCTTCCCCGCCTCGCTGGGCGAGCAGCACCTCCGCTGCGCGGCGCCTGCGGAGCGAGGCCTCGGCTGCTGCGCGCAGGGCCTTGTGCCGGCCACGCTCGGGAGCGGCTGGAGGAGCCTTTCTGTTCCCACCCCGGGTAAACAGCTCCCGTCGAGGTCTGCAAGCTGTCACGGGAAGAACGAGGGCAGGTACCTCCCCGCACGGGAGCCTCCCGGAGCAGGCGAGGCGAGGTCGGAGTTCTCCTGCGGGAGTGCTTCCCTTCAGCCAGGCCAGCCTCAATCTTTAGGTTCCCTGGGGGACTCAAAGATCTGGGATTTAGGGGAGAGTTTTCAGGGGCTGGTGGCAGATGATGATGTTGCTTGTTAAGGGCAGGAAAAATGAGTTTGTGCATGGAATTAGCAGGAGCACGAAAGGGTGGGAGCCCATCTGGCGTGGTCACAATAGGTTGCCGCTTGCCCGTGATTGACTGTTCGACTCTATCATTTGGAAATGACAGAGTAGGAGAAAAGCCTGAGCGTACTAGTCACTTGCAGGATGACTGTGAGCTGCCAGCATGACACAGCTACGGGAAAGGTAAATATGATCTCAGGCTGTGTCTGTCATGGCGCTTTTAGTAGAGGCAGGGAGATTAATGTCATTTTTATGCCCTTAATGCCATAACGAAGCTGAAGCTGGAAGAGGCTGAAATACAGTCTCCTTGTTCAGGTAGGAGTTGACAGAGGAGAGAGACAGGAGAGAGCAGGGGAGTGGAAGACAAGAAGAGGTTGACTTTTTTTGGCTTGGAAAAGAGGAGGCTGAGAGGGGCAGGGTCACTGGCTATAAATACAGCTGGAATGTAAACAACACGGAGGCAGAAGAGTAAGAGCCATTTAAACGAAAGGATAGTGTTGATTTAAAAAACAGGTGAGAATGAACTTGTAGAAATAAAATTCAGTATTAGAGCATTGGCTTGGGCAAAAAGCACTTATTGAGAGTAAGTAGCAGAACTGACTTAAAATGATGCAAAGGAATTCGAAAGGATGATAGGAACCTTGACTTGGCCTTGACATCTATGTTAGGTGGGAAGGAAGGATGCTTTCCCCCGGGATCATGTTCCCTTTGTAACAGTCCAACTGTTCCCACTGTTTCTGGGCCCTTATATGTAGACAGATTCATGGCAGAAGCCAACGTATGGTGTAGGTAGGATCTGCTGTAAGTGGTTCTGGGTGTCTGTGGGGCTGAGCGTTAATGCTTGACCTGGTGTTTCGCTGGGTAATAGGTGCCTTGCACACACGTGTGCATGTGCATGCGCTCGCATGGCAGGAGGTGGGGGCTGGTTTCTTCCCTGGAACTGCAGACAAGGGAGATGAGCTGTGTGGACCACTGATGGCTCCCAGTCTTGGGACTAGTTAGCTGGAAGCCACAGTTCTCCTTTCTGAGCTTTTAGCTTTTCCTTTGAGGCACCGTTCCCTTTGGTAGCAACAGCTTTAGTGTTATTGCCCTTTCCTTACAGGCGTATGTGGCTAGGCACTGTAGTTGTTGCTCAGGACGGGGAAGGTTTGTAGAAACATTTATGGAGGATTACAAGGGAAAGGCTGTTTTGGGCAAAAGGTGTTCCTTAACTTTGATGGGAACAGTAGTGAGGACTTGAGCCCTGCTGTGACACCCCCAACACACGCACACACCACCAAATACTAAAGGGAGCCTGTGGCTGTAATTGTAGTATAGGCTGATAGGTCTCAGATCACCTGTCAGGTAACAGAGTCTATCTGAAGAGGATATGAGCACGCTTGGTCCTGCCTTGAGGCTGATCCCTGGGTCATCCAGCTCCGTATTGAATCTTGCTTCTCCTCTGACAGGAACTGAAGGGCTTCAACTCACTCGATGATCTTCTTCATGTCAAAGGCATCACCACCCGCATCTTGGAGCTGAACAGTCAGCGGATGACTTGCAGAAGAAGGCCAAGCAGTGAGGAAGCTGCTAGGGTGAGCCTTGGTCTGCAGGGGGACAGTCCCAAAGTTCCTGTGCCTCAGGTAGGAAAAGAAAGGTAGAGTCCCCCTTCCCGCCTGATTTGGAGGTAGTCCTCCCTCCGGCAATGCAGGAATTAGGGAGAGGTCTTTTGTGTTGGGAGATGTGGCGGCTGATAGAGGGGCAGAGGAAGTTTACTGGAAAAGAGACATCTCTGCTTTGGCCTCTGGAACAAGGAGGCTAAAAAAAGACATTTAAAAAGTCAAGTGATCTGTCTATGATTTCCCTGTAAGACGGCAGTCTGCTTAGGAGGAGCATGCTGACCAGTGGAGGCTGAGATACTAAGGGCCCAGCTGGCTCTGTGGCCTCAACGCACGTGGTGTCCCGCCATAGGGCGCGGTGGCCCTTGAATGTAGAGCACTGCCTGGAGCTGCTCTGGCTGCTTTGATGCATCTGCCCCAAAGTCTGATGTGTCTGCCCCCAAATCCCTAATAGAAACAATGACCTGGCCCCGGAGGATAGTCATGGCTTCCAGAGGTCTCCCCACCCCAGAGCTGCTACCCGTCTGTAGGTCTCCTGCAGAACGGCTTTTAGTGTTTAAGTTCCACTAAAGTTCCAGAACTGGGTGTGGAGAGAAATTCTTCCCCTAAATTGACAGCTGAGGAGGCTGGAGAGCCCATTTCTCTTGCCAAGTTCTCTACCCTGTTGTCTGCCTTGTCTGAGAAGAGCAGTGGCCAGCACGCTGCCTGCTTGGGCTGGCACGCATCCAGCTTGGCTCTGGGGACTCCTTCAGGAAGTGCATCTTCCTGCTGCTGGTGTCTGTGGGGCTGAGGAAATTCGTGCACCTGGGGGAAGCTCTGCCCTGCTCAGCTCTTGAGCATGCTGTGTAGGCAGAGGAAGGTGGTTAGGTGAGAGTGAAAGGTGTTTTACTGCCTGAGAGATACCGGTGCCTGTTCAGGATACCCCTGTGCTGCTTCAGTACGATGGTCCCACGGTTTGTGACCAGCCAGGACCTAGATCTGACCCCCCAGCTCTGGATGCTAGAAGAGATGCTTCAGAAACCTGGGCTCGATGCTCCCTCCCCAAAAGACGTATGCAGATAGGGCTGTTGTTTCATGCCTTCCCATCTGGCCACTTCCTCTCTGCCCAAGAGTCCAACCCTGTTTCAAGCCCGCCTGCGGAACAGGGTCCAGTCCAGCTGGATGGTGCGAGGAGATGAGCAGTCTATCTCTGATCTGGGGAATCTGCCCAGGGCTAGACACTGGCGTGCACTGGGGCCCTGGTTTTGAATGTAAATAAATCCAGTCCTGACCGCACTAATTGCTGCACTGCTTGGTAGGAGCCATTCAGAGTACCAAGCTTTTTCTTCACCTGGATGTATTTCTGTGCTGTGACCAAATCATCTCTCCGTTTCTTTTCCTCTCCTTCTGTAAGGTGTTTCCTCCAGCCTTTCAACCATTTGGGGGAGAGGGCTTAGCAATATCTTCAGCTTTTCAGCATTCTCTTAAAAATGTGAATTGGGCATTACAGGACTCCGCTGTGCAGGGTAGCACAGGGGGTAGTATTGATTTCTTTTTTGCCCTTCTTCTCAGCCTGAAGCCTGTGCCGAGTGCAGCCTCTCAACTCTTTTCAGTTATTGCTTTACAGGATACGCAGTCCCTGATGCCTTGCTGGACCTGCTTTCCTTGTTCTTAGATGGAGGACGTTGCCTCTGGCTATATTGAAATGTATTTCGTTTGAGTGAGCCCAGCTTACCAAGTGATGCAGACCACAGTGTGTGACTGTCCTGTCCTTGTTACCTACCTGAATGTCAACCTCAAAATTTAGTCAGAAAAGATCTTACTCACTTCCAGATTATGAATAAAGCAAGTGTTGTCTAGTGGGTTTTTTTTTTATGGGTCTGCACTAGGCCCCCCCACTAGAAAATCTTCAGTTCCCCAGTAACAGGTACATTTTGAGATCTGTTAACTGGCCCTTTGCTGATTCAACACGTTTCATCCAACAACCCTTTTGAGGCTGTGTGTGTGTGAGTTCGTCACATCTGTGTAATTGCTTTTGTTAACCTAATGTAACGCTTGAAGGAATAAAATCAGCTTTATTTGAAAAGACCTATTTTCATAAAGCCTCATCAACTGGTACAAAGAACGTTCCTGTCATTTGGCTTTTACCAGTTGAATCCTGCACCAGCTTTTCCATTAGCAGATGTTAGGCTATGTAAAGACTTGGTTTGCTCTTGCCTTCCTCAGTTTGGTCACAACTTTTGCACTCTCCCAGTCTTTGCGATTTCTCCTGTGTTCCAAGATTTATTAAAAATTAAGAGATCTGGGCTAGTGGTCTACTTGTACTGTTTTCTAGGACTTTTTGGTGCAAATTATCCTGGCCTGCTGATTAAAGGTACTTTACTGGTATACTGGAAAATATTTCCTCACTCTCATGTGATACAAGGACATTGTTCTGTTTCTTCTAAGTAGTTACAGAATGCTTCTGCTTTTTTGCATTGTTATTCACAGTGCTGCTTTCTTTGGGGAATAAGGGTCCAGGTGGCCTTAGGTGGGGATGTGGTACTTGTTCCCTCTCCGGTAAACTTTACTCCTGGTCAGATTGGCCGGAGGGCTAGGACCTTTGTGAAGTGATCTTCATGCTGTAGTGAAGGCTGCAACGCAGCATGGGCTAGTCCTCCTTATTGGTGCCAGGACCTCTCCCAGGGACTGCAGCTTGCACTGGGGCCCACATATAGCAGCTTTGTCCCCTGCTTTGCTAAGCATAGGGAAGAGTGCTGTTCCCAGCTCCAGGTAGGGAAATGGTTCAGTGTGGAGATGAAGAGGTAGAGCACAACCAGATGTGGACTGATGGGCAGTGCTGGTGCTGGGGGATTTGGTACCGTTCAGTGGCTCTGGCGCTCCCGTAGCGTTTCCTGCTCAGCTGCAGAATTGTTGGATGCCACATAGTTGGGTCGTGTGTCAGCGTGCCTCCCTGGGAGCTGGGAAGTGTCCTGTCTCCAGAGCTTTCTTGGCTGTAGCTGCCCCAGGCCCTGGAGAGCACCTTGGCTCAGTAGTCTGCTCCCCTCTTCCCATCTTTGGCTCTGCTAAGCTCATCACTCCCTCTTTGGGACTGCGGAGGAGAGCCCTCGTGTTCCTCAGACCATTGCTCTGCCTGGCAGTCCCCTTGGCTCGCCAGTGCGTCCCCTAGCTTGGGACCCCGGGGTGTTCTGAGAGCTGGGGGGCAGAGCTGCAGCAGACAGACCTGACCCTGCATCTCCCTGTGTTGTAGGTGCTGGCTGAGGAGGAGGAGGACGTATCGGCCCCCTGGGAGCCAGAGCGCTCTGGGAAAGGGAGCCCGGGGTCAGGACCAGAGGCTGATGGCTCCCCTGAGCAAGGGGCGCAGGAGTCGGTCAGCTCCAGAGCCCATGGGGAGCAGCAGGAGGAGGAGGAAGAGGAGGAGGAGGAGGAGGGGAGCTGCTACAGCGAGGAAGGGGAGGATGGCAGTGATGTCTACTTCTATTACACCATTGGTGAGCGCTGGATAGACTACCTGCAGCGGACAGAAGAGGGTGGACTCCTCCGCCATGTGCGGCCCAAGGTAACCTCTCTGGGATTGCTGTCCTGGGCAAGGGCTTCGCCCCGAACGGCGGGGCTCCCCGTGTGGTTGGTGGGTTTCCCCAGCAGGAGCTGCAGGGCAGAGCCTGATCGGGGCGGCAGGAGTCTCTGCTGAGGGGATCAGGCTGAGACCGTGGGGAGGTTTCTACAGCATGTGGGCGTTGCGGTGAGAAGCCTTAGCCAGCCCTGAGCATGAGGCTACAGCTGGTGCCAGGGAGCAGTCACTGGAGGAGAACAGATCCCAGCTTCCTACCTGGGCTGGGAGCAGCCCCATGATCACCTTCTCGTGGCTGCGAGCGCTGGCTAGTAGCCGTCCCGCTGTAGTCACGGTTGCTGTTAACCTTGTGCTGCTTGCCTGGGGTTAGGGGACTGTCATTCTCTTTGCGGCCATGTCAGGGCACAGTCTGCCAGGCATCCTGTCACAGCTGGGAAGTGTAGCGTGGTGTGGTGCTGAGCAGGTCCAGGGCCTGGCTTTAGGACTCGTTTGTCAGGAGACTTCAGCGTGCCACGTTCCCTGCTCAGGCTGCAGAGCTGCCTGCTCCGTGCTGGGTTACGCCTAGGGAAAGGCCAAGCTGGTCTACTGATAGGTTTCCTCAGCCCGTTTTTGTCCCTGTACACCTGCTTTGCTGACTTTTCCCCGTCAGGTGTGATACTCCCCTCGGAAGGGCCAAGTTCCATTTCTCCCCCAAGAAGTTACCGCTTGTGCCAGCTCTAGAGCTCAGGCGTCCTTCAGCTTCCCTCTGCGGATCCTCAATACGAGCATGGGCTTGGAAGAGTCCCTAGACTTGGTCTCCTGCTCTGTCACTTCTGCTAGAAAATAGGTGACCCAGGATGTATGCAGAGGGCTGTGCTCCACCCTGCTTTGTGTGTACAGAGGGCTGTGCTCCACCCTTGCTCTTCCCCTTGCAGATGAAGCGGAAGTCGGAGAATGGCCTGGATGGCAGGGCCCTCTCCCCTGGCAAGAAGCTGTGCAAAGGCTCCGAGTACAGCAGGTAAAACGAGGCTTCTGCATAGTGAGCTACAAACTGATCTGGCTCTGGGAAGTGGGGAGGCCTTCTCTTACCCATCTCATCCCTCCGTCATCTAGGCAACCTGCTGTAATGCAGGTTGGGGTGAAGGGACTGCGTTTGTAGCTGTGGTCCCCATGGGAGCGATGGGCCAAGAGGTTAGCTGGGGGAAGTTTGTGATTTGTAGCTTGTACGGACCTTGGTTCTGAGAACTGTTGGCATGGCATGGCCCAAAGTAGCGCTGGCATGTCTCACCTTTGCTCTGGTATCTCCTTGGCTGTGGCCCAGGACCCTGGGTGCCTGCATGCCCAGTCCCACCACGACCTTCGGGGACCTGCGCAACGCTAAACCAGGTCAGGCCCGGCGCCGTCGCATCCCCTCTGTAGCCCCCCCACCTGAGCTGCAGGACTGGCTTCGCACCTTCCAGGTAGGCACGTGAACCTTGCCGAAGGGCTCATCTTGGAGGGCACTGAAAGGTTCTGTGTTTGAAAGGCAGGCGGGGCACAAGGGAGGTGAAGCCCTAGGCAGTCTGGCTGCCTGGGACCAATCATGGGCAGGAGGTGGGGTCCCACAATGGATTTTAGCAAGTTTTTGCCTCAGCTAAAGAGGCGCAGAAAAGGTGTTAGCCCACCTCTGATTCCCACAGGGCGGAATACCCTCCGTCCTGGGATAGCGTTGTCTTGTCCACCACCGCAGAGCACCTGTGTTCCATCCCATGTGGCTGGTGGAGCTCCCAGCACCATCCGTTTGTATCTGCAGCTCCTCTTTGTCTTGGGGTCTAGGCAGGGGATCCCTGGCCTGCTCCAGAGGTTTGGCTAGCCTGTCCTCCTCTTCTGCAGCCCAGGTGGGCTGGCTGGTGTCTCTGCTGGGCTTTGGGGGGCGTAGGCACCACACGGAGTGGCAGAGGAGGCTGTGAGGGCCTGCAATGTGTGCAGGCATCGTGACTGATGTGCCCCTGTCCTCAGCGGTGGAGTGGCCCAGAGAAGCTGCTTGCTCTGGATGAGCTCATTGATCGCTGCGAGCCCTCCCAAATCAAGTACATGATGCAGGTCATTGAGCCACAGTTCCAGAGAGACTTCATTTCCCTGCTGCCCAAAGAGGTGAGTCAGGGCAAGGGACATGGTGCAGCAGCCCTGGTGCTGCTCATAATTACCAGCCGTAGGGGCCTACTGTTACCGTGTGACTTGGCTTCCCTTCCCGCAGCTGGCACTCTACGTCCTCTCATTCCTGGAGCCTCGGGACTTGCTCCGTGCTGCTCAGACCTGCCGCTACTGGAGAGTCTTGGCTGAAGATAACCTGCTTTGGAGAGAGAAATGCCGTGAAGAAGGTAAAGATCCATACCTCTGTGGTATGTGGCACATCGTGACTGGGATCTGCAGTGGGGTAGCCCACAGCTCTCACAGCTGTGCAGCATCTTAGCTCCCTCGCTAGGCTAAGGGCAGGGAACCACCCCTGTACTGTGGCAGAGTCTGCATCCTGCTGTGTCCTCCTCCCACAGGCATAGAGGAGCCCTTGAACCTGCGGAAGCGGCGCCTGCTGAGCCCTGGCTTCATGTACAGCCCCTGGAAATTCGCGTTCATGCGGCAGCACAAAATCGACATGAATTGGCGCAGCGGGGAGCTCAAAGCCCCCAAGGTGGGTGCCTTCAGAAGCCCTTGCAGAGCAGCGCAGGCCCTAGAGATTTGACGTGTAGGAAGCCAGTCCAGGAAGGAAGTAGCAGAGAAATATCCATGGCCAATAGGGTGGGAACAGCACTAAGAAGCTTAAAAGTGCCTCGGAAAAGATTCCCATGTCTGGCCTGTCTTTCTCAGTCACAGGCCAGAGACATTCACCCAGAAGTATTTGAACTTTAGCTTCCTTGAAGCTGGAGGTCCTGCCAGCTGCCCGCGACTCCTGTCCCTTTCCACAGCAAGTGTATGCACAGCGCGGCTCATTTGAAACTTTTCCATGGGCTGCAGCTGGCAGCACGGCTGATCTCAGGCATTGCCACAGTGGGTGGCACTGGACTTCAGCTCTGCCAGGATCCCTAAGTGAAAGGGTCACCCTGAACCTCAGGGCAGGGGATTTATTTGCATCCGCTACCTCTCTGAGCATCCACGGCAGGGCTGTAACCACCCTTGCCATCCAGGCAGCGGTGCAGCCTTTCTGAGGGTCAGCCAGGCCTTGGCCCTGGTACATCCTATAACAGCAGCTCTTAGAGTGTGGTGCTGGTTCTGCTTCTCCCTGACCAGGGTCCCTTCCTGCCCCTCATTCCTGGATAGAGCAGAGCTCCAGCCACCCCTTCTCCCTCACAGCCTCTCAGGTTTCAGTCTCAGTTCTAGCTGCTTTCCATATCCAGAGATTTTCTTCCAGACCCCTGGAGTTTGCAGGCCATTTTCCGAGTCCCTGCCTCTGCAGCACCTCGGGTGAGCTGTGGTGCCCTGTGCCGTGCAGTCCCTGCGGGGCTGCATCGCCGAGCAGCAGGTTGGCACCAGGTGACCCCTTCCTGAGGCCCCGAACACCCTGGTCTCTGCGCCCACCATGAGCAGAGCTCTCCAGGGCGCTGCCCGCAGGGACGCCTGTCCTGTCCCTTCCCCTTGCTGAGGGGAGGTTGAATACGTTCCCTGCAAATGGCAGCTCTTGGCTTGTTTTCACACTGAGTTGCCGCTTGCCCTCATGCTGCCCGTCCTTGTGGCTTGGCCAGGTCTCTCTGACGTGCCTCCGTGTTGCCTGGGGTCCTGCCTAACCCATCTGATCTCTGCCTGCCTGCAGATGTTGCTCTGTCATTTCCCCCCTTCTCTGCCCCCATTTCACATTTGAGTGTGTTGAGAAGGTGGACGCTAATGCAGAGCTGTGTGGGCATTGCTTGCCTTCCACCATGAGGAAAATGGAGCTGGTAGTCCTAAATGTGATCTTTCTCCTGGCCAGCCAGTTTCTGATCTGAGACAGAATGTCAGCTCTGACCTCAAAAGCTTGTGCAGCCTTAATAGCCCCAAAGTCCAGTCCATGTTTCGGAATTCCCTTGTGGCTCGTTCTCCCCTAGCAGTAACCTCCAAATGCCCCCTTTGGCCCTTCCATAGCTGCTGCCCAGCTGAGAAGCTGCAGGGAGGTGCCAGTCGTTACAAGGAGCGATCTGTTCTTCCTCCCTCCCACCCCCGCAGCTGCTGCTGCCCCATGCTCCTGCAGTCGCCACAGCAGCTATCGGGATGGGGTTGGCATTTTCCCAGCTTCTTAAGAGAAGCTCTAAGTGGTTCAAAGTACACTCCTCAGAGGCTCCTGCCAGAGCTGCTTGTGCAACACTTTCCTCAGAGTCTGTTTTGAGGTGTCCCTGGGGGGGATAAGGTAGGGCTACCCCAGAGAGAAGCTCGTATTTCCAGGGTTGTCTCAATGTGGCAGTTTCCCTGGCTGTGCCCTGGTGGTTCTTCAACATCAGGGGCTCTGAGTAGCCAACAGCTCCCTTCTTATTATGCTGTTCTCTGCACAGGTGCTGAAGGGACACGATGACCATGTCATTACCTGCCTGCAGTTCTGTGGCAACCGGATAGTCAGTGGCTCAGATGACAATACGCTCAAAGTGTGGTCAGCTGTCACTGGAGAGGTGAGCTGTTGTCCAGAGTTACGTTATAAGGCTGCTGCACTGGTGCACTGAGAGCTGTGCTGCTCCTCTGTAGTGCCGCAGGGATGGGTAGAGGTGTGACAGGGGTCATGGCCTTTTAGGTGGGTTTGTCTTGCCTCTGGCAAAGCGTAGCTGAGGAGAGGATTTGACAGTTCTCATAACCGCAGGAGTGATTGGGAAGAGCTGTCTTAAGCTAGAGGCCAGGGTGGGTGCAGTAACAAATGAGCAGGAGCTGGCCACGTGTGTGTTTCCACTGGAAGTCAGCAAGTGTGGATCACCATCCTGGAGATCCAGAAAGGGCAAGAAACTCCATTGGTTTTAGGATAGCAAGCGATCGTTATGAGAAGGCTCTGTTGTGGGTTCCTGAGTTTGCAGGGACAGGGATTGCTGACCTGAAGAGCCTTGCCGGTCCCCTGTCCAGAGAAAGTCCTACACTTTGCTTTTCCTTCTTGCTGTGGTGTTCAGCCGTTCTCAAACCAGCATCTCATTGCGTTGTTCTTGGCAGTGTGTGCAGACACTGGTTGGCCACACAGGGGGTGTCTGGTCCTCCCAGATGAGGGACAGCATTGTCATCAGCGGCTCTACAGACCGGACGCTCAAAGTGTGGAACGCAGACACGGGAGAATGCGTGCACACGCTGTATGGGCACACGTCCACAGTGCGCTGCATGCATTTGCATGGAAACAGGTATGGGGGGCCTGGGCTGGTGGGTGGTGTGGGATTTGGGGCAGGTGAAGGTGCAGAGGTGTTTGGGGCCTGGGCTGGTGGGTGGTGTGGGATTTGGGGCAGGTGAAGGTGCAGAGATGTTCAGGGCTCGGGCTGATCTGTAGCTGAAAGATGCTGTGTGGGATTAAGTGTCCATGGGAGAATAAACTGGGGCTACCCAGCGGGAAGCTGCTGTTTCCAGGTTTGTCTCAGTTGGGTGAGATCTGGAGCTGGCACAATCAGGCTCCAAGCGCACCCTTGCCCATAGGGTTGTGAGTGGCTCACGGGACGCCACGCTGCGCCTCTGGGACATCGAGACTGGGCAATGCCTGCATGTGCTGATGGGCCATGTGGCCGCTGTGCGCTGCGTGCAGTACGATGGGCACAAGGTGGTGAGCGGCGCATATGACTACACAGTGAAAGTGTGGGACCCTGAGAGCGAGAGCTGCACTCATACGCTGCAGGGACACACAAACCGCGTCTATTCCCTGCAGGTAAGATCCTGGCTACCCTTTCCCTCCCGCTCATATGCTACAGAGACACAAAAGCCATGTCTGTTCCTGCAAGTGAGAGGCTGTCTCCACCCCCACCCCACCCCACCCCACCCCACGCACATGTTGCGGGGAAACACAGGCCGTGTCTGTTCCCTGCAGGTGAGACGCTGTCTTCCCTCCCCCTTCCCCCTGGCCCCTCACATGCACCTGCACTGCAGGGACCCACAAACCATGTCTGTTCCCTGGAAGGGAGACAAACGCGCGCTCTGATTAGCCAGATGCTACATGAGCACATCACTTAATCTACTCTGCCCTAAATCCCTGGTACGATCCTGCCAAGAACGCTCCTCCCCTTGCCGGGCAGGCTGTGCTGACCTGCATCTCTCTGGGCAGTTTGATGGGACACACATCGTGAGTGGCTCTCTGGACACGTCAATTCGAGTGTGGGATGTAGAGAGTGGAAATTGCCTACACACTCTTATGGGACATCAGTCACTCACGAGTGGCATGGAGTTACGTGACAACATCCTGGTATCTGGCAACGCTGACTCCACAGTCAAGATCTGGGATATCAAGACGGGCCAGTGCCTGCAAACGCTGCAGGGTGAGTGCAGGGGGATGGAACAACTGCCCCTCACAGTGGGCGTTGGAGAGGGGTAGCGTTGTTTCTAGCTGCCAGATAGGGCAGTGGGCACGACAGATGATGCCCAGGTGTGGCAAAACCAGGCAGTGGGTGTTGCTGAAGAGCCTGGGATTGGAGATGGGAGCATAGGATGGCTAACAGATATCCTCTGCCTCCAGGGCCCAGCAAGCACCAGAGTGCCGTGACCTGCCTACAGTTCAGCTCCAAGTTTGTGGTAACCAGCTCAGATGATGGTACTGTCAAGCTCTGGGACCTCAAGACGGGCGAGTTTGTGCGCAACCTGGTCGCATTAGAGAGCGGGGGCAGTGGGGGTGTAGTGTGGCGAATCCGCGCCTCCAACACCAAGCTCGTGTGTGCGGTGGGCAGCCGCAATGGCACAGAGGAGACCAAGCTGCTGGTGCTGGACTTCGATGTGGACCTGAAATGAACCTGGCCAGTCCAGGCTGGGACGGAGGGTCCCGCGGGCTGGGCATAGCAGCTGGTCTTGGTGGGGCTGGCCCCGGAGCAGGCACTAGCTCCCCGCGGGCTGTAAATACTGTATGCAGCTGTCTGGGCCTTATTTATATATGTGTGAACTCCCTGTGGGGAGCCTGCGCCCGGCTAGGGCATTGTACAGAGGAAGCAGCATGTTTTATACACACTAATATATCAATTTATTTCTGTACCTGGGGCCTGCTTCTCCACCCCTACTGTTCTGTGAGCCCTCCCTGCCTGGAGCTTGTTGGCAGCTGCAGGCTATCCTGTTTGAAGCGGAGAGGGAGCAGGCTTTCCCTTAGTCACTGACCCCAGAGACCAGCTTTCTTCTAGGACATACATGCCCTTTCCTGGTGGAGGGCCCTCTGCCTAGAGTCCCCCCCCGCGGACTCCAGCTTCTCCTTTATTTTGGGCATGGCAGCCGGCTGACAATGTGCACGCGGCGCTGTGCGCACAGGGCTGGGGAGCTCTCGCACGGCAGTACCACGTGCAGCACAGCCCGGTGGCTGGCCAGGCGTGCGGGCTCATGAAGCTGTCCTAGGAAGACGGGGCAGCGATACCGTGTCTGGGAGGGAGCAGTGCTGTGAGCTGCCGAAGGTTTTTCCTTCTGCACTGCCCTGATCCAGATGGGGGGAAGCAGACAGGGCTGGGCAGAGCAAGCGTCTCGCAGTGCCGCTGAGCGTGTGTCCCGCATTGCATCGCGTACCTCCAGGCCTGTCAGGAACAAACCTGTCCCGGGGGGTGCAGCGGGAGGCAACAGGCTGGGCAGCACCTGGAAGTGAGCAGCAGGGAGATGAGCCATGGCCTGAGCTCTGCTGCGGAGGTGCATATGCCCGCGATAGGGAGGGTGGCACTACCTGCTGGTCCAGCTGGTACTGGTCCAGCTCTTGCTTCTCTGCCAGGGCTGCTTCCTGGAGTAGTGCCAGCGGGAGGCGGCGCGGGTGCTGGAATGCAGAGAGGTGATAAAGCGGCACGGGCTGTCCTCCCATTGCGTCCAGGTAGCTGCACAGCAGCTGGCAGCGACTCTGTAGTGTTTCCAGCCACTTGCTTGGGACCCGTGGCCCTGCGGGAGCATAGTGTAGCCACAGCTGTGGCAGACGTCCTTGTTGCAGTGCCGGTAGGATAGCAGTACACCGGGGTGACTGGCAGACCCCACCCTTCAGGCGCTCCTGCACACAGCTGAGATCCCTTTCCACCTGGTGCAGTAGAGCCAGGAAACTTCCACGCTCCTCTAGCAGGAACTGATGCAAAGGTCCAGGTTTGGGCTGGGATTGTCCTTGTGGGAGATTACTTCTGCCTCCTACCTCCCATCCTTGCATCTGTAGGTCCTGTTGCAGCCCTGCTATCAGTGCTAGGCCCTGTTCTGCAAACTGCCTCAGGGCCTCCTGCTGCTGGCTGGCTGGGAGCCGACAGGGCTGCCAGACCTGCTGGGAACGGAGAAGATCGGAGAACATGGCACGGCTCTGGACTGCTAGCAGCTCTTCCTGCAAGCCCTGGACCGTGCCACAGGAGGCTGGCTCTGCTGGGCTGGGGAGCTGCTGGATGCACCTCTGGATCTCTGAAGTCACCTCATCCTCGGACAGACCTGGAGGCAGACAGGCACAGCTTATGGCCCTGTGTTTTCCCTCCAGCCTGCAGATGATGTCCCACACTGTCACTCTGCTGTAAAGGGGCACTGTTCCTAGGAAGGTGTACATTTTCCCAGCCTTCCCTTTCCCCAAATATGTGTGCTGCCGAGCTTCTCTGGGTAAAGTGCATGTTCTTACCTGTGCTGCAGCAGCCCTGGAGACAGGTAAGGAGGCTCTGAATCCCAGGGCCTGGCAGGAGTTGGGGTGCAGTGTCCAGGCACTCCTGAGCCAGGCTCTGTACAGCTGCTGCATCTCCTCCATCCAGAATGTGACCTCCATAAAGAATTGACCCTGAAATAAGGAGGGGCTGTCACTTGCCCAGCTGGTTTGTAACATCCTATGCCCGGTCTTCCCAGCTCCTGGCAAGAGCTCCTGAAGGTGCAGTTGATGCTGGGTGATGATGGAGCTGGGAGTGCAGCAGTGGTTATGCTGGTGGATCTTGGCAGGGGGGAGGGAATTCCCTTGCTGCCAGTGTGCAGGGTCCTGCTCCTTCTGGGAGCCCTATGGCACTGCCCTACCTGTCAGCACCTTCAGGGCCTCTCTGGGTTGGAAAGCAGGTGCAGGAGGTGCTCCTGGGCCCGCAAACCAGCAAAGAGCTCGCTCTCGGTCCTGGGGGGAGAGCAGTCATGCGACCGCATCAGGGCAGCCTGCAGCCAGCGCGGGGTCGCACCGGGGGAGCAGCGTTGCCCTCAGCGCCCCCGACTCACCATCGGTAGCGTGCTGCCTGCAGGCGCTGGCTGTAGTGCTGGCGGTGCAGCAGCGCAGCGTGCAGCACCGGAAGCGCCAGGCCGTGCCTCCGCGGCCCTGACCGTGCCTGCTGGCTCAGCACCTTGCTGTAGGTGCGCAACAGGAGCGCCTTCAGGTCCAGCGGTGTCTCGCAGAAGAGGGCAAGCGCGTGCTGGCGCAGCAGGCCTGGGGGGCGTAGGCTGTCAGTCCTGCCTCTCCCCCTGCCCTTGGGGCCCCAGGCAGGGACGGTGCGCGGAGGCAGGACTGCGATGGTACCGTGGCCTCCAGGGTTGCTGTACCTCCAGGGGCCTGCAATGTTTCCTCCCCCTGCCCCCCTGCAGCAGTGTAGGGTTAAGGACTGGGGCGGCGTCCAGGCATGCAGGTCCCTTTCCACCATACCCAGGAGAATGAGTGACACCTCGATTCCTCAACCTCTATTCCAGTCAGAGCTACACCAAGCCACCTGGACATGCCAACTTTACCGACTGCTGTAGAAAGGCATCGCCATTAATAGAACGGCGGCACTCAGCCGCACACCTGGTATAGCACGTGGGTTGCAGGCTGCAGCAATGAGCCAGAGCCGGAATTTGGCATGGATTGCATAGTCCTCTTCGGTGCTTGATAACTGTGATATGGTGTCCTTGTCTGCAAAGAGGAGAACGATGGTCTGCAGCAGAGTGGGGAAACAGCTTCTGGTGGGATGGCCTGGGAGCACAGGAACGGCTGGGCTGCTGTAGGTGAGACGGGTGTGCATGCAGTGCAGCTGGGATGGGATGGTGCAAGGGGACAACTTTTGCACTGGCTGCAGCTGCGGGACAGTGTGGGACCTGGCGCTGGGGCTGTGCCTGGGCTGGGGAAGGGGCTGGGGACATGCAAGAGCGATAGGTGGGGGAAGTAGTGCAGAACAGGGCTACAGGGGTCATGTGGACTTGCGGCATGTGCTGTCGGTGATGCACCGGCACCGCGGGGAGCAGGAGGGGAGGGCACGGGTAAGGCGTAGGGGCATCTTAGAGCAGAGCCAGCCTGCAGGAATGGGAGCCCAGCCCGGGGTGGAGGGGTCTTACCGTCAGAGCCTGCCAGGACCTGGCCAAGCTCAGCCAGGAGCTCGGGGGGGCCAGTGCTCCTGCAAGTGGCAGTTGTTCAGCACCAGCCAGCGGCCTGTCCTTCTGCAGGTGCGCAGGGCCGCGCTGACCTGGTGCATGCAGCCCGGGCAGCCCAAGGAGATGGCAGTGACCGCCTCCTGCAAAGAGCAGGCTGAGACCCCTGCAGGGACACGACTGCTCCCATCGCTCCCTCCCCAGACCATGCAGTGACAGGGCCAAGGTACCCTGCCAAACCTGTACAGGGGCTGGCCACCCCTGCAGGTGTCCAGGGGTGTCCCCTGATGGTTTTGCTCCTGCCAGGTGCTCGCCGTGCGGTGCTGCTGTGCAGCCAGCTCCTGGATCCAGTGCAGCGGGTGGGTGGTGGCACCGGCAGTGCTGCAGGGCGGCGTGATGAGGAGCAGGGGCACGCTGCTCTGGCTGTAGTGGTAGAGCCTGGCCGCATTGCTGCTGGTGTCCACGCAGGGCCAACCCAGGAGGCACGCAGCGAGGCCCTCTAGCACACGGCACAGCTTTTCCGGGCAGAATATACGCCACAGGATTGCGCGCTGGAAGAGGGTCAAGCGCGTGTGCCCGGGCCACGGGGCCAGGCCCACCACAGTGGAGGGCAGGCAGAAGTACTCCTGCCGCTGGGCAGCCTGCACCCTCAGGGATGTGCGCAGGCCCTGAAAGGGCGGCAGGCACTCCAGCAGCCTGCGCTCCTGCCATGCTGCCTCGCTCACCCAGCTGGGCCGGGCCACCTCGCTTGGCTGCAGCAGCTGCTCTGCCACGGGCTCCCGGAGCCCCCGGCAGAACGCGAGCCACTCCAGGCTGCTGACCTGGCCGCTCAGCCGGAGGGGGACCAGGGCTCCCGGGAGGCTGAGAAGCAGCCTGTGCCTCTCCTGCAGGCAGGACTGAGCATATGCTAGAAACTGCTGTGTGACAGCCCTGCTGAGCTCCGCCAGCTGGACATCCAGTGGCTCCTGCCTACTTGCTTCCCCGTGCTTTACAGAGAGCAGGGCCATATGGATAACGTTCAGGGAAGTCTTGGCAGAACAGCGATAGAGGGGATGCAGGTGGCAGAGCTGCTGCAGTGTGTGGTGCAGCCCTGCACCCAGGCGGGCCACCTGCCGGTACGGGGTCTGCAGGTCAATGATGTGGCACTTCTGCAGGGTGAGCAGATAGTTGTGCTTGGTACGTAGGGCTGAGAGCTGCATGTTCAGCATTTGCATCATGGGCTGGAAATTCTCCTCCTCCAGCAGCGGGCGTGACAACTGGGACACTAGCTCCAGCAGCTCCTCCTGCAACAGCAGAGCACAGGCTGGGCAAGGGCAACAGGAGCCAGCAACTTTTGGACTGGGGCTGTGCATGGCCTCAGGGAAGGGAGAGAAGAGGCTGATGACTGGGTCACAGCACTGACTTAAGTGGGGTGGCAAGAACATGGTGAGCAGCTGCTGGGGAGGGGGGCATGCAGGCACCAGAGCGGTGCTGACTGATGCTGCTGCCCGCAGCCCTGTGCCTAGGCTGCTGGGCAACGGCTCACCTCTGTGTCCTCCAGCTTGTCCTCCAGCTCTAAAATACTGATTTGTATCATCTGTGCACGGGCCTTGGCGTCATGCTGCTCAATGTGCAGGATGTCCTGTAGCAGCAGGGCTTCGAAAGCTTCCTGGCTGAGGCTCAGGTCTATTATCTTTAGATGCTTGAGCACAGCGTGATCGATTTCTACAAGAAAGCAGGGCAGGTGAGCTGGGCGCGTGGCTGCTGTCTACCAGGGCCCCGTCTATAAGGTGCAGGCGTATAGGGCTCTGCAATGGGACTACCTCCTCATACAGTGTGGCTTCTCGTCTCCCTTTTCTATCCTCAAAGCCAGCTGGCATGTGACCTTCCACCAGGTGAGCCATTAACATACTGGGCATAAGTTGGCTTTTCTGTCTGGGGGAGAGGGGCTGTGCCAGGTGGGCCTTGTACGGAGCCTGAGGAGGTGAGTCCCAAAGCCTCCAGAGGAGCTGGACTTGGGCTGGGATCAGGGTGGCACTAGCAGAACAGCAACATTTCACAAACCGGCTCAGGGTCTGCATGCTAGCCACGGGCTCTCAAACACTCACAGCGGGAAAGAACTGCTGTTCTGACAGCCCTCGGTTCACAACGGGTCTGAGATGTGCAAAAAGCCAAGCAGCTAAACATGGGTGGGCAGCAATAGCCTGTCACTACAGACAAGCTGAATGGTGCCATGGGGTGCCAAGGGGAAGAAGGAGGCTATATCAAAGGCCTGTGCCAATAGCCAACTGTGAAAGCTACCGCTGGCTCAGCTGTAAGAAACTACAACCAACTTGGGTGGCCTGCAAGTCATCTCAGATGATGGAGCGGGAAAGGAAGAGGCACTATGTAAAATGGAAATTTCTGATGACAATAGGTTTTCAGACTGCTCACCACTAAGATCAAAGCTCTCATCAATATGTGGAAACATGACAGATTTAAAAACCCTCCCTTTTTAATTGCTGTAGCAGCACCACCCCCCCCCCCCCCCCCCCCCCCACGAACACTGTCTGAATCACAGACTGCTTTTCTGAGCAGGAGAACAGCCCTTTGAGATGGTCCAGAAGGAAGATTTCAAACTCAACAGCAATGTCCTTTTCAAAGAGCTGAATTTCAGTTATCATCTGAGTGGCTGGACCAGAAGGTTTCCCATCTTGCTGGAGAAATCCATTTGCTGCCCATCTTTTTATGCTCAAGTGGCAGCCTACGGGTGCGTGCGCTGTCTCATCCTCCGTGCAAACGATGATAACTGTAGGACTGCTTCACCCAGCATTGCTCCATGTCTCTGCAGTAGTAGCTACCGGTGAGGTATGAACAGAGCCAAGGATGGCCACCCGGCTGCTGGCAAACATGGGGAGCAAGCTTACCTGGACCGTCTCTTGTTTCAGGTGTGTCTGTATAGACAGTCATCTGCATCTTTAGGCAAAGCCACTGGCCGGCATTACTGAAACGGCTTGTTGGCTGAGCTGGAAACATGAGCATACAGCAATCCTAGCTAAGCATAGCCAGGGCTTTGTCTGGGTCACTCTGCCGGTGGTAAAAGAGAGTGTGGACACCCCCCTCCCCGCAACAGAGCCTCTGGAGACACTTCAGGAGCTGCCTTGTGACCCCTCTATGATGACGCCTGTGTAGGTCCAGCTTTGAGCCCCGTGCAAGAATGACCAAGGCCAGAGCTATGAAAAGGCTGTGTCTCATTTTCCTCGGAGGAGATAGGTTGTCCAGTGAAGGAGGCTAACAGTGTGGCAGGGACTGAAGAAAACCCACCACAAGAATCTCTCTCTCTGACTTTTGCAGATGATGATACAAAACTGGGAGGAGTGGCTGGTACCCCAAAGGGCTGTGCTGCCATTCAGAGGGACCTCGACAGGATGGCGAGATGGGCAGAGGACCATTATGAAGTTCAGCAAAGGGAAGTGCAGAGTCCTGCCCCTGGGGAGGAATAACCCCATGCACCAGGACAGGTTGGGGGCCGACAGGCGGGAAAGCAGCTCTGCAGAGAAGGCTCTGGGGTCCTGCTGGACAACACCTTGACCATGAGCCACCAGTGTGTCCTTGTGGCCAAGAAGGCCAATGCTATCTTGGGTTGCATTAAGAAGAGTGTTGCCAGCAGGTCGAGGGAGGTGATTTCCCCCCACTCTGCTTGGCCCTGGTGAGGCCACATCTGGAGTACTGTGTCCAATTCTGCACACAGGCAAATAAAATACCTGCCTGTGCTATGGTCCTCACCACAGCAGTAATGATGATGGCTGTCCCTCTCAGAAAATGAAAATGTCCCGCCACCAGAAATACAAGACCTACCTAAACCCAGCTGCAAAGCACAAGCCATAAGACAATGGGCAATGACAGAAAAGTTAGCACAAGCAAAGCTTAGCTGTTTAAAAAACAAACAAACAAACAAACAAAAAAACAAACAGAAGTGTGTGTGTGTGTGTGTGTGTGTGTGTGTGTGTGTGTGTATATGTGTGTGTGTGTGTGTGTGTGTGCATGCACGCACGCATTATATATAGGCTTTTAAAGATATAAAAAGAGGCCCTTCATGGGAGGAAAAAAAGAGTAGACGGTGGTTATAAAAAGCAAATAGTGCAGGAAACATTGCCGTAGCAGAAAGGGCATGCCCCATGTCTTTAAGACACCCTGAAATGCAAAGTGAGAAGAGAGTTTAGAGCATGCATTTTTAGTCTGCAGTCAGTAGTGCTTGCCTGCAGACACACAGTGAAGACGTACAGAGAGTATTTGCGGGCTCCGCTCCAAATTCAGACCCCCCAAATTTAGGGGTCTACCTGAAGTATCCCAACAAGTATTATAAACAATAGTGCCTAAAAAGTGATTCTGATCACCCTAAAGTAGGCATCTGACTAACTGCCCACCCTGGGAGGCGCATCGCCCCGGGATTCAGGCTCACTGGGCTGGGCAGGCCCAGCAGAGCTGTGGTTCAGGGACAGCAGACTAGGTCTGACACCAGCCCGGCTGCAGCTTTGCCTAGCGAGAGCCCTCAGTAACGCGGGTGCTGGTGGGGAGGCAGCCACCGGCCTCCTGATCACCGATCGCACCAGCCTGGGGCCTGGGATGATTGGGACCGAGAGCTGTCGCTCTGCATGCAGTCAAACACGGCACAAGCCGTGTGAGACCACGTTGCCACTGAAGTGCTGAGGAAGGCAAGGGAACAATCCTAAAAAACACTTATGTGGCAAGGGGACAACAGGATGTAGACACCTATCAGTTTTGATACTGGAGAGTAACAGGCTCCCTCTCGCCAGGTGGAAAGGGGAGGACGGCAGTGGCACAGTGCAGAACAACCACGCTGACCTTGGACACGGGCAGCCCCATGAGAAAGCCACTGGGGAGAGGGGCAGCACAGGGCTGCGGCAGGTGAAGACTGGAGTGAGCCAGATGCTTCAGCAGGTGCACTGTTACTCAGCTTTACTCTCACTAGATTACACCTATATACACTATAGTGTTTTGTTCTCACACACCAGCAAACGCCACAGTTTGGGTGGGGGTTAGCATCTCTCCAAGTGGGATACTGACCTCTCTGTTTCCCACCTTTTGAGGACTAGGTTAGCTGACATACCGTACGACAGAGGACTTGTCAGTCAGGCGCGTGTGGGAGGCAGCCTTCAGCCCAAATCCAGAGCAGAAGGGGTGACCAGCTATCACAGGATATATGCTGAGTGAAAAAAAGGTAGGGAGATGAGACGTGCTGTGATCCGAAGGACAAGAAAGAAATAGAACAGCAATCCTAGCCAGGAAACCAGGAAGTCCAGCCCTTGGGTAAGCTCCAAAGTTCAGAATCACCATCCTAAGCAGTTGCCAGCTGTGCCATGAGGATCCTTATACGTTTGGGAGCTCCTGTTGCACTAACCAACGCCAGCGCTGAAAAAAACTCAAGTAGTTGTTGTACAAGCTGCAGCGCCTGCAGACGCATCATCAGCTGCTAAACACTGCCCCCACCCAGCTCTTTACAGTAACAAGCAGCGGTTTGGCAGTGATTTGCCAAACAAATCTGCCCAAACGCCTTTAGGATAAATTATTTTCCACAAATAATGTAAATCAGTGGGGCCCCTATTCAAAATTGTTCTGGATCATTTTACCTATTCAAAGACAGCTGCAAAACATTAGTGATGAAGGAACAGAGTTCAAGAATCTTAGTTCGCTTCATAAACATATGCTACCTTCTTGAAAGCCTAGTCAGAAGGAGCAGGAGTCTGCCATTGTTCTTAGCTGAATTTTCCGTGGCAATGCTTATGGGCAAAACCCATCTTTTCCAGTGGAGGATGACACAGTTTGCCAGAGACCTGGGCAATGGCTCTGACTCCTCTTTTTATTAGATACAGAAGCAAGGAGCAACTCTCTTCAGCAACTCCTGGAAGAATACTTGGTTATCCAGATGAGTGGTCCATCAAACTGGTAAGCTACACTATTTGTGTAAGAGGAGTCCTGGTCTTCTATACCCTACCTGGTAGAGAAACATCTCCAATAATGCAATAGCCAGTAAATATGGCTCTAAAAGGTCTTACTTGCAGACAAAAATGGTATGAGATGTGTCGCACTGGGCAACACAAAGGGCAGAGACAGAGGACCTGTGCCAACAGCCAGGTCCCTCACTGCAAAAAGTCGTGCATCAGAGCTAGGTTCAGCACTGGTGGCACCCTAGGTACCAGATGCAACACAGCTGATATTTTGGCAGCCGGTGTCTTGACAGGGGGCTCCGGCACAATGTAAGGCCACAGGCGGCGGCAGCAGTTCACTGCCCTGGGCACAGCGGATGTGCCGCAGGCAGGAACAGCACGGGAGACGTAGCTCAGCTTGTCGGAAGCACTGCAGACCAGGAAGGCTCAGGCTGCTGGAGTCTGAGTCGCCAAGGAGGAAAGCAACCAGGGAACACGCTGAACAACAGTCCCGCCACGTGACTGTCAGCCTTATGAGGCAAACCAGCAGCCCTCTGAAAGAGGAATTTCTGCAGTCTAGATCTCTACTCTGTGCAAGCCTGGAGCTTGTAAAGATGATAGATACTTTGAGTTTTTGGGTTGTTTTTTTTTTTCCTCTGTCACTGCCAGATGTTGAGCTGCCAGGTTACAGCAAGTATTCTTGCATTAGTCTCCAAGTGCATGGCTACACACTCCATCCTTTTACATACACAGACAGACCTGCCAAGACATTCTGTATGTAATCTGATTAGGAGCAATAAAGTGGTTTAAAAATAAGTGCATGTGTGTGAGGAAAATGACATAATTGCCATTAAAGACACCAGTGTTTCTTTTGGACTCAGCAATTCAGAACCACACTCCTGCCACAGGTGTGTTAAGGCTGCAGCCTCTCAGAAGAAGAGGATGAGTCATTCTGCAAACATCTGCTTGCAATATGTAGAAGAAACCTGTCTCATAATGGGAGGGCTCAGTTTGGGAGATGAATGCTGGAGCCACTAGGTAGCCAGAAATAAACCATCACTGGAGTGCCTGGCACATTTTCATCCATAAATTTTAGCGCAAAAGGTGCTAGAGACAAATCCTTATTTTGAGCAAGACTATCTAACTGCTGGGCTGCTGTGGGACCAGTGGCTGTGATCTGATTACATTCCACACTAGCAAGCAGAGCACAGGCTTAGTCAGCAACAGGTATAATTGATACTGCCAAAAGGTTAATTTAGGCTAGTTTCCCACAGTTGGGGAAAGCCTGCTCTAAACTTGATCAGGCAGGAGAAAGTCAATGAAACTTGGAAGATTTTTTTCAGTTTCTCAAGTTGTGGAACTGTAGGTTTTTAGCAAACAAAGGACGATAAGATATTGAAGGGGATGTTAAGCATTTGCTAGAAAGTGCCACTTTAAAATCAGCAGACCTAAATAACTTGTGTTGCACAAAGGCGTTTTTTGTTAAAACCATGTTCTGAGAAAAACTGAAAGCACAAACATGGTCCCACTCAGCATGTAAGTGCAACTGCCACAGGTCAGATGAAAGAGCCAAACTGCCAAGTACACTGTCTCCTCCAGTGGACAAGCAGATATCAAGAGAATATAGGAATATAGGAGTATAGGAATGGAGCAAGCATCTTCTCCAGACCAAGGATTCACAGCCTGCTTGGTTGGTCCAGACCTTTGATCAGCCTGGTTACTGCTCTCTGAACCTTTTCCAGTTTGTGAAGAGGGGCTGTAACTGCACAGTCAAGATGTTGTACGCCACGGAGTCAAGCCATGACATAACAGTGTTCTGTTTTGTCCTCCACTACTTCCTTAGTTCCTGGCACTTAATCTGCTTTTTGACCACCCCTGACTGTTGAGCTGCCATTTGCACAGAAGTAGTTATCATCCACTGAAGATCTAACTCCTGAGTGACAGTGGTCAGCTTAGAGCTCATCATTTCACATGTAAAGTTAGGATTTACATCCTAACTGGGTGCCCCCTTTTCATTTATTTACCCTGAGTTGTTTCTGCCCCTGTATCACACTGTGCTGCGATGTTCTGTTGCAGCTCCTCAGAGCTGCTCTCATATATACTGTGTTGATTAACTCAATGCCTCGTTCTCTCCAACACTGTCAGATCACTTATGCACATGCTGAACAGCAGCGACCTCAGTGGGGGTCTCTGTGGGACTTCGCCGGTGACCTCCTTCCACTGAGAAAAAAATGACCATTTTCTTCTGTTCTTTGCTTAGTCATTTATCTATGAAGGAGCTGCTCTCTTTTTCCATGGTAGCTGTGTTTCCTTAGCAGCCTGTGGTGAGGGACCTTGCTAAAACCAAGCAGACCGTCTGGCAGGTCACCCTGTGCACGCCCTGTGCAGGTGCTTCACGGACCCTCCCGGCTCCTCACCAGCAGCGGAGGGTGCAGATCTGTCTGGGTGCCCCCCCTTGGGAGCGCAGCACTCAGGACAGAGCAGAGACCTGGGGCAGCCCTGGGAAGGAGAGCCTGCCAGGGCTCCCCTCAGGCTCCCTACCTTCTCCCAGGGTGCGGAGCGGCAGCGCGGTGCTCAGGTAGAGCCGGATGGGGGGCAGCACCCGCCCGCTCTCACACTGCTCCGGAGCGAGGCTGCCCTCAGCGCCTGGCAGCGATCCTTTCCGCAGGAGCTGCAGGACAGCAGGGCACGTGAGCCCCTTCTCGAAGTCTAGCAGCAGGACCGTCGCACCTGTGAAAGCAGAGACAGGAGTCTTGCACTCTACCCAGACCGAACGTGTGCCTCCCTGCCCCGCACTGCCCCTCTGTGCATGCTCTCCCTCTCCCCAGAGCTTGCCACTCCTCCCCACGCATGCGTGAGCAGCCTCTCCGCAGTGTCCACAGCCTCCCAAACTCCTGGCCTGCATTGGCTGCTCGGCCCCTTCCCGCTCTGCCTGGAGGTGAGAAGTCCCACCAAACCCAAGGATGAGGGATGCAGAACGCAGGTGCCACTGCAGGGCAGCCTGCTCTCCCCTGCGGAGTTAGAGGCCTGTTCCTTGCCAATAGCACCATACTCACGGCATGCCATGGCCACGGCGCACCTGGATTTGCCATCTGAGGATGACCTTGCCAGGCATCCCACATGCCAGAATGCTCTAACCTGGGGGAGCCGGTGCAAGTCCCTCTGTATGCTTGATGGCCAGCTTGACTCATGGTTCCCAAGCCCCCTGCCTGTCAGGACCTGACACCTTCAGGCAATCCGAACAAGGCATTTCTACGGCGGAGACCTGCCATTGCAGGGTCACCTGTGCAAGGACTCTGCGCCCTGGGATAGTTTTTTTCATGTCTGAGCCTCAGTGTATGCCCTGGGCAGTCTGCAAAAAGCATTCTGCGTCTGGCTGCATACCAGTGGAGTCAGTCTCTAAGCACGGAGGAGGAAGCAAATCTCAGCTGGCTTTTTGCACTGGGTTCACACTCCTGCCCTTACCACTGTTAGCAGCAGCCAGGAGATTCTGCTCCAGGCTGGGGTCTGTAGCTGACAGCACCTGAAAATTTTTCTCAAGTGACTCCATACTGCTCCTTGGCTCCTTGGCATTGAGGAGAAGGTCTGGGCTTGTGGAGGACTTAACTGGAAACAGAGAGAGGACTATGTCTACTCAGAACCATCATGAGGCTTCTGAGAGCTTTCTGGAGAAGCAGGAAGGATAATGTCATCCACTTTCCCAAGTTTTCCCTTTCCCTGAGCCCTGTGCAGCAAAGAAACTTTTAAAGGAACTCTCTGCTGTCCAAATTATGGTGCCTGGAGGAAAAAGTGATGAGAGAAACCTCCCAGGACTCCGCATCTGAGGACATATCATCCCTACTGCCCCAAAGCAGGCTGGGCTCTCCTCAGCCCTCATTTACGGGGACTGCACTCTTCGCACAGTCCCAGCCCTGCTTGCGTACCCCTGTCACGTACCCTTGCCCGCTCCTTGCCCTGTGTTGAGCCAGGTGAGGGCCTGCTGGTCAGGATCGAGCAGCAGAGGCCAGAAATGAGAGCAACGATGCATGTCTGTGTGGAGCATCAGGGCTGTCTGGCGACTGTCTCTGCTCTGCGGCTTGCAGGCCCGGTCCCAGGCGCGCTGCTCCCTCGCCGAGCTCAGCAGGGTCAGAAGATCAAAATCGCATCGTACAGGCAGCAAAACTGGATTGCAAGGGGCTTGACCAGGGCACGACAGCTCCTTTTCTAGCAGCCTTTGCACATCGTTGGGCTCTAGGGGACTGCGGCAGCCAGCACACAGGTCCTGCCATTTCTCTAGCAGCTCTTGACACCGCAGTGGAGGGAAGGCACCTAGGTAGGATAACGCAGCTGCACAAAGGACAGCATCTCCCTGTGTTGTACTAAATCTCTGTTCCAGGAGCTGTTAAGAGACAAGAGGAAGTCAGGAGGCAGCTGCCCCTTCTTGCATCCGTGGAGGCCCCCACAAGGAGACCATCCTCCCACCCCGCCTGGGAGATCTTGCAGACATGGAAAGCAGATGAGCCAAGCGAGAAGACCAAGAAGAGAGAAGGGGAACAGAACACCGAAATGGCAAAACTACATCTTGGGAAGCTGACGGCAGTGTCTGCTAATGCAGGAGGGGTGCAGAAGGCTGCCCCGAGCCTTACCTCAGCAGCTGCTGTGTAGTTGGCCATATGCTCTGCTATGAAGGTCTCCAGGGCACCAGCTGCCTCCTTCTCCTGCAAGCTGTGGGTCAGCTCACGAACCAGCAACTCCTTGTACTCCACAGCGTGCTTCAGCTTCATGGTCCAGCCATGGCTGAGCTTCCTGAACTGCTCAGCCTGCAGGTATTGGTCATCCAGCCACCCCTTCTCCATCTGGATTTGGAGCTGGCAGTGCTGCAGCTCCAGGACTGTGGGCTGCCAGATGTCCAGAGCCTGGCGGTACCTGTAGATAGCACAGATCCACTGGCACAGAGCAGCAGCTGCAATGCTGACATGGCGCAATGAAGTGGCACAGAAGCTGCCACTTGACACGGCGTGGCCCAGCACGTCCAACAGCTCATTGGAGATCTCATCCTTCGGGTAGAAAAGCAGCTCCTGCAGGGCAGAGAGGAGGAATGACCCTAGGTTTAAGGAAGTTCTGTGACATGACACTATACAGTCACCGATAACAAGGATGTTAGCTGGATAAGCACAGTACCACCAAGGTCAGACTCTAACATCCCCGTGGGCTTGCACACAGCCTTGGGCTCCTCTATGCCCATCAGGTGAGAAAACCCACAAAATCAAGCCCTGAAAGTTCTGCTGGGGAAAGATGCCTCCAGCTGCCCACTGATGTGCGACAAGGGCACCTGAGCAGTACTACAGTGCCTGTCTCCTGGACAAGGTGTGCATCCTGAGGCAGAAGCACCTCTTGGGATGAGACCGTCCACGGCTACCTATTGGATTGCTCTTGGCTGCCCAGGTCTTCCCAGCCTTTCAGCCATGGGCTGATGGGGTGCGAGATATGGAGAGCCTGTGAGCCAGAGATGCTATACTTGTACTGAACAGCAGCAGGAAGCCATTTTGATAGAAAAGGTGGGAGAGAGAGACTTTGTTAGACCTCAGGAAAGTCACTGGGTAGGTATCTTCACGGAAGCAGATCCATTTGCCTCAGAGGCTGAAATGGCCAAAGTTCTGGGGTGCATACTCTAGAATAATCAGAAAAGCACTGTGCTGCTAGGCATGGGCTAGAATCATGTTTATTTTACTCCTGATTTTTTTTTTTTTCAAGCCTTACATTAAGCCTTGATAAATGCATATTTCTATTTTCTGTAAAGCTTTTCTGGTGTTGAGGGACAGGGTGGATCCACTTGAAAAGAGTGAGCTGGAAGCTTCCCCAGAGCCAGTGGTGTGCCCCAGGTCTGTGCTCCAGGATTCGGAGGAGTGCAGTGGCCCAGATGTGCAGCGGGACCGTGAAGCTGGGCTGCCCCAGTGCTCATCTGGCACCCGAGAGAGTCATTCCCTGTTTCAAAGGCTCAGATCATGACAGGAAGCAGGGAGGCAGCGGCACTGCATGAGCAGAATGACACCGGGTGCAGGGACAGGCATAGCGCCCATCTGGAAGCAGGAAGGTGAAGGGGGCATGGAGGGGAAGCGAACTGGGAGACAAACAGGGCAGCAAAGCATTGCCCTGGCTGAGGGGATGGTGAAATCATCGGAAACGTTTAAAGGCACGCCTGGGGATTTGTATCTGATATGGCAGAAGATGAAAAGCTTGTGGAACAACACACAGCATGTTGTGGCCTTGGAAGGAGACACGTGGCCAAAGGTACAGCCTGGGACATACGGCGATGAAGGCTTGGCCGGCACCGTGGGCGGCAGCCAGGCTGGGATAAAGCTTAGACGGGGCAGGACCCTGCTGGAGAACCAAGGCAATGCCCAGCTGAAGGGTCTGGGAAAAGGGGCACAAATCACAGCTCAAGGAGAGGGAAGAAAGCTCAGAATGTTAGTTCGGGCCATAAGGTACGAGCTGGCTAGGCAACAGAACGCGCTGGGAAGAAAGGCCCCTGGAAAGATAGCAGAGGGGCTGTTGTCACATGACAAGGCTTCAGCGGGAATTATTTCCAGCATCTGCAACAGCTTGATCCTTTAAAATGTGACAGAAGACAAATCCAAGGTACTAATGCCAAAGCAGAACTGCACCGCAGAGGTCCTTTCCTTCCCCAAGGAAGGAGAGAGTCCTCTTACTGTATGCACATTTTGTATCTAACCCTGAGCAACAGAGGAGAAAATAACTTTGAGGGCCATCCAAGCCACTCTTCATAAAAGAACCATGTGTTAATAAAACTAGCAGCATGTATGTAGCCTACACAAAATGTTAGTAAAGCCAAAGACAAACTGATGCACAGTGCCAAATGCTGCTTCTAGCCTGCTATTTGCAATGTAAGTTTATGACTATTTGAAAGAAAAGATAAACAAAACTAAATGAATTGCCTGAGTTCCCTCTCTATTTGTCAAAGCTATCTATTCTCACACAGACAAAAGTTATTGCACCAGCTTCTCGCAAACCCTGATCAACCAAGAGCAATACCACAAGGCAAAGAAATTATGGTTGCTCTTACAGTTGTAAAATATGTCTGAAGAATCTATAAGAGCTCTAGGGATAAATAGGAGTCAAAAATCCAGGAAGTTTTCTGCAACTTTGAGATAAAAGATAAGTTAAACTAATACTCAATCATTAAGATTTAAGAAAATGCATCAAAGTTTACTTAATCATGGCCAGAACTAGCGACTGACGTCAAACGTATTTTAAGTTTATGTTCTCTTATTTTTGTTTTTCCTTTATAACTGCTTCCAGTCTCTGCAACATAAAATCCAAGCATTCGTTGTACTAGAAGAAAGCATGTTGTTTTCATTTAAGCTCATCTTTTGTTTAGAGCAGATCCAGGCCAAACCGACAGCACTAAGTATCCTACTTTTTCTAAGTCAGAAACCTAAACAAATCGGTGCTGCAGCAGCTGGGCCCCTCTGTGGCAGTGACTCCTGGCAGCAGCGGCTGCTCCGCACTGGCGTCTCTCTTGCGGCTGGGAGGGAAAGCACTGGCAGGCGTCATCTGGGCACGGTGCAGGGCACCGCGCGGGGCACAGCGGGCCCCCAGCACGCCCTGGCACTGAATCCTTCGCAGCGGCCAGGCAGCTGAGCCCATCCAAGCCCTCCAAGGAAGGGAGGAAGAGTCCTTCCCTGACCACTTGGCTTAGTCCTACATGGTGAGACGCCAACCTCCAACTGGTTGTGATTCCAATCCAAGATGAAGTCGTGGATCCAAAGGCTGGGGTGTGTTCACTCTCAGCTGCAGGAGTTTATTTGCGGCTGATATTATCTAGCGCAAGGTAAAAAGGGAAGATGCTGAGGCATCTGAGAGGAAATAAATCCCATCTCGGCACATCTAGTGGTTTCAGACCTGGGTGCAGCTCAGCTCTCAACAGAAGCCTGCTTGATGATTGCCTGTGCTAGCTGGGGACTAATCTAATCGCCTTTATCAGCTGCAGAGTGGAGATCTCATAATGCCATCAGCCTCAGGGCACAGGCCAGGGATCCTGGGAGGTGATGCGAGGGCAGGTTCTGGGAGCAGCTCGCAGGTGGGAGAGGACATCAGCTGCAGAGGGTCTGTGGGGTGAGCCTGGGGCCGGCGTGTGGCTGGTGGCCTTAGCATCTGCTCCTGCCTTGCCTTCTCCCACGCCCAGAGCTGCGAACGACAAAGTCAGCCTGAACAAGCCCAGGTCTGGGGAGACGTCCCCAGCAGAGGTGCTGCATACGGGTCAGCGTCAAACAGAGCTCTTCCTGGGTCCCACCTCTGTGAGCCAGGCTGGGAGAGCCATGTCCAAGCCCGTGCTGCTCGGCACCTCAAACCAGGCAGCCAGCCTGAGTCCCTCTGCACGCCGTGCCAGAGCCTCACACCTTGACTTCTCAGCCAGCCTGTTCTCCCATGGCTGAGATCAGCTCCAGAAACAACAGCAGAAGGGTATTCTGAGCTACAGCCTGAATTTAAATGTAATTCTTTTTGTGTTCAGTTTGTAATTTTGTTACCAGCTCGTAATCAAGACTGTAACCTTTTGCCTCCCTAGTATAAACTTGTTAAAGACTTCGAAGTTGTCCAGTGCTAAGAGCGACAGCACCCAGCCCTAGACAGCATCAGGCACACATTTTTCATTGCAAACAGCAGATCCAGATAAATCAATATTGCAAACAAACCTGTCGGTTTTCTGCAGACTGGGTCAAAATTGGGACCCTCAGAAGCTGGTGTGCATTTCCTGCCAAGAGCTGTGTGAAGCTGAAGACTGAAGTCGTCCCCAGTGGGGACTAAGCGGTATCTCTTGACATAGGGTTGGTAGCCAGCACAGTCCAGCACCTCAGGAAAGGATTCTACCTTGTACCTCATTTTCGCTGCTCTTGGGCCTTTGCTGCTTAGTTAACTGCTTTAAGAAGGTTCAAAGTGGGAAAGCATCCATTCTGAAAACCAGCACATTTCCTTATTGCTAACTAATGTCGTGAGAGGCAGCTCAAAAAAAACCAGACAGCATGGACCTCGGGACGGCAGAACATGTGGGCCATGGTCCTTTTTCTGCAGCCTCTGCAGCTATTGCTCATCTCAAGTCTAAAGACTCAACAGGCTACGCTCCAGGTGACAAACAAGTGCAGCCTTCTTCTGGAGAGGCATCCTGCACTGTTGCAATCACTCTGGTTTGTATTGCTTTCCTTTAAGTCTGAAGACCCCTTCGGAAGTCACAGTGGTTAACACTTCCTGGCAGGGCTACAGAGACAGACAGGAAACCTCGAGACTCCTGAAACCACAGGACTCACGTCTATGAGGAAGTTAGTTTTGGAGCTGCTGCAAAGGGCACTCGGACCTGATCTACCGTTTGAGGCACCAGGGAAAACCCGGCAAACCTGTAACAGGAGAACAACCTCCAGATTCTCCCGAGAGGAATTTTGGTTTCTACACGTAACAGCACTCACAATGGAAACAGCCAGATTCTCTTGCTGTGCTCCGGACGGTTTGGCGATGCCCGGCAGAGGCTGCAGGACAGAGGCGCAGGTGAGGCTACGAGCTGAGGAGACAGGCCCTCTCCCCTCACCTGGTAGAAGGCCTCCTGGCCCAGGAGCTGCCTGGCGCTTTCCCAGCCAGGCTCCCTCTTGAACATCCAGCAGAGGACATCCGTCACTCTGCACCGAAAGAATGGCTGACACCCTCTAGCTTCACATTATAAATTCAGGGAGCCTGAATTTGCTGAGTCCCTGCACATTTCTCTAATTCCCTCACAAGAAAAACTATTTACAATAAACAGTTCAGTGCTGTACAGCGAGGCTGAAAAGTTTTGTGCCTTGGCATAATACCACTACCTGAGAAACAGCTTTTTTTCTTAAGGTTTCTCTTTGGGCTATGGGCATTGAACAAGCAGGATTCAGTGACTGTATCCAAGTTAAGTAGGAATTAGATGGTTTAGACCATAAAAAAATTTTTCCTCTGGTCTCCCTTTTTCTTTTCCCTACTTGTACAGACATGGTTTATGCATGTACATTACTGCTGCCACAACCAGCATGACTCGACAGAGCTCATTTACTGCAGAACTTCACACGTCAGGAGTAACTTTAGAGAAGAATGCACAAATGAACATGTCATAATTTTTGTCATAGTAAATATGAAATGCAAATGAACTAGTACACTAACCACACCGGAGCCAGCAGGGAGGACCAACAGGCCTTGCTGAGCCCCCAGTCATGTACCTGCCCCTGCCAGAACTGACACCAGGGCCCTGGGACCTCAGAAGCTGCCCAGCATTGCACTTGCCTTCGTCACCATCTCGCAGCACTCCCTCAGGACACTGGGATCCCAGAGTGACCCTGTGAACCACCCCACAGCAGGGCAACCCATAGCTCCACCCTAGGGCACTGGGGCCAGCCCTAATCTCCAGGAAAAGTGTCCCTGTTGATTTCTTGCCCCATAAAAACTTTAAGCAGCATCCTGGAACACCGAAGCCCGTACTGATTGTCAAAGAAAGCGCCTTCCCACGGGCGCTTCCTAGCACTGCCCTGGCACTGTGATGAGCACCCCAGGGTGACTCTCCTGGCTCTTCACCCTCTGTGCAGCACTGCACGCAAGGAGCCTGCTGATGGGAGAGCGAGGACATCGGCAGGGCCCCTGCTCAGAGACAGCTTACCTCCTTGATCTTGACCAGCTCCTCCTGCACTTGTGAGATGCACTGGCTACATGCCTCCTGTTTCTGACTCACTTCCTTCATCCTAGCTAAAGCTTGTTTCACCCTGCCCCAAGGGAAGAATAGCAAAGAGGACTGCTGACCCTTTGCAATCCAGGACAACATGGCTCTAATGAGCAGATCCATCAGCAATTCCCAGATGGTAACAGATTTGGGAATGCCCAACGCCATCTCCCATTCCAGCAGTGCCAGATGAAGTGACAGCCATCTCTAGATGCCAATTCCGACCCCATAAGCACCCTCTGGAGGCTCCTTCCTCAGAGGAGTCAGACCCTTCTGTTATATTCACTGGTGCTGAAAAGGTGGAAGGAGAAGATAGGAGGAAGGGAACTGGCATTCTTGGATCCTGTTCAACATTGCTTCTGTGTTCCTAGGTGAGGGGGAATGTGGAACAGCTACTATGCCATCTGTCCCCATCGCAGCTCTCTTACTCATCGCAGACTCATGCATGAAACACAGGCACCACGTCTGACCATAATGAGGAGCAGGCTCCTGACAGTCATCCTGTCCTCCAGCCACCTCTGTGCGCTCAGTGAGGGTGCAAGTCTCAGGGAGGAAGAAAAAGCTATTGAATAAGGAACAAGGCTAGAGCAAGCATAAATGGGCAGGAGTGTAATGAGGGCGGAAGTGGAAGGCAGCCCCTTAGGGTCAGTGCCAGAAGGGCTTGGAAAAACCTCAAGTGGAAACAGTGGGGGCATTAACTCTGGACTGAACAGGGAGACTGACCCACTTAAAGAGGCGTTCCAGTGACGCACAGTGTCTCACTAGCAGGGGTGAGAATTGCTGGCAGCAGAGGGCCTTTCTGACCCTAACTCCAGGTCTCTTCATGCAAGGTGAATGGAGAATTTGCTTGGGGCCTGGGGGCATAAGATGGTTGCAATTGGATGCGGGGCTGGGGAGGTGTCTGCTCACCGATTCATCTGCCAGCGACACTTCCCATGGAACTGTGCTGACACCAGGAGGAAGGTATTGAGGAAATCCAGGAAGGTCTTTGGTGTGACGAGGGGTAGGTCAGACACCAAGCGTTCAGCATAGCATCTAGCAGAGCAGTGAATTGAGGCCGTGACAGTGGCAACGTTGACAAGGGACTTCTCCAGGTCTTGCAGCGATCCTGCAGCTGACACACAAGCAAGGACAGTTAAACAGGTATGTGCAGCACTGTCAGAAGTGGGGCTCTGAAGTCAGAGCTGGATAAACTGAATGCCTGGATGCTCTCCTTCCTAGGCTGAGACTCCAGCGCTTCGTCTGTGCAGACTGGGCCATAGGAAAGCCAGAGGGTGCCTCACCTGGGCCCCGCAGAGGCTGCTGACTGAGCGCTTCCTCCAGGTGCTGGGTAGCTATTTGCTCCAGCGTCGCACGGCTCCAGGGACGGTATACCTCCGTGCTGCAAGACATGCTGAGCAGAGCAGAGACTGTAGCTGCGGGTAAGCCAAAGGGCTGCCGGCACTGCAGGTGACCACCATGATTATCCAGCAGCAGCAACATGTGCAGCTTGCTTTTCACAAGCTGGTGAAACCTGAAAGATGAATCACACAGCAGGAGTGACACACAACAGGCCCTTGCACGAGAACAGCCGGTGGCACCCACCCCTTCACCCTGGCATGGCCTTCCAGAGCCAGGCAGGGCAGCACTGCACACCTCTGCCCAGTGCATAGTATTCCCTCTGGGGTAGGAGGGGACCCTACTGGCAAACCAGTGTCCAAGGCTGCCCATACTGCATGCCCCCTACCTTTGTATCATCATGTCAGGTCTTGGTGTCTTTCTGATGCTCTGGTTCTCCTGCTGCAATGCCGTTACAATGGACACCATGCCCTCCGAGCTGTGCAGGCCAGGATAGGTGCCCTCCCTCATCAGCATCAGCACCTTCTGTACCGTGCCCAGATCTACGCCTTGGTGCACCAGCAACACTGTCTGTCTGGCCAGGACGCCAGCCTGCCAGCAGGCCTTCCTGACCAGCTTCCTCACTGCTTCTTCTTCTGCTTGTTTCTTCAGCTCGAAGAGTTGGAAAGCCATGACATGGGCTACCAGTGCCACCAGTGACCTCCTCCCAGTGCAGAGGTGCAAGGAAATGAGAGCACTGTGCCTCTCCAGACCTGAGAGCACACGCAGTAGGTGCACAAAATGCTTGGTGACCTCTCTGCACAGCACAAAGTCCTTGGGAAGGATGGTGCTGAGCTGCTGCTGGATGGTGTCCCACCGTCTCTCCTGATACATGCTCTAGGTGTCCTGGCTAGAGGAGGCCAAAGTAGGAACTCTACTGAAAAGGATGTCATGCAGGTCCTCCCCTGGCAGGAGCAGCAGGTGGGATGGCAGCAGAGGTCGGGCAGTCTCTCTCCTTGTACAGCACCCGCACTTGCTTTTCAGGATGTTGATTCTGCAGTTGCAGCTGTGCTGGTCCACAGGCAAATGCACAGAAACAGCCTTTTCACCCATCTCAGACACATCAGGCACAAGCAGCCTCAAGACAAACCCTTGCAAAGGAGAAGAGCTTTCTGGGTCCAGAGCCAGGGCTGGGGCCTGCTCGACAGGGTCAAAGGCATCCATGCATTCAGAGTCACCGCTGCTCTGAGAACCAGACTCCTCATCGCTGTCAGTCTGGATGTCCTCCTTGACGCCTGTTTCCCCACATGCTCGAACACCAGCAGGGATCAGGCAACTCTTGATGCTGTCACACTGGGACCAGTCCCCCTTGCTGCTGAGATGAATACTGGGACAGGGCCGCAGCAGGAACATGCTCTTGAGGACCTTCTCTATGTGGTGGAAGGAGAAACGAGAGGGGCAGTGGGCAGGTGAAGAGCAGAACCTTGACCGCACAGCCTCATACAAGTCCACGGTGGCCCCAACCAAGGCAGTGGCCAGGTTCATGGTGTCTGCAGAGAAAGGGGAACCTCTCCAGCCAGCCCTGAAGGGGTGGTGTGTGGCAGCTGACCAAGGACTCCCTGGTGACAGCAGGCAGCGAAAGAACACTGAAGAGCCTAGTGAGGCGAGGGGAGAGAGGGTGCAAATCGGCTGCTGGTGCAGCCACCGTGACAAGGTAGTTTATCTGTGCAGAGCAAAAAAGTTGGAGTTCCAGGCTTTTGGTGCTGTAGACCTCTTGGTGGGACAGGGCTTGATGCAAAGTCTCAGCTACAGGATGACTTGCCCGTTTGGGATCTGCAGGGAAGACAACGCCATTGTACCGAAACAGGTTACCCATGCTGCAAACATTCACGTAGACAGGGGCTAAGAAGGGTCAAGGAACAGGCCTAAGGAGAAGGACCAAGACTGAATTAATATACCTCCTTTAAGATTTATCTATCCTGGGGCATCCCAGAGCCAGTCCCAGCTGAGCCCAGGGATACGTCTGTGGCTTGGCAGGTGACCAGGCCCTGGTGAAGGGTTGTCAGACTGGCAGGGCACTGGACATCAAATGAAATGACCAAGCAGCAGGTTTAAAATTAACGAAAGGAAAGGGGTTTTTTTTTTGATCCTGAACAGCAAGGAGGACCTCATTCAAAATGCTAAGCTGAAGAACCACTCTGTAATGACTATAATATACTTAGATACAATATCCTTGTAGGAATGACAAATGTCAAAAATCCATCACAGTAGGGACCTGTTTCAATATGGGGAACTGCATAAAATGAGGAAGCTGGTTTTAAACAAATGCAAGCAGAGCAACCTAAGAGTTAAGTATTTTCAGATGGCATGGTAATGCTGGAGGGTCAAGGCAAAGACTTGAGAAGAGGCAAAGGGAACCTGGCCTGGTTAAAAGTAGAGAGGTGTCCAAGAGCAAGGAGATATTCAAAAAGCTGTAGTTGTATATAATGAGGAAAATGGAAAGTGTCAGAATAAATCAGACCACACATAAAACAAAATAAGAATTTGAGGAACAACTTGCAAATGCAGGTGACTGATTTATTCAGCATAGTAAAGATCAAAGAGGTCTATACAGCCATGAAGGAAAGAGAGAGAGAGGGAGGGTAGAGAGGAGTCGAATATTTGCTCTTTGAGTACAAGAGCTAAGGGACATCAGAATCAGCTAGTAGTGGGCAGATTCAAAACATAAAGAAGTGTTCATGTGAAGTGAAGCTGAGGACTACCTTAGCAAGTGCTGTGCTGAAAATCTACATTGTTTCAAAAATCAAATCTACAAATTAATAGAATAAAAATCCATCTGATACTATTAAATACAACAACACCACATCTGGTTCAAGAAGTTCATGAATCAAAGTTTGTTTAAGGACAGTATTCGGTGAACGAGGGGAATGCAGTAGATGTCATTTACCTTGGTTTTAGCAACAGTCTGTCATAGTATCCTTGTAGTCAAATTGGTGAGATATTAGCTGGATAAGCAGACAGTAGGGTGAGTGGAAAATTGGCTAGCCCATGAGTTCAAAGAGTGGTGATAAGCATTACGAAGTCTAACTGGCAGCCAGTTACTAATGGTGTCTCTCAAGGATTGATACTGGGACCAACAGTGGTTAACATCTCTAGAGACAGCCTGGAATACAGGACGTAGTGCACCTCCAGTGAGTCTGTGGATGACACCAAGCTGGGGAGAGTGGAGAGTATGCTGGAGGGCAGGACTATGTTCAGAGGGACCTGAAAAGGCTGAGAAGATCCACGCAGAGTTCAAACATCCCTGGGCTGGAATAACCCCATGCAGGCAGACAGGCTGGGGGCAGCTTGCTGGGACACAGTGCTGTAGATTCTGGGGGACATGAGGTGCCCATGAGTCAGCTTTAAGCAGAAGGTTGGATTAGAGGAGCTCCAAAAGTTCTGTCCAACCAAAATTACTCCAGGATTCTGAGGAAGCATTACTCGAAGCTTTCCCTGTTCTCATATTCAAGCAGACATCCATTACTGACCACTGTCAGATGGAGGATGCTAAGCTAGAAAGGCTTTGGTCTGACCAATATAGCTGTTATCATTTTCTCATGCATAATATGTATGCATATATACATTGATTACAAATACATTCAAACACCTGAGACTTTGGCATGCTAGAAGGAATGTCACAGCTCCTGCAGCCAAGGAACTACCTTCCTGGGGCTTGAATCTCTCATTCCAGAGTCTTTCTCATTCTCAACTCCCTCTAAAGGAGGGTGTCCTTGGGCAAGAGCTCCATGGAAGGGTGAACAGTCTTCACTAGAAATAATAGTAGGGGTCCAACTTAAAGCATCAGCTTGCTTTGCCCTGAAGACAGGCTCCTATGTCAAGCTTTCTATCTGTATCTGCAAGGAAGAGACTGGAGAGGAACATCCCTGTGAGAAAGGAGAGGTATCCGTGCAGGAGGGATGCAGAATTCCCTTGTTGGCATAGCCTTCTTTGACAGGAGGAGCCAAGTGATTGACAAACAGAGGAGAAGCAAAACTAGAGATGCATTTGGTTTGGTCAGCACAGTAAAATGTCTCAATGTAGACTCCGGCACTGTAGCTGGGACAGTTCCTGGGAGGGCAGGAGGAGAGGCCTGTTATTTCTTCTCTTTGCCTAGATCATCTCAGTCTGGTATGACAGTTGGGAGTGGGTCCAAGCTATTATAAGCCTCACTAGGTACTTCTATGACTCAAAAGTGATCTGCCCATGTGGTCGACTGGCATCAGCCTCACCTGCCTGAGAAGGAGAATACAGGCTTTGCTCCCAGCAGGCACTCAGACCCCTCTACCTTCTTCAGCAGAAGCCAGTCCTGGCCTAAGTCAACTCTCAGTGCCTTTGGGGCCCTCCTGTGTCCCAGACAGGACTCACCAGACAAGACATATGTGCCACTGTCCTTGGAAACGTGTTCTTGCTTGAGTGATGGGTAGTGCTGGTTGGCCGGCTGAAAGGAGAGTTCAGGAGCTTGTGTTTTCAGAATGAAGTTGATCAGGCGGAAATGCTTCTCCCTCCAGGTCTTCTGCAACAGGTGCAACATGTCTCGAGAGCAGTAACGTGCCTGCTCGTTTGACCAGATCTGGAGGCATCAAACGCATAGCGGTAAGAGCATTCAGAGAGAATCACAGTCACAGCCATCCCTGCTGAGGCATTGGGGAATACCGTAGGGGCTCTGCTGGGTCGTGATCTCACTGTTCAGCAGATAGCTCAAGGGGCCTGCCACATGTGAAGTCTATGCATCTTTCATAATCCTCCCACCCTGCTGCAACATTATACCCTTGGAAACGTGTAGGGAATTGCATTTCAGATTTGGTTTCTGCAGCTTTCTACTGTCATGCCTGACAGCACTGCCCCAGAAGAAACTGAAAGCAAAGTGACCCAGACTGAGCTCAAACTCTCTCATGAAGTCCAGACACCCACTCCAAGCTGTACAAAAGGGCACAGGCAGGATCTTGGCCTGCTGCAGCTACAGCTACCAACAGCACCTCCATGTAGTCGAGGGCTTACTGCAATTCTCTCTTGCAGAGCACAAGAACCAGTAGATAGAAGCCAGGCCTGCTTACCCTGCAGATTGTATCATGATGCTCCAGCAGTGGATAGGACATCAGCTGACTTAGTGTGAACTGCAGGTTGATGGGGCACTTCAGACCCATTGCTGAAAAAGATGAGAAAAAAATGCTGCTTCATACTTTGATAGTCCACATACAAGCACAAGGAGACTCTGAAGGGATTATAAGAAAACACAGACCTCCAGTATTCACATACAAAATGTATGATCAGTTCATAACATAATATTCAATATGCTGGCATGGTCCTGCAATTGCATGGCTATCAAAAGGTTTCAGCACAATCATCCAGGCTTTACTGCTGCATACCACAGTGACTCTATGACTTGTCTATGTGCTTGACTCTATGACTTGTCTATGTGCTATATACCCCAAAACCAGAGTGTGTGTCATCAGCATTGAGGCGCATGTCAGTAACTTGCTAAATGCAGCCTTGCCCTCAAAGTCCAAAGGACAGAATTAAGGTGCAAACAAGCCATATTAAGATGCTGTTGTTGAAAGCTCTAAGGATTCCTCACTGCCCTCCCCCCCCCGCAAAAAAAAATGTATCTTGTTTTTCCTTTTGATTTATCGTAATATGTAGATGCCATAAATCTCTTTGAGACTATGAAACATCTGTTTTACCATTTCATTCCTGTTTAACAAGCACCATCTACTATTAGGCTCTCAGGAATGCAGCGATCGCAGAAGGACACATATTTTGAGATGTGCCTTTGCAAAGGTGGTTTGGCTGCCTGGGGGGATGGATCAAACCCTTTGAGGCTACCTCTGATCTGTTTAATTTCATTTTGAATTTCCTCCTTTCTTTGCTTTCTCCTAGGGCGTCTGTCAGCTAACAAGTAAAGAAGATGGAATGGCCTGTCAGCATTCTTTGTGTCCAAGCTTGAAGATCCACTCAAGAACACACATTTCCAGCCTGTATGCCCCAGACTGGAGCATCCACCCAGGATTCAGTCTGCTCTTGTATAGTGAAAGCCAGAATATCCCACCAGAGCCCCTGTATGATTCAGGACAGAGGATCCACTCAATAACTCTCACAAATTTGCAAAACTATTTTAGTTTAGCTAGATTATGAGGAAGAGCCAAGTCCAGCAGAGGCCATGAAGCTTGGTCAGGAGCTGGAACACAGAATGTACAAGGAGAGGCCAAGACAGGTTTGTTCAGCCTGAAGAAAAGAAGTCAAAGAGAGATCCTACTGCTGTCTGCAACTCTCTGATGGCAGGGTGTAGAGAAGACATTGCTGGACTCTTCTTGGAGGTGCCCAGGGACAGGATGAGAAGCAGTGGACACAAACTGGAACATGGGAAATTGCTATTAGCTTCAAAGAAAATTTTTATCACCATGCAGGTGGTCACACATTATAGCAGGGGTCAGAGTGGAGGGAATCTCCATCCTTTGAGATATTTAACACTTGTCTGGACACTGCCTTGAGCAAGTTGCTCTAACTGGACCTAGTTTGACCAAGGGTGGACCAAAGACCTCCAAAGATCCTTTCCAGCATATACAATTCAGTGATACCCAGGGCTCCTCCTGACAAACAATCCATCATTCTCCTGGATAACTTGTTCACAGAGCTCATTCTTGTTCCTGCTGAAAATATATATTTCATTTCTATGTCTTATTTGTCTGCCCTTAGTTCCCAAAGGCTGTGTTTCAGCGGACTTCAAATCATTTCTATAATGCTTCTAGTCTGTCAGTATTGCACAGCAATGGTCTCACTAGTGCCGTACACTAGAATGTCCCATCCTTTGTGTGCTGATTGATATTCTGCTGTTCAGACAGCCCAGAAACAAACTCTCCCTGTCAGTTCCCACAATTACTCCCAGAGTCCTTCTCAGCATTGCTGTTTATCAGGACGCAGTACAGCATATCACAACCTTGACACACATTCTTACAGTTTGAAGTACTCTTCTGCACTGTTAGGCCTGAAAACACAGACAATCTCTCATAACAAGAAAAAAAAAACCCATCCCAACAGCCAGCTTGCGCATGAGGAGTTGTGGAGAGGAAGAAGGTGGTAGAATGTTCACCAGTCTCCACAGTTAATTGACTGAAACACTGAAACACAAGATTTGATAATACTCACTGCCAACAGCAGTCATTTTCTCTACCAGGAGCTAAAAGCAGTATATGACGCTTTGCTTTCATAATTACATTTTTAGATCTGTCCATAACTCAGTTTTTAATTCACTTATTGAAGCATTTTTATTTCATAGAACCACAGAATCATAGAATAGTTGAGGTTGGAAGGGACCTCTTGATGCCTCTAGTTCAATCTCCCTGCTCAAAGCAGGGTCAACTTGAGCAGGTAGTTCAGGACAATGTTGAGTCACGTTTTGAATATCTCCAAGGATGGAGACTCCACATCCTCTCTGGGCCCCTGGTTCAGTGTTTGACAGCCCTTACTGTAAAACAAATTTTTCTTATGCTTAAGTGGAATTTCCTGGATTTCATTTTGCATCCATTGCACCTTATCCTGTCACTAGGCACTACTGAGAAGAGTCTGGTTCCATCTTTTTTACTCCCCTTTATATTTTTACACATGCGTGCGTGCACACACACGTGCACACACACACACATATATATATACAAATATATGTATATATGTAAGATCCCCCCTGAGCCTTCTCTTCTCCAGGCTGAAAAGTCCAGGTCTCTCAGCCTCTCCTCATATGAGAGATGCTCCAGGCCCTTAATCACTACAAGTCTGCCCAAGCTAACAGTACCTCAAATACTCCTTTTCAAAGAAATCACACACCAGTTTCTCGGGAAATGGCAGAATAACAACCCTGCAATTACTGCTGCACTGAAATGGGCAGACTTAACTGTCACTCTGCCAGACTTGGCCTCTACAGCACTCTAAGGAGTATTGCTATAAGTCTTTCCACTCAGTCAGGGGTTTTCCTGAATTGAGCAGTCAAAGTTTGAGACCAGAATGTCATGGCAGACAGCCTCTCCTTCCTTGGGCTTCCCCCTTCCATCTTGGAGATTATTCAGACTGCAAAACTCACCCATGAAGATCTCCCTCCAGCAGCTGCTTTTTAGGAGTGGACTGCTCAGCTTCTGGACAAGAGGCACGAACTCCTGGAAGCTGACTATCATATTCACACAGGCTTGCAAGACGGAGTGATCAGCTGTCAGAGACTCTTCTATGTGCACCATTTCCCTTTGCCACTCAGCCATCTTCTCCATTGCCGAGGAATAATTGAACTGTTGGGAGAGAAGGACAGAGTAGACAGAACTCACGTAGAAAGAGACATCCTTCAAAACAAACCCTTCCAAAGAGTAGCTGTACTATGTCAGATGAAGAATTCATTTAACTCAATATTCTGGGATTGTCGTGTAACAGGTGCTTAGAAAAGAGCATAGGAGCAAAGCAGCTCTCTGCCATTCTTTGCCAAGTCCTTGCAACTTGAGGCCTAGCAACTTCCTGAACTACAGATTATATCTATACCTTTGTGTTTAACACTACATTGTAAAATTTTCATTCTTGAACTTGTCTGAACTTGTTTTCTGAGCTCACTTATACTTTGAACCTCCACACACATCTTTTCCAAGCAGAAGAGTTCTAGTATATTTAGTCATTCCTCTTATGAAGACAACCCAGAAGTATCACCATGGTTGCTGTCCATCTCTAACCATTGTCTAGTGCTGCAATATCCTTTCAAAGAAAGGGGGTCAGAACTGCCAGCAGCATTCAAGATGCAGGTGTGCAGTGGATTTTTACTGTAGTGCAACAGTATTTTCCATTTTGTTCTTTGTTCTATTCCTTTTTTTTAGTGTCCCAACTGCCTTTTTGCCTGCCACTGAGCACTGAACTGATATCTTCAAAAGAGTTCTCCACAATGACTCCACATCCCTTTCATTACTAGTAAAGTTAATTTAGAGCTGGTCACTGTGTAGTTACAGTAGGCTTGTTTTTTCCCAATATGAAATACTTTGTATTTAATAAAATGAACTCCATCTCTCGTTATGTTGCCCAGTTATTCAGCATCATAAGATCTGATTTGACAATCAGGTTTCATTTCCACTTTCTTGAATAAATATGCATTGCCAGAAAACTTTTGAACTTACTTTTACAGCTCATTTATGAACATGTTGAACAGCGCAAATCACAGAATCACAGAATCACAGAATCACAGAATGGTTGAGGTTGGAAGGGACCTCTGGAGATCATCTAGTCCAAACCCCCTGCTTAAGCAGGGTCACCTAGAGCACATTGTACAGGATCACGTCCAGGCGGATCCTTAAAGACCTCAAAAGTTCCTAACCCAAGAGATCTTTTCTTTAATCTTTTGACAGTGCAGTATCTTTGAGAGCTTTCAGTGAGAGACATTGTCAAAAAGCTATTGAAAGTCAAGTACATTAAATCCTTCAGACCTTCTTTATTCATGAGATTTTCCAAAAACACTGGCAGATTTGCAGACCATGATATCCCTCTGCAACAGCCATGGTGCCACTACCCCATTTTAATGTACTTACTTGTGCATCCACTTGCAGAGAATTCGTAGAGAAATTTTAAGACTGGCCTGAATGGAGAATGAATGGGAATGTCAGGGTGTGGAAGAATGAGAAGGAACAAATGGCAGGAGAAGGGCTGTAAGAATGGGATGTGTTGACAGCACCTACACTAGCAGGCCAGCAAGATCCCACCACATACCTAAATGCCACTTCTCAGGATGCCCAGAACGAGAGACAAAGGACAGTAAGTAAGCCCTGCTGAGTCTCAGATGTGGGATAGGATGGAGAGATTGGCCTCTGTCAGCTCTGACGGAGGACTAAAAGGGCACATCCAAACACAGCACATGGTCACCAGCCCAAGAAGAACCCAGGAAACATGAGGAGAACTCAATAGCTGGCATCCCCCATCCTCTGTGTGCAAGGAAACCTGGGCACACATACGAGCATCTTGATGCCTGACCGCTGGTCAGACAGCTGGGATACACATGTCTTTGTGCTGGTGACCATATGGGTATGAGTGCGTGAGCTAGTGAAACTCTTTTTGCTTCAAAATAAAATCAACTCCACTCCTACCCGGTCTCACATTGAACTTTGACACATTTATTGCTAAATTGCTGTGACACTGTTTCCTAAATGGCAAACTTCTATTGTATTTTCCTACCTGTGTCCAGTACTAAACACAAATTTTCTAGTCTATAGTTTCCAAGATGCTCTTGGAGTACTTTCAAAAATGGGCACCATCTTCCATTACCATAGCACTGAGGCCAGTTTAAAATGATATGCGATGTATCACAGCGAATAGTTTGGCTAGTTCATATTTAAATTCCTTCAGAAAACTTCTATTCTACATATTTGTGACAATTTATCAATTTGTCCTCAAATATCTTCTGCTGATACTTTAATTTGAGATAGTCCTTCTGAATCATTCACCATAAAGAAAGGTTCTTGTATGGAAACTGCCTTAAAATCTTTCATGGTGAATCCCAATGAAATAACTTATTTGAAACTTCCACCCATGGCTTCTTCCTTAGAGAGTACTTCTATCACAGTGCAACTACCGAAAGCCCTACAGACTCTCTGGCAGGCTTTCTTAATCTAGAATGTTTTTAAAAGAACTTATTATTGTGTGTATATTTTTATCAAGTTAGTACTCTGATTGATTTTGGCCTGCTTTTTGGTGGTTTTATATTCAACGCATCAGTGATAAAATTTACATGATTTTTAATTTTCCTTTGCATACAATTTCCACTTTTTGAAGTATGTCTTTCCTACTAAGACCTTCCTTTATGTTGAGGTTTACCTGGCTGACTTTTGGTGCATGGTCCTTTCGAAGTTTTTTTGATAGATGTTTTTCATTTATTCTGAATCTCTAATAAAGTGTTTTTAAATTGTCTCCAGGTCACCTGCAAACAGTTCACTCCTCTCACTCCTTCTAGAAACTTTATTTTAATAAATATTTTTTTCTATTTTCACTACCTCAAAGTAGATGATACTGTGTATGGACTCCCACATGAGTACATCCTCAAGAGTTGCATTTTGCATTACTTCTGTCTTGTGAGCTCTAACTAGCTGCTTTGAGGAGCAATTATTTATGCCATTTAAAAGCAACGTCTAAATGGAAGAGTAAAGATGACTGTGGTTTAGGATTGAGTGACAGAACTACAGAGAGAGTAGGTAAGCCCAGGACTGGGTTACAAGGAGGCTGCAGATTAGGACTGAGGGACACTGAAAAGCTAGGAGAGAGACCGGAAGAGAGTTCAGAGGCGAAACAGAAAGAAGCTACACTTTCAGACTGAGCTGAATCAGAACTGGCAAAAGTCCGTACTGAGGGCACTGCACAACAGAGCAGCACTGACACAGCTGAAGGTAGTCTCTGATGGGGCTAGAGAGACAGCAGGAGAGGTCCTCACCTTGGTGAAGTTAGGGCATTTCCAGTCACGGATCTGTTCAGAGATGATGTGGAGCAATTGCCACACATGTTCAGACGCATCAATGACAGCCCGAGCCTTAGCCACAAAGGAGACATCAGTACAGTCACCTGTAAACACAAGAATCAGGAGGCTGTTGAACAAATCTTTGCCCCACTGTTTCCATCCCTGGCTGTCTACTAAAAGCGGCAAAGAGCCACCAGAGAAGCACACGACATAAGTGCAAGGAGGTGGAACTCGTTTCACTGGGCAGTGCACAGGGCAAAGGGAGGTGCTTGCCCCGAAGGTGGGCATCAGTCACAGTAGACAAGAACATGCAGGAGCCCTTTGCTCCCTTGCCTGTGAGAATCATTTGAGAGCGACACAATTCTGCCACGTAGATGTCCGTAGTCTGGAGGGAGAATTGTAGCTCATGCAGTTCTTGCTTGATAGTGCATGGATTCTGTGAGGGATCCAGGAAACGCCCTGCGGTCACCATGGCCAACAGCTCCTGTAGCTCCTGTAGCTCCTGTAGCTCCTGTTTGGTCTTCTGCAGGGACTCACTGAGCTCATCAATGATGCTGAGACGCCGTGAAATAATGAAGTCTGATACTTTCTGTTGCTGGTACACAAAAGCCTCCCAAGTGTCCAGAAGCTGAAAAGAGATACAAATACACATGGGAAAGGACTATGGGAGGAGAAATAAGGATCCAAACCATGGACAGGAGATAGACACAATGAGGCAACGGACCACACAGCGGGAAGTATAGGACTGAGTGCACAGGGCAATGCTCTGTAAGACCAAAGACATTTTTTTTGTGCTCTGGAAGGTTGTAAGAAGGGAATCCTAGGATCAGAGCAGCACTCCCTTATGCAGTGCTGGAATCTGAAGAAAAGATATCTGACCTCAGTACAGATCTACCAGGGTGATCTAAGAGTAGAAGCTGGCAGCTGGTTCCCTCTTTGTACCTGCATTTGAGCAAAGCCAGGTCATCACACTTAAAAAGGTCATGCAAGTGCCAATCCCTTTGATGTTTACTCTAACTATGCTGACTTCAACATCTCTGGCTTGGTACAAGGCAGGAAGAAATCCAAGACTTCAGATTAGATAGAAGCCAGGGTCTCAGTTCACAGGAGAAGGTGGGAAAGACCACATCTGTACTCAAAACTGTGGGGGAAGGCTCTAGTTTAAGAACATGAAACGGGTGTTTGGAAAAAGTTGGACCTACATAAGCTGTATATGAGAAACAGGAAAACAAGACTGTGTTTGCATCGATTCTCCTTTGTGCTTGCTATACCATGACACCCACTTTTGGTTTTGCAAAGCTGTCAGAGCTGCTAAACAGGACTGACAAGAAGACTGCTGCATCCGTATGGACAGGTGAAGCCACTGGAAAACGTCCCAGCGCAGACAAACTTGATCTTCCTCCCTCCCATCATGTAGCTCACCATAGGAAGAGCCTGCAAGCAATACTTATGACAACTGGGCTTCTGCAGACTCATACTGTGAATTCCTAGTGTTAAAGATCTCTCTGATGTCTTTGTGACCTGCCATGCAGAACAATGCATTTGAGCTTAACAGACATAGATTCCCTTTCTGGTTCTACTAATGACTGGCCGTGGAACTATAAGTAAGTCCATGGGTCTCAGCTCCCTTATCTTTAGTTAATACAACATGTCAGGACATGGATAGAAGAGTTAAGGCATCTTGTTATAGATTCAAAGATACGAACTTGAAGCCTGTTCCAGACTTGCACTCAAAGGCCAGCATCAGTCAATCCAGAAGGATCCAGCTATTGTTTCTATTAACAATATATCTGAGCTAGTGGCAGCTCATAGCTCCTCTTGACAAATTACATGTGTGTTAGCTTACATATCACTGAATCACAGAATCACAGAATATTTGGAGTTGAGAGGCACCTCTGGAGATCCAGTCCAATTCCCCTGCTCAAGCTGAGTCACCTACAGCAGGCTGCCCAGGACCGTGTCCAGTCAGGTTTTGAATATCTCCAAGGATGAAGACTCCTCTCTGGGCAACTTGTTCCAGTGTTCATCCACCAAAATATTAAAAACATTCCTTTTTCACATGGTGGAAAAATCCTTAGGGAACTGTGGGTTTAACTGGATTTTTGTTTTTTCCCCAGCTTAATTATGAAGGCCAACTGATCCACTGAAGTGCCACTGGCAATTCTTTTAAAGTCTTTATATCTGTGAGCATTCCTGTGAGCTTCAAACTGCCATCCTGCTAAATCTAGGGTAAGCTAGACAATAGGATATCTTAGCTTTCTTCTTAGCATGAGCTTATCTACGCTAAGATGTTTACTGGCACTTTCTGGTATCAGTGTCAGTCTCCAGCTGGACATGTTTATTTCAGGATAGGAACATAATTTTCTGGTTTCGCTTATATCACTTTGGAAAACATAAAATTATCTTTTTGCAGTTAGCCAGAAACTAAATAATAGTGATCACAATGTTCAATGTGACATAGCAGCACTAACCTCTGGATAGAGTTCAGGAAAATGAGACAGGGAAAAATAAAGGAAGCACAGCCCTTGCAGACTGTACAATGCTACTTCAGTGAGACTATCACAGAAGGTGAAGTATCTGAACAAAAAGGCAACCAAGAAGAGAAAACTAAATGGCAAGTGCAGGAAACTATTCCAGTCAATCTCTCAGAAGCAGAATATGCAATTACAGCTAATGGTGAGGCTAGGATACCAAGTGGATCGAAAGTGTGAGATCAAGGGTCTGCATGAGCCTGCAGACAAATAAATGCACAGAGCTAACAGGAGCATTTCTGGAGTTAGAAGGTATTGCTGTCACAGAGTTCAGATGGCATTCAGGAACTGTTTGGTCAAGACCATTCTGACTTAGGTTTGCATGCTTTGAGCAAGAGAAGCAGAAGAAAATCTATTTGAGAATTGCTTGTTACTGACAGTTTTCAGCAAACCAGCTCATCCTCCACATACATGAACTCCTTGAATCCTGTCCCCTGAGGTAGGCTGTCATTACAGCAGAGCTCTAAGCACCCTGGGGACAGCTGCCAGGCCAGGAGGCATTACATTACATGACCTTTGGCGATGTCCTATCAGGTTTCAAAAATCTTTGTGGGCTGGCTGGATCATAGCCTGAAAATGCACATTCTGAAGGCCAAGAGCAACATACAGAATGTTTTAGCCTGGGTAGGGGAAGATAATGTTGACAGCTACTGCCCTCAGCTGATTCTGTAAGACAGATGTTGAACTTCTTAGAATCAGAGAAGGCCACAGTTCTTCTGGACTTTTGTGGACAGTATGCAGCCTCCCTTCCTTGAGCTTTGCCAGGTGTTCCTCTGCTCAGCCTGCTTCCTTTGCAGGATGCAGTTACAAGAGAGGGGGTTCCTGGAAGGGGACAGGAAACAGACTGGGACAGACCAGAAGGAACGTCATATTCTACTTCCCCCATCTCTGAAATCACCTGATTAGTGCTGATGTTGTTCCCAAGTTAGCAGTGAGGAAACAAGTAGTTTTCCAAATGAAAGGGCTGGGAGATCTGTGAGGTTAGCAACTCTGAGCAGCTCGATCTTCTGCAGTGTGTGAGTGTTCAGAGACCTCCTCTTATTTCTCCACCTACACTTCAGCTCAGCCAGACTTACAGACTATGGTTCTTTGAGAACAGAAGTACTGGAAAATATCTATTTTTTAAATCTTTGTAAGCCTTATAGTCTTCTTTCCTTTATTCCTCCAGGATTTCCCAAATGGGACAATGTCTCTGCAGCTGCAGTCTAGGAACAAATAGCAGCAAAAATTCTTTTGAAGAGCACAGTCTGATGTTCTTACCCTGGACAAGCCAGGCTTAGAAAAGAGGCACAAGAATCTCTCCAATAGCAAAAACTTTCACACTAGATTTTCTCATACTGCAGTCCTTTACAAGATAATGTTTTTGCTGGTGATGTGTCTGGAAAACCCATCCTTCAAAGGCATTTCTTCTACACACAAAAGGCAATTTTTAATTTATTCCTAGCCACAGTTAATGACAGAAATACCAAGCAGCCAAATAAAACCTGTTTCCTAACAAAGGCACAAAAAGTTAAATATACCAGTACTAATCTAAGCCATCTGACTGTATACTTTACTATCTAATTATACACCATTTGTTTAAGAGAGAAGACACCACATCATATAGAGAGATGGTGCTTCTAAACTGAAGCTTATAGCTAGGACAGTTTAAAATAGCCCTACTGAACATGTGCTTGGCTGAAGGCATCAGGGCAGTTGGGGCACAGGTGTCACATAGACAAAAAGCATTAAATGCACCAGTCACATGTATGTAAGCTCTGTGTGGGTGTGTCTGCACACAAACAGCTTAAGAAACAACTTCATCTCTGACTCTAGAAAATGATCATTAAAATATGAAAATAGAAAAGGAAAACTGTGATCGGAGAAGACTGGATCAACATCAGCTGTTGATCAGAGACTGTTACCTGAGATGCTGCAAGCGAGAATGGGTGGCTGGAGCTCTGCAGGGACCTTGGTGGGGGAGGACAGAACCAACTCCAAACTACTAGAATATATTGGGGCCACATGCAAAGAGTCCAAAGTAGGCCAGCTGACAGCTGGATGCTCTCCTCTGTCCTCACAGCATGCCCTGACAAGACCCTCACCAGTCTTTCCAGGTTTTCCTCCTCTGGACTGAGCTGACGGAAGCACTGCCCGATGGCCTTGTTCAACGCCCGCACATACTCCACCTTCTCCTGCAGCTCTTCCATCTGGCCCTGATACTGCTCCAGCTGCACGGAGAGAAAGCAACATCCTGCAGTCTGAGCAGCATTGTCTCAACCTGCTGCCAAACTGCACCTCACATCAATCTGCATAATTCCACTGAAGGCTCTGGTCCCAGCTCCCCAACCTCGCTTCTAGTCATCTTGCAGTACACAGAGCTAATCCAGTTAATTCATTGATCACACCCGTTTTCCCCTTGTGAAAAAGGGGGCAACCTGAAGGACTGTCATAGCAAAAGCAGCATATTGCTTCCATTCATCTTCACAGCAATCTCTTCCCCTCTCCACTATGTCATTGCACACAAGCAGCAGTCATTTCCCACATGTGCAGGAAATCTCCCAGGAATTTGCAGGCTTACTATGTACATGCAGTATTTCAGTTCTGCACATGTCAGAAGCTCCTCATATGCTGTGCGTGCACCCTGACACTATGAGGGGAGGAAGGAAGACAGCCATGCACAAAAAGTAGCTGCACAGAAACTGACTGCGGCAGTAAAACTTTCTAGGGAATCTGAACAAACTAACTGCTCTCCCCCATCCCATGGGGGATATATATGTGCTCATGTTTTTAGATTCAGGGACATACGTGTTTCTTTCCCCACTTAGTGAGTGGATTCCACCATGAGAAAAGATTAAATGTCTTAACTTCACTCAGAGAAGCCACTTGAAAGCAGTTACATCTCATTGTTGGCTTAGAAGGGAGTTGCTTTACAAATAGTTGAGAACCATACACCTGAGGAAAAACACTGAAGATACTGATAGACTGCGCACATCAGACACCAACTTTGAAAAAAACAATTCCAACCCTGCCTGCACTTCAGGGAAAACAGGTGGTATAATATTAAGTCAAAATTTAGAGACAGGTAGGCCAAGGCAGTCTTGGAGATTGCAGCCTGAGGAATAGGAGAGACACTGTGAATTCAAAAAACTGACTGGGGAATTCTCTCTGCTATTAGTCTGAGCAGAATTCTTGGTAAATGAATCTAGACCTCCTGTCTGATCTGCTGCTGAAAAGTTAATCTTCCTGTGGAAGGCCCTGTGATGTCTATAACAGCAAATTTCCTATGTTAAATGAGGGAGAATGCTCTACTGAAGCGTGTTCAGGGGTTGTGACATCTGGATCTAGTCCAGAAGAAGCTAACAATTTATGCTATTTCAGAGCTAGGGAGAAGCTAGAAATTCAGAAGCACCGATTCAGCACATGCCATGCCCGAAGAAGTTACTAGCTCTGAAACCTGCTGCTCTCAGAGCCTTGCTGACAACAGCTATGAAAAAATGAGGGAAAGAGGGGAACAGTGTGGCTAGAATGGAGTGGACTTGCCACGATAAAGTCCAACAATAAGATCAGGCAAATGGGACATTCTGACCTCCCCAAGACCAGCTGTTGCTAGTTCCCTAACAAACAGACTGACTGCAGGCAGCCCATGCACCGTAGAGCCGCAGTGCGGGGAGATACGCTGGGTACCAGGTGCACTATACAGCACATGGGACCAGTCATACCTTCTGGGAGCGCTTGGCTACCGTAAAGATGTCAGCACCAACATTCTGGTAGAGCTGCACTACACCGCTCAGTTCAGAGACGAGGAGTTGGCCGTGGTGAGTTGTCTCACTCAGGAGCAGAGAAAGGATCTCTTCGGTAATGAAGACTAGCAAGGGGCCTGGCAGTGGAGAGAGTAGGCATCAGTGCATGGTCACACAGCGAAAAAGGAAAAACAGGAAACTGCACTCATAACAAAGTGCTGCTGACACCGACTCCTGGGGGATCCCCACTCAGGCCCTCTTGCCTCTTCCCTTGAGATTAGTCTGCATTCAAGTGTCTTCATTCCTCCCCACCCTTGTGGGACCTGCTGCTCATCCCCCATGATTTTCACTCCCTCCAGTCTCTGCTTTGTGTCAGTGCCTCGCACAAGGCCCATAAGTCAACCTTGCAGGGTTCCCATCCTCCATATGCCTCTCATACTTCCTTACCAATCTCTTCTTGAATGCTACTGCAGTCCACAAAGAGCAGCCGGTTGCAGGTGATGATATCAGAGGGCACCTCCTTGATACGCTCTGCCCAGGCACGAAGCTGCGTGACCCTCTGAATGTAATCCTCAGCTGGCCAGCCCTTCATCAGCTCCAGCTTCGTGGAACTCCAGCTGTGTGCAAAGCTGTGGATCTCTGCCACCCACTTATGTTCCTTGCAGATCTCTTGGATCTCATTTATTGCTGCCTACCAGGACAGTGTGGGGAGTTCAGTCAGGCCCAGGAAACAGTCACAGGACAGTGCCAGCCTCTCTCACTGGCCTTCCAAATACAGCTTCCTGTCTTCAGAGTGACAGTTAACCACACAGCCTCATCAAAAGGAGAGGCATTTTTCATCGCAGGCCCTCCACACCATCAGCCTCGAAGTTTGCTAAGAAAATCCATGTGATGCTGAAAACAGCTGCTCCAGAACCCATGGCTCACTCTAGCACCCACTACTTGCACAGACTGCCTGTCTGCATCAGGATGAGACGCACACAACTGGCTTCTTTTACAAGGCATGAACAGGATGTTGGAACAATCCAGAGATAGGAAAGCTTTCTATGGCCAAACTGCAACAACAAGCTGGGGCCTTCCTGCAGCAAGAAGTGAATAAACTTTGCAAAAGGGCCAGAGGAGGAAAGGGAATTCAGACTGAGGCTCAGGGCAATGGTTCTTCTATAGATGACAGCAATGTTCATGAGCCTCCGTTAAGATCAGATTCCACTTTATGGGGCTTTCCCAAAATTCTATAGCCTAACTACAAACAAGGGAATGGCTGACTGGAGGAGCTGGAGACATCAAAGAATCTCAGACTGACTCAGCTGTGAGTCTGTCACTGCCATTCCTAGCAACCACATCACGCTGGAAGCAGACTCACCACTTGAAGAGATGGCAGTGGCATATCAAGAAGTGATGGTCTGTATATACCTGATACAACTGAGGTGGGCACAGAGAAGGAGGTATAGGAAGCTCTAGGAAGGCTACCAAAAGGCTGTTCTGGAGACGTGTATCAGTCTCTTTCGTAGCTCTGTCCCAGAGAGAAAAGTGCTCCCACATCTGCTGGCATGCTAACACACAGTAGGAAGGTCTTGAGCCACAACCCCAGCTTTCACACTCACCTCCAGCAAAGCCCGCTGCTGATCAAAGGCTTCTTGGATGCTGTTGTCCATGTACAGGTCCTGGGACAGCTGGTCCCACGATGGCAGTGGATAATGGCTCCTCACCTGGTGTCCAGTCACCTTCAGACCCCCAGCAGCCTTCATGTCTGGATGAAGAACTAGCTGTGGCTCCTGGTCACATAATACCTCAGTAGATTGACTCCAGGGCAGTTCACTGGGGGACCGAAATTCCAGATTTTCAATATTTCTTTTATTTGCTTTCCTAAGACCTGTGCAAAAGTCAGAAACAGACACAAAGAAGCTTCAACAGGCACCTGCAGCAAGGTCAGGAGCAGGCACCTTCCTTCAGTGCTAGTGAGCAAAGGAAATGTCCCTTCTTTCTCTGGTTTAATATCCACCCTCAAATAAAACCCACTGTGCCCAGGACTGCTTCTGCCAGCACGGAGAGAGCAGAAGCGAGGAAGAACACTAGTACAGTGCACTAGATGCAGAGGTACCTACTGTCTTCCACTCCCCTACATTTCTCTTCAGGACTCTTTCGGTCTCCACAACTGTGCTCAGGATGCGCCTCTTGGTTCTTTCCCCTACTCTGGGTTACCTACAGGGAAAGAAGAGTTAGAAGTTTTCAGGTGCTCGAAAAAAAGCATTCCTCATGGATTACTTTTCCTGAGGTATTACCCCTCTCCAGTGTAAGGAACTGCATAACAGAAACCGCTACTTTTCAGGCAAAGCCATATAGACCCATTCATGCTACAAAGCATGATTAACCCTTCTGCACACTCGCCAACCAGGAAAGCAACGACTTTCATCCTTCCTCAAGAACCCTATCACTGTCCCCACACTAGTCATAGAGACTTGTTAGAAGCAATGATCTTTTTCAGATCTTTCCAGGGACACTGCATGTAAATGGCAACTGTTCCAACTCATGAGCACTGTGTTATCACTGCCTGATCTCCAACGCTTTGATGCTGGTGGAACAGTGGAAAAAGACTGACATAAGAATCAATTCCGCTTTTGTCTGAGGACATCTGCATGGGACACACCATGGAACAAGGAACCTCTACTAATTTAAGTGCAATTGGCATAGCAAAGAAGGGTAACAACCAGCCTGAGTCAGAGATGCTAACCTGCAAGACAGATTCCATCACAAAACCCAGGGCCCCCATCAGGCAACTTTCCAGCTGCTGACTAGAGGGATGGGGGACCAACCGACTGTCAGCATCGAACACCAGGAGTACTCTGAGAACAGCCTTCCGCCTGATGCCATCTGCCTGTATGGGAGAGAAAGCACAGACAAGGCTGGAAGGAGAGCAATAAGTGGTTCTGTGGGGAAGCTTCTCTCTGCGACCTGTGTGGATAGTGACCCTAAATTTCCCAGTAGGGGAAGAAGGAACCTGCAAGGTGTCCCAGGCACACAATTAGGTTCTGGATGGGTGAGGTATCCCTCAGCCCTGTAGATGCTGCACAGCCCTGCTCCATAGTGTAACATTTTCATAGTGTAACAAGAAGCCGAACTAAAAGGCGAAGAAGCACTACAAAGATGAACACTCAGAAAGGTACTGGGTTCACTGCCAGCATGGCTGGCAGAGTCTCTGGGCTGAGCTGGATGGGATAAGATGATGGGATCATTTCATAAGATGAGCCAAAGGTCCCTCTGACTTCAAATTCTGTGACTGACAAACAGCAGAGCTCCAGCTCCCTCCTTACCTGCAAGACATTGCTGACAAATGCTGTGATCTCCTCCTGCACAATGGAAACCAAGTTTTGGCAGATCAGGAAGTTCGTCAGCTTTGCCAACATACCCAGACGCTGCAGCCAGGATTCAGCTTGCTGCAATCTGTTTTGCAGGCACTCATAGCGCACCCTCTGCTTATACAGAGACTCTTTGGAGACATAGAGTCTGCAGCCCTGCACCTGGGTCTGCAGACCATGCACCATCTTGTAAGTGTCATTTCGCACCTGCCCAGAAACCAAACACAGCAGGACTGAAATCAGTCATTCCAGTTGTCATTCAGGGGTGGGAGAGAGGAATAAAAAGCATCCTAAGAGAAATCCCACTCCCTCCTTATATCAACCCCATGCTGCTGAAGAGACCCAAAGGGATCAGGGCTCTTTCTCCTGTGTCTGGGGAAAGAAAAGGAGTATGGAAGACAATGGAGCATAGGTTGCTAAATACCTCTTTTCTTAAAAATATTAAGAACATTGGATGCAGAGCCCAGAGATCTGCAGCACCAAATCTCAACCTTGAATTTATGATTCCTTACATCAGAGGAAAGGAGAAGCCTAGGATCTTTATAGCTGTCAGGACAGGGACCACAGGGAAGAACGCAAAGGTCACCCCAGGGCTCCAGCCCACACTTACCAACTCAAGTATGGATGAACAGAGGGCAAAGAATCTCCTGAGCAGGCTTTGGGCATGGCTATTCTCTTGCACTAGTTTCAGTTGCAATCCAGGAAAGGTGTGGCACGTGGAGTCATCCTGGGGCAGCCAGTGCACAGATCGGAGCTCCTGCAGGAGTCTGGGGGAGGACAGAACATATCACAAGTCTTCTCATGCCTGGGCACTCTCTCAAGCATTTCAGGAAAGGGACAAAAGCATAAAGCCCTGAAAGGGCACTCCAGAAATGGTTCCTTGCACAGCATCCCATGGTTAACTGAATAGGGCATGAGTGCTGCGGCCCTGTTCCCCCACTCGAGAACTGATCCAGGAGAGACACAGGATCATAGCAGGTAAACAGAGGGGAGAAGGTTGCACCCCTTAAGACCAAAAGCAGCAAGAGGCATAACAAGAAAGCTCCTCAGGGAGGAACACAGGTGAGTCTGAAAGCAGTGCATTCGCTCATAAGAATGTGAGCCCCCAGCTCTCAACTGAGATCCCAGGGGATGAGAACACAGGGGCTTAGACAGGAGTCTGCCATCAGCTGGGCTCCGGGCCGAGCAACGCTACAGCTCACGGTCAGACTCCAGACAAAGGCAGGGATGAGTCCTGAGCACATATGCACACACACTCACCTGGAGATGTGGAGCAGGGCTGCTGCAAAGTGGGGAACAGCCAGAAGCAGACGGCTGTTTAGGGCTTTTCGACGCTTCTGCAGCTGACAGCGCTTCACGTTCTTCCACCAGCTGGCAGTGACAGACAGTGTAAAACTTAGAGCTATGCCCTGGCGATACAGTAACAGGAGAAGGGAGCAGCCCAGGAGGCAGGATGAGGAGTCCATCCCATGCAGCAACTAAATGTCACTGGCCCACTGCAACGGGTCCTTCCCATTCATTTGCCCAAGCTATCCCCTTTCCCTGCCAAAGAGGTCCAGGCATCCTCCTGCAGACCCTCTGTGGAGAGCAGGATTTTTTTGCAATTCCCATTTGGTGTCACAGAGAGAACTTCACATGCATCACTCACCTAGTAAAGACTTTGTGCTCAAGGCAGTGCTGGAAGAAGGGAAAGCAACAGAGCAACTGCCACAGCATTACTTCTCGGTGCCACTCTGCTAGTGTCATGGTCTTGGCTCCATCCTCAGGGTGCACATGCAGCACTCCAAATGATGAGAAGACGTAGTGCTGAGGTTCTGCCTTGTGCCGGGGAACCACTACCAGGTCGTAGGGTCTGCAGGGTAAGACACAGACGCAGGACGCATGGGTCAACAGCACTGCTGTTCCTGCTCTTGTGTTGGCAGGTAGGACCAGCTAGTTAGAGAAAAGATTTAAACAGCTTCTTGTCGGTGGGTATGTATAAGAGTAAGTTTAAGGATGCAGGCCCCTGGAATTGCTTGTGAGAATGTGTGTGGGAGGCAAGTTTCCGAGTGCATGTATAAAATTCACAGATGCTCTAGTCAGAAAGAACTGCTTTGATCAGCTAGTCTGATCTCCTGCACACAGGCATTGTAGTATTTTTCAAGGAATTTGAGATTAAAACATCTGTTTTAATACAAAAAAACAAAAGAAGATAAAGTAGAAACAGTAGTAGTGAGCCAGACCTTGGCTACATCTAAATGTGCCTGGGAAAATTCTCCTGACACACAGACCGAATGGCAATGAACAGTCAGCATCCACAGTATTAAACTCCTTTGCTCATCCCAAGAGGGTGGCTGTACTGAAATTGCCTATTGGGCTGGCTTCCTGGCCTGTGTTTATTCATGAGTGATTCCCCAGAGTTGTTTGGGAGAGTGCTACTTGGCATAGACTAAGCTGTACCAGGGACCATGGAAAAGTCAAGTAACATATTCCTGTGCCTGGTAATGGTTTCTGGTATTGTTTAATGTGCGAGAACAGATGTAGTGTCAAGGTCTGTTTAGTCCAGTACCTATCTCCAGTGCTAGTCAACAGGGGATGCCTAGATAAGTGTTTAAGAACTGGAGAAGCACACACTTCTCACAAATATTCTCCTGAACCCCAGTGGCTTGTGATTCACTGATTTCTCGAGTCAGAGGTCCTGCATCTGTGCTTAGTAGCCCTTGATGGATTATAATTCCATGGATTTAGGTACCTGCTTTTTGAACTCATGCAAATTTTCAGCACCCACTAAATCCTCTGGCAAGGAGTTCTAGGCTGTCATCACCTTGTACGGAGAACTTTCTTCTCTTTGCTTTGAGCCTACTCCCTTCAGCTTCATTTGATGGTCCTCATTCTTGTGTTAGAAGAGAGGGTACGCAAGTGATCCCTACCCACCCTCCGCAGGTCACTCATGGCTTATCCTCTCTCTCTTGTGGACCCCGTCAATTGCCCTGTCCAGCTGCAGAGATGCAGCCACTCAGTCGTCCCTCCTGAACCTCCCACCGCCCTTCTCTGTTCCTGTTTGAGATGGGGAACTGAAACTGCTAGTAGTGTTCACAGTGTGGGTGAACCAAGGACTGACACACTGGCATAATGATGTTCTCTGCTTTGACCTCTATTCCTTTCCTAATAATTCCTAACATTTGATTTGCATTTTTTTTCATTACTGAGCCAACATTTTTATGGACCTGTCTAGTCACAACCCAACAACTTCAGTCCTGAGAAGAAAAGTTCACCTCAGAGCCCAACGTGTTAACTGAAAAGTCAGAACTTTTTGTCTCCGCATGTATCACCTTTTATTATCCACAATTAATTTTATTGTCCAGGTTACTGGCCAGTCACTCAGTGCCATAAGGCCCTTATAAAATTCTCTGTAGTCTCCCAACCCTTTTTAAAATATGTTGGACACAGCATCATCAGCAAATCTTGCCCCCTTTCCAGGTCACAGGGGAATGCACTGGTCCACACAGGCCATAACAGATCTCTGTGGCTCTTCACTTGTGACCCCCTCGACTTGTCAAAGCCAACCATTTGTGTCTACCCTCCATTTCTAATCTTTAACCACGAAAAGAACTTGCTCTATTATTTCATATCATCTTGGTTTCTTTAAGATTCTTGTCACTGAATCTTGTAATTCAGATCTTTCTTCAACTGTACTCATTAATTCTATTCTTTGAGTAGCAAACCGCTAGTTACCGGAAGTGTCTGCTGGGGGCAACATTTAGGTAGGCACAGTCAATTTTTCCCAAGTCTCTGTTTCTCATGAAAGTCTCACATGCTTGGAGGCCAGTCAGGGGCGGCTGGGATGAGGCATCATTTTCTTCCAAGCCCTGCAGGACAGATCCTGTAGCCTTTTTGCCTGTATCTGAAAGTGGCCTGAAATGAAAATGAGAGGACTGTGGGAAAATGCCATGCACACATTTAAAAAAAGCTACCCTGTGACACGAGATCAAAAGAAGGCAGCAGCACAGACATTCACTCCTCTTAAGGCCAGAAAAAGTCCTTTAACTCTGTCACAGAGCAGAGAAACAGGCTCACAGAACTGGAAGAGCCTGGAACACCTGGGAAAAAAAACTTCTTCCCAATTTTTTGGACACACTTCCAAGTGACTACTTAGACTGAGCTGTCTCCCATAGCTGCAGGCATCTGTGCAATAGCTTTTTAGTTAGAGACACTGAACATCTGCCTCATGTGCTCCTACCCTCTACGGACTATAGACTGCTCCATAACTTTTAGGTCCAAAAGCAAAAACCCCAAGATGCAACTACAGTTACTGCACAAAGAGATCTGGAAACTATAGCAGGGGATTCGTTAAAATAAATATCCTCATAATCCCAGGACTTGGGCCAGCCCATAGTAAGGAAAAATGGAGAAAAAAAGTCCTCAGTGATCCTTGCCAATCTGATCTGGGAGAAATTTCTGTCCTGATCCCAAATCTGATCTCATCTTGAGTGCATCAACATCAAACATTAATCAAGGTCCTGAAATACCTGAGCAGAAAAGCATCAGATCCCATCTATGTCTTACTCCTTCTGTAGCCAGTTACCAATGCCTCAGATGAAGGCACAATAAATCTGTAAGCCAAACTGGACATAAGGACGAAGAAGCCCTTCCTGGTCTCAAGGGTCAAGAAGCGAAAGCCCAGGAGTGTGAGACTACGCCTGTATCACACAGGCAAACAAACTCAATCAACGAGTAGCTCCTTTCTGTTTGGTATGCTAGCCAACTCAGACATCCAGGGCTCACATCACACTTTAAACTCTATATGGCAGAATAGCAGATCCTGTACTTAAATCTTTCATAAACTAAGGAACTTAAATTAGTTTAAGATGTGGTTGTATCACTCTTATTTGCGTATGTGGAAAACTATTTCTTCTTGGAGCAAAAGAAGCCTTTCATCTCTTTTTGTAAATGAAGCTCTTCATTATCATGATCATTCTAGTAATCCCTCTTGACAACTGTTTCAATTTAATTTCACCTTCCCGAAGAAAGGAATCAGGGTATAAGCAATATTTAGGGATTTTCCTACCAGTGCTTTCCACAATGGTATTAGTCCTCCTCTACCTTCACTGATGATACCTCACCTAACAGTTCTTAGGATCCCATTTGGTTTTTTTTTCCCCCCCAGAGGCACCATAAACATCTGCTCTGTGATACTGCTGCCAACCAGAGCTCCCAGAACTCTCCCTTTCATCAGTTACAATAGATGTGTTCCCTGGTTTGCATAATTCCCATGTCCATGATTTTTCTGTGTGCTATTACAGTTAAATCTTATTTCTGCTAGTCCAGCTTTCAGAACCATCTAATATATAATGATCTGCTTCTTCCCGGTACTGACAGCACCACCTTTGTCTTCTCTGCAGATTTCAGGAGTCAGTGCTTCATTCTCCTGCTAAGTCCCTGCTGAATTTAATCCATCCAATTCAAACAGATTGATCCTAAAAGGATTATCTAAATAATCTCTGCCAGATCTGGACTGTTTTGTTCAAAAGCCACCAGTGGACCTTATTGCCATCTCTATTTCAGTTTTTATTCATTTGGTGCCCAGTCTGCAGGAGCAATAAGGCAGAGAATTCCACCAAGTTATCTGAAAGGCTACTCTTTAAATATCCCATTGCAATGCACTCTTATCTAGTGACGTCAGTCTGAGTACCACAATGCTCACAGGGAGAAAAGCTAGAGAAGATGAGAGGTCAGAGCTGTGGGTAGGCTCTCCACTGCACAGAAACTATTTTTTGATTGCAACCCATAAAAACAAACCAGAGACTGGAAAAACATTAGGGCCTCAGGCCTCAGTGAGCACACTGGAGTGTCCTAGGCACGTCTGTACCAAGAATTAGAGGCAGGAGGCCCAACCCTCTCCTCCAGTGTGCCGAATCAGCTCCACCAGACCCACATACCTCTGCAGCTCCTGTGAGGACACTGGATGCAGTGATGATGTTATTGCTTGATCTTTTGTTTCTCTCTCCAAGACAGATGGGCCAGGATGTTCTGCGAAGACCGGCCCTGAGCCACTGAGCAACAGCCTGGCTGAAGGCTCTGACTCCCTGACTCCTACATCCAGCATCAGGTGAGCCTTAGGAAACACTTTGCCTATAGCCCCTAAGATATCCAGGTCAGAGACGAAGGCTTGGCTGTTGTGATATTGCTGGCAGAGGCTCTTCAGCAAGGGCAGCAGCTCCTTGTGGCCACCCAGCTGCTCCTGAAAGGGTCTGAGCAGCTGCAAAACATAAAGCAGGTGCAACCATGACCTTCGACTGCCTGTCTTCAGCACCCTCCTAAACACAACTATCACTTCAGCTACAAGAGCATCCAAAAGCAGGGGGTCAGGTCTCCCCGACTCCTGGAGCTGGGCTTCAAGGCGCTGGCGGAGAGTCTGGGCCCCGCCACGTTTCACCGGTTGTGAGCAGATGGCCTTCCGAGCACCTGCAGAAGAGAAGGGCCAGAGCTGTAACCAAAGGCACAAAAAAGAGGCCAAGAGTGCAGCCCAGAGCAAGGATGACACAGACCTGCCCAGATGGATGAGGCTGAAGGGCCGGCTAGCCCCGTGCTCTCCCGAGCAGCCAGCAGCGAACGCTCAGAAGAGAGTGTAAGAAACAGGGCAAATACAGTTCAGCCTGTTCCCTGGCTTCTCTCTTCTACACAAATGATCTCCCTCAGCTTCAAGCAATGACTGATTTAGGGACTTCCTAGACCATCACTTTTAGGGGTCACCAATAAACCTATCCCCTACAAGTTAGTCCAATCCCTTTATTAAAGCTTTATCTTTTTAGCCTTAACGTCTTGTGGCCATGAATTCTTCAAGACAGTAATACAGAGCATGGAAAAAGCTCTTCTAAAATTAATGTGACAAGGGAGGCATTCCACATCGTTGATCGTTTTCCCTGGTGCTACTAACTCTTTGTGGAGATGCAAGGGGCTGGGGGCACCCACAGGCTTTCGCAGCCCAACCGGGGACCCCCACCCAGGCACTCTCTCCCCGTGGCCCACGAGCGCTGTCTCGGCTCGGGCCCCGGCGCTCACCAGAGCCACGTCGCAGGTATCGCTGCGCCCTGCCCTGCCCCGCTGGACCCTGACTCACTGACCAGACTTCCCAGACGGACCCCGTCGCTGCCACCCCAGCCCTGCTCGGTGCTACGGGACTGGCCCTGCGCATGCCGGCGCCACCCTCGGCTCCAGCCCACCTGCCCGTGCAGAGCAGCGCCCGCTGCCAGCGGTGCTCCGGCCGCACCGGGGGGCTACGCGGCACCGGGGCCTTCTCCACCCTGCCCCAAAGCCACACGCATTGTGTCAGGTACCTGTTTTGCCCTCCTGGCCACTGCTGTGCGACAGCCCAACGTTACAAAGTTATCCAGCCTGGCTGCTAAGGGACACGGCCCACCCTGCCGGGACACGGGACACGGCCTGGCTGCTGAGGGACATGGCCTGCCCTGCCGGGACATGGGACACGGCCTGGCTGCTGAGGGACACGGCCCACCCTGCCGGGACACGGGACACGGCCTGGCTGCTGAGGGACATGGCCTGCCCTGCCGGGACACGGGACATGGGACATGGGACACGGCCTGGCTGCTGAGGGACACGGCCCACCCTGCTGGGACATGGGACATGGGACACGGCCTGGCTGCTGAGGGACATGGCCCACCCTGCCGGGACACGGGACACGGCCTGGCCACTGGGGGACACGGCCCACCCTGCTGGGACACGGGACACGGCCTGGCTGCTGAGGGACACAGCCCGCCCTGCCGGGACATGGGACACGGGACATGGCCTGGCTGCTGAGGGACACGGCCCACCCTGCTGGGACATGGGACATGGGACATGGCCTGGATGGTGAGGGACACGGCCCACCCTGCTGGGACATGGGACATGGGACACGGCCTGGCTGCTGAGGGACACGGCCCACCCTGCTGGGACATGGGACATGGGACATGGCCTGGATGGTGAGGGACACGGCCCGCCCTGCTGTGACATGGGACACGGCCTGGCCGCTGGGGGACACAGCCCACCCTGCCGGGATATGGGACATGGCCTGGCTGCTGAGGGACATGGCCCACCCTGCCGGGACATGGGACATGGGACACGGCCTGGCCGCTGAGGGACACGGCCCACCCTGCTGGGACATGGGACATGGGACACGGCCTGGATGGTGAGGGACACGGCCCACCCTGCCGGGACATGGGACATGGGACACGGCCTGGCTGCTGAGGGACACGGCCCACCCTGCCGGGACATGGGACACGGGACACGGCCTGGCTGCTGAGGGACACGGCCCACCCTGCTGGGACACGGGACATGGGACACGGCCTGGCCGCTGAGGGACACGGCCCACCCTGCCGGGACACGGGACACGGCTGGACACGGTCCACCACGCCGGGACGCAGCCCGTGACACCGCCCCTGGGTGGCAGGTTCCCGGGGCTCAGCGGGGAGGCACCCCGGGCCCAGCGCGGCCGCCCCGGCGCACCTGAGCCGCCGCCGCCGCCGCAGGGAGCCCCGCGCCGCTCCATGGCCGCCGCCCACCGTTGCCGGGCACGCGGCAGCGCAGCCGGGCGGACAGGCCCCGCCCTGTCCCCGCCCACGAGCTCCGCCTCCCGCCTAGCCCCGCCCCCGCAGCCCGCCCCCGCGCGGGCCCTGCCCCGCCCCGCCGAGGCCCCTCCTCCACGCGTAACGCACAGCCGCAGGCCCCGCCCCTGCCCACCGCCCGCCTGCCGCAGGCCCCGCCCCCGCGGGAGCCCCCGCCCCGCCCCGCCCCGCCGGGCGCCCCGCGCAGGAGGGCGCTGGCCGAGCAAGGTCTCTGCTCGCCCCCACCGCACATCCGCAGCCGGACGTTCGCGATCGCTCTTTTATTGGCACCGCGAGACGCTTTCCCAGAAACACAAAAGCTCCAAGTCCGGAGCACAAAAGCCCAGGGCGGCTGTCATTAAGGCAAAGCGGAGTTTGGCCCGGAGCTCCTCTTGGCCGGAACCACAGGCACTAGAGTTTTCTCCCTTAATGCCTTCAGTGCCAGCCGCCAGCACCAGCCCCAGCGCAACCAGGGACGGAATGGATTTGGCCAACATCAGAAGGCTGCTCTTGACGCAGATGCATTCGAGGATGTGGACCTGCAAGGTCTGGTCTCGGTGCAGAGAGGAGCTACTGCTCCAGACTAGGACTACCAACAGCATGTGGAGGCCCAGATCTTGCTGCAGTGCCCACAAGTTACTTCTCACACTGGTAATACGGGGCCCAGATCCAGCCTGCAACCACCCAGCCCACCACTGCTGCGAGAAGGCAGGGCCCAGGAGTTACAGCTGTGCTACGTGCCCGCACCTGAGGCCCCTTCTGTGGCTCCACCGCTGCCAGAAGCCACCTGCAAGTCAGGCTGGGCATCAGGGCCCCCGGCACCTGCGAGGGCAGTTGGTGCCTCTGGTACCTCCCCGGCAGAATTTGCAGCCGCCTGGGCTGCACTGGCCTCATAGTCCGAGACACGGCGCTGCACAATGGAGGGCATAAGTGCCACGTAGGCGCTCATGAGGCGGTGGTTGGAGTGGACCAGTTTTCCAGCACAGCTGTCCAGGCACATCTCCTGCAGGATGGGGAGGTGTCAGCATGGCAGGAGGGCTCCTGATCAGGGGCACGCGCTGCCTCTCCCCACAGCCCCTCCAGCCCACCCGGTGCCGTGACACAATGAGGTAAGCAGCACTGCGAGACCCGCGGTGCTCCAGCTCCGGGTGTCCCGAGACAGGCCCGATGCTGGGCTCACCTCGGGCCTGGTGAGCACGCGGTAGTTCAGGTTGGAGACGCAGCGCTGGAAACAGAGCTCAGTCATGCGGTTGTAGACCAGCAGGAAGTCCCGCAGCTGGAACAGCAAACAGCGCTGGCACACGCTCACCCTGCTCGAGGCCTGTCAGCATCCCAGTCCCCTGCCAAGACCCCCAGCACCCCTCAGCTAAGACCCCTAGTGCCCCAAGTCCCCGCTGAACCCCCCAGCCCCCCCACTAAGACCCCTAGTGCCCCAGGTCCCTGCTGAGCCCCCCAGCGCCCCCCGCTCAGACCCCTAGAGCCCCAGGTCCCCGCTGAGCCCCCCCATTGCCCCCCCACTAAGACCCCTAGTGCCCCAGGTCCCTGCTGAGCCCCCCAGCGCCCCCCGCTCAGACCCCTAGAGCCCCAGGTCCCCGCTGAGCCCCCCCATTGCCCCCCCACTAAGACCCCTAGTGACCCAGGTCCCGCTGAGCCCCCCAGTGCCCCCCACTAAGACCCTTAGTGCCCCTGGTCCCCGCTGAACCCCCCAGCGCCTCCCTACTAAGACCCCTAGTACCCCAGGTCCCCGTTGAGCCCCCCAGTGCCCCCCCGGTAAGACCCCTAGTACCCCCGGTCCCTGCTGAGCCCCCCAGCGCCTCCCCACTAAGACCCCTAGCGCCGCAGGGCCCCCACCGAGCCCCCCAGCGCCCCCCGCTCAGACCCCTAGTGCCCCAGGGCCTCTGCCGAGCCCTCCAGTGGCCCCTGCCGAGACCCCCAGCGCCCCACCTGGCACCCTGCCGAGCCCTCTAGCGCCCCAGGCCCCCCACCGAGCACCCCAGCGCCCCCTACCAATACCCAAAGCACCACATGGCGCCCTGCCGAGACCCCCCGCCGAGACCCCCAGCGCCCCAGAGCCGCCGCCGAGCCCCGCAGCGCCCCGGGCCTCACTATCCCCCCGGGCCCCGCTGAGCCCCAGGCACCCAGCCGAGTTCCTGCAGCGCCCCAGCCCGGTCCCGCCCTCACGCTGCGCAGCTGCTGCTGCTGCTGCTCCCCGTGCAGCTCCATGCCCGCACAGGGGCTTCCGGCAGGGGCAATGACGCAACGTCCGGCCACCCCCGACCCTCTCCGTCACCTCCGGTCTTTTCGGAAGCGCCTTTCCGCTTCGGGCCGGAGTTTCCGGGGATTAGGTCATTTCCGCCTCTGTTCCGCCCGGCGCTGTTGCTGGGCGCCCCCTGGTGATGCCACTTCCGCCCTGTCTCCCGGCGTCCCCTGCCCGGGGTGTGACGTGGCTTCCGGCGTGTCCCGGGGCCGAGGCGGATCGGCGCTCCGGAGGCTCCGGGGCGGGGGGACCCGGCAGCGGCCGGGGCGGCGCAGGTGGGCGGCGGGGCCCGCCCGGGGGCCCGGGCCGGGGGCGTTATGGGACCGGGGACCGGCGGGCAGGGGCAGCCGGCTCTGGGCCCGGGCCGGGGGTGACCGGGGCCCCTGGGGCCGGGGGGCGCCGGGTGCCCGGGGCCGGGAGGGCCAGGACCTGGGCCGGGGGGCGCCGGGTGCCCCGAGGAGGGGGTGCTGGTTGCAGAGTGGGGGGACCCGGAGGCGCCGGGTGTCCGGGGACGGGGGTGCTGGGTGCCCCAAGGAGAGGCGCCGCTGATTGCAGGGCGGCGGGAATGGGGCTGCTGGCCGGGCCCCCCTCGGTGAGCCCGGGCCGTGATCCCCTGCGACGTGTCCCAGGGCAGGGCGTGTGCCGGGGCCAGGTGTTCGTCGGCCGTGCGCGCTGCCGGCGTGCAGGGGCTCCGTGCTGGGAACCCGCAGCGTGAGGGCATGCTGGATGCTTTCCTGGAACCTCAAGTCCCTCCAGGGCGATCATGCCTGGCCTCAGCGGCTGCCGCGCTGGTGGTGTGGCTGAGGGCGGCACAGCTGTGCACAGCTGGAGGGGGGTACGTCTGTCCCTGCTGCCCACTGGGGCCAGGAGATGGTGCCCTGCTTCTGGAGGGGGCTGTGGATGTGTCCCGCCACCCCACTCATGGCGGGAAGAGCCCAGTGCCAGGTGCCGTTGGGCAACGTTGTCTTTCCATGGGGCTGCAGCCCCTCCAGAACGGAGCAACTGTCTGCTCAAGGCAAGCCCGCAGGGCAGGGGGTTCCCCAGGGCCTGGGCCGTGTGGCAGTAGAGGTTTGGCTCAGGGAGATCAGGGAGTGCTGCTGCGGTCGCATCTTCTGCCCTTCGCATCCTGCTTTCTGCACTTGCTAAGGCTCGTTCGTGTTGGGTTGCTGCTAAGGTTAGTGGTGACTCCCACCGTTTTTGATACAGGACCAGATCTATAAACTTGCTGTCAAAGAGCAAGTACCAGTGCTGGCAGGTCCCCGCGTGACTGGAACTGTTGTGCTTACCTGGTGCTGCCTGGCCGCAGCAGAGAGGGGCGGGTGGCACCCAGGTGGAGTGTCCTGCCCAGAGCTGCGGGCACTCAGGACTGCCGGGTCCTCTCTCCAGCTTTGCCTCTGCTGTTAGTTGGCTGTGAGTTGTTCCTCTTCCCATGCTGCAGTTTCCCTGCTCTGGAGCAGGGTGCAAAGGCCACTGTTCGGGGGCTGCTCCCGAGCTACAGCCTGAAGGCAGGTGCAGAGACCACTGGATATGAGCTATACGGTACCGCTTCCACTGGAAGAATGTGTTTGGAGGCTGTGTCCTCTGCATGCATGCTTCATCCATGCTAGAGCCCTCTCCTGTGGGGTCCGGGCCTTCTAGGGGTTGTTTCCCTGTCAGGGAGCAGGTAGCTAACGGAGTGCAACGGCTCAGAGGTGTGCACAGGTGCCTGGCACTGCCTGCACTGGAATGTGCTCCGACCGGTCTGGGCACCGCTCCTGAGAAGGCCCGTTGTTCCAGCAAGGTTTGTTCCTGGCTCGTGGCCCCCTCCACCCGGGTCCTGCCGCCGCCTCACGAATGGGCTCTTCGCTGCCCAGCCACTGCTCCCTCTTCTGATGCGCAGCCCTGCCTGGCTGTGGACGTGGCTCTTGGCTCTGTTTTCCTAGGCTCTGAGCCAGCAGTTGCTGTGCTGTGAGGTCCTGGTTGTCCTGGGGCAGCCAGAGCCTGCTTCCCTAGCCTGGGAACAGGACAGACTGCAAAAGAGTGGCAAGGGGAGGGGAAGCACTGTCCCCTTTCTGAAATGCATGAGTTGGGGCTGATGGAGGGGCGGAGGAAATGCTCCAAAGCGCAGTACACAATGGTGGAATCGGCTGCTGCCGCTCCCAGACGCTGAGCGGGACCTGGGACTGTCTCCTGCAGGGCACACAGCCTTCTCCGGGAGCTTTTCTAAGAGCAGAGGAGCTGCTGGAAAGGCCAGGGTGACGCATTCGGAGGTGCCTCGGAGGTGCTGTCCTAGAGGAGTGCCTGCGCTCAGATAGGCACTAGCTGTGGGGCGGGGGGACCTAGGTGGACCTAGAGGCCGCTCAGCGTGTGCGGTTTCTAGTCCTGCTGTGAGTGAGCCAGGGAACGGCTGCCTGGTGTCCGCTAGCTACGGCTCAGCGTCCTGGAGCTCAGCCTTGTCTTTTGCCCTGCTGGATCCTGGCTTGAGAAGCCCCGGCATTTTCCTGTGTGGAAGCCCCAGGACGCCTGTCCACATGAGGGGGGGGGTGATGGCCATCTCTGCCTGTTCCCAGGCTCCCTCCAGCTGCCAGCAGAGCGTTTGTGTCCTTGCAGGCCCTGACAATGTCGGAGGGGATCATGAGCAAGGCTGCCACCATGGAGATCCCCATCAGCAGCAACGGGGACGCGGGCAGCCTGCCGGAGGATGACGGCTTGGAGCAGGTTTGCGTCTGGGGCCCGTCAGCAGGGGCCAGGACGGTGGCATGCTAGACAGCCCAGATGTTGCTCTTCTGGCTGCTGTGGGGCAGACAGGGCCTTGCCGCTGACCCAGCTCTGCCCCCGTGGCCCAGAGGCCCTTTGCATAGGGTCTGTGTTGCTCTCTGGGGCCAAGTGGCCTGTTTCTGCCCCAGCTCTCTGCTCTCCTCTGTTCCAGGACCTGCAGCAGGTGATGGTGTCAGGGCCCAACCTCAATGAAACCAGCATTGTGTCTGGCGGCTATGGAGGCACCGCTGAGGGCATCATCCCCACCAGCACCATCAAAGGTAGGTTGGGCCTCAGCGCAGGCCCACGCAGATGGGACTTTGGGAGCAGGGGAAAGGTGGGTGCTGCTTCCCAGTTGGCAGTGGAGGTAGAAGGGAACGTCTCCTCCGTGGGAGAGGAGAGCACGGCTCCCCTTGGAGCTGTCCTCTTCCCCGTTGGGTTCCGGGAGCCTGCTGGGGAGGGAGGAGCTGCTTAAGCCTAAGGGAATCATTCCTTGTGGACCCCAGGAGCCCGATCCCCAGCCCTGGGTGCGATCCCGCAGGCAGTGCCAGGTGGGAGAGATGGCCCTCAGCGGTGCCTAGCAGAGGACCCTGTGTGAGGGTGCGCAGGTAGAAGCTCTGCCTCAAGCACAGCTTTGTCTGTCCTGGGCTGTCGCGTGGGCTCCGTGGAGCGTGTCCCTGTCTCTGCAGCCCTGATGTGCGGTTCTGTCTAGGCCCGGCTGTTCGGTATAATGCCTCCTTCCCTGGACTGTGGCTCCTCCCGGCACAAGGTGGCTCCTTCCCATTTCTGCACGGTGGGCTTGGGGCTTCACCGATGGGCAGGTGCAGGTACCTGCACCCTAGCACAGCTGTGCCCCTCCGAGCGGGTGTCCCTGACAGAGCCTGGCTTCCGGGGAGTGGAGGGGCTGCTTTCCCACTAACCCCGTTCCTCTGGCTGCTTCACCTGCACGGCAGCTAGTAGGGGAGGCTGCAGAGGTGCCCTGGGAGGGCCTGGGCCACTGACACTCCTGGCTCTCTTGCAGGTGTGGGGCCTCCAGCTGAGGAGGGTCCGACCGCAGTCGGAGGGGCACCTGCCTGGGGCAGTGGGTTGCGGCTTGGGGAATGTGGGCCGTGCTGAGGCAAGGGTCATCCCTTGGGTTGTTCCTTCTGGTGTGAGCGAGGTGGGGGCGGTTCTGGTACCCCACCGCTTCTCCAGGTCCTGGGTGAGTGGGGAGGTCAGGAGATGGGCCAGTGCTGGCTTAGGCTCACGCCGGTTCTGCCATAATGACTCGGGATAACCCGCCTGCAGAGGGAGGACAGGGCCAGGTGACCGTGGACCCCAAGCTCCTCGCTTATTTCCTCTTCTTTTTGTTCAAACCAGTCCCAGGGTTGTGGATGCTCCTGACAGCACGGCATGGCTGCAAGCATCCTACGCTGCCCAGGAACGGTGTCTGTGGACAAGCCCCATGGCTCAGGCAGGGCTCTGCCGGTCTCTGAGCCACATCTCTCACCCTATCTCCCCTGCGGTCCCATTTCAAACAAGTTTCTGTGTCGCAACTCGTGGCCAAAGCAGCTCTTCCACAGCAAATCAGCCTGTTTGACTTCAGGCCGTTCTGTGCTGGGCTAGGCTTGAACAAGTGAATTTGCCCAGGTGCAGGGGACACGTGCATTTGCTCACAGTCTGTTGTGCTGAAGAATGGCGCAAGTGGGCGGGAGAACAAGCTCTGTTCAGTGGTTGCCATTCCTGTGTCTTCATCACTCCTGGCTTGACCTGCCCCAGCTCCTGGTTCAGTGCTGCTGCTGGCTGGCACGGTGATCTCAGCTGGGCTGGTGGGACTGGGAGGGAGCAGGGAGAGGGACCTGGGTGGCATTGAACCTCTGGTGTGGGAGCTGTCCGTCTGGCAGCCAGCTGTGTCATCTGATTTCACATCACACTTTCATCTCTCATCTGCTCCCATTGCTCTTCCCTGCTGCCATCCTGCCTGAACACTCGTCCTCTGTCCTTGCTGTTCCTGCTCCTTGTGCCGTTCATACCACCCCATCTCCTCTTGCCTCTCTCTGCTCAACACCTGCCAGTCCCTCCATTTCCAGGCTGTCTTGTCAAACCTCGCTCACCCCGAGGACCATTCGTCTCCCCCAGTGCATCTGCCGCCAGCAGGATGGCCAACCAGGCCAGTGCTTCAGCAGGTACTGCGGCTGCCCCGGCCCCCTCGCTGGTGCTCCATGGCCTCTTGGGACCTCTCTGCCTTGGACTTGGGCTCTGTGGCCCTGGTTTAGGGTGCCTGGTTTGTGCTGGGGCTCCTCGGACCACCTCTGCGTGTTTTGACGTGGCTGCAGCCCCAGCATAGCTACCTGTATGCAGGCAGATGAGTCCACGAGCTTCCCACCAGCCGCTAGTAGGAAACATTACCCAGTGATTGCCTCCCCTGGCATATGCAGTAAGGATTTTGGTCCTGATGCCGCGAGGGAGAGGATGGCACTGCTAAAGACCTGGGTGTCTTGAGGGTGAGGTCTGAGTCGTGCCTGGCCGTGGGAGATGATGCCTGCAGCAAGGAGCCCACCCATGTGCCTCCGCCCATGGTGCTGCTCATCTCCCCGTCCCATCTAGCCTGCTCCGTCTGGAGACGAGGTTGAGCAGTGTTGCACTGAGGAATATGTGAAACGCAGTCCAGCACAGGAAGCGTTAGGGCCTCGCTTTGCTAGACCAGATGTGCCTGGGCTGGGAAGGGGGCAGAACGGGGGCCTGGCCCTGTCAGCACCCATACGGCCAGTGCCTTCTCCCACACAAACAGCAGCCGCTGCTGCCAATGCCAGGGCCTTGTCTGGGACCTTTCTGGAAGAGCTCTAGGACCAGATTCTCTGTTGAGTGCACGAAACATCAGGTCACCTCACTTCGGAGCAGATTGGAAAGCTTGCAGCGCTGGAAGAATCTGGCTAGAGCACTTTGTGTTGCCCGCTCATGCTCTTTTCTGCTGGCAGGAGTGAGCTGTTCCCTGCCCTGGGCTCCAAGTGGGAGCAGGATGCCCAGGATTGTGCTGAAGGTGGCACAGGTGGCAACCTCACAGGCAGTGCAGCGGATCGGATGAGGGCATGGCTGTGCAGGGGGTGGATGGTGCCCTGGAGCTTGAGGCTGTTTGGCTTCTACTTTGTCACATCCTGTTGTGTCCCTGTGGGGAGACCTGCACCGCCTGTAGTTCTCCAAGCCCTTTGGGAGCAGCTGTGGTGGCCAACTGTGAAGGGACCCTCGCTTTTGCATGAGCAGCCTGGCCGGTGCCCTTGCGGGCGTAGGCTGACTCGCAGGCTGCCTGCCCTACTTTGAGCCTTACGGGCTCTGAGGTTTGTGCTGCCCCGCTGAGCTGGCGACACGTGTGGGGCTGTGTGTGTGTTCCAGGCTCTGGGCTGCACCAGCCCCATCCCAGCCCAGCCGTGGGAGGAGAGGAAGTTGTCCGTGGTATTGCTGTGGAGAAGTTCGACATTGTCAAGAAATGGGGCATCAACACATACAAGGTGAGCTGCTTTCTGGGACCCTGAGGGTGGCCTGGTTCGTTGCAGAGGGACCAGGCCTTCCAGCAAGGCAGGTGGGAGTTGCGGTTGGGCCGAGTCCCTGCACGAGGGATTGAAGGAGCAGCCCTTCACGGTGGTGTGAGAGGTGGGGAAGGCATCTCAGGATCTCCCTGCAGAATTCCCAGGGACAGCTCTGCAGTTCCCCGCCGCCCTAGGTAGCGGGGAGCGCTTCCTTCCCATCGGCCAGGGATGCAGGGCCTCCTGACATCTCCCCCCTCCACCCCGCAGTGTACCAAACAGCTGATCTCGGAGAGGTTTGGCCGGGGCTCCCGCACGGTGGACCTGGAGCTGGAGACACAAATCGAGCTGCTCCGGGAGACAAAGCGCAAGTACGAGTGTGTGCTGCAGCTTGCGCGGGCTCTCACCAACCACTTCTACAGCCTGGTGCAGACACAGCATGCCCTGGGGGATGCCTTTGCGGACCTCAGCCAGAAGTCTCCTGAGCTGCAGGTACGTCCACTGGGAAGGTTGTTCCTGCCGTGTCTCTGCCTGTGCCGCAGTCTGCCTTCATCCTATGAGCACCCCTGTGCCTGAGCAGAGACCTGGAGACTCAGGTTAACCCGGGGGTCTGCACCACAGCCTGACCAGGTCTCTGCTCAGCAGCACCCCCAGATGCATGAGGAAAGCAGGAGAGGTTGAGGATAACTGTGCTTGGTGAAAGCCAGAGGGCAGGGGAGAGTATAAATGACTGTCCCAGCACTTCTTCGGGTACAACTAGGGCCAGGCTGATGCTGGGTGCATGGGAGGAGAGAGCAGGGACAGCAGGCCTTGCCCAAACGCAGACCCTGACTCATCCTCCTTCCTGTCTCAGGAGGAGTTTGGTTACAACGCAGAAACGCAAAAGCTGCTCTGCAAGAATGGAGAAACACTATTGGGGGCAGTCAACTTCTTTGTCTCCAGCATCAACACACTGGTGAACAAGACCATGGAGGATACGCTCATGACAGTCAAACAGTACGAGACAGCCAGGTGAGGGGTACCTGGGGCAGAACTTCAGCCCAGGCCATGACTGGGGCTGGATTGCTGGCAGGTGTTGAGGCTCCCTCGGGGTGGGGGGGGGGCGGTTGTGGAGGGGCCGCAGTGTAGTTTTGACGCTGTCCCTGCGCAGGCTGGAGTACGACGCGTACCGCACAGACCTGGAGGAGCTGAGCATGGGCCCACGGGATGCCAGCACCCTGTGCCGGCTGGACGCAGCCCAAAGCCAGTTCCAGAGCCACAAGGACAAGTACGAAAAGCTGCGTGCTGATGTGGCCATCAAGCTGAAGTTCCTGGAGGAGAACAAGGTGGGAAGGGACGTGGGGCTGGGAAGGGGCCGTGGGGTGTGGAATGGGGGTCCGCTGTTTGCTTGTGTCCCTTGGCTGTGTTGCTGTGGGCTGAGCAGCCTTGCAGCCACGTGGCTGAAGTATGTGTTCTGGTGGACAGCACCTGTGAGGCAGCTGGGAGCCCGGAGGGGAAGGGCGGGTAAGCTTCCTTCTCTGCCTGCCTTTCACTTGTTGGGGCTTCTGCTGAACAGCTTTCTCCTGGCTTTCAGGGTTAGCTGTCAGGAGCTGTTGGCAGCAGCTCTGATTTCCTCCTCGCGTGATGGGCAGAGACCATGTCCCTGCTCTCTGCTGCTTCCCGCCACCCCTGGGTGCGGGGCCGGGTCCCTGCATGCTGACCCCTCCTGCTCTCCTCAGATCAAGGTGATGCACAAGCAGCTGCTGCTCTTTCACAACGCCATCTCTGCCTACTTCGCTGGGAACCAGCAGCAATTGGAGCAGACCCTCAAGCAGTTCAACATCAAGCTGAAGACCCCAGGTGCTGAGAAGCCCTCCTGGCTGGAGGAGCAGTGAGTCACTCCAACCTGCCCCACCTTGTGCTCTGGACGGGGAAACCATGGACCTGAATTCTGACCTCTGACCGTTGGCGCAGGGCCAGACTGCGTACACGAGTGGTGAGCGGGGGGACGCGGCCTCGGCCCTGCTGCAGCCCAGGGACCCACCTACAGGGCAAGGGGGGCCCTGGTTTGGGGGGAAATGGGAGGCTCTGAGCAGGTTCTTGGTGCTGCCTGGGGAGAGGAGCCTGGAAGGGCTGGGGTTGCCCCATCCTGCATCTCCTCTTCGGGGCAGAGTCCAACCCTGCCCATTTGCTCTCCCTTGGTACAGACCCCTCAGCAAGACAGCTGGGAGCCCTCCCTATCTCCCTGGTACCCAAAGGGGCAGCAGACGCCCTCCCTCTCTGGGGTGGGACACTCCAGACCCTGCCACGCGCCCTGGGGGATGGGGTGGGACACTCCGCAGCTCTCCCACCGTCTCCCCTTTGGGGCGGATGGGGTGTGCTCCGCGCATCCCCGCCTACTCCCCTGCTGGGCCTCTTTCCCGATAGCCCATGATCTGACTCAGCAAGGGCCCAAGCCGGGCCAGGAATACCCCTGCCCTGTGGCAAAAATGTTTATTTTCAAATGAAGACGAAGCTACAGAGGGATGGCATCAGGACTCCTGGGTCCCCTCACTGTCCCCCTGAAGGGGGGGTGGGTTGTGGCTTCCAGCCTTGCTGTGGCTGGCAGCCAGGACTCCTGGGTTCCTGCCCCAGCTTTAGGTTTGCTCCATTTCCCTCCCTAGCTGATCTCTGGTGTCTCCTAGGCAGCTGCAGTTCAGCTGCTCTTGCACTCCCTCCGCCAGCTAAGCTGGGGTGGTGGCTCTCCACCCCAGCCTCACACTACACTCCCCTTGGGTGCGCAGGGCGAGGTGTGCCTGGCTGTCTCCCAGGCCCCAGTATTTCCATTTGCACTTCCCATGTCTTCTGGCCAGGGCAGTGCTTGCCAGGTATGCGGGTGTCACTCTGGAGGCAGTGGCAAGTCCACAGGGCTGGTCACTAGTTTGCCGGAGAGGGGACTCGGCATGCTGCTGCTAGCGAGGTATGGGTGGGCTTATGGCTCGCTCTGGCCAGGATGTGGATCCTCCTCTCACCACCCCGACTGCTTGGGCCCTGAACGGGGGCCCTGCTTCTACCCAGCACCTGCAGGGGCTTGACCCCTGGCGTGGGAGCTGTGGGGACTCAAACCAAGGACCAAACAGTGGCTGTGTCCCGGGGCAGGTGCGTGTGCATGTGTGTGTGCGTGGGGTTAGGGTGTGTGTGCCATGCACAACAGGGCTTGAGGTCTGGCCAGCATCCCACACGTGTGAGAGCTTTGTCCTGCTCCAGCTGATCGTTGCCTCCAGCCCTGGCCACATGCAGCACTTGGGCACTTTCTCCTGAGACGAAACAGTTTGTTTTTCTTGCTAATTTAATCCCTGGTAATTTAATGTCTGGATCTGACCCCCTCCCTTCCCCGGTGAAGGTCTTGACCCCCTCTTCCCTCCCCACTTCTGTAAAGATTCCAGAATAAAATGGTACAAATCACCCGCGTGTGTGGAGCTCTGGGCACGAGCATCCCTGGGCTTGAGATCTGACCCGGATGTGGGGTGGCCCTGCCGCCCTGAGGTGGAAGAGGGGTCCTGGGGGGTGAGACTGGCTGCTCCTGATGGCCTCGTACTGATCCTGCCACGGGCTGGAGGTCCGGCCTCTGTGGTTGCCCTCCACGGGGCTTGAGCCGGGAGGGTCTGGGGGAGGCAGAAGTAGCGGTGCCCTGAGTATGGTGGGACACCCCGTGGTGCCATGCGCTCTCCCAGCCCGCCTGCGAGGGGCTGTGCTTCCTCTTCCCAGAGGTTTCTGGCACCCAGGATGATGGGCGGTTGATCCCCTCGCAGGCTCGCTGCCTCTGCTGCCCTCCATGCCCTGCACACTCTGCACGCTGAGCAGGTGGCCAGAGGATTGAACAGTGACCTGCCTGGCTTGATCCTGCTTTTGTGCAGCCTTACCCGGATTAGCTTCCACATCTAAAAAGGTGTCAGGCAGCTCGTTGTTTCTCCAGCCTAATTCTGCTCCGCAGTGAAAACGTAGCTGTCTGGAGCCAGCAGAAGAAGATAATGATGCAAGGACTTTTGCTGCCTGTCGCCAGAACAGAATGGGGGACACCCTGTGAAATGGTCAGGCATCGGGTTTAAAACGGGCAGGTGGTGCTTCAAACGGTATGTAGCAGCTGTACAACGCCTTGCTGCAGGACGTCACGGATAATCGTGGTTTACATGGATTGAAAAATGAACGGGATGAATGCGCAGGAGAAAATCCATCCGGAGATATTACATATAAAGAGTACCTCTGGCTCAGAAGGCCTGGAGGCTGGGAGAGGCTGCTGGGGGAGACTCGCACGCTTACCTTAAAGTCTTTCCTAGCCATCTTCTGCTGTTCACTGTCAGGAACAGGGTCCTGGGGAGCTGGGCCTCTGCTCTCATCCACTGCAGCGCTTCTTACCTTCTCGAAGCACACGCAGGGTAATTCCACTGCCGGTGGGGAGGAGGAGAGGGGAGGTGCTGGGGAATGACCTCCAGGAGGGGATTCAATCCTCAGGGACTGATGGGACGTGTGCTGCTCACAGGCCCCCAAGGAGCCTCCAAGCGCTCTGGACGGGATACAGGAGCGGAGCGGAGTGGCGAGGCGGGAAGAGGGGATCCTCGGGCAGCTCCTAACAGACGCTGTGGGGCTTTCACCCCCCTGACGAGCACCTTGGTCACAGATCAGGCTGCTGCTAGGAGGGTGCTTGAGCCGGGCTTTGCTCCTGCAGGTAGATGGCTGGTAAATGCTTAGTTTGTTTTAGAGAATAATTAATCTGGCCAAGATATAGTCGCAGCCAAGTGCCTACATTCCCATGACAGGGGCCACACTAGGGCAGGCCCAAGGTCTGCAAAGTCCGGCAGCAATGGCCCCTCGGAAAGAGGACGGGACATGGGCTCGTAACCAGGGGTCTCCTGGTTATGGCGCAGCCCGAGACGTTAGAGCTCCTTTCCCAGAGCCTTCGGGCTGAGGCTGGGTGTGAACACGCACCTGCGTGTGCGGCCTCGGCCAAGCCCCGCTGCGGAGGGACGTGCTTGGGGGTGAGGTGCGTGGGTGGCAGCCCGTGCTCGAGGGCGTCCCCACGGTCCTTGTGGCCCCGCTGCTCCAGGGGGTCCCTGCGGTTCCCCGTGGCCCCGAAACTCGAGGGTGTCCCCGCTGTCCCCATGGTCCCCATAGCCCCACTGCTCGAGGGGGTCCCCATGGTCCCAGCAGTCCTGCTGCTCCAGGGGGTCCCCATGGTCCCCCTGGCCCTGATGCTTGAGGGGGTCCCTGTGGTCCTTGTGGCCCTGCTGCTCCAGGGAGTCCCCATGGTCCCTGCAGCCCTGCTGCCTGGGCTCTCCGTGGCCTGTGGGGGGCTGGATCCATCCCAGGCCAGGGATCCCACAGCGCAGACCATCTCCGGGCTCCCCACAGCCATCTCACGGCATGGACCATCCTAGGGCTGCCCACGGCCACCCCACAGCGTGGTCCATCCCCGGGCTGCCCACGGCCACCCCACAGCGCAGACCATCCCTGGGCTGCCCACGGCCACCCCACAGCGCGGACCACCCTGGAGCTCCCTACGGCCACCCCACAGCACGGACCACCCTGGAGCTCCTTACAGCCACCCCACAGCGCAGACCACCCCTGGGATCCCCACGGCCATCTCACAGTGTGGACCACCCTGGGGCTCCCCATGGCCACCCCACGGCCCAGATCGTCCCCGGGCTGCCCACGGCCACCCCGCAGCACGGTCCGTCCCGGGGCTCCCCACAGCCAGGAGGGGGCGTGGCGGGGGGCGTGGCGTGACTGGCGGGGGGCGTGGAAGGGACAAGGGGGCGTGGCATGGGGCGCGGCGGGGTGGAGGGGGCGTGGTTACGGGGCTTGGTCCTTGCGGTGGGGCGGCGTGACGTACAGGGCGCGTGTCGCTGGGGCAGAAGGGGGTGGCAAGGGGCAGAGAGGCGGGGCGAGGGGCGGGGCAAGGGGGGCTCCGCGTGGTGGGCGTGTCGGTGAGGCGTGGCAAGGGGCGTGGCAAGGGGCAGGGTGTGGGGCACCATGGCATGGCGAGGCGCGGGGTGACGTGAAGGGGCGTGGCTAAATGCGGTGGGCGTGGCCTAGGGGCGGAGGGGCGTGGCAACAGGGCGGGCCCAGGGCGGGCCCAGGGCGGGCCCAGGGCGGGCCCAGGGCGGGCCCCGCCCGTACGAGCCTGCGGCGGGCGCGCACGTCCCCCCGCCCCCCTCCCCCGCCATGGGCTCCCCGCGCCGCCCCGCCGCGCCGCCGCCGCCGCCGCCCCCTCCCGCGCCGCCGCCGCTGCCGCCGCCCCCGGGGCCGCCGTCGCCGTGCGCGGCGGGGGGCGGGCGGCTGCGGGCGCTGCACTGGGAGCCGCTGCCGGCGGCGCGGGTGCGCGGGCGCCGCTCGGTGTGGGCGCCGCGGGCCGCCCCGGTGCCGCTGGACCTGCCCCGGCTCCGGCAGCTCTTCCAGGAGCCCCGCGGCGCCTCCCCGGGGCAGCGCCCGCCGCCGGCGGTGAGGGCTCCCGGGGTCCCGGGATCCCGGCCCCTTCCCCCGTCCCGGCCGCCCCCCCGGGATCCCGGCCCCTTCCCCCGTCCCGGCCGCCCCCCCGGCACCCCCGGCCCCTTCCCCGGCCGCCCCGTCGCGCCCGCCCTGACGGCGCCCTGTGCCCAGGTCTCGCTGCTGGAGCCCAAGCGGAGCCTGGCGCTCGGCGTCTTCCTCAAGCAGCTCAAGCGGTGAGCGGGGCCGGGGCCGGGGGGGCTGCCCCCCCCTTCCAGTGGGGGGGATGTGGGGAAAGCTGCCCCCCGCCCCCCCAGTGGGGGGGGATGTGGAGGGAGCTGCCCCCCGCCCCCCACATGGAGGGGGAACTGACCCTTGGTCCCCCTCCCACATGGGGCGACGTGGGAGGTAACTGCCCCCCCCTCCAGTGGGGGGGGTGGGGGGGTAGCTGCCCCACACATTGGGGCGTACGGGGGTACCCGCTCCCTGTTCCCTTGGCAGCAGGACCGGGGGGGTTCTGCCCCCCCCCGTGCCCCCCTGCCAGGGGTGGGGACGTAACTGCCCCCCCGTGACCCGCATCGTGCCCCCCAGGCCGGTCCGTCAGATCGTGCTGGACATCCGGGACGGCGTCGGGGCGCCCTACGGCGCGGAGAAGCTGCGGGAGCTGTCGCGGATGCTGCCGAGCGCCGGAGAGGTGAGGGCTGGGGGCGGCGGTGGGAACGGGGGCGCCCCCCCCCCCACGCCCTGCCGTGGTGGTGGTGCCCCCCCCCCCCCGCCCCCCGATGCCCGCTCTGCCCGCAGGTCGCCCGGCTGCGCTCCTTCCCCGGCAGCCCCCGCCAGCTCGCCGACCCCGAGCTCTTCATGCTGCTGCTCACCCAAGTGCCCAGGTGGGCCCGGGCCCAAGGGGGGGGGGGGGGTCTGGGGGGCATGGCGGGGGGGCGGGGGGCGCTCCCGCCCCGCTCACCCCAGGCCCCCCCCAGCTACGCCCGGCGCCTGGAGCTGCTGGTGCTCAAGGAGGAGTTCTTCCCCCGGCTCGGCGCGCTGCGCACCGCCATCCAGACCCTGACGGACGCCGCCGTGGGTGCGTGGGGGCCGCGGGGCGGCGGGGGCACCGTGTCCCGTCCCCCCCCCGTCTCACCCCATCTCCCCCCCACGCAGAGGTGCTGGAGTGCGAGGAGCTGCACGCCATCCTCCACCTCGTGCTGAGAGCGGGCAACTACCTCAACTCGGTGAGCGCCGCGGGTGGTGGTGGGGATGGGGGGGGGTCTCGGCCCGGGGCTGCCGCGCGGCCCCCGCGCTGCTCCCGCGTCCCCGCGCCAGGCCCCCGCTCTCCGTCGCAGGGCGGCTACGCGGGCAGCGCCGCCGGCTTCCGCCTGGCCTCCCTGCTGAAGCTGCCCGACACCAAGGCCAACGAGCCGGGCACGGACCTGCTGCACTTCGTGGCGGCGGTGAGCGCGGCGGGCGGGGGGCCGCGGCGCCTGGCTGCCGGGGGGGCTGCCGCTGCCGGGGGGGCTGCCGCTGCCCGGCGCCGCTGCTGTGGGTCTGTCCCCGGAGTATGTCCCCTACCCTGCTCCTGCAAGACCTGGCTGCGGCGTCCTGCGCTGGTCGCGGTCCCCCCTGCGCCCGCTCCTGCCCCTCCCTGGCCCCGGGAGCTGCCCCGGGCCTGGCCGCCACGGGCAGAGCCTCGTCCCCAGCATCGCGCTTCGCCTTCCCCTGGCCCTGTGGCTCGAGGGGGGTCCCCACGGCTCGAGGGGGTCCCCAGGGCCCCCCCTGCCCCAAGGAGTCCCCACGGCTTGAGGGGGATCCCCATGGTCCCCGCTGCCCCAAGGGGTCCCCGCAGCTCGAGGGGGACCACGCGGCCCCTGCTGCCCGAGGGGGTCCCCGCTGCCCGAGGGGGTCCCCGCAGCTTGAGGGGGGGTCCCCATGGCTTGAGGGGGTCCCCAGGGCCCCCCCTGCCCCAAGGGGTCCCTGTGGCTCGAGGGGGGTCCCTGCGGCTCGAGGGGGGGGTCCCCATGGCTCCTACTGCCCCAAGGGGTCCCTGCAGCTTGAGGGGGGTCCCCATGGGCCCCGCTACCTGAGGGGGTCCCCGTGGCTTGAGGGGGGGTCCCCATGGGCCCCGCAGCTCAAGGGGGACCACGCGTCCCCTGCTGCCCCAGGGGGTCCCCACTGCCCCAAGGGGTCCCCGCAGGCGCTGTGGGTGTCCTTGCTGCCTGGGCTCTCCCCGGCCCGCGCGGGGCCGGCTCCTTCCTGGGCTGGGGGATCCCGGGTGTGAGCTCAGCCCGGTGCGATCTGTCCCGCCTGGGGCAGCTCCTGCGGGCTCCCCCCCCCCCGGCTGCTCCGGCGCTGCCCCTCCGTGCTGCTGCCCTTCCCGGCCAGGCCGTCCGCCGGCGCTGGCTCCCGCCTCCGAGGCCGGCCCCGGATGCGCCCGTCGCCGCTGCCGTCGCCTTCCCCCGCAGCCCCTGCGCCCAGGCGGGTTGGCGCTTTCCAGGTCCGGCGCAGGCGTCGCCGACAGCGGTGTCCGTGGCCTCCCTGCGGCCGGGGACGTGGGGCCGAGCCCCGCTCCGGCCTCGGCTCCCCCAGCGCCGCGGCAGCCGCTTCCCCCCGCTCGCCTGAGCCCAGCTCGCGCCCGGGTGGCTCGTGTCCGGCGGCTCCGTCCCCCCCCCCGGTGCCGAGGGCTGCCGTGTCCTCCCGCAGGAGGCTGCCAAGGCGGAGAAGGGCCTGCTGGACTTCCCGAGCAAGCTGCCGCACGTGGGCCCGGCCTCGCGGTGAGGGCGCCGCGGCCTGCGCCGGTCCCTGCCCCGTGGGGACGGGGACTGCGCGGGTCCCTGCCCCCTGAGGTCTCCGGGGCTTGTGCAGGCCCTGCCCCACGGCGATGGGGTCAGGGGGGCTGCGCAGGTCCCTGCCCCACGGCGACGGGGGCTATGCGGGTCCCTACCCCATGGGGACGGGGTCAGGGGGGCCGCGTGGGCCCTGTTCCCGCAGGGCCAGAGCCAAGTGGGCCACGTGGGCCATGTCCCTATGTGACGGTGTCATGTGGGCGCGTGGGCCCTGCCCCACGGGACGGGGTCACGGGGGCTGCTGGGGCTCTGCCCCACAGGGCTGGAGTCAAGGGGGCTGCGTGGGCCCTGCCCCATGGGATGGGGTCACGGGGGCCGCGTGGGCCCTGCCCCATGGGATGGGGTCATGGGGGCCCTGTCCCCACGGGATGGGGTCATGGGGGTCGTGGGGGCCCTGCCCCACAGTGCCAGGGTCAGGGGGGCCGCGGGGGCCCTGCCCCACAGGGCTGGAGTCAGGGGGGCTGCACAGGTCCCTGCCCCACAGGGACGGGGGCTATGCGGGTCCCTGCCCCACGGGGATGGGGTCAGGGGGGCCACATGGGCCCTGTTCCCATGGAACGGGGTCATGGGGGCTGCTGGGGCTCTGCCCCACGGGGATGGGGTCAGGGGGGCCACATGGGCCCTGTCCCCACGGCATGGGGTCACGGGGGCTGTGGGGGCCCTGCCCCACAGGGCCGGAGTCAGGGGGGCCGTGGGGTCCCTGTCCCCGCGGGACGGGGTCATGGTGGCCGCGGGGGCCCTGCCCAACGGGACGGGGCCGCCCCCGCCGCCCCCCACCTCGGGGCGTCACGGCGGGGCCGTGGCGGCGCTGGGGCCGGGGCGGCGCGGCGGGAGCCGAGGGTGGGGGGGGGCTCCCCGGGGGCGGGGGGGGGGGGGAGCTGCGCCCTGGCCGAGGTGCCAGCGCCCGCCCGCGTGCCCGCAGGGTCGAGGAGGCGGAGGTGGAGGGGGAGCTGCGGCGGCTGGCGGAGCGGCTGGCGCGGGCCCGGGGCCGCCCGGGCGAGCAGGGCGCGGGGCCGCAGCTGCAGCCCTTCCTGCGCGCCGCCGACGGGGAGCTGCGGGCGGCCCGCGGAGCCCTGGAGCAGCTGCGCCGCGCCGCCGCCGCCGCCCTCGACTTCTACTGCGAGGAGGCGGCGCCGGGCGGGCTGCAGCAGCTCTGCGCCGTCCTGCACCGCTTCGCCGGGCGCTTCCTCCTCGCCGTGCAGGTACCGGCCTGACCCCGGTGCTCCGGCCCCGTGCGGGTGCTGCCCCGCGCCGGCGGCCCTCACCCGCCTCTCCCCGGCAGGAGAACCGCGCGCGGGAGCAGGCGCAGCGCCGGCGGCAGCAGCTGGAGCGGGAGCGGCAGAAGCGTCGCTCCGTCGCCACGTGCTCCGCGCGGGACGTGGCGCCGCGGGACGCCGGCACGGGACGCCCCTTCCCGGGGACGCCCCAGCCGGGCCGTCACCCCTGGCTCTCCCCGCGCCCCGGCGCTGAGCCCGGCCCGGGGGGCAGCCCCCCGGCGTCCCCGGGCTGCGGGAGCCCCGTCCTGCCCCTGCTGCGGCGGCACACGGCCCCGGCGCTGCCAGCCCTGCCCCGGGCACCGGGCTGCGCCGAGCCCCCCCCGGCCACCCCCGCCCTCGCCCCGGCCGGCAGCACGGGGGGGCCGTCGGGGCACGGCACCGAGCCCCCCGCGCCAGCAGCAGCCCCCGCGCCCGGCGGCCCCGCACGCTTCAGCCTGGCCAGCCTCTTCCAGAAGAAGGGGGCCCCGCCGGAGCTGGGCGCCCCCGACCCCCCCCAGGCGCCCCGGGACGGCTCGGCCCTGCTGGCCTTCCTGCGGCGCCTGGCGGGCGGCAGGGCGCGCGGGGCCCCCCCGAGCTGAGCCCCCCCCCGGGTGCCCTGCCGTGGGGCTGCCTGGGGGCTGGGGACCCCCCCCACCGCGGGCGGGCGCAGCGGGCTCCGGTTTTTATCCTCCCCCTCTCCGCTCCGTGCTTGTCCCTGTTTTTGTGGTGCCAATAAACGCTGAGGATCTCCTCCCGCCTCCCCGTCCCTGCCGGGCAGCGACCCCGCGCCCGAGCGAGCTGCCGAGACCCAGCGTCCTCGGAGCGGGCAGCCCGGAGGGAGCATCCGGCATAGCTGGGCTGGAGCCGTGTCCCTGCTGCTGCCGCCCCGCAGGAGTTTGTGCTGTGCTCTGCGCCGTGGCCCTGCACTGCACCGTGGCTCTGCCTCGCGCCGTGGCCCTGCTCTGTGCCATGGCCCTGCGCTATGCCGTGGCCCTGCTCCACGCTGTGGCCCTGCTCCACACTGTGGCCCTGCTCTGTGCTGTGGCCCTGCGCCATGCCATGGCCCTGCTCTGTGCCACAGCCCTGCACCATGCCATGACCCTGCTCTGCGCTATGGCCCTGCTGTGGCCCTTCTCTGTGTCATGGACCTGCACCATGCTGTGGCCCTGCACCATGCCATGGCTCTGCACCGCACCGTGGCCCTGCTCCATGCCGTGATCCTGCTCCGTGCCGTGGCCATGCTCTGCACCATGGCCCTGCTCCATGCCATGATCCTGCTCCATGCTGTGGCCATGCTCTCTACTGTGGCCCTGCTCCATGCCGTGATCCTGCTCCGTGCCGTGGCCATGCTCTGCACCGTGGCCCTGCTCCATGCCGTGATCCTGCTCCGTGCCGTGGCCATGCTCTGCGCTGCAGCCCGGCTCTGCGGGACCCCGGCTGTGCAAGCTCCGGGTGCGCCCCAGCGCTGGGGACCCGGTGCCCCCTCGCGGCAGGGTGCTCAGAGCCTCCCGTGGCTGCGGTGCCGGCAGCCTCCCGTCCCCGGGGGTGGCCACCCGGCCTGGCACGGGGCCACGGCCCAGCTGAGCTGGCCCTCGCCGCGGCAGCCCCGTGAGCGCCGTCTTTGTGCGCCCGCGGGCCCAGCGGTGCCAGGCTGCGCAGGGGAGCGCGGCCGCGTCCCCCCGTCCCCTCCGGGACCGGCTCCGGGGCTCCTGACGGCCCGTCTCAGCCCCCTCCCGCCCCCGGTGCTGGGGCTGCGCCGCGGCCCTCGAGGGTCCGTCTCCGCCGCCGCGGAGGAGCAAGCACCACCGAGCCGAGCCGAGCGGCAGAGGCTGCGGGGCCGGCGCAGGTGGGGATGCGCCCAAACCCACGTGGAAAGCGACTCTGGCAGGGAGTCACGGAGCAGCGCGGGGCGCAGGGACCCCGGGAGGTCTCCGGTCCGACCTCCTGCTCAAAGCAGGGGCGGCTCTGGGGTCAGACCGGGCTGCTCGTGGCTGTCCGGTTGTGTTGTGAAAACCACCAAGGATGGAGGTTTCTTGGTCTCTGCGGGCAGCCTGCTCCAGTGCTGGCCTGTTCCCACGGAGAGAAAACTTTTCCCAGTATCCAGTCCGAACCTCTCCGGTTTCAGCCTATACCTGCTGTCTCCCGTTCTCCCGCCAGGCACCGCCGTGAAGAGCCTGGCTCTGCCTCCTCGATAACCTCCGCGTGGGCGCTGGCAGGCTGCTCCGAGGTCTGAAGTCTTCTTTCCCCCGGGATGAGCAAGCCCCGGTCCCTCAGCCTTGCCCCACGCGGCAGGTGCTCCAGCCCCGACCGTCTCAGCGGCCTCCCTTGAACTCATCCCGGTTTCCTGAAGCCTCTTCTGTGCTGGGGGCCCCAAACTGTGTCTGGAAAGAGTATCTAGATGCGGCTTAACAAGTGCTGAGTGTGTGTGTGTGTGGGGGGAGCTAATCCCTCCTCTCAGTCTCCTGGCGGATATGAGGACATTGTGGGAGACGGTGTCAAAAAACTTGTTGAAGTCGAGGTAAACGACGTCCGCTGCTCTCCCTTCATCCGCAGATCCAGTGGCTTTATCAGAGGAGGCGATCAGGCTGGTCAGGCGTGATGGACCCTGCTCGGTCCCTGCTGGATGCTCCCATCCCCGTCTGCTTCTCCGTGTGCCGCGTGGTCCTCGCGCGGTAGCTCTGCAGGCCTGCGCCCCGCGGGGCGGCCGTGTCCCCAGCGGTGCTGGTGCCGGCCCTGCCTGCCTGCCGGCTCCAGGGCCAATGCCGGTGCTGGCTCCAGGGCGGCGGCATGGGAATGCAGCCCGGCCGGTTCCTGCTGCGCCTGGGTCCGGCCCTCCGCCAGGGCCGCGGCACAGAGCGAGCGTCACGGGAGGCGTCGCAGGCAAACGGCTCCCGCCGCCCGCTCCGTGCAGCTCCTGCGAGCCGTCTGCCCGGCAGCGCCCGCGCCGGGGGGGGGGGGTCCAGCCGGGCCCCTGCCCTCGGCGGCGTGTCCGGGACCCCGCGTGCACACAAGCGCTCGCGTGAGGGTGCGTGCACGTCCCCGCAGCCACACGTGCGGCATCCGTCCTCCGTCCGCGCACACCCATCCGCCCGCCTCCCTGCGCCCTTCCTGCTTCCTACTGGGGGCTGGAGCATCCCGCAGCCGCTGGGGCAGGGCTGGCGGCTCCTGCTGCGCCGCAGCCTGGGCAGCCCCTCGGCGCCGGCCCCATCCCGCTGCAGCGCAGGTGGTGAGCGCCGCGGACCGGACGGCTCCTATGGCGAGGTGAGCGGGCCAGCGCCAGGGCTGGGACGTGGGGCTGGGATGTGGGGCTGTGGTGCATGGGACTGGGGTGCGTGGGACTGGGGCATGGGACTGGGACGTGGGGCTGGGGTGCGTGGATCTGGGGTGCGTGGGGCTGGGACGTGGGGCTGGGGCGCAGGCTGCAGCTGCAGGGCACAGCAAAAGCAGGGGCCCGGCGCTGGCAGCCGGTGGGGTGCGGTGTCACGCAGGGGCCTGGCACGTGCGTCCCAAGGCGCTGTGGGGGCACCGCACGCTCCCTCGAGGCCCTGAGGACGAGCCAGGCGGGAGGTGGGGGGCAGCAGGGAGGAGGGTGTCGCTGCACATGCGTGTGCGCGCACAGAGACAGGCAGGCTCGGGGTGGACACGGGCTCGGCTGTGTAAACCTGTGCAGCCGTGCACACAGGCGCTGAGCGCTCAGAAACACAGGCGGAGACAGACACACCTCTGCGGGTGGAGGTGCACAGGCACAGGCACACCTGCACAGGCGGGAGTGCACATGTACACGGGTGCAGCACGCACACGCACAGACCCACCTGCGCAGGTGGGAGTGCACATGTACACGGGTGCAGCACGCACACGCACAGACCCACCTGCACACGTGGGAGTGCACATGTACACGGGTGCAGCGTGCACACGCACAGACCCACCTGCGCAGGTGGGAGTGCACGTGTACACGGGTGCAGCACGCACACGCACAGACCCACCTGCGCAGGTGGGAGTGCACATGTACACGGGTGCAGCACGCACACACACAGACCCACCTGCACAGGTGGGAGTGCACATGTACACGGGTGCAGCATGCACACGCACAGACCCACCTGCGCAGGTGGGAGTGCACATGTACACGGGTGCAGCACGCACACGCACAGACCCACCTGCACACGTGGGAGTGCACATGTACACGGGTGCAGCGTGCACACGCACAGACCCACCTGCGCAGGTGGGAGTGCACGTGTACACGGGTGCAGCACGCACACGCACAGACCCACCTGCACAGGTGGGAGTGCACATGTACACGGGTGCAGCGTGCACACGCACAGACCCACCTGCGCAGGTGGGAGTGCACGTGTACACGGGTGCAGCACGCACACGCACAGACCCACCTGCACAGGTGGGAGTGCACGTGTACACGGGTGCAGCACGCACACGCACAGACCCACCTGCACAGGTGGGAGTGCACGTGTACACGGGTGCAGCACGCACACGCACAGACCCACCTGTGCAGGTGGGAGTGCACATGTACACGGGTGCAGCATGCACACGCACAGACGCACCTGCACAGGTGGGAGTGCACATGTACACGGGTGCAGCACGCACACGCACAGACCCACCTGCACAGGCGGGAGTGCACGTGTACACGGGTGCAGCACGCACACGCACAGACCCACCTGCGCAGGCGGGAGTGCACGTGTACACGGGTGCAGCACGCACACGCACAGACCCACCTGTGCAGGTGGGAGTGCACATGTACACGGGTGCAGCACGCACACGCACAGACCCACCTGCACAGGTGGGAGTGCACATGTACACGGGTGCAGCACGCACACGCACAGACCCACCTGCACAGGTGGGAGTGCACATGTACACGGGTGCAGCACGCACACGCACAGACCCACCTGTGCAGGTGGGAGTGCACATGTACACGGGTGCAGCATGCACACGCACAGACGCACCTGCACAGGTGGGAGTGCACGTGTACACGGGTGCAGCACGCACACGCACAGACCCACCTGCACAGGTGGGAGTGCACGTGTACACGGGTGCAGCACGCACACGCACAGACCCACCTGCACAGGTGGGAGTGCACATGTACACGGGTGCAGCACGCACACGCACAGACCCACCTGCGCAGGCGGGAGTGCACGTGTACACGGGTGCAGCACGCACACGCACAGACCCACCTGCGCAGGCAGGAGTGCACGTGTACACGGGTGCAGCACGCACACGCACAGACGCACCTGCGCAGGTGGGAGTGCACGTGTACACGGGTGCAGCACGCACACGCACAGACCCACCTGCACAGGTGGGAGTGCACGTGTACACGGGTGCAGCATGCACACGCACAGACGCACCTGCACAGGTGGGAGTGCACGTGTACACGGGTGCAGCACGCACACGCACAGACCCACCTGCGCAGGCGGGAGTGCACGTGTACACGGGTGCAGCACGCACACGCACAGACCCACCTGCGCAGGCGGGAGTGCACGTGTACACGGGTGCAGCACGCACACGCACAGACCCACCTGCGCAGGCGGGAGTGCACGTGTACACGGGGGCAGCACGCACACGCACAGACCCACCTGCGCAGGCGGGAGTGCACGTGTACACGGGTGCAGCACGCACACGCACAGACGCACCTGCGCAGGCGGGGAGTGTGTACACACCAGTGTCATGCACCCACAGACAGGCACACAGCTGTGGAGGGCACGCGCACCCCCGCAGGTGCTGACTGTTCTCACCTGCGCACACACGCGGTGTGCACACCCACAGGTACACGCTGATGTGCATGTGCGCGCACACACGCACACACGCACACACACACACGCACACAGATGTGGTGCTGGCAGGCAGGCAAGTGCAGTGCTTGCACCCAGCGGTGCAGCGCGCTCATACACATGCACCGAGGCAGGCGCACGGCCCTGCATGTGGGGTGCGCTGGGGGAGCCCCACCTTAGGGGTGCGCGCAGAGGGCGGGTGCACCCCCCTCTCGGGGTGCAGCGGGGAGGTGCACCCCACCCCACTCGGCTGTGCACGGGGCAGCGGGCCTATGCCGCAGTGGGGTGCGATGGGGAGGGGGGAGCTCGTTCCCCCTGGGGTGCACTGCACCAGGCCTGGGTGCCCCCCACTTTGGGGGGGGGGTTCGGCGTGGATGCGGTTGCCGTGGCGACAGCCGGGTACCCCGGGGATGCAGGGGGGGGCGCGCCCGGAGCCCCCCCCACTGCAGAGCCACAGCCCGGGCCCGACCATTCCTGCCGGGGGGGGGGGTGGGATGTGCGTCCTGCTCTCCTTCTCCCCTTTCCCGCACGGAACCCTCCCGCGGCCCCCCGGGACGGGGAACATGAAGTGAAGAGACGCGTTCCCGGTCCCGGGGGGCCGCGGGGGGGGTCCCGTGCGGGCTCGGGCTGAAGGGCGAGCGGCGGCCCCCCCCGCGGCCGGTGGTGCGGGCCGGTCTGGCAGATGCGGCTGCGGTGGGAGCCCAGCCCTGGCGCAGTCCCTGCCGCGCCGAGCCGGGCCGAGCCGAGCCGAGCCGAGCCGAGCCGAGCCGGGCCGAGCCGGGCCGAGCCGGGCCGAGCCGGGCCTAGCCGAGCCGGGCCGAGCCGAGCCGAGCCGAGCCGGGCCGAGCCGCGGCGGCGATGCGCGCTCCCGCCCCGCCGGCACCGGCTGCCCGCGGCGGCGGCTGAACCGAGCCGGGCTCGTGCGGAGCTGCCTTGCGGGTGAGTGAGCCGAGCCGGGCCGGGCCGGGCCGAGCCGTGCTGTGCTGTGCTGGGCTGTGCTGGGCTGTGCTGGGCTGTGCTGGGCTGGGCTGTGCTGGGCTGGGCCGGGCCGGGCGGCCTGAATGTCACAGCGGGGCCGAGCCCTGCGGAAGCGGCGGGGTGGGGGCACGGCACGGGTGGGGATGGGGGGCAGGACCAGGCTGGCACGGGTGGCGATGGGGGGCAGGACCAGGTTGGCCTGGATGGCGATGGGGGCAGGATCAGACCGGCACGGGTGGGGATGGGGGGCAGGATCAGACCGGCACGGGTGGACATGGGGGGCAGGATCAGACCGGCACGGGATCGGGAGGGGACATGGGGGTCAGCCCCAGCCGTGGCCCGGGCCGTGGGGCGGGGACAGCCCCGCTGGCTGGGCGTGCGGGGCAGGATCAGACCGGCAGGAAGGGACATGGGGGGCAGGATCAGACCGGCACGGGTGGAGATGGGGGGCAGGATCAGACCGGCTCGGATGGCGATGGGGGGCAGGACCAGGCTGGCACGGGTGAACATGGGGGGCAGGATCAGACCGGCACGGGTGGGGATGGGGGGCAGGATCAGACCGGCACGGGTGGACATGGGGGGCAGGATCAGACCGGCTCGGATGGCGATGGGGGGCAGGATCAGGCTGGCTCGGGTGAACATGGGGGTCAGCCCCGGCCCTGTCCCGGGCCGTGGGGCGGGCACAGCCCCGCTGGCTGCGCGTGGGGGGCAGCGCCGGCCGTCGGGGGCCGCAGGGTGGCCCTGGGCCGGGGCCGGAGGGGCGCCGGGCACCGGGGCTCCCGGTGCGCGGGGGAGGGGGGGGGGGCACCGGGCACGGGGAGCCGCGGCGTGAGCCGGCGCCTCCGCTGCCGCGCGTGGGGCCGGGCCGCCCGCACGTGTCGCGGTGCCGCGCGGGGCCCCGGTGCCGCGGTGCCGCCGGGGCGGGGCGGGGCGGGGCGGGGCGGTGACGTCGCCGGTCCCGGCGGCCCCGCACAATGGCCGTCGGGGCGGGGCGGGGCCGGGCCGGGGCCTGCAGCCGCGGGGCCGCCGCAGCGCCGTGAGCGGGGCCGGGACGGGACGGGGCGCGCGGGGGCGGCGGGGCGCCGTGGGGCGTCGCGAGTGGGGCGGGTGCAGCGCGCTGTGCGTGCAGTGTGCTGGGAGGGGGGGTGCAGCGCGCTGTGCGTCGTGAGTGCAGGGAGCTGTGGGGCGGGTGCCGTGCGCCGTGGGGCCGGGGCACGGTGCCCGTTCGCCCTGGCAGTGCCGTGGGGCAGGCCGGACGGTGCTGCACCCCGTGGGGCGGGGGGCACCGCTGCTCTCTGGGGCGCGCGGAGGGGCTGGGCGTGGGCCGGGGCTGGCTGGTGCGGTGGGGCGCGCTCATGGCCGAGCTGTGCTGGAGTGCAGTGCGACGTGGGTGGGTGGCCCGTGGGGTGCTGTGGGGCAGACGAGGTGGGTGCCATGGATGCTGTGGGACAGGCAAAGTAGGTGCTGGGGATGCTGTGGGGCAGGGCGGGTGGGTGCAAAGGGGTGCCGTGGGGCAGGCGGGGGGTACTGGGGGTGCTGTGGGGCAGGTGAGGTGGATGCTGGCAGTGCCATGGGGCAGGTGAGGGGGATGCTGGAGGTGCCGTGGGGCAGGCAGGGGGGTGCTGGTGTTGCTGTGGGGCAGGCAGGGGGTGCTGTGGGGCAGATGAGGTGGATGCTGGTGGTGCCGTGGGGCAGGCAAGGGGGTGCTGGCGGTGCCATGGGGCAGGCAGGGGGGTGCCATGGGGCAGGTGAGGTGGATGCTGGCGGTGCCATGGGGCAGGCAAGGGGGTGCTGGCAGTGCCATGGGGCAGGTGGTGGGTGCCGTGGGGCAGGAAGGGGGTGCTGTGGGGCAGGTGAGGTGAATGCTGGCGGTGCCATGGGGCAGGTGGGGGGTGCTGTGGGGCGGGGGGGTGTTTGGCGTGGGGGGCACCCATGGCGCCGTCCCAGCACTGGTGTCCGGGACCAGGGTGCTGCAGCGCCCAGACGCTGCGGGGATGGGCTCAGCCGGGGGCTGCGGGGGTGTGTGGGGTGCAGAGCTTGGCGGCGTGGGGCAGGCGTGGGGCAGGCGCCACTGTGGGCACCCAGGGACTGTGTATGTGGCTGGAGGGGGCTGGGGACCCCTGTCCCGGCCTGCCCCAGAGCGTGTGGGGCTGGGCGCTGCTGTGGGGGCTGCGGGTGCCCTGGGGCTGTGGGGGCTGAGCAGGGTCCTGCACGCCCAGCATGTGGGGCAGGCGTGGGGGGCCGGGGCACGTGGGGCTGGGAGCTGACCGGGGCTGCCCTGACTGCTGTGGGGCTGTGGGGCAGTGTGGGTCTGACCGTGTCCCCGTCCCCCCCGGCAGGCCGAGCGCCGTGGGGCAGCGTGGGTCTGACCGTGTCCCCGTCCCCCCCCCGGCAGGCCGAGCGCCGTGGGGCAGCGTGGGTCTGACCGTGTCCCCCCGTCCCCCCCCCCGGCAGGCCGAGCGCCGTGGGGCAGCGTGGGTCTGACCGTGTCCCCATCCCCCCTGGCAGGCCGAGCGCCGTGGGGCAGCGTGGGTCTGACCGTGTCCCCCCGTTCCCCCCCCGGCAGGCCGAGCGCCGTGGGGCAGCGTGGGTCTGACCGTGTCCCCGTCCCCCCCCCGGCAGGCCGAGCGCCGTGGGGCAGCGTGGGTCTGACCGTGTCCCCCCGTTCCCCCCCGGCAGGCCGAGCGCCGTGGGGCAGCGTGGGTCTGACCGTGTCCCCCCGTCCCCCCCCCGGCAGGCCGAGCGCCGTGGGGCAGCGTGGGTCTGACCGTGTCCCCGTCCCCCCCCCGGCAGGCCGAGCACCGTGGGGCAGTGTGGGTCTGACCGTGTCCCCCCGTCCCCCCCCCCGGCAGGCCGAGCGCCGTGGGGCAGCGTGGGTCTGACCGTGTCCCCCCGTTCCCCCCCGGCAGGCCGAGCGCCGTGGGGCCGTGGGGGCGCCGCCATGGCGAAGCGGGAGCCCAGCGCCAGCCCCGTGGTGCGGCAGATTGACAAGCAGTTCCTGGTGTGCAGCATCTGCCTCGACCGCTACCGCAACCCCAAGGTGCTGCCCTGCCTGCACACCTTCTGCGAGAGGTGAGACCGGGGCCCCGGCGCCCCGCGGCGCCCCCGCTGTGCCCCACTGCACCCCTGCAGCGCCCCACTGCACCCCTGCTGTGCCCCACTGCGCCCCACTGCACCCCTGCTGTGCCTGCTGCACCCCTGCTGCACCCCACTGCACACCCCCCACTGCACACCTTCTGCGAGAGGTGAGACCAGGGCCCACAGTGCCCCGCTGCATCCCTGCTGCACCCCACTGCACCCCTGCTGTGCCCCACTGCATCCCTGCCATGCCCCACTGCACCCCTGCTGCACCCCACTGCGCCCCCGCTGTGCCTGTTGCACCCCTGCTGCACCCCACTGCATCCCTGCTGTGCCTCACTGCACCCCTGCTGCATCCTACTGCACCCCCCCTGTGCCCCCCTGCATCCCCGCTGCACCCCACTGCACACCCCCCACTGCACACCTTCTGCGAGAGGTGAGACCAGGGCCCGCAGTGCCCCGCTGCACCCCTGCTGCACCCCTGCTGTGCCTGCTGCACCCCTGCAGCACTCCACTGCACCCCTGCTGTGCCCCACTGCACCCTTGCTGCGCCCCACTGCATTCCTGCTGTGCCCCACTGCGCCCCACTGCACCCCTGCTGTGCCTGCTGCACCCCTGCTGTACCCCACTGCACCCCTGCAGCACTCCACTGCACCCCTGCTGCACCCGCTGCACCCCTGCTGCACCCCACTGCACACCCCCCACTGCACACCTTCTGCGAGAGGTGAGACCAGGGCCCACAGTGCCCCACTGCATCCCTGCTGCACCCCACTGCACCCCTGCTGTGCCTCACTGCATCCCCACTGCACACCCCTGCACACTCCCCACTGCACACCTTCTGCGAGAGGTGAGACTGGGGCCCGCAGTGCCCCACTGCACATCCCCCCACTGCACACCTTCTGTGAGAGCTGATCCAGGGACCTGCAGTACCTTGCTGCATCCCCACTGCATCCACATTGCACCCCACTGCATCCCCACAGCACCCTGCTACACCCCCGCTGCGCCCCACAACATCCCTGCTGTGCCCCACAGCATCCCAGCTGCCCCCCCCACATCCACACCAGGCCACACTGCACTGCCCCACTGCACACCTTCTGTGGGAGGTGAGCACCCAGGGTCCCACAGCACCCTGCTGTATCCCCACTGCACCCTACTGTGCCCACGCTGTGCCTCACTGCATCCCTTCTCGACACAGCTGCAGGGGGTGACCTGGGGCTGCTGTGCCCTGCTGCACCCCGCTGCATCCACACTGCACCCCACGGCATCCCCACTGCATCCACGCTGTGCTGCCCTGCACCCCCCGCACCTATTGGGCCCCACTGCATCCACACTGCACCTCACTGCATCCCCACTGCATCCACGCTGTGCTGCCCTGCACCCCCCGCACCTATTGGGCCCCACTGCATCCACACTGCACCTCACTGCATCCCCACTGCATCCACGCTGTGCTGCCCTGCACCCCCCGCACCTATTGGGCCCCACTGCATCCACACTGCACCCCACGGCATCCCCACTGCATCCACGCTGTGCTGCCCTGCACCCCCCGCACCTATTGGGCCCCACTGCATCCACACTGCACCTCACTGCATCCCCACTGCATCCATGCTGTGCTGCCCTGCACCCCCCGCACCTATTGGGCCCCACTGCATCCACACTGCACCTCATGGCATCCACACTGCATCCACGCTGTGCTGCCCTGCACCCCCCCCACACCTATTGTGCCCCACTGCATCCACACTGCACCTCACTGCATCCACACTGCCTCCATGCTGTGCTGCCCTGCACCCCCCGCACCTATTGTGCCCCACTGCATCCACACTGCACCTCACTGCATCCACACTGCCTCCATGCTGTGCTGCCCTGCACCCCCCCACACCTATTGTGCCCCACTGCATCCACACTGCACCCCACGGCATCCATGCTGTGCTGCCCTGCACCCCCCACACCTATTGTGCCCCACTGCATCCACACTGCATTCATCACAGCCCCCACCCCCAACACCTTCTGCAAGAGGGGAGGCAGAGCCTCACTGCATCCCCCACTGCATCCTCCTGCAACAGGTTAGCTGGAGCCCCACTGCACCCCCCCACATCCTCCCCCCCCCCACACACACTGTGTGAGGGGATCTGAGGCCGCACTGCATCCCTGCCACCTTCTGAGATGCGAGCCAGGGCCCCACTGCACCCTGCCGCGTCCCCCCTGCACCCCCCGGGCCCCACTGCACCGCCCTGCACCTCCTCTGCGAGAGGTGAACCGGGGGGCTGCGGTGCCCTGGGGGCCCCGTGGGGGGCCCCGTGGGGGGCCGGGGGCTGCAGTGCCCTGGGGCTGCATGTGTGGGGCTTTGTGTGGGGCTGGGGGCTGCAGTGCCCTGGGGCCATGTGTGGGGCAGGTGTGGGGCGGGGGGCTGTGTCGGCAGCGGGGGGCCGCGCCGTGGTACTGATGTTTGCTCTCTCTGTCCCCCCAGGGCCCCCGCTGCCCCTGCCCCACAGCAGCCCCCCAACCTGCCCTGCCCCCTCCCCGCACCTGCCCCCCCTGCTCAGCACCGCCCTTCCTCCTGCCCCCCCCCGTCCAGCCCTGCTTTGGGGGCTGATGGCACCGCGGTGCTGCCCCCGTCCGTCCGTCCGTCCCACTGTCGCTGTCTGCCCATCCAACCCCATCCCCCTGCCCTGTGCACCCTGATGCACTGCGGTGCTGCCCCCGTCTGTCTGTCCGTCCAGCTGTCACCCTCTACCCATCCAGCCCCAACCCCCTGCCCTGTGCACCCTGATGCACTGCGGTGCTGCCCCCCATCCATCCGTCCATCCGTCCATCCTGCCATCACCCTCTACCCATGCAGCCCCATCCCCCTGCCCTGTGCGCCCAGATGCACCGCGATGCTGCCCCCGTCTGTCCATCCGTCCCGCCGTTGCTGTCTGCCCGTCCAGCCCCATCCCCCTGCCCCGTGTGCCCTGATGCACTGCGGTGCTGCCATCTGTCTGTCTGTCCTGCTGTCACCTTCTGCCCATCCAGCCCCATCCCCCTGCCCTGTGCGCCCCGATGCACCGCGGTGCTGCCCCCGTCCGTCCCTCCGTCTGTCCCGCTGGTGCTGTCTGCCCCTTGCTGCTCCGCTCCGTGCCCGTGCCCGTGCCGCCCTGCGCGACGCCCCCGCTCCCTGCGCATGCCGCCTGCCCGCGCCCCGCGCCGTAGCGAGTCCTGACCCTCTCGTTGTGCCCGTTCTGCCCCAGGTGTCTGCAGAACTATATCCCACCCCAGAGCCTGACCCTCTCCTGCCCCGTGTGCCGCCAGACCTCCATCCTGCCCGAGAAGGGCGTCGCGGCCCTGCAGAACAACTTCTTCATCACCAACCTCATGGAGGTGCTGCAGCGGGACCCCGAGAGCGCCGGCCCCCACCCCGGCCCGGGGCTGGACCCCGTCAGCGCCGTCACCGGCCAGCCCCTCTCCTGCCCCAACCACGAGGGCAAGGTGGGTCCCGGCGGCGGCGGCGGGCGGCCGGGGGGGCCGGGGCTGGGGGCGCGCGGGGCCGGGGCCGCCTCTGAGCGCCCGGCGCCCGCAGGTGATGGAGTTCTACTGCGAGTCGTGCGAGACGGCCATGTGCCACGAGTGCACCGAGGGCGAGCACCGGGAGCACGTGACGGTGCCGCTGCGCGACGTGGTGGAGCAGCACAAGGCGGCCCTGCAGCAGCAGCTCGACGCCATCAAGAGCAGGTACCGGCGGCGCGGGGCGGCGGCGGCGGCGGCGGGGGGGGGGGACGGCACCGCCGCGCGGGGACATCCGGGGGCCGTGGCCGCTGCCCCGCGCTGACCGCCCGCCCGCTCCGCAGGCTTCCGCAGCTGGCGGCGGCCATCGGGCTGGTGACGGAGATCAGCAAGCAGCTGGTGGACCGCAAGAACGAGGCCGTGTCCGAGATCAGCAGCACCTTCGAGGAGCTGGAGAAGGCTCTGCAGCAGCGGAAGGGCTTGCTGGTGCGGGACCTGGAGGCGACCTGCGGGGCCAAGCAGAAGGTAACGCGCCCCACGCGCCGGGATCCCCCCCTCCTGCGCGTGGCGAGCCCACGGCTCGGCTGGGCCCCGGCGAGCGAAGTCGGCGGTGCCCAGCTCTTCCCAAAAAAGGCAAACGCGTCCCGGGCTGTGTAAACAGCACGTCCCGGCGAGGCCGGCGCAGCAGCGCTCCCGTGCACGCGGCCGGGCTGCGCCGCGGCACTGCCTGGCACTGCGCCTGCGGGCACCGCGCCGCCGGGCACCGGCAGCGGGTCCGGAGCAGGGCGGCATTGAGCACCCTCGGGCCGAGGGGAGGAGGGAGCCCAGCCTGCCCCGCTGCCCCTGCCCCATCCCGGCGGGTGCTGCGCATCCCCCCTGCCCCAGCCTGGTGGGTGCTGCAGGTACCTCATCCTGGTGGGTGCTGCAGGTGCCTCCTGCCCCAGCCTGGCGGGTGCTGCAGGTCCCCTCTGCCCCATCCTGTGGGTGCTGTGGGTCCCCCCTGCCCCATCCTGGCGTGTGCTGTGGGTGCCCCAGCCCCGTCTTGGCAGATGCTGCAGGTCTCCTCTGCCTCATCCTGGTGGGTGCTGCATGTACCTCATCCTGGCGGGTGCTGCAGCTGTCTCCTGCCCCATCCCGGCGGGTGCTGCACGTGACTCCATCATGGTGGGTGCTGCGGGTGCCCCAGCCCGGCGGGTGCCGCGCATGACTCCATCGCGGTGGGTGCCGTGGGTGCCCCAGCCCGGCGGGTGCTGCACATGACTCCATCGCGGCGGGTGCTGCGGGTGCCCCATCCTGGCGGGTGCCGCACATGACTCCATCGCGGCAGGTGCCGCACATGACTCCATCGCGGCGGGTGCCGCGGGTGCCCCATCCCGGCGGGTGCCGGCGGTGACCCTCTCCTGTCTCGGCAGGTGCTGCAGGCGCAGCTGGACGCCCTGTGCCAGGGCCAGGAGAACATCCTCAGCAGCTGCGCCTTCACGGAGCAGGCGCTGCACCACGGCACGGAGACGGAGGTGCTGCTGGTGAAGAAGCAGATGAGCGAGCGGCTGAGCGAGCTGGCCAGCCAGGAGTTCCCCGAGCACCCGCACGAGAACGACCAGCTCGACTACGTGGTGGAGACCGACGGCGTCCGCAAGTCCATCCTCAACCTGGGCGTGCTCATCACCACCAGCGCCACGGCGCACAAGACGGTGGCCACGGGCGAGGGGCTGCGGCACGCCGTGGTGGGGCAGCCCTCCTCGCTCAGCGTCACCACCAAGGACAAGGACGGGGAGCTGGTGCGCAGCGGCAGCGCCAGCCTGCGCTTCCAGGTGACGGCGCCGGACGGCAACGCCGCCGAGTCCGAGGTGCTGGACAACAAGAACGGCACCTACGAGCTGCTGTACACGCCGCGCGCCGAGGGCGACTTCCTGCTCTCCATCCTGCTCTACGGGCAGCCCATCCGCGGCAGCCCCTTCCGCGTCCGCGCCGTCAAGGCCTCCGACGTGCCCCCGTCGCCCGATGACGTCAAGCGCCGCGTGAAGTCGCCCAGCAGCGGGCACATCCGGCAGAAGGCCGTGCGGCGCCCGTCCAGCATGTACAGCAGCGGCAAGAAGAAGGAGAACCCCATCGAGGACGAGCTCATCTTCCGCGTGGGTGAGCCGGCGCGGGGCGGCCGCGGGGCCGGGGTTGGGGGGGGGGGGACACGCGGCGCGCGATGGGGCCCCTCACCCGTGTCCGCCTGCAGGAAGCCGCGGTCGGGAGAAGGGGGAGTTCACCAACCTCCAGGGCATCTCCACCTCCAGCACGGGCCGCATCGTGGTGGCCGACAGCAATAACCAGTGCGTGCAGGTAGGAGCCGGCCGGGCGCTGCCCCCGGGCCCCTGCGGGACGGGTTTCGCCCCCGGCTCGCGTCCGGCCCCGCTCACCCGAGCCCCCGCTCGGGCCTCCAGGTGTTTTCCAACGAGGGCCAGTTCCGGCTGCGGTTCGGCGTGCGGGGCCGCTCCCCTGGCCAGCTCCAGCGCCCCACGGGCGTCACCGTGGACATGAACGGGGACATCATCATCGCAGACTACGACAACCGCTGGGTCAGCATCTTCTCCCCCGAGGGCAAGTTCAAGGTGAGCGGGCGGCACGGCCGGGGCGGCCGGCGCGGAGGCTCCGGGCGCTGCCTGACGCCCGTCTCCCGCCCGCAGACCAAGATCGGCGCCGGGCGGCTGATGGGCCCCAAGGGCGTAGCCGTGGACCGCAACGGCCACATCATCGTGGTGGACAACAAAGCCTGCTGCGTCTTCATCTTCCAGTCCAACGGCAAGCTCGTCACCAAGTTCGGGAGCCGTGGCACGGCTGAGCGGCAGTTTGCAGGTACACTCGATGGTAATACACCGACTGGCAAGTCCCCTGTTCCTTACTGCATGCCTTTGGCTTCCCGCTGGGCCGGGGCCGGGGCTGGGTGAGTACCGTGCGCCTCGCCGTTGCCGGCCGGAGCGCCGTGCCGCGCCAGGGCGCCTGGGGTCTGGGCTGCGACGGGAGGGGTGCCGCGCTGCCTCGGGCTCAGGGATCGCGCCGCTTCCCCAGCCCGGTGCACGACTGTCTGCCTGGTGCAGGACCGTCTGCCCAACGTGGGACTGTCTGCCTGGTGCAGGACTGCCTGGTGCACGACTGTCTGCCCGGTGCAGGACCGTCTGCCCAACGTGGGACTGTCTGCCTGGTGTGGGACCGTCTGCCCGGTGCAGGACTGCCTGGTGCAGGACTGTCTGCCCAGCGCAGGACTGTCTGTCCGGTGCAGGACTGCCCAGTTCACAACCGTCTGCCCGGTGCATGACTGTCTGCCCGGTGCAAGACTGTGTGCCCGATGCAGGACTGTCTGTCTGGTGCAGGACTGCTCGGTACAGGACCGTCTGCCCGGTGCAGGACCGTCTGCCCGGTGTGGGACTGTCTGTCCAGTGTGGGACTGCCCGGTGCAGGACCGCCTGCCTGGTGCAGGACCGTGTGCCCGGTGCAGGACTGTGTGCCCGGCGTGGGCTGGCCCTCCGCGGCCCCCAGCTGGCCCGGGGGCGGGCGGTCACTGCGTGCACTAACGCCCTCGCGCCTGGGCTCACCGGCTGCTGGCGTGACACTAACCCGCACTAACCGGGCGTGCGGGGGTCGGGGCTGTCCGGCGGCACCGCTCGCCCCGGCGCGGGACACCAGGGCCGTCGCCGTCCCCAGCTCAGCACCTCTCTTCCCCAGGGCCTCATTTCGTGGCGGTCAACAACAAGAACGAGATTGTGGTGACCGACTTCCACAACCACTCCGTGAAGGTGAGCGTGGTGGCGGCGGCCCCGTTCCCGGCGTCCCGCGGCCAGGGTCCCGTGAGTGCCCCGCTGCGCCAGGACCCCCGGTGCTCCCCGGCCCCGCGTGTCCCCCTGGGAGCTGCCCCGCGCCGTGCCGTGCCGTGCCGTGCCGTGCTGACTGCTCCCTCCTGCAGGTGTACAACGCGGACGGCGAGTTCCTCTTCAAGTTTGGGTCGCACGGCGAGGGGAACGGGCAGTTCAATGCCCCCACCGGCGTGGCCGTGGATGCCAACGGCAACATTATCGTGGCCGACTGGGGCAACAGCCGCATTCAGGTACGAGCACGGGCCCTTGCTCTCCCGCCGCCGCGCCCGGCCGGGCTGCACCGGCCATCGCAGCGCGAGGGCAGCCCCACCGGCAGCCCCGCCGCCCCAGCGCGCTCCCCCAGCCCTCCTGGGGCGAGACCCAGCCCCAGCCCCGTCCGGCAGCCGGTCCCGCGGGCGGCCGGTGCGCAGAGCTGGTCCTGGGCAGGGACGGGGATTTGTGGCACCAACCGCTGCTCTAGACGTGTGCAAAGGGCAGGCTGGGCTGAGCAGGGACGGAGCTGAGCAGGACGAGGTCCCTGTGCCCGTGGGGGCGGCCGGGGTGGCCGGGACGGGGTCCGTGCACCCATGGAGACGGCTGGGGCAGGGACGGGGTCCGTGCACCCATGGGGGCGGCCAGGACGGGGTCTGTGCACCCAGGGGGGTGGCCAGGATGGGGTCTGTGCACCCTGGGGGCGTCCAGGACAAGGATGGGGTCCATGCGCCCATGGGGTGGCCAGGAAGGGGTTGGGGTCTGTGCACCCTGGGGGTGGCCAGGATGGGGACCGTGCACCCAGGGGGGTGGCCAAGATGGGGACGGGGTCCGTGCACCCTGGGGACAGCCAGGACAAGGATGGGGTCCATGCACCCATGGGGGCGGCCAGGACGGTGATGGGGTCCGTGAACTCTGGGGCAGCTGGGGTCCGTGGGGACGGTGCCGTGCCGGGCCGGTGGCAGCGAGGAGGGGGCAGCGGTGGCAGGGGGGACGGCGGCTCTCTCAGTCCCTGTCTCCGCAGGTCTTCGACAGCTCGGGCTCCTTCCTCTCCTACATCAACACGGCCGCCGACCCGCTGTACGGGCCGCAGGGCCTGGCGCTCACCTCGGACGGACACGTGGTGGTGGCCGACTCCGGCAATCACTGTTTCAAGGCCTATCGCTACCTGCAGTAGCCGCGGGGCCCGGGCCGCGCGCGGGGCGGCCCCGGTGCCCCCGTGCTGGACGGGCCTGCCTGGCCTCGGCCCCGGCGCCACGCACCCGTGGGGGCTGCGGAGCTGGGCCAGCACCTCCGGCGGCCCGTGGTCGCGGCTCTCCGAGCCGGCAGCTCCAGCATCCTGTGATCGCGGATCTCCAAGCCAGCAGCTCTGGTATCCCGTGGTCATGGCTCTCCGGGCTGGCAGCTCCGGCGTCCTGTGGTCGCGGATCTCCAAGCCAGCAGCTCCGGCATCCTGTGGTCACGGCTCTCCGAGCTGGCAGCTCCGGCATCCCATGGTCACGGATCTCCAGGCCAGCAGCTCCGGTGCCCTGTGGTCGCTGCTCCTGGGCTGGCGGCTCCGGTGTCCCGTGATCACGGATCTCCAAGCCGGCAGCTCCGGTGTCCCGTGGTCACGGCTCCCAGGCCGCCAGCTCCGCCAGCTCCGGCAGCCCGCGGTCGCCGGTCCCCGGCCAGCGGGCGCCCTGTGCCGTGGGGCAGGGCAGCCCGGGAGGGAGCGGTGCCGGGCTCGGGGGGCTCCGCCTGCCCTGCCGCTCGCCTCCTGCCCGGCGTGGGGCTGCTGTGGGGGGGGCGCCCCCCCCCCCGGCGCTGCGCCCCTCGCCCGGGCCTTCGTTGCACTTTACCCCTGCGTTGGGGGCGGCTGGGCCCAGAGCGGGGGCGAGGACGGGTCCAGCTGCGGCGCGGGGCGCCTGGCCCCAGCCCCGGGTGCAGGGGAGGGGGGGGCTGCGGGGCCGGGGACGTGCTGGCTGCTGCCACGGCAGAGACCCCCCGCGCGGGGGTCCTGGGGGCAGGCGTGGGGTGCTGGGGACCCAGTGGGCACGCGTGCCCAGGGCATGGGGCAGGCGTGCGGAGTGGGGGGGCGCCCGGCACCCCAGGGCTCCTGGCCGCGCGGAGGATGCTGCCGCCGGCGCAGCTCGCGCCGCCCCGCTTGCCCGGCCCCGCGGCCCCGCTCCCCCCAGCTTCGAGCCCAGCCTGGGCGCCAGCGCCTGCCCCTGCCCCACGGCGGGGCCGCGCCGGCCCGCTGCCATGCGCTAACAAACTGTATGTACAAAATAAAGTATTCTGAAAGTACCTGCGCCCCGCGGCTCCTCTGGCCCGTGGGAGCGGGACGCGGCTGCTGCCCGGTGCCCGCTGCGGCCAGGGCTCGTCGCCACGAGCGGTGCGTGCTGCTGACGCGCGTGCTTGGCAGCGCCAGGCGCCGGGCGGTCCTGGCTCGATCCTGGCTCTCGGAGGGCAGTGGCTCCCCGGCGAGCACCGCCGGCCTTGGCCGCGGGACGGGCTGGTGGCAGGACGTGCTCGCGGCTTTCCGGGGGCTCCTGTCCCTGCCACCTGCGCAGGAAGCGTCCTGCATCGCAGCACCGCCGTGCCGCAGAGCCTCCGGGCCCTGCCAGGCTCAGCCCACGCTGCCGATGGTGTCAGCTGTAGGACGTGCCTGCTCTGCTGCTGAGCCCCCGCACATTGCTGAGCCCGGGCACACTGCTGAGCCCGGGCACGATGCTGAGCACTGGCACGATGCTGAGCATGGGCACGATGCTGAGCTCCAGCACATTGCTGAGCCCGGGCACACTGCTGAGCACTGGCACGATGCTGAGCCCCGGCACGATGCTGAGCCCCGGCACGATGCTGAGCCTGGGCACAATGCTGAGCCTGACATGATGCTGAGCCCCGGCACATTACTGAGCACTGGCACATTGTTGAGCCCCAGCATTATGCTGAGCCCAGGCATGATGCTGACCCCCAGCACATTGCTGAGCCCTGGCACACTGCTGAGCCATGGGCACAATGCTGAGCCCCGGCACATTGCTGAGCCCTGGCACGATGCTGAGCCCTGTCACATTGTTGAGCCCTGGCACATTGCTGAGTCCTGGCACACTGGCACGATGCTGAGTCCAGGCATGATGCTGAGCCCCGGTCATGATGCTGAGCCCTGTCACATTGCTGAGCTGTGGGCACAATGCTGAGCCCCAGCACATTGCTGAGCCCTGGCATGATGCTGAGCTCTGTCACATTGCTGAGCCCCGGCACATTGCTGAGCCCCGGCACGATGCTGAGCCCAGGCACGATGCTGAGCCCCGGCTCCCCGGTGAGCCTGGCTGTGCTGCCGGCAGCAGAGGGGCTCCGGCAGCTCTCCTGCACTTCCCGGCCCGGAGGTGCGGCAGGACCGCGTCCGGGGGCTGTGCACGGAGGGCTCCAGCCACACCGCTGCACAAGGCAGGCGCAGGGCATCTCGCTCCGCTCAGAGCCGTTGGGGCATCGCGTGCATGGCCCAGCCCGTCACGGCCCGTCACGGCAGGCGGCAGGGCGAGCCGACCGGGACACTGCGGCCAAACCCTCCGGAGGCTGCAGCCGGCGCTGCCCGGAGCTCGGCAGCGGCGCAGCCCAGGTCGCATCCTGCCAGGCGCCGGCTGCAGCCGGGACGGTGCCGACTCGGCGGGGCTCGGTGCCTGGTCTGGCTGCGGACCCCGGGGAAACGAGGAGCGGAGCTGGCGGCAAAGCGCTGCAGGGCGGCGTTCCCCTTGCATCCGGCCGGTCCCGGGATGGGGCGAGAAGGGTGGAAGGCTGTCCGGGCCCGGCGGCTGGGCCGGCACTGCAACCGGGGGGGGGGGGGGGGGGGGGGGGGCCCAAGTGCCCGGGAACGCTGCAGCCCATCGCTGGACAGCCTGGTCTGTGCTGGGACGGGGCGCCCCGGACCGGGGTGGGATCATCCATGCCGGCCCTGGGGAGCTGGACGGGGTCAGGCTGGTCCGCGCTGTCCCAGCAGCTGGATGGGGCCGGGCTGGTCCATGCCATTCCAGCAGCTGGATGGGGTCAGGCCGGTCCGCGCTGTCCCAGCAGCTGGATGGGGCCGGGCTGGTCCGCGCCGTCCCAGCAGCTGGATGGGGCCAGATGAAGGTGAGACGAGGGTGACGATCCTGGTAGGGCACCTCCCCGTGGGAGCTGGCCCGCATGGCCGCTCAGAAGTATACTGGCCTCCAAGACTGCACAGAGAGGGGACCCATGCAACCCCCCCCCCCGGGGGGTCAAACTTTCCCCAACCGCAGCTCATACTGTCTGGCCAAAGAATTAGAAAGGGTCTCACGGCCATCGGGAGCGACATGGTTACAGTGCATAGACGACATCCTTATCGTGGCCGATACCGAAGAAGCAGTGGTCCATGCCACGGACACCATCAAGAGCCATTTCCGCACTCTGGGAGGGGGGGATATTCCCCCCGAGAAGCAGCAAGGACCGAGTAAAGAAGTCCAGTTCCTGGGGGTGATCTGACGGGGTGGCCGGAGGATGGTTCCTCCAGATGTCCTTACCCGGTTCAGAAAATCCTCCATCCCCTTCCCATGGCAAAGAATTAAAGCAAGCGTGAGGGACGTTGGGGTTCTGGCAAAAGCGTATTCCAGGTTTTAGTCAATCGCCAGACCATTGTATAATTTATTAAAGAAGTGACTGGAGATGGGGGCCAGAGCACGAAGAAGCCCTCAGAGTCTTAATTCACTCAGTTCAGCAATACCAAACTATGGGTCCAGAGTTTCCATCTCAGCCTTACGAGTTACATTTTGGGATCAGCGATGAGGGATATCCATGGGGACTGTGGATCCCCAGAGGGCGGATCCCTCATTCCCCTTGCCTTTGGGGGGGCTGAACATGGAGGGGAGCCACAGACCGGCAACCTGAAACCCTGAGAAAGGGCTACTTGCAGTTTATCAAGCCCTGTTGGATACGGAGTCCATCACCGGAGACGATGCGGATACTACGGTCCGGACCCCGTTTCCCCTCCTGTGGGGAATTCGGGAGGATGCCTCCCCTCCTCAGGGCGTAACCACGCATCCCACTGTGCAGAAGTGGATATTTTATCTATCTAGCCCATCGGACGTGGCCCGGCAGCGCCGCTGCCTGCCCCGCCAGACTGTCAGAAATTCCCACGGCGTGGCAGGCCCCGGGACCTGCAGATCCCTCAGCTTTCCCAGCACCCAGTGCCCCAGACCCTGACGGCATTTTGGCTCATAAGGACATGCGGAAGTCGGTCTGGTTCACGGACGGTAGTGCTATTCGGGAGCGAGGAAACCGGAGGGGCCGAGCTGCAGGAATTAGGGCAGACGGACAGGAACGGTTTCGGATTGATCTGGAGGGACCAGCTCAGGCAGCTGAGCTAACTGCAGCTGTAGAGACTTTCAGTGGAGGAACCTGCTACGTGTACAGAGACTCACGCGCTGTCTGGGCCGGAGCTGCTCGGTGACTCCCGCGCTGGGAACGCAAGAAGTGGAAAACAGGAGAAACTGCAGTGTGGGGGAAGAAACTGGGGGAGCATTTACGGGAATTAGCCCGAGATAATGGTCGGAGTTTAGCTGTGGGTCATGTAAATGCGCAGCAAGATACTGATACCCCTGCAGCTGGTTTAAATACCACCGCAGACCAGTCAGCCAAGACCAGGCGTTTGCTGCCGGATGCAGGAATGCGGACTGACACGCAGGTAATACGCAACTTGCTAACGTGGCTTCGCGTGAAAGTGGGGCCCTCTGGTCCTGAAGACCTTTATGACAAAGGTCGACAGCGAGGGTGGCCCGGGAAGGTGCAGCAGCGCAGGCATGTAGTAGTGGGTTGCAGCATTATTATATATTTTTTGCAGTATTACTGTTACGAGGGTGTAAAACTGGGAGCAAGGTAGCGTTCCAGCAACTCCGGCAAGCGAAAGGACTATGGGAAACGTGGCAAGTAGATTTTATCGGGCCCTTACCCTGATGCCCACAGGGATGGCAATACGTATTGGTGGGGGTGGAGATGATATCAGGATTAACGAGAGTTCATCCACGCAGAAGACAAAACGGGGAATCCGTCCTGGAAGGTTTACAGCGCTGGTTCGCAGCGTTACCGTGGCCAAGAGAGATCCCACCAGATGACGGGGCACCTTTTAAGAATAAAACCACTGTATGATGGGTCATGGATGAAGGCATCTGGTGGGTGTATCATCCGTCCTGCTGTCCCCAGGCTAACGGGATAGTCAAACATGCCAACGGATTATTGAAGGCCCAGCGTAAGGCCCGATGTGCCCAAAATGATGATACCAAGTTAGGACGCGGAGGATGTCGTGCACATCTGTGGGAAGCAGCGTGTGCCTGCAACAGTTCTTTCTCCCACTGGGGACATCCGACTGAGAGGGCTTTTTCCTCTGTCCCTCACGGGAAGAGGAGAAGCCGATTCAGGTTCGCAGGAACGCAGGAGATGTGATTTGTGCCAAGTTACCCAATGATAAACACATCGCTGTTACTCTCACCCGCCCCCTTGGGGGACGGGCTTGGACCGGTTACACCGTCCAGGGCCGGTGTCATGTCACGCTTGCGAGATATCTTACCCAACTGAGCCAAAGAAATTGTGTTTTCTTTACAGGTGGAAAATGCCACCACGTCCCTGGAAGAACGCGCCCTCCACGCCAACGTGGAGATAAAAGTTCTCACCGGAGTTCTTCTCGGAATCCTGGTTTTTGGAATGGGAGGAAGCTTAGCCCTGCGAGACCTACATCGACACGGCCTTCGCCGGTATGGGTGACATGTGTGGTCGCCAGCCATTTCTACTGTTGTTTTCTTTTCCTTTTCCCCAGTAATACTGCTGATCCCTGGATAAACTCTGCATAGTCTGGATCACCCAGCCACTGAGAACGCTGCTGTTCCTCTTGTACGCAGCATCTCCCAAGCCCTCGAGGTGTCTGGCTGGGTTTTGTGTATGAGTGATGTTAGCTCAGCAGAAGATTTAGCAGTTCCCCTTGCCGCTGCTGAGACAAATGCTGCTGCTTGGGATGACCTTGAAGTTTTCCCCTCCACAGGTGGAGCCAATCACGCCCTTGCCCCACGGGATACACGGGCCCCCTTTCCCGGGGTGGACCATTTGCCCTTAGCTGCCCCCTTGTCAGACGCGACCTTCTGTTTGGAAGTAACTTGCCAACACAACTGAACCACGTACAACAGTCCAGACAACTCCCAAATTTTCGGGTTCCAGAAAGGTTGCGCCCTCACTTCAGGGGTGGATTATTTTTACACCACCCCTGACAATATCTTGCATCTTAACGCCTCTGATTTTGTTCCTGCCTATTGCAATGGGGGAACCCGACCCCGCTTTCAGAAGTGCTGTCGGGAAGTGGAGCAGTGGGCAGCGTACCCTTGATCCCATGTTGTAAATTTTTGGTATACCGTTCCTTGGTACATCCAGATGAATACTAGTCAGTGCTTGGATACCTCTAATAACTTTGCTGGTCCACACGATGATGCACATGTCTGACCCTATATTTGGGAGCTCGGCATTGCCCTTATTCCCCTGTGTTTTGTAGATAAACTTTGTACTTTTATTAACGTCTCTTATTATGAGCGTCCCGACGATGATGCCGACTTCTTCCCATGCAAAGAGCAGAAGTGTCCTGCTGCTGTTCGTGACCTCCCTCAAGCCTTGGGGTGGCTCCGTGGGGACGCCGCACGGGCAAGACTTCCTCTTCAGTTCCAAGGACGGTGCACCCTAGGATGTGTCCTCCCTCTCCCAGGAGCCTTGCTGACAACTAGTGACATGAATAACTCCTATTCTGCAACGCGTCGACGCCGTTCACGGCCTGCTTTCCAGAGGTGGGCACCGAACAGCCTAAGGGCCCTGATGCCGCCTGTTGGATAGCTCAAGCCTAAAGAAGAGTTGTTTGCTCTGGCCGCAGCGCTAGGACTCCACGTGAACAGTACCACGGATGCTGCCTCTTCCCTATGCGTGGCACTTCATGCCGACTCACAGATGACCTTAGAGAACCAGTTAGGCCTTGACCTCCTGCTTGCCACATCTGGAGGTCTCTGCCAACACTTAGGCCTAGAAGGAGCAGACCGCTGCTTTTATGTCCCGCACAGCTGGCGTAGCGTCGCCAACGTCCTAGAGCAGATGCGGCGTGCTGCCACCGTTGCAAGAGGAGCGCGCCAGCGGTGCTTGGCAGGGACACTTGCTGCCGGGCTCGGTGGGTGGTGGGCACGGACTGTTCAATGTATGTCGTACGGGCTGTTCCCACCGATTATTGTTGTGTTTGTCATTAAGTCGTTAGTGAGACAATTAGTTAAAACCATACTAGGCTATCGCTTGATCACCCCAGCCGAAACAATTGAATCGGTTAACGTGTTAGATGATGCTAACTTTTGATAAGCCACGGACGTTTTTGCTGTTAAGACGGTTCCAAAGCTACCCGAGGGTTACTTTTCTCCCGATCCGAGTGAGCGAGCACCAGCAACGGCTCCTGCTCAGACCAGCCCAGGTGACGGCGTTCAAGGGCCAGGGCTGGGCGGAGTGAGGACACCCACCTGCGGACCCACCAAACCCCAGGCTGGGCAATCTAAGCGGCCGTCTTCCGGCATTCCCCCAAGGCGGGCACGGCATGGCACGTACCGCCATGCCATGGGAAAATCCCCGCCGCCGGCGCAGGCTGTAGGAGACCTCCTCGCGCTCCGGCAGGCTGAGGTCTTCGCCAGAGCCACGGTGAGTGCGAAGCCCCGACTGGCTGGAGGGACGTGGGGACGCCCCACGGAAGCCGGGGCCGAGGCGAGGCGACGGGGACCAAAGAGGAGGAGAGCGGACACCTCGTGGTGATGTAGTTCGGTGCTGGAGACCTGGGGGGGGGGGGTTAGCAAGCACTGCGAGCATCAAGGGTATTACTGCATGGGGGGTGCCCGTTCCTCCCCACGGGACGTGCCCCACATGTGTGGGGTGCCCATTCCCCCCCCATCCCCTGGGGCAGGTAATGCACGGGACACTCCCGTGGCCGGCAGTGCCAGGCAGGGCTGGGTGCCCATCCCTGTTCCCGTCCCTGTTCCCGTCCCCGTCCCCGTGGCGGCAGGGCCGGCGGCCAGAGCAAACAGGAGCCGTGGGGCCGAGCCAAGGCCCTTCCCAGCAGTGGGGCTGGCGGGGGGGGGGCAGGGGGGGGGCCGTGCTGGGAAGGGGCTGGGATGGCGCCAGGCTGCACCTGCTGCACCCATCGCCCCCACGCCGGGCACCCCACACATCATTGGGGTCTGACCCCCCCATCCACGTCCCTGCCCCCCATGGGGGTCTGACCCCCCCATCCACGTCCCTGGTCCCCAATGGGGGTCTGACCCCCCCCCATCCACGTCCCTGCCCCCCATGGGGGTGGGCGTGGGGTGCGGGCCGGGGTTCAGGCGTGGGGCTCGGGCCGGGTGACCCCGCGCCGTGGCCCGTCCCCGCGTGCCCCCCGGCGGGGCGGGCGAAGGTCGCGGGGCGGCGCGGGTTGAGCAACGCGGTTGTGCAACGGCCCCTCTGCCCCATATAGGGCCGGCGGCGGCGGCAGCAGCCCCAGCCCCACCATGCGCCGCCCCACGGCTGCCCTCTGCCTCGCCTGCGCCCTCGCCCTGGCCTGCGCCCGGCCCCTGTGAGTGGCTGCCGGGGGGGGATGTGGGGCGGGGGGGGATGTGGGGCAGGGGGGATGTGGGGCGGGGGGCTGCATGCCGGCGTGGGGCACATGCCCTGCCCCATGCCTGACCCCACGGTGCTGCCTGTTCCCAGGACCCACAGGAAACCTGGGGTGGTCGGAGTGGGGCCCCCCCATGGGGCTGAGCCCCCCAGCAATGACACCGGTGAGAGCACACAGGGGGGCACGGGGTGTGTGTGGGGCATGGAGGCATGTGGGGCACAGAGGGGTGTGTGGGGTGCCCAGGTGTGTGTGCGTGTGCCATGGGGAGCTGTGGGGTGCCTGTGGGGTGCTGTGGGGCATAGTGGGGTTCCGCTGGGTGCGGTGGGTGCCGTGGGGCGCTGCAGGGTGCCATGGGTTGCTGTGGACGACATGGGGCACTGTGGGGTCACATGGGTGCTGTGGGGCACTGTGGGGCATTGTGGGGCGCTGTGGGCACCATGGGGCACTGTGGGTGCCCTGGGGTGCTGTGGATGCTGTGGGGTGGCGTGGGCGCTGTGGGGCGCTGTGGGGCACTGCGGGTGCCATGGGTAGCATGGGGCGCTGTGGGGTGCCATGGGGAACTGTGGGTGCTGTGAGGCATCATGGGTGGTGTGGGGCGCTGTGGGGTGCCGTGGGGCACTGTGGGTGTCGTGGGTGCTGTGGGGCACCATGGGGTACTGTGGGGCGCTATGGGGTGCTGTGGGGTGCCATGGGGCACTGTGGGCGCCGTGGGTGGTGTGGGGCACCATTGGGCACCGTGGGGCGCTGTGGGGCGCTGTGGGGCAGCCCCCGTGGCGCTGACCCCGCGGCGGCAGAGCTGTCGGAGCTGTGCGGGGACGAGGGCGGCCTCGACGCGGTGACGCTCAGCGCCAACGGCACCATGCTGCTCTTCCGAGGTGGGGCCGGGGGCCGCGACGGGGGGGAGATGTGGGGGGTAAACGTGGGGTGGGTCAGAGCTGGGGTCCTGGGGTCGAGTGGGGGCCTGGGGCAGGCAGGGGTGGCGGGGCGCAGCGGGGTGGGGGGCAGGCAGGGGCAGTGGGGCAGGGAGCGGGGGGGGGCTGTGGGGCAGGCAGGGCCCGCAGTGGGGTCGGGGGCAGGCAGGGGCAGCGGGGCGGGGGGCAGAGGGCAGGCAGGGTGTGTGTGTGGGGGGGCTGTGGGGCAGGCAGTGGGGTGGGGGCCGTGGGGCAGGGCGCCGTGGGTGCAGCGCGCTGCCCCTGCGCAGGCGAGGACGTGTGGGAACGGTCCCGGGGGGGCATCCAGCGGCGGCCCCTGGCCGCATCCTGGCCGGAGCTGGGGGGCCCCGTGGAGGCGGCGCTGCGCATCCACCGCCGGCAGCACCCGCAGGAGCACGACAGCCTCTACCTCTTCCAGGCACGGCCGCCCCACGGCGCCGCGGTGGGCAGGGCTGGGGGCGGGGGGGGGGGCTGCCCCACGGCAGGCAGCCCCACGGCGCTGACGCGGCCCGGCTCTCGGGGCGGCCAGGTGGCCCTGCTGCCCTGACCCCTGGGCTGCTCCGTGGGGCTGGCGCGGGGAGGGCTGGTCCCGTGGGGCTGGATGGGATGGGTGGTCCCAGGGTCCTGGTCCTGTGGGTCTGGCCTGGGTGGTCTTCTCCTATGGGGGGGGGTGTCACCCTGTGGGTCTGTCTGGGACTGGTCTCGTGGGGCTGGCCGGGGTGGGTCTCAGTGGGTCTGGCTGGGGTGGTCATGTCCTATGGGGGGGGTCACCCTGTGGGTCTGTCTGGGGCTGGTCCTGTGGGGCTGGCCAGGGTGGTCTTGTCCTATGGGGGTCACCCTGTGGGTCTGTCCGGGGTTGGTCCCGTGGGGCTGGCTGGGGTGGTTCCAGTGGGTCTGGCCTGGGTGGTCTTCTCCTATGGGGGGGGGGGTCACCCTGTGGGTCTGTCTGGGACTGGTCCCGTGGGGCTGGCCGGGGTGGGTCTCAGTGGGGCTGGCCGGGGTGGTCATGTCCTATGGGGGGGGGGGTCACCCTGTGGGTCTGTCTGGGGCTGGTCCCAGTGGGTCTGCTGGGGTGGTCATGTCCTATGGGGGGGGGGGTCACCCTGTGGGTCTGTCTGGGGCTGGCCCCATGGGGGCTGGTGGGACCGGTCCCAAGGGGGCTGACCCAGGTGGGTGATGTGGTGGGGTTGTCCCCATGGGGCTGGTCCCAGTGGGTCTCGCCCCACGAGTCTGCCCCCAGGGGGTCTGTCCCCCGGGCGGGGGCGGGGGGCGTCTCACGCCGTGGGGGGGGGGGGCGCGTTGCAGGGCGAGCAGGTGTGGGCCTACGCCGGGGGGCAGCTGCGGGCCGGCTTCCCGCGGCGGGTGGCGGACGAGTTCCCGGGCGTCCCCGGGGGGCTGGACGCCGCCGTGGAGTGTCACCCCGAGGAGTGCCGCGGCGAGAGCGTCCTCTTCTTCAAGGGTGAGCGCGGCGGCCGGGGGGGCTGGCGGGGGGGGGGGGGTGGCCGAGAGGCCGCTATGGGGCGCGGCGGGGCGGCGGGTGGCTCGGCAGCAGAGGGGCTGCGGGATGCGGCGCGGTGCCGCGCCGTGCCATGCCGTGCCGTCCGCGCGCGCGCAGGGGACACGGTGTACTCCTTCGACCTGGAGCTGCGGGTGGCCAAGGAGCGCTCGTGGCCCGCGGTGGGGCCCTGCGCCGCCGCCCTGCGCTGGCTGGAGCGCTACTACTGCCTGCGGGGCACCGGCTTCCAGCGCTTCGACCCCGTCACCGGCGAGGTGCCCCCCGGCTACCCCCGCGACGTCCGCGACTACTTCGTACCCTGCCCCGGCCGAGGTGAGGGCCTGGGCGCCACCCCGGGGACCCGCACCCTGGGGGCCCACATCCTGGGGAGGCATCCCAGGGACCCGCATCCCTGGGACCTGCGCCCTGAGGATGCATCCCAGGGACCCACATCCCTGGGACCTGCGCCCTGAGGATGCATCCCAGGGACCCACATCCCTGGGACCTGCGCCCTGAGGATGCATCCCGGGGACCCACATCCTGGGGACCTGCACTCTGGGGACCTACATTCCGGGGACCCATCCCAAAGACCCACATCCCGGGGACCTGCACCCTAGGGATGCATCCCAGCGACCCACATCCTGGGGACCCATCCCAAAGACCCATATCCCAGGGACCTGCACTCTGGGGACCCGTATCCTGGGGACCCATCCCAAAGACCCACAGCCTGGGGACCTACACCCTGAGGATGCATCCCAGCGACCCACATCCCGGGGACCTGCACCCTAGGGATGCATCCCAGGGACCCCCATCCTGGGGACCCATCCCAAAGACCCATATCCCAGGGACCTGCACTCTGGGGACCCATATCCTGGGGACCCATCCCAAAGACCCACAGCCCAGGGACCTGCACCCTGGGGATGCATCCCAGGGACCCACATCCCAGGGACCCACCCCAAAGACCCATATCCCAGGGACCTGCACTCTGGGGACCCATATCCTGGGGACCTGTCCCAAAAACCCACATCCCAGGGACCTACACCCTGAGGATGCATCCCAGCGACCCACATCCTGGGGACTTGCACCCTGAGGATGCATCCCAGGGGAATGCAGCCTGGAGACCTGCACCTGGGGAACCTGTCCTGGGGAACCTGCCCCAGATCGCCCACCCCGGGACCGTGGACCCTGAGGACCCCTCCCAGGGACCCGTATCCTGGGGATCTGCACCCTGGGGTCCCATCCCAGGGACTCCATCCCACAGGGAGCCCCACGTGCCGGGGCTGCCAGCCCCACAGCAGCCCAGGGGACCCCGGCCCTGCAGCAGGGACCCAGCTGGCTGCCCTGGGGTCCGACCCCTCCAGCCCCCGGCTGTCCCCCGTGGGTGCAATCCCCCCAAACCCCCGGCTGGTCCGATCCCCGTGCCCAGCGCTGCGGCTCTCCGGCAGGCCACGGGTACAGCGGCCCCGGGAACGAGTCGCGGGCGGCCGCCGGCGACCGCTGCAGCGAGCTCCCCTTCGACGCCTTCGCCTCCGACGACTCCGGCCGCGTCTACGCCTTCCGCGGTGAGGGGGCGGCCGTGGGCCGTGGGGCAGCGGGCGGCTGGGGGCCCTGGGGCTGGGCAGTGCCGTGGGGCTGGGGGCTGCGGGCCTGGCCCTGGTGCGCCGTGCCGTGGGGCTGGGTAGTGCCGTGGGGTGCTGATGTGCAACGCCGTGGGGCTGGGGGGGGGGGGGGCAGGCAGTGCCGTGGGTCGGGGTGCACGGCGCTGACGGCCCCCCCCGCAGGCGGGCAGTACTTCCGCCTGGACTCCCAGCGGGACGGCTGGCATGCCTGGCCCCTGGAACACACGTGGCCGGAGCTGCAGGGAGAGGTGGACGCGGCCTTCGCCTGGGACAAGAAGATGTACCTGATACAGGTCCGCATGGGGGGGGGGTGGCGCCGTGGGGCCCCATGGACCCTGCCCCCCCCCCCCCCCAAGCCTCTGCCGGGTCCTAGCTGATCCCTGTCCCCGGCCGGCCGGCGGGAACTGCCGGTCACCAGGGGACCCTGTGCCAGCCTCTGCCCCGGGACAGGGGGCAGCTTGGGGACGTCACCCCTGAGACACGGGGCAGCTGGGGGACGTCACCCTTGGGGACCAGAGCATCTCAGGGATGTCACCCTCAGGGACTGGGACAGCTCGGGGACATCACCCCTGAGACATGGGGCAGCTGGGGGACATCACCCTTAGGAACTGAGGCAACTTGGGGACATCAGACCCCGGCACCAGGGAAGCTTGAGGATGTCAACCCCGAGACAAGGGGCAGCTTGGGGACATCACCTTCAGGGACCAGGGCGGCTCAGGGACATCTCCCCTGAGACGTGGGCGGCTCGGGGACGCAGCAGGATGGCAGAGCTGCTCTTGGCCCCAGCCCATGGTGCTCCCTGCTCCCGCCTGTGCCCTGGCGCTTGTCCCCGGCCGTACCACGTCCATCCCGCACTCGTCCCTGACCACCCCGTGCCGGGCCATCCCCTGCCCGTCTCATCCCGTCCCCCCCTGTGCCCGGCTCTCCGCAGGGCTCGCAGGTCTCCATCTACCGCTCGGACCAGGGCTACAAGCGGGTGGAGGGGTACCCGCGGGCCCTGCATGACGAGCTGGGTGTCATCAACGTGGACGCCGCCTTCACCTGCCCCCACTCCGAAAAGCTCTACGTCATCTCAGGTGGGCAGCGGGGGGGGGGGGGGGACGCCTGGGCCCCTCAGGCTGCGTGGGCGCAGCACCGGCGCTGACGGGCAGCTCTGCCGGCAGGGAACAGCATCCGGCTGGTGGACCTGACGGAGACGCCGCGGCGCGCCGAGGTGGCGGTGCCCCTGCCCCACGCGCACGTGGACGGCGCCCTGTGCACTGACGACGGCATCTTCCTCTTCCACGGCCCCAACTACTACAAGTACCAGAGCGTGGCCGAGCTGACGGGGGCCGGCCAGCCCACCCCCCCGCGCAACATCAGCACCGACTTCTTCCAGTGCCCCCAGTGATGGGGGGGGGGGGTGCCCCCGGACGCCTGGGTCCCTCGCGGCAGCCTGCGGGGAGCCGAGGCTCATCTGGCTCCAGCCCGCGTCCGCGTGGCCAATAAAGTCAGCGGGACCCCCGAGCCCCCCAGCCTGGTCTGTCCGGGGGGTGTCGGGAGGTGGGGGGGCAGCACAGATGGGACACAGCTGCCCTGCGGCACCTCGGCTCCATCCCCATCCCCGTGCCAGGCCCCCCCCCGTCCTCGCATGGTCCCGTGTCCATGTCCAGCAGCCCCAGCCCCACCAGCGGCCGTCCTGCGCCACCCCACCTTGTCCAGGCAGGGCCGGATGGCACTGGCACGGCCACCGCAGCGTCCTCGCGTGGTGACGTGTCCGCGTCCAGCAGCCCCAGCCCCGCCAGTGGCCGTCCTGCGCCACCCCCACCTTGTCCAGGCAGGGCCGGACGGCACTGGCACGGCCACCGCAGTGTCCTTGTGTGGTGACGTGTCTGCATCCAGCAGCCCCAGCCCCGCCAGTGGCCGTCCTGCGCCACTGCAGCTCGTGGCGCTGTGCCGTGCCTGCAGCCAGGCCTCGGCGCAGCAGCACTGCTGCTGCCGGGCCCCAGCAGGCTCCGGGAGCTGCCTCAAGAGCCCCGTGCTGGGGCCTCAAGGCCACCGGGCTGTGCATGGCCTATGGCCTGCTCTGCAGGGCCTTGCACTGCATGGCCCTGGCGCTGCACCTCCACTGCCCGTACACTGCATCCACCCTGCACGGCCTTGCACTGCACGGCCCTAGTGCCGCACCTGCCCTGCACTTCCACTGCATCTGCTCTGCACGGCCTTGCACTGCACAGTGCCAGGGCTGCACCTCCTCTGCCTGTACACTGCATCCACCCTGCACGGCCTTGCACTGCACAGCCCCCATGCTACACTTGCCCTGCACTTCCACTGCATCTGCCCTGCACAGCCTTGCACTGCATGGTCCCTGCGCTACATCTACACTGCAGTCACACTGCACCTGCCCTGCCCTTGCACGTCACCTCCCTGCCCCACACAGCCCAGCGCCCCCAGCCCTGCCACTCAGAGGACCCCAGTGGGTGTGGGTACCTGGTGGGTGCGGGGCAGTGGGGTAGGAGCCCAGTGGGTGCAGGTGTGTCCTGGTCATGCTGGGCTCTACTGTACTGTGCCATGCTGTGCCATGCCGTGCCGCAGACACCGGCCCATGCTACACCGTACTGCATTGTGTCATATTGCAACAGGCTGTACCATGCTGTACCGTAATGTGCCGAGCTGCACCATGCTCTGCCGTACTGTGCTGTGCCATAACATGCTGTACCACACTGTACCGTTCCCTACTGTCCCATCCTGTGCTATACTGCTCCGTGCTGTAACATGCCGTGCTGCGCTGTGCTGCAATGATGTGTGCCATACGGTTCCATCCTGTGCCATGCTGTGCCGCACTGCCCTGTGTTGCACTGTGCTGCTTCACGCCATGCCATAACGCACTCTCCTGTGCCGTGCTGTGCTGTTCCCCGCCGTGCCTTTCCATGCCATGCCATACCACACTGTCCTGTGCCATGCTGTGCCGCTCCATACAACGCTGCGGTGTCCTGTGCTGTACCAACCCATTCTGTGCCATTCCGTGCTGTTCGGTGCCCTGTCTGTCCTTGCTGCACTGTGCCATGCCGTGCTGTGCCATGCCATTCTGTGCTGTACCGTGCAGCTCTGTGCCGCTCCGTGCCATATGTTACTATATTGTATGTTACTGTACTGTGCTGTGCTATACGTTACTGCACCACCCTTTTCTGCTCTGTGCCATTCCACTCCGGCCTGCGCTGTGCCATACTGCCTTCTTCTGGCCATACCGTGCCATTGAGTGCCACGCCGTGCCATACCACGCTGTATGACGCTGTGCTGCTCCGCACCGTTCGGCACCATACCATGCTGTCCCGCCCTGTACTGCGCTACACCCTGCCAGGCTGTGCTGGTCTGCACCATTGTGTGCTGCACCGTGCTGCTCTGTGCCGTGCTGCACTGTGCTGCGCCGTCACATACCGTACTGTTCAGTGCCGTGCCACGCTGTGCTGTACTGTACCGTGCTGTACTGTTAGGTACTGTACCGTTCGGTGCCATGTTGTTCTGTGCTGTGCTGTACTGTACTGTGCCGTGCTGTGCCGTACTGTGCTGCTCAGTGCTGTGTTGCTCTGCTCTGCTGTACTGTCACACACCGTACGCTTCAGTGCTGCTCTGTGCCACACTGCAGCGTGTGCTGTGCTGTTACATACCATACCATTTGGTGCTGCTCCGCACCGTGCTGTGCCGTACACACTGTGCTGCGCTGTTCCGTAGTAGCCTGTTCTGTGCTGCTCCATGCCGCACCACACGGCACTGTGATGTGTGCATGTGGTATTGCACCCTTCCGCCCCGCTCCGTGCCCTTCTGCACCGTGCTGGGCCGTTACGCACTGCACCCTTCCGCCCTGCTCCGTGCCCTTCTGCGCCGCGCTGGGCCGTTACGCGCTGCCCCCTTCTGCCCCGCTCCGTGCCCTCCTGTGCCGTGCTGGGCCGTTACGCGCTGCACCCTTCTGCCCTGCTCCGTGCCCTTCTGCGCCGTGCTGGGCCGTTACGCGCTGCACCCTTCCGCCCCGCTCCGTGCCCTCCTGCGCCGTGCTGGGCCGTTATGCACTGCACCCTTCCGCCCCGCTCCGTGCCCTCCTGCGCCGTGCTGGGCCGTTATGCACTGCACCCTTCCGCCCCGCTCCGTGCCCTCCTGCGCCGTGCTGGGCCGTTACGCGCTGCACCCTTCCGCCCCGCTCCGTGCCCTTCTGCGCCGTGCTGGGCCGTTACGCGCTGCACCCTTCCGCCCCGCTCCGTGCCCTCCTGCGCCGTGCTGGGCCGTTATGCACTGCACCCTTCCGCCCCGCTCCGTGCCCTCCTGCGCCGTGCTGGGCCGTTACGCGCTGCACCCTTCCGCCCCGCTCCGTGCCCTCCTGCGCCGTGCTGGGCCGTTATGCACTGCACCCTTCCGCCCCGCTCCGTGCCCTCCTGCGCCGTGCTGGGCCGTTACGCGCTGCACCCTTCCGCCCCGCTCCGTGCCCTCCTGCGCCGTGCTGGGCCGTTACGCGCTGCACCCTTCCGCCCCACTCCATGCCCTTCTGCGCCGTGCTGGGCCGTTACGCGCTGCACCCTTCCGCCCTGCTCCGTGCTGTAGCACACTGCACCAGCCTGTGCTGCGTGGTGCCGCACAGCACTGTGCTGTGCCGTGGCACACTGCACCCGTCTGTGCCGTGCCATATGGGACTGTGCCGTCCCATGGCACACCGCACCTATCTGTGCTGTGCCGTACGGCACTGTGCCTTGACATAGTGCACCTGACAGTGCTGTGTTGTGCTCTACTGCACTGTGCTGTGCGTGGCACACTGCACCCATCTGTGCCATGCCGTATGGCACTGTGCCGTCCCATGGCACACCGCACCTATCTGTGCTGTGCTGTACGGCACTGTGCCTTGGCACAGTGCACCTGTCTGTGCCGTATCGCACGGCACTGTGCCATGGCACACCACACCCGTCTGTGCTGTGTTGTGGTCTATTGCACTGTGGCACACCGCACCAGTTTGTACTGTGCTGTGCTATATGGCACTGTGCTGTGCCGTGGCACACCGCACCTCTCTGTGCCATGCCGTACGGCACTGTGCCGTGCTGTAGCACACTGCACCCCTCTGTGCCGTGCTGTACAGCACTGTGCCGTGCCGTGGCACACTGCATCCCTCTGTGCTGTGCTGTATGGCACTGTGCCGTGCCGTGGCACACCGCACCCGTCTGTGCTGTGTCGTATGGCACTGTGCCGTGCCGTGGCACACTGCATCCCTCTGGGCCGTGCCACACGGCACTGTGCCGTGCTGTGGCACACCGCACCGAGCTCTTCCAACCAGCTCTGGCCCACGTGGTGCTGCCCCAGCCGGTGCCGTGTTGTGCCACACTGCACCGATCGTGCTGTGCGCAGTGTCCCATGTCCCACTGTACTGCGCCGCTCCGTGCTGCCCGGTGCTGGTGAAGTGCCGGTGCTGGCGCTGTTCTGGTCCGTTCCGGTCGGTGCTGGTTGGGTCCATGTCAATGCTGGTGCTGTTCTGCTCCATGCTGGTGCCAGCTGGGTCCGTTCCAGTCCATCCTGGTCTGGTGCCAGTGCTGGTCCGGTCTGTCATTCCAGTCAGTCCGGTCCAGTCAGTGCCGGTTGGTTCCAGTCCGTTCAGGTTGGTACCAGTCCGGTCTGTCCCGGTTGGGTCCGTCTCACGCCGGTTGGTGCCGGTCAGGCCTGTCTCAGGTCCGCTCTGGTCAGTGCCGGTTGGTCCCGGTGGGGTCTGCCCCGTGCTGGTCTGGTGCCCGTCAGTGCCGGTTGGTCCCGGTGGGGTCTGCCCCGTGCTGGTCTGGTGCCGGTCAGTGCCGGTTGGTCCCGGTGGGGTCTGCCCCGTGCTGGTCCGGTGCCGGTCAGTGCCGGTTGGTCCCGGTGGGGTCTGCCCCGTGCTGGTCCGGTGCCGGTCTGTTCCGGCCAGTGCCAGGCGAGTTGGTCCCATGCTGGCTGGTGCTGCTCAGGTCAGTGCTGGTCGGTGCTGGTCCGGTCTGGTCGGTCTGGGTCCGGTGCCGGTCGGGTCCATCCCGTGCTAGTCCGTGTCAGTCGGATTGGTGCTGGTTGGTGCCGGTCGGTGCCGGTCGGGTCCATCCTGTGCTGGTCGAGTCGGGTTGGGTCAGGTCAGGTTGGGTTGGGTCGGGTCCATCCCGTGCTGGTTGGGTTGGGTTGGGTCAGGTCGGGTTGGTGCCGGTCGGTGCCAGTCGGGTCCATCCCGTGCCGGTCGGGTCCTACCTGTGCGGGCAGGTCGGGTCGGGTCAGTGCCGGTCGGGTCCATCCCGTGTGGGTTGGTGCCGGTTGGTGCTGGTCGGGTCGGTGCTGGTCGGTCCATCCCGTGCGGGTCGGTGCCAGTTGGGTCGGGTCAGGCCGGTGCCGGTTGGGTCCATCCCGTGTGGGTCGGTGCCGGTCGGGTCGAGTCAGGTCGGTGCCGGTCAGGTCCATCCCGTGCGGGTCGGTGCCGGTCGGTGCCGGTCGGTGCCGGTCGGGTCGGGTCGGTGCCGGTCAGGTCCATCCCGTGCGGGTCGGTGCCAGTTGGGTCGGGTCAGGCCGGTGCCGGTTGGGTCCATCCCGTGTGGGTCGGTGCCGGTTGGTGCCGGTCGGGTCGGTGCTGGTCGGTCCATCCCGTGCCGGTCGGTGCCGGTTGAGTCAGGTCGGTGCTGGTCGGTCCATCTCGTGCCGGTCGGTGCCGGTCGGGTCGAGTCAGGTCGGTGCTGGTCGGTCCATCCCGTGCGGGTCGGGTCGGGTCGGTGCCGGTCAGGTCCATCCTGTGCGTGTCGGTGCCGGTCGGGTCGGGTTGGGTCGGTGCCGGTCGGTCCATCCTGTGCCGGTCGGTGCCGGTCGGTGCCGGTCGGCCCATCCCGTGTGGGTTGGTGCCGGTCGGGTCGGGTCGGGTCGGGTCGGTGCCGGTCGAGTCAGGTCGGTGCTGGTCGGTCCATCCCGTGCGGGTCGGGTCGGGTCGGTGCCGGTCAGGTCCATCCTGTGCGTGTCGGTGCCGGTCGGGTCGGGTTGGGTCGGTGCCGGTCGGTCCATCCTGTGCCGGTCGGTGCCGGTCGGTGCCGGTCGGCCCATCCCGTGTGGGTTGGTGCCGGTCGGGTCGGGTCGGGTCGGGTCGGTGCCGGTCGAGTCAGGTCGGTGCCGGTCAGGTCCATCCCGTGCGGGTCGGTGCCGGTCGGGTCGGGTCGGGTCGGGTCGGTGCCGGTCGAGTCAGGTCGGTGCCGGTCAGGTCCATCCCGTGCGGGTCGGTGCCGGTCGGGTCGGGTCGGGTCGGTGCCGGTCGGTGCCCGCTTGCGCTGCGCCGCCGCCCCGCCCCCCGCCGCCCCGCCCCGCCCCCGGAAGCGGAAGCGGCCGCGGAGCCCCCTCCCCCCCCACCCCGCCAGCGGAGCCGCCGCAGGTACCGGGCGGGCCGCAGCGGGCCGGGGCCGGGGCCGGGGCGGGGGCTGGCGGCGGCCCGGGCTGGTCTGGTCTGGCCTGGCCTGGCCTGGCCTGGTCTGGGCGGCGCTTCCTCGCCGCGGGGCCGCTCCGCTCTGCTCCGCGGGCAGCGGGTCGGGTCGGGCCGGGTCCCCGCCTGGAAACTGGACCGGGCCCGGCGCCCGGTGCCGAGCGTGACCCGGCCGAGCCGCGCTGGGCCCGGCTGCAGCGAGCGCGGGGGCCGGGCCGGGCCGGGCCTGGGGGCTCGGATGAGGTCGGGCCCGGCGCTGGGGGCCGCGCGGGCGCTGGGGGCCGGGGGCGCCGGCTGCGGCTGGGGCGGGGGGTGCGGGGAGGGGGCAGGGGCTGGGGACAGGGGGTCTGGGGTCCGGGGAGGGGGTCTGAGGGATGGGGGGGGAGTCCGGGGAGGGGGCAGGGGCTGGGGACAGGGGGTCTGGGGTCCGGGGAGGGGGTCTGAGGGATGGGGGGGGTCTGGGGAGGGGGCACGGGCTGGGGACAGGAGGTCTGGGGTCCGGGGAGGGGGTCTGAGGGATGGGGGGGGTCTGGGGAGGGGGCACGGGCTGGGGAGGGGTCTGGGATCTGGGGAGGGGGTCTGGGGAGGGGGTGTGAGGGCTGGGGAGGGAGCACAGTCTGGGGACAGAGGGTCTGGGATCTGGGGAGGGGGCACGGGCTGGGGACAGGGGATCTGGGGAGGGGATACGGGTTGGGGAGGGGGCACGGGCTGGAGAGGGGGGCCTGCGGTCTGGGGAGGGGGGTCTGAGAGCTGGGGCTGTTGCTGGGGCTGGGGAAGGACATGGGGCTGGGGGAATGGGCAGGACGGACAGTCCTGGGGACGGGGGTCTGGGGAGCGGGGCGCTGGGGTGGGGACAGGGACAGGGGGTCTGAGGGCTGGGGAGGGGAGCCTGGGGGTGGGGACAAGGGGCCTGGGGGCCGGGGAGGGGGCACAGTGCTGGGGATAGAGGGCCTGGGGGCTGGGGAGGGGGCAGAGGGCTGAGGGGGCAGCGTGGGGCTTGGCCTGCGAGGGCCATGGAGACCCCCGGGGGGGGGGCTGTAGGGTGGTGACAGTGCCAGGCCCCTACGGCAGAGCGAGGTTGGGGGGCTCCACGCGGAGCTCTGGGCTGGCCTGGTGCGGTGTGGGGTCTGCAGCGGGGTCCCCTCCCTGCCGGCCGGGGTGCGTGGAGGGGCCGCGTGGGGCTGAGCGGCAGGTGGGGAAGGGGCCGGGCCGGAGGGGGCTGCAGCCTGCGGGGCTGGGGCCGCCGGGGTGGGCAGCGGGGCAGCGTGCAGCGCCCGCGGGGTCTGCGCCACCCCAGCGCTCAGTGGGGCTGAGCAGGTGCCCGGGGGCAGCGTGGGTGGCCGCGGGGAGGGGGGGACGGGACGCGGGGCAGCTCCGGCCGCGGGGAGCCCCTCGCCGGTGGGGCTGTGCTCGCCCCCGCGGCCCCCTGAGCCCGCCGTGCCCGCAGGCCCCATGGACACGGAGGCGCCGGCGCCCCGGGGCGTGTAGGAGCCCTCGCAGGCGGCAGCAGCAGCAGGTGAGCGCGGGGCCGCGCGGGGCCGCGTCCCCCCGGGCCATGACCGCCCGGTGCCACCTCTCCCTGTGCCCCCAGGCCCCCGGAGCCATGTCGGGGTCCCTCAGCAAGCGGAGCGACCTGGCCAACGACAACAGCTGCCTGGGGCTGAGCCTGGCGCTGCAGGGCCCCCCCGGCGAGGTGCTGCGGGCCAAGGCCCCCCTGGGCTCCCCCAAGGGCCGCCGCATCTATGCGTGCACCGACCTGCAGAGCGCCGCGGGGCTGGGCCCCCCGCCCGGCGAGGAGCCCGCCAACGCCAAGTGGGTGAAGGACGGGCAGAACCAGCTGCGCAAGGCGGCCGAGCGCGACCAGAACCGCAACGAGCTGGGCCCCCCGCCCGAGGAGCTGGAGGTGTCGGCCCGCAACGCCCTCAACGCCGGCTGCGGCGGCGGCGGCCTCCTCATAGACCTGCAGGGCGGGGGCGCCGACGAGGACGACGAGGAGGACGACGAGGGGGACGGGGACTCCACCCCGGTGCAGAGCGACCCCATCACGGCCGAGTCGGAGCAGAGCTCGGAGCGCGCCCCCCGGGAGCACGGCAAGAGCGCCAGCCTGCTCTTCGGCGTGCGCAGCAGCACCGCCAGCGACGAGGACTCCAGCTGGGCCACGCTCAGCCAGGGCAGCCCTGCCTGCAGCTCCCCCGACGACACAGGTGGGCACGGGGCTGCCCGCTGGGGGGGGGGGGGGTCGGCAGCCCGCCGGGGCCCTGCCCTGCTGCCCCCCCGTCTCCCCGCCGCTTGGCCTGCCTGTGCCCGCTCCGGCACCCCGTCCGCGGCTGTCCCGACCCCGTCGCTCCCGCGCTCTCCCCGACCCCGCCGCGCGCCCCGTGGCACCCCGCTTTTGGCTCCGTGGGGCTCTGCCTACTCTAGCTGTCTGCGCTGTAGCTCCTGTGTCTGGCTGTGCCCCGCCACGCTGTCGCTGGATGAGCGGTCCCCGCTGCGCCCTGTGGCGAACCGTCCCCGCTGCGCGGTCACCCCGCGCCCCTCTCTGGCTGTCGGTCCCCCGTCATGCTCCCCAAACCCCCACCGCTGGCTGTGCCGTAGCTGCTTGCACCCCCGCAGCACCCTGTGCCGCCGGGCCCCCCCCCCCCGCTGGACCCCCCCCACACCCCATCTCCGGCTGAGTGACCCCCAGTGTGACCCCAGCCTTGTCCCCAGCTGGGCCGTCTCCCCATCCCCGCTGTGTCCCTGAGCACCCCATCCGCAGCCGCGCAGCCCCGTTGCACCCCGACGCCCCCCCCGTCCCTGGCTGCGCGGCCCCGCTGTGGCCCCCAGCGCCCCGCTCCCGCAGTGCCGCGCGTCCCCGCTGCCGCCGCGCGCCCCCGTCCCCGCGCGCCGCGCCGGCCTGTGGCGATGCCGTCAGTGGTTGCCGGGGAAACGCCTGCATCCCTGCATCCCGGCGGTCCTGGCAGGTGAGCGCTGCGCCAGGGCCGCGGGCCCGTGCCGGCCGGCGCTGGGGCGATGCCGGGCGCCCGGACGCGGGGCGGGGGTCCGTGCCCCGCGGCGGCGGCGGGCAGGGAAGGATGCGGGCTGCCGGCGTCAGCGCGGCGCTCGTGCCCGGTGCGGGAGGGGGGGGACATGGCAGGGCGCGGCGGCACCTCCCCGGCCGGCGTGACGCCCGCGTGGGCTGGGGGCTCAGGGAGGCGCCGGCGGGCGGACGGACAGACGGGCGCCTAGGGCCGGCCCTGCACCGCGCGTCCCCCGCGGCTCCGGCGAGAGGGCGGCGCGGCGGCCGGGGGGCGCGGGGGCTCTAGGCTGCGCTCTGGCCGGCAGCGTGCGGTCCCCGCCGGCGGGACCCCGGGATGGGGCGGTAGCGCCATGTACAGCAAGGACTACTTCCTGGCCATCGTCCTGCTGGACACGCGCCCAGGTAGGGGCCGCGCAGCAGGGCCGGGGCGCCGGGGCGGCTGCGGGCAGGGGCTGGTGCCGGCGGGCCTGGGGCAGCGGCGCGGGGAGCCCTCCCTGCCCTGGTGCTCGGGCTGCTCTCCGTGGCGTGGCTGGTCTCCTGGCGTGTGGGGGGGGCGGCTGCGGCACTGCCCCCCAGTCCTGGGGGTCCTGAGCCAGGGCACGAGGCCTGATCCACGCATCTGCCCTGCGGGGCCACTGAATATGGGGTCTCAGTGCCATGCTTGGCGGTGGGGTCCCCTGTCCCTATGGGGGACTGGTGCCCGGCCTGGCCGTGGGACACCCCACACTCATGCTAATGTGTGGGGCAGTGTCCTGCCTGGCCGTGGGACCCCCACGGTCATGGTGATGGGGGGTTGTTGTCCTGCCTGGCCATGGGACCCCCATGGTCATGGCGATGGGGGGTTGTTGCCCTGCCTGGCCATGGGACCCCCATGGTCATGGTGATGGGGGGTTGTTGCTCTGCCTGGCCATGGGACCCCCATGGTCATGGCGATGGGGGGGGTTGTTGCCCTGCCTGGCCATGGGACCCCCATGGTCATGGCGATGGGGGGGGTTGTTGCCCTGCCTGGCCATGGGACCCCCATGGTCATGGTGATGGGGGGTTGTTGCTCTGCCTGGCCATGGGACCCCCATGGTCATGGCAATGGGGGGGTCTGTGCCCTACCTGTCTGTGGGACCCCCATGGTCATGCTGATGTGGGGGCTGGTGCTCGCCCTGATAGGGAGGAGCCTACCTTACTGGGCAATGGGGCAGGTGTCCAGCCCTGGGGGGCAGGGAGGCTCCATGGTGCCCATGGGGGGCCGTGCCGTGCAGGGGTCCTCTCAACCCCTCCCCCCCCACCCCCAGACTCATTTTGGACCCGGAACTCCTTCGAGACGGACTCGGACCTGCCTGCGGGATGGATGCGGGTGCAGGACACCTCGGGCACCTACTACTGGCACATCCCCACGGGCACCACGCAGTGGGAGCCGCCCTCGGGGCTGGCCCGGGGCTCGGCGCACAGCTCCCAGGGCAACACCCCGTCGGAGGAGCAGCCGGTGAGCCCCGGGGCGCGCGGGGGACGGGCAGGCGGTGGGGACCCGCTCGGGACGCCTCGCCCCGTGCGCGCTCACTGAGCCGGCCCCGCTCTCTCCGCAGCTCGCCTGGACCGGCTTCGCCCCGGTTGAGCGCTTTGGCGACGGGGATTTCTGGAAGGTAAGAGGCGGCCGTGGGCTGGTTGGTGGTGGTGGGGGGGGACATGACACCCTGCTGCGTCTGGCCTCTGCCAGCCCCCTCTTCCCTCCCCAGGACTCTGCAGCAGAGGAGGCGACTGGGGAGCCTGGAGCACAGGACGCGGAGCCGCCGGCACCGGGACTGGCCTCGCCGGGCGTCAGGTGTGTGGGGCTGCTGTGGGCCCTGCTTGCCTGCCCACCGGGAGCTGGGCGCTGGCATTCCCGGCGTTCCTGGGGGGTTGAGTGCTGCTGGGAGCCGGGCGCTGGGGTTCCCGGGGTGTCCAGGAGGCGTTGAGTAGTGCTGGGAGCCGGGCGCCTGGGTTTCTGGGGTGGTCAAGGAGTCGAGTGGTGCTGGGAGCTGGACACCTGGGTTCCCGGGGTGTCCGGGGAGTCGAGTGGTGCTGGGAGCCGGGCGCCTGGGTTCCTGGGGTGTCTGGGGAGTCGAGTGGTGCTGAGAGCTGGACACCTGGGTTCCCGGGGTGTCCGGGGAGTCGAGTGGTGCTGGGAGCTGGACACCTGGGTTCCTGGGGTGTCCGTGGAGTCGAGTGGTGCTGGGAGACGGACGTCTGGGTTCCCGGGGTGGCCGGGGAGTCGAGTGGTGCTGGGAGCCGGGCGCCTGGGCTCTCGGCCCGGGGTGGCGGTGCTCTGTGGTTAGAGCAGGGCTCCTCTGGGGTCTCCACCACCTGGGGGCCCCAGGGCAGCGAACAGGGACAGTATGGTGACGACTTCCCTTGCTCCTGCAGCATGGCCCAGGCTGAAGAGGACAAGCTGGGCTCTAAGGTAGGCCCAGGCCCACGGGTGCCGTAGTGCTGGGGCCTTCCTCCCGCGACGCAGGGCCTCCTGCCCGGCTCTCCCCAGGCCCTGTCCCCCTAGACCCACACGTCGCTGGGGTCTGGTCCTTTCCCTGCTTGCCCCTGCTTCGCCTCTGCCCAGTGTCACAGGGGGACTGGGCCCCCTCCTGCCCTGGCATCATGGCGGCGTTGCCACCACGATGGTTGTGGCTCAGCGCGGATGGGCAGCCCTGCCCCTGGGACGAGTGTCCGGAGGGCCCTGGATGTGCCTCGTGCATGTGGAAAGGCAGCCGGCCATCCTCCTTGGCCTTGTCCCGGAAGGGGACTCCGTGTCCCTGGGAATGGGCCCGTCCTGTCCCCTGCCCCGGTTGGGGACGTGCCCGGCGGTGCGTGCCAGCCCGTGCTGTGCCCCTGCAGTGCTTCGCGGTGCGCTCGCTGGGCTGGGTGGAGATGAGCGAAGAAGAGCTGGCGCCGGGGAAGAGCAGCATCGCTGTGAACAACTGCATCCGCCAGCTGTCCCTGCACCAGCACGGCCCGCCGGGCACCTGGGGAGAGGTGAGTGCCCGTCCCGTGCCCCACCTCCGGCCCCCAAACGTTGTCCCTCCTGCCCCAAACGCTGCTCTCCAGCCCTGTGTCACCCTGCCCCCCCAAGCGTCCACCCCTCTGGCCCTTAACGCCCCTCTCTGGCTCCTGCGTTTCCCCTCCAGCACCAGCCGTCAGCCCTTCGCATTAGACCCTAACGCTGCTCTCTGGCCCCATATCACCCCTCCGACCCCTGTCGCTGCTCTCTGCCCCCATATTGCCCTTCTGGCCCCTACTGCCCCCCCGTCGGGCCCCTGATGCGTCTCTCCCCCAGGGCCGGGCCATGCTCCTGCTCCTGGAGAGCCAGACGCTGAAGCTGGTGGACCCGCAGGACCAGGCGCTGCTGCACGCGCAGCCCGTGGCCAGCATCCGCGTCTGGGGCGTGGGGCGCGACAGCGGCAGGTGGGAGCCGCCGGGGCCGCGTGGCGCCTGGGCACGGGGTTTCGTGCTGGGGGGGCCACGTGGGGGTCCCTGTATGCCAGGGCTTGGGGCCGTGCGGGATCTCCTGTGATGCAGCACAGCAGGGGCGTGCGGGGGAGCTGGGGACCCCAGGTGGGGGGACTGTGTGGGGAGCACCCAGGGCACAGGGGTCTGCAGGGCCAGAATGGGGGATCCTGTGCCTGCAGGGTGGGGGGCTGCGCAGGGATTCCTGTGCGTGCAGGGACCGTGCGGGGCCCCGTGCTCACAGGGTGGGGGTCATGCGGGGATGCCCCACGCGTGCCGGGTGTGGGGACGTGGGGTGGAGCTGTGCGCGTGCAGGTTGTGGTGCTCTGGAGGGTGTCCCGTGCACACAGAGCGTGGGGATGTGCGTGGGTCCATGTGCATGCAGGGCGTGGGGTGTGCGGGGGGTCCCGTGCACGTGGAGCGTGGGGTGTGCGGGGATCTGCACGCACGCGGGGTGCAGGGGTGCGCAGGGATCGTGTGCACGCGAGGCACGGGGGCGTTGGCAGGGGCCGTGCATGCAAAGCGCATCGGGGGCCTGTGCACGTGGGGCCATAGGGGTTTCTGTGCACGAAGCAGAGGGGGGGTGTGGGGCTGTCGGGGCTGAGCCCCCAAGCCGTCCTGGGGCAGGCCTGGGTCTCGTGGGCCGGGTCACGGACCCACGCTGTCGCGGTGGGGACCCCCGTGTCGGGGGGGCCGTGGGGAACCCGCACGCCCCGGCCCCAGCTAACTCTCTTCTCTGGCTCTCTCCTGCTGCTCTGACGCGGGACACAGGGAGAGGTACGGCACCGCTGCCCGGCCCTGCTCTCGGCGCGCGGACCCCTCGTCTCCCAGTCCGTCCCTCACCGTGCTGGGGAGCCACCGGGGTGGGGGCACGGGGTGGGCTGGAGGCCGTGGAGCGGGGGCCCTGAGCGCAGCGCCTCCCTGCAGGGATTTCGCCTACGTGGCCCGGGACCAGCTGACGCAGATGCTCAAGTGCCACGTCTTCCGCTGCGAGAGCCCCGCCAAGAACATCGCCACCAGCCTGCACGAGGTCTGCTCCCAGGTGAGACCCCCCCCCGGCCCCCAGCCTGCCCCGTGTCTGCTCCCAGGTGGGATCCCTGGCCCCCAGCTCTCCCTGATGTCCCTGGGTTGCTGTGGGGTTCCTAGACCTGTTTGCGGGAAGCAGGGCTTCGGCAGCCATGGCACGACTGGGTGACGGGGGGCTGGTGCCCCTCACGCTCTCTCCCTAGATCATGGTGGAGCGGCGAAGCGCACGGGCACTGGCCAACGGCCTCTCCATGGACTCCTCCAAGATGGTGGAGATCCCGTTCCAGGGTACGTTGCAGGGAGCAAGGGCTGGGGGGGGCCTCTGAAGGGGCGTCACGGGTGGGGGTGACGTGCATCTGTGGGGGGAGGCAGGAGAGGGTCTGGATGTTGTGTGTGCTTGAGCGTGGGGAGTTGGGGGACTCCGTGGCTGGGCTGGAGGAGATGGGGATGGGGAAGGCTGTGCAGGGCCAGCCGTGGGGCAGCTGGGGGTGCAGGAGGCCGTGGAGGGCTGGGGTTGGGGGGGCGCTTTGGGGCTCGGGAGGCCGTGCAGCGCGGTACAGCGGACCCTGCCCTCTGCCCGCAGTGGAGTTCCCCGCACCCAAGAGCGAGGTGGTGCAGAAGTTCCAGGTGTGTTACCTGGGCTGCGTGCCCGTCGCCAAGCCCGTGGGTGAGTGTGGGGCACGGGCAGCGCGCCTTGCGGAAGGACTGGGCGTGGGGTGCGCGCACACGCGTGGGGGGGGGTGCGGGTGTGGGTACACGCACGTCTTGGGGCTGCGCATGCCGTGCGCCCTGCGCAGCGGTGCGGGGAAGGCCCCGGGCAGGGCGCACGGCGGCGCGGGCCCTCTGCCTGCCCGTGGGCAGCGGGGCGCCCCGGCCCCCCGCGGCAACGGTGCGTCAGCCTGCTCGGCCCCCTCCCCAGGCATGGACGTCATCAACGCGGCGCTGGAGTCGGCGCTGGCCACCAGCAGCAGGGAGCACTGGACCCCCATCGTGGTCAACGTGGCGCCCGCCACGCTCACCATCACCCACGAGCAGGTGAGGCGGCGCCCGGCCGGGGGCCGCGGGCGCCCCGGGGCCTCGTCCCGGCTGCAGGGCGCGGGCGGGAGGGCTGCCAGGCCGTGCCGGGGGGGGGGGGGGCCGCGGAGACGCCCTGACTCCTGTGCCCCCAGACGGAGGCGGTGCTGTGCGAGTGCCGCGTGCGGTTCCTGTCGTTCATGGGCGTGGGCCGGGACGTGCGCTCCTTCGCCTTCATCATGGCCAGCGCCCCGGGCGCCTTCCGCTGCCACATGGTCTGGTGCGAGCCCAACGCGGCGGGGCTGAGCGAGGCGCTGCAGGCCGCCTGCATGGTGAGTCCCCGCTGCGGCGCGGGCGGCATGGGCGGGCGGGCACCGGGGTGGGTGCTGGCACCGGGCTCTCACGCCTCCGCTCTGCCCCCAGCTGCGCTATCAGAAGTGCTTGGACGCCCGGCCCCAGGTCTCCAGCTCCTGCCTGCCGGCGCCGCCTGCCGACTCCGTGGCCCGCCGGGTGGGCTCCACCGTCCGCAAGGGCGTGCAGACCCTCCTGGGCAGCCTGAAGCCCAAGCGCCTTGGCGCGCAGACGCCGTGAGCTGGGCAGAAGGGAGCGACCGAGACCCCTTCCCCGCCCTCCCGTGGCCCCTGCGCTGTGCCACCGCCTGCGGGCAGCCTGCTGCGGACGGGACGGGGTGGCAGCGCCGGGCGCCCGGGCGTCGCGTGAGCCTGGCCGCGTGCGCGGTGCGTGTGTGTGTGTGAGTGTACCCGCGCGCCAGACGGGCGGTGCGCCGACGCGGCTGCGTCCCGCGCGTGGATACCCGTGCATGTGGTGTGCGAGGCACCTGCAGGCTGTGTGCATGCGAGCGCGAGGGGGGGGCGCGCTGGGTTCGCTCCAGCGCGCGATGTGCAGGGAGGGGGGGCGCGCCGAGAGCAGCGGCCCAGGCGCAGCTGTGCCCCCTCCGGCCGTGCCTGTGGGGCGGGCGGGAAGGGGCCCGGGGAGGCCCGGCCGGGGGCTCCTGTCCCCGCACTGCCGGCGGCCCCGTGCCACCCCCGGGGGCAGTGACGGGCGCCTGCGTGGCCGGGGGGTGCGGGGCCAGCCCTGCCCCCATGCATGTGATCTAACCTGCAGTGCGGGGGCTCGCCCGGGTCCTGGCGCCGCCTGCCTGGCCCTGGAGCCGCCACCTCTGCTGTAACAAAGATCTGTGTTGTACTAAATAATTAATAAACCCATTCCACCAGCCCAGCCTGGCTCCCGTTGGCGTGACGCCAGGCCCGCCCTGCGCCGCACGGAAGAGGGGCGGCGGGCGCCTTACCCCCTCTTGCACGGCCCGCGCGGAGGGGCCCGCGGCTCTGCAGGGAGGGCTGCGGACAGGAGCCAGCTCTGTCCATCGCACCTTTTATTACGCAGCCTCCTCCGGGGCTGCGGCAGGCGGCGTGCAGGACCGCGCAGGGACCTGCCTCGGCCCCCGGCGTCCCGGAGGGCCGATCTGGGGGTCAACCACTGGCACCCCCAGCCCGCTGAGCAGTGAGGACAGCTGGGTGCTGCCTCGGGGCAGCCATCCCCTCCGCTGGCCCCGGTCCCTGCGGAGCTGGGGGCCGTGCACAGCCCGGGGGCACCAAGCCCGGGCACCAGGCGCGTCTTGGGGGCGCTGAGCGCAGGTGCTGCGCGCGTCCTGGGAGCGCCCTGCCCTCAGCACAGCTGCCGTTGCCTCCACAGCTCCTGGATCTGGGCGAAGGGCAGGGTTGGGCGCAGCACGTGGCAGAGGCTGGGGTCGATGGAGCGCCCTGTGCGCAGGGAGCAAAGCAGCGCGGCTTTGCAGGCCTCGTGGCAGGGCTCGCGGGGCGGGTGGCCCTTGTGGAAGAGGTACCAGAAGCGCTGGAAGAGGCTCTCGTCATCCTGGAAGCGGCGGATGAGCTGGTCCCAGTCGACGGGGAAGGCACTGGGCATCCCGTAGGCCTCGCGGGCACGGTAGAGGCGCTGCCAGCGCGGCTTCGCCCCTGGCGCGTTGGCCTCCGTGAGGTTCAGGATAAAGGTCTCGTGGTCCAGCACGGCGTGGGAGCTGCCAGGGTAGGCGCCGTCCAGCTCATACACGCGATAGCCTGCGGGCAGGAGGGCGGGCAGCGTCACGGGAGCTGCGTGGCAGCACCGGGAGGGGGAGGCAGAGGAGGGAAGAGCTCACCGGGGTTGAGGTTGATGTAGGTGGTGACGCTGGGGGCCACGAAGGCCACGGAGACGGGGCGCGTCAGGGTCTCCTCGTCGTAGAACATCTCGAACTCGTCCACGTGCGTGTGCCCGAAGAACTGAGCCGCAATGGTGCCCTCAAACCTGCGCACGGGGCGGCGCACGCTGAGGGCTGCCGCGTGGGGCCAGCCTCCAACCCTCCTCCCCATCCCTGCGGTGCTGCCCGGGGAGCCAGTGCAGCGCGGCCGGACCCCCTCCCTGTCCCGCTGCCCCGGCAGCCAGCGCAGCGCAGCGCAGCTCATGGCATGGCCTGAGGCGCCCCGTCGCATGCTGGGCTCATCTGACGCCGTGCTCCCAGGGCTGTGCCTGCTGGCGCTTGCTCCGTCCGGCCCTCGCTCCGGCTCCAGCGCGGCCCTGCCCTGCAGCTTTGGCTTCCCGCCCCGGCTGGTGGTCCCTGCGAGCTGCACGCGGAGCCTGGGGCACACCAGCATAACAACACCCACCCATCCTCTCCCTACGCTGGCAGGGCTGAGCCGGCTGTGGGGCAGGATCTGTCAGCTCTTCCCAGCGGAGGCAGGGCTGGCGTGGGAGCCCCGGTGTCTGGAGCAGCCGGGGCAGGGCTCACCTGTTGACGATGCGGTAGTAGTTCCAGCTCCAGCTCCGGAGGCAGTGTGCCGGGGGGATATGCCCGATGATGTGCACCTACAAGGCAGCAGCCGAGGGGGCAAAGGGCTGGTGGGGGCACAGGGATGCTGTCAGCCCACCCCGGGGGCAGCCTGTGTCCCCGGCCGGGCAGGGGACACGGGGCGCCGACTGGCCCCCTCCTCCCTGCCGGCTCTCACCTTCTCCCCTCGCTGCTCGGCAGCCTCCAGGACGCCCACGAGCCACTGCAGCTGCCCCGCGGGGTCGGTGGAGTTAATGAGGAGCCAGAAGTTGGCCTGGGAGCAGAAGTTCATGTTGAGCGAGACGAGGCGCAGGCCGGCCCAGACCTGCAGCGTGTAGAAACCGGCAACTCTGCGGGGAAGGGGGTGGTGAGCGCTGCCTGCCCCGCTGCCGAGCCTCCCTGCCGGCTACGTGCACGCCCGTGCTCCCGCCAGCCCCGAGCGCCCCGTGCCGCTCGCCTCCCTGCCAGCCCCTCGCCCCCCACATCGCCCCATCACGCATGCTCGCAGCCGCGCCAGCCCCAAGCGCCCCACGCCCGGTCCCGTACGCCGTCCCGTGGCCGCCCCACCTGAGGGTCTCCAGCGCGGCGGGGGGCAGCCAGTCCTGCCACGCCTGGGCCATGGCGTCGTAGAGCCAGGCCGAGGACTGGTTCCCGCGGACGTAGGGCGGCGGGAAGGCGTTGACGGGGGTGGCCTCGTGGTTGCCCACGGCGGGGTAGACGGGCAGGGCGCCCAGGTGCTTGCGGAGCAGCCTGGTGACGGTGCGCAGCGCCAGCAGCTGGTCCTCGCGGCGCTGCTGCCAGACGTCGTGGGCCGGGATGTCTCCGGTCCAGTACACGGCGTCGAAGGGCGGCGCGGCGCCGCGCAGCTGCGCCAGCAGCGCCTCGATGGTGTGCAGCGGCAGGTCGCACTTGCTGTACTCGCCCCAGTAGCCGGCGCCGCCGGGGGCCGTGCGCGCGGCACCGCGGCAGCACAGCGGGTCGCGGCAGGCGGGCTCGCTGCCCGGCACATAGTGCCGGTCCCAGTGGAGGTCGGTGAGGAAGAGGAGGCGGGCGGTGGGGGCGCCGGGCGGCGGGGGCGCGGGCGGGCGCACGGGGGGCTTGGGGGCGGCGGGCAGCGTGACGTTCCAGTCGGCGTAGATGTCCCAGTGGCCGCAGCCGCGGCCCAGCAGCAGCCCGCAGGCCTCGCCGGGGCGCAGCACCGAGCGGGCCCACGCCGACACCACGTCCTGCTGGAAGAGCTGCACGGCCTGCTGGCAGATCTCGGGGCGCGCCAGCCGCAGCTCCTGGCACACGCGCACCGCCACGCGCCCCACGCGCGCCACGTTGGGCTCCAGCTGCAAGGCAGAGGGTCGGGGCTCGGGGGGGCTGCTGGCGGGGCAGCGCTGCAGGCCCCCCGCGTCCCAGCGTGCGGCGGGGCCCGGCCCCGGGGCCAGGGCGGGCCCGGGCGTCCCAGCTCCCTCCCGGAGACGCCCACTCGTGACCCAGTTGTGAGGCCCCGCTCCGCTCTGAGCACCGCCGCCCCAGGGCCGCGGAAGGAGCCAGGCGTCGGGTCTAGCCCTGCCTTGCCCTTCGCTGTCGCCACCTTTCCTGCCTGCGACGCGGGCCCGGGCGTCCGGGCGCCGCGGCCGGTTCCCCTTTCGGTAAAAAACAACATCCCTGTCCCGCCCCATCAGCCGCCTTGGGCTGGGCTGGGCTGGGCTGCGCTGGCCCGTTCCCTCCCTCTTCCTCCCGGCCTGTCACTGTCCCTGTCCCTGTCACGAGCGCCTGTCTGGAGTCACGACCTACCCAGGGCTGTTGCTGTCCCCAGTCCCCGACCCCTCCCAGCCTGCCCCTGTCCCTGTCCCCATCACGAGCGCCTGTCTGGAGTCCTGTCCCACCCTGCCCCTGCCCTGTCCCCAGTCCCTGACTCCTCCCAGCCTGTCCTTGTCCCTGTCACGAGTGCCTGTCTGGAGTCACGACCTGCCCTGGGCTGTCCCTGTCCCCAGTCCCTGTCCCCAGTCCTTGTCCCAGCCTGTCCCCAGTCCCTGACCCCTCCCGGCCTGTCCCTGTCCCCGTCACGAGTGCTTGTCCGGAGTCACGACCTGTCCTAGGATGTCACTGTCCCTGTCCCTGTCCCCAGTCCCTGTCCCGGCCTGTCCCCAGTCCCTGCCCTGTCTCCAGCCCCGACCCCTGCCGGCCCGGTCCCGGTCGCGAGCGCCTGCCCGGCTGACGACCCACGCCCAGCCTGTCGCCGTGCCCAGCCCCTGCCCCGGCCCGTGCCCGTGGCCGCCCCGGGTGCCTGTCGCAAGCCCCCGGCCCGTCCCCCCGGCTCCTCTCCTCCTCCCCGCCGCCGCCGCCGCCGCCCCGGCCCGGCCCGGTCCGCGGGGCCGGTACCTGCAGCGCCAGGCCGAGCGCCCCGAAGAGCAGGCGGCAGGCCGGGCACGTGAGGTTCCGCCAGCCCCAGCCGGCCGCGGCGGGCTCCGTCCGGGGCCGCGGCGGCGACAGCGGCAGCGGCAGCGACAGGCAGAGGCAGAGGCAGAAGCAGAGGGCGAGGAGCGGGGCCGCGGCCGGCGCCCGGGACGCGCCGGGGCAGAGCCCCCGCGCCGCCATGGCCGCCCGACGGCTGCGAGCGAGGGGGCGGGGCCGGGGCCGGGGCTGGGGGCGGGGCCAGGCAAAGGGCACTGCAGCCGGCGACGGGAACACAAACACCACGGCGGAGTCAGACGCGAGGAATTGTGGGATGGAACCGCGCAGGGCCTTGTGGGAGATGGAGTCCGCGCAGGGCCTTGTGGGGGGGGTGGAGTCCGGGCAGGGCATTGTGGGGGATGGAGTCCGTGCAGGGCCTTGTGGGAGATGGAGTCTGGGCAGGGCATTGTGGGGGATGGAGTCCGGGCAGGGCATTGTGGGAGATGGAGTCTGGGCAGGGCATTGTGGGAGATGGAGTCCAGGCAGGGCATTGTGGGGGATGGAGTCTGGGCAGGGCCTTGTGGGGGATGGAGTCTGGGCAGGGCATTGTGGGGGATGGAGTCCACGCAGGGCACTTTGGGAAATAGAGTCCGGGCAGAGCATTGTGTGTGTGTGTGTGGGGGGGGGAATGGAGTCCGGGCAGGGCATTGTGGGAGATGGAGTCCGGGCAGGGCATTGTGGGGGATGGAGTCTGGGCAGGGCATTGTGGGGGGTGGAGTCCAGGCAGGGCATTGTGGGAGATGGAGTCCGGGCAGGGCATTGTGGGAGATGGAGTCCGGGCAGGGCATTGTGGGGGATGGAGTCTGGGCAGGGCATTGTGGGGGGTGGAGTCCAGGCAGGGCATTGTGGGGGATGGAGTCCAGGCAGGGCATTGTGGGGGATGGAGTCCAGGCAGGGCATTGTGGGGGGTGGAGTCCAGGCAGGGCATTGTGGGGGATGGAGTCCAGGCAGGGCATTGTGGGGGGTGGAGTCCAGGCAGGGCATTGTGGGGGATGGAGTCCGTGCAGGGCCTTTTGGGGGGTGGAGTCTGGGCAGGGCATTGTGGGGGGTGGAGTCCCCACAGAGCGCAGCGAACAGAGGCAGGGAACAGAGGCAGCAGTTTGCGCAGCAGTGTTTGGGCTCTAACTAGAACTTGAGGATCTTGTTGGAAGTTGTGGGCTTTCTGAGGAACCAGAAGGTGATTGCTGTAAGCAGGAAAGGGGAAACTAGGCCAGGACAACTGCAGGAGGCCTTGACTTCTCCTGGGAGAAGCTCTAGCCAGGGGTAGCTGACGAGCTCTGTTGGTTGCCCCTGACCAGAGGGAGTTGGGGCCTTTGATCCAGGTGGCCCTTGATTAGGGCAGGTCAAGCAGCCTTGAGTCAGTGCTAGGGAGAGGCCTATATAAGAGCCAGGCCCAGAGCTCAGCTCCCAGAGGCAGTGCACAGCTGCAGCAGTTTGTGCAGAAGGGTGCAAGGAGGCACCTTCCTTTCTGCTCCCTGGGGTGTACGCTTCCTCAAGTGTGGTCATGACACGCTGCAGAGCACATTCCCCAGTAGCCGTTGGAGTTGCTGCGTTGGCTGTGTCAGAGGCTGGGACTCAGACAGACCCTCTGACAGCAGATGCAGCTCTGCAGGTCTCAGGCTGCAGGGAGTGCTTGGGGCCTGTCCGGGAGGCCTGGGCTGGCAGTCAGCTCTCCTGCAGGAGGTGTGCTGCTGTTGACGAGTTGTGTTGTCAAGTAAGGGAGTTACCGGAGGAGGTCAGGAGGCTGCGTAGCATCTGAGAGGATGAACAAGAGCTAGACAGGGTATTCTCGGAGACTGTACAGCTCCAGGAGTCCCAAGCCCCCACAGCAGTGGAGTTGCTGGAGGGCTCTGTGCCGTGTGAAATGGTACATCATAGCACTGTAGAAGGTGTCTGGAAGCTGGTCACTGCTTGTAGGAGGAGGAAGGCTCCTCCTCCTGAGGACTTGCAATTGAGGAAGAGGTTTAGTGCCCTCCAGGATGAGGAGGAGATGGGCATGGCTGCAAGGGAAGCAACTGGCACAACAGACCCCGTGCCTTGCGGGAACACCCGGAAGAAGCGGCGGGTGATTGTTGTGGGGGACTCCCTGCTGCAGGGGATGGAGGCACCTATCTGCCGACCTGACCTCTTGTCTAGAGAGGTTTGTTGCCTGCCAGGGGCTCGTGTGGGAGATGTCATGGAAAGACTGCCAGGGCTTGTCCACTCATCAGACTATTCCCCTCTGCCGCTCTTCCATGTGGGCACTAATGACACCAAGGGCAACCTGGAGACCATCAAAGAGGATTTTGGAGCTCTGGGGATGGTGGTCAAGGGTCTGGGAGGCCAGGTCATCTTCTGCTCAATCCTGCCAGTGAGGGGGATGGATGAGAGGAGGAGGAGACGGACTTTCCAAGTTAATAACTGGCTGCACCGCTGGTGTTCTACACCGCTGGCCTTCTCCAGACAACTGGAAGTAGCCTCACAATCCCAGGCCCTGGTTCTCACGGGGGACTTGAAGCACCCTGATATCTGCTGGAGAGACAGCACAGCTAGGCTCAAAGAGTCCCGGAGGTTCCTGCAGAGCATTGGTGACAACTTCTTGACACAGGTGGTGGAGGAGCCAAGGAGGAGAGGTGTGCTGCTGGACCTCGTAGTAACAAACAAAGAAGGAGTGGTTGGAGATGTGAAGGTCGGGGGCTGCCTTGGCTGCAGTGACCGTGAGACGGTGGAGTTCAGGATGCTGCGAGGAGGAGGCAGGGCACTAAGTAGGATGGCAACCCTGGAGTTCAGGAGAGCAAACTTTGGCATCTCCAGGTTCCTCCTTGGAGGACTCCCAAGGGTTAGGGCCCTAGACAGAAGGGGGGGGTGCAAGAGAGCTGGTTAATATTCAAACATCACTTCCTCCAAGCTCAAGATCATGTGTCCCTATGAGTAGGAAGTCAAGCAAATGAGGTAGGAGACCTGCATGGATGAGCAAGGAGCTCCTGGCAAAACTTGACCGGAAGGAGGAAGTATACATAAAGTGGAAAGGGGGACAGGCCACTTGGGAGGAATATAGGAACGTTGTCAGAGTGTGCAGGGATGCGACGAGGAAGGCTAAGGCCCATTTGGAATGCAATGTGGCGAGGGATGTCAAGGACAACAAGAAGGGCTTCTTCAAATACCTCAGTAGGTAAAGGAAGCCGAGGGAAAATGTGGGCCCGTTGCTGAATGGGGTGGGTGCCCTGGTGACGAAGGATGCAGAGAAGGCAGAGTTACTGAATGCCGCCTTTGCCTCAGTCTTTACTGCTGAGGCCAGCCCTCAGGAATCCCAGACCCTGGAGACAAGAGAGAAAGTCTGGAGAAAGGAAGACTTTCCCTTGGTTGAGGAGGATGGGGTTAGAGATCATTTAGGCAAACCTGACACCCACAAATCCATGGGCCCCGATGGGATGCACCCGGGAGTGCTGAGGGAGCTGGCGGATGTCATTGCTAGGCCACTCTGCCTCATCTCGGCAAGGTCATGGAGAAGAGGAGCGGTGCCTGAAGACTGGAGAAAAGCCAATGTCACCCCAGTCTTCCAAAAGGGCAAGAAGGAGGACCTGGGAAACTAGAGGCCAGTCAGCCTCACCTCCATCCCTGGAAAGGTGATGCAGCAGCTCATCGTGGAGGCCATCTCCAAGCATGTGGAGGAGAAGAAGGTGATCAGGAGTAGTCTGCATGGCATCACCAAGGGGAAATCATGCTGAACCAAGCTGATGATAGCCTTCTGGGATGGAATGGTTGCCTGGGTAGATGAGGGGAGAGCAGTGGATGTTGTCTACCTTGACTGCAGCAAGGCTTTCGACACTGTCTACCATAAGATCCCCACAGACAAGCTCAGGAAGTGTGGGCTAGATGAGTGGAGAGTGAGGTGGCTTGAGAAGTGGCTGAATGGCAGAGCTCCGAGGGTTGTGCTCAGTGGCACAGAGTCTAGTTGGAGGCCTGTAGCTAGTGGTGTCCCCCAGGGGTCAGGACTGGGTCCAGCCCTCTTCAACTTCTTCATCAATGACCTGGAGGAAGGGACAGAGTGCACCCTCAGCAAGTTTGCTGGTGATACCAAACTGGGAGGAGTGGCCGATACCCCAGAGGGCTGTGCTGCCATTCAGAGAGACGTGGAGAGGCTGGAGAGGTGGGCGGAGAGGAACCTGCTGAAGTTCAACAAAGGCAAGTGCAGGGTCCTGCACCTGGGGAGGAATAACCCCATGCACCAGTACAGGTTGGGGGTTGACCTGCTGCAAAGCAGCTCTGCCGAGAAGGCCCTGGGAGTGCTGGTGGACACCAAGTTGAGCATGAGGCAGCAATGTGGCCTTGTGGCCAAGAAGGCCAATGGTATGCTGGGGTGCATCAGGCAGTGTTGCCAGCAGGTCGAGGGAGGTGATCCTGCCCTTTTCCAAAGCCCTGGTGAGGCCACATCTGGAGTAGTGTGTGCAGTTCTGGGCTCCCCAGTACAGGAGAGATGTAGCACTACTGGAGCAAGTCCAGCGAAGGGCTACAAAGATGATTAGGGGACTGGAGCATCTCTCTTAGGAGGAAAGACTGAGAGAGCTGGGCCTGTTCAGCCTGGAGAAGAGAAGGCTGAGAGGAGATCTTATCAACGTGTACAAGTATCTGAAGGGAGGGTGTCGAGAGGATGGGGCCAGACTCTTTTCAGTGGTGCCCAGTGACAGGATGTAAGGCAACGGGCACAAACTGAAAATCAGGAATTTCATCTGAACATGAGGAAAAACTTCTTCAGTGTGAGGGTGACAGAGCACTGGACCAGGTTGCCCAGAGAGGTTGTGGAGTCTCCTTCTCTGGAGATATTCAAAACCTGCCTGGACACAATCCTGTGCAACTTGCTCTAGATGACCCTGCTTGAGCAGAGGTGTTGGACTAGATGATCTCCAGAGGTCGTGTCCGCCTCAACCATTCCCTGATTCTGTGAGTCTGGGCAGGGCCTGGGGGGGGGGGGGTGGAGTCGGCACAGGGCTCTTTTGGCCCATATCATCAGGGCTCAGGGATAACTGAACCCCCCGGCAGTGTGGCAGAGCCCCGTGCAATGGGCCGCATCCCCACTGCAGTGGTGCGGTGTCCGCCCACAGTGGTGCAGAGCTCAGCCGTGGGGTGCCAGCTCCGCAGTGCCGGGGCCCAGTGGGTGCTGCGGGATGCAGCGGGGTGTGGGGAGTTGCGCAGTGGAGGCCCTGCGATTCAGTGGGGCACAGCGGGGGCCGTGGGGGTGCAGCGAGGGTTGCAGTGTGGGGTCAGGACGTTAGGTGACCCTGCTTGAGCAGGAGCGTTGGGGTGGGTGATCTCCAGAGGTCCCTTCCAACCTCGACCCTTCTGCGGCTCTGTGTGTGGGTGTGCACAGCTGCGCGCTGCCGCACCGGTCACGTGCACACACGCGTGTGGGTGTGTGCACAGGTTTGTGTGCCTGTGTGCGCACGTGCACAGGCGTCTGCCCAGCTCCGTGCTGTAGCTCGGCGCCTGTGTGCCGGTGTGCATGGCTGTGCTTACCTGTGCAGGTGCTGCGCTGTGCAGCGCGTGCGTACACCCGTGCACGCTGCGGGCAGGTGTGCGCACGTTCGTGTGCAGCTCCGCGCCTACCTGTGCGTGCGGAGCTGTGCGCGCTGCGGCGTGCTGCAGTGCCCCGGTGCTGCGTGCACGTGTGTGCCGGCACGGTGCGTCGCGCGCAACGCGTGTGTGCACGAGTCGAGGTGTGTTGAGGATGCTGCAGACGAGCCCGGTCCGGACACGGGCCCGCTGCTCCTGCTGCTCCCGCTGCCGTGGAGCCACCCAGTGCCCCCCGTGCAGCTCAGTGCCCTGGGCTGCCCCATCTGCCCCTGGGCAGGAGGGGCTGAGCCCGGCGGGAAGAAGCGGACGAGGCGGGACGAGGTCAAGGCTTTATTGCAGCCAGAGCCGGCGGGGAGTGGAGCAGGGAGGCCGGGCTCGCAGGGTGCTGCGTCACTGCGGCTGCACTGGGGCCGGTCCTGGGGCCTGACCGCAGCAGCCCGGCCACGTGGGGCGAGAGCAGCCCCCGGCCCTGGTGTCCCCGACCCCCGGCTGGGGCACAGGCAGCCCCAGGCCCCAGCTCCCAGCCTCCGGCCTGGGCTCCGCCGTGGGCTCTGCCTGGGCGTGTGGGGCTGGGCCAGGCCGGCGTCTCCCGGGGCGCCGGCGGCACCGGGGGTGCAGAGGGGTGCGGAGGCCGGGGCTGGGGTGCTGGGGGTGCACAGAGGTGTGGGGTGCTGCCGGGGCAGATGGGGTGCTGGAGCCGTGCCAGTGCCCGGCGGGGCTGGGGGTGCACGGAGGTGCTGGGGTGCAAGAAGACACGGAGGGTGGTGGGGGCACATGGAGGCACGGTGAGTGCTGGGGCGCATGGAGAGTGCTGGGGCGCATGGAGGGTGCTGGGGTGCCCGGAGGCATGATAGGTGCTGGGATGCACGGAGGCACGGAGGGTGCTGGGGTGCACAGAGGGTGCTGGGGCTGCTCCGGGGCTGGTGGCACAGCAGGTGCTGGGGCACATGGAGGTTGCTGGGGCATATGGAGGCATGGTGGGTGCTGGGGTGGCAGGGCTGCTCTGGGACTGGGTGCATGGCAAGTGCGGGGTGCATGGCAAGTGCAGGGTGCATGGCAGGTGCTGGGGTGCAAGGAGGGTGCTGGGGTGCACAGAGGCACAGAGGGTGCTGGGGTGGTGGGGCTGCTCTGGGGCTGGGTGCACGGCAAGTGCTGGGTGCACGGCAGGTGCCGGGGTGCACGGAGGCACGGCGGGGCCGGAGGCACGGAGGGTGCTGGGTGCACGGCAGGTGCTGGGTGCACGGAGGCACAGCGGGTGCTGGGGCGCTGGGGATGCTCCGGGGCTGGGTGCACGGCGAGGTGCCGGGGTGCACGGCGGGGCCGGGGGGCGCCGAGCCGTCGGGCGCCGGGGCTCAGGGCGGGCCGAGGCTGCTGACGGTGGTGTAGCTGAACTTGGAGAGCGAGGCGTTGGCGTTGGCCACGTCCTCGTCGAGCGGGCGGCGCGGGCAGGCGCGGCGGCAGCCGGCGCAGGTGGCCAGGAAGGCCTTTCGGAAGCGGCGGTTCATGAAGCAGTAGATGAGCGGGTTGGCGCAGGCGGAGGTGTAGGAGAGCAGGTGGATGAAGGAGATGGGCGTCCCCGAGAGGGCGCGCTGGGCCGCCCGCGGGGCGAAGGCGCGCCACGTGTTGGCGCTGAAGATGGGCAGCCAGCAGAGGAAGAACATGGCCACGATGACCACCAGCATGCGGATCACGCGCCGCTTGGCCACCAGCTTCGCCTCCGAGGAGTTGATGCGCGCGCGGTCCTGCTGCGCGCCCGCCGCGCCCAGCGCGCGCAGCTCCAGCGCGCCGCCCGGCCGGGAGAGCTGCAGGTAGCAGCCGTCGCCCTCGTCGCAGGCGGGCACCGGCTCCGCGCCGCCGCTGCGCTGCGCTGCGGGCAGAGCGGGCAGGTCACCGCCGGCCCCGCCGCCCCGCGGGGTGCCGGCCCCGGCCCCGCGCCCTCCCCGGCCCCTCACCTGCCGCCTCCCCCTTGATGTCCAGCTCGAAGCGGATGCCGCGGTAGAGCTCGCGGGAGATGAGCCCGTAGGCCACGATCATCACCACGCCCGGGATGAAGAAGAGGATGAGGAGCAGCAGGACGTACCTGGAAGAGAGGGCGCCCGTGGTGGGGCAGCGGGGGCGGCGGGGGCGGCGGGGGCGGCGGGGGGCGCGGGCGCCGGACTCACCAGGCCTGGCGGATGTGCTCGCTGGGCCAGTCGTGCGTGCACTGGCTGGGCGGCGGGCGGGCGCCGCGGGCCGGCAGCACCCGCGTGGTGCTGTAGACGGCGTAGGGCAGCATGAGCAGCGCTGAGAAGAGCCAGGTGCTGGCGATGACCCGGCAGGCGTGCGACCGCGTCTGCCACACGCGGGACTGCAGCGGGTTGCAGATGGCGCTGTACCGCTCGATGGCGATGGCCACCAGGCTGAAGGTGGAGACCGACACGGAGACGCCTGCGGGCGGCGAGGGTCAGCGCGGCAGCGTGGGGCGGCGCGGCCCTCCCCGGCGTCCCCCCCCCCCCGCTGCCTACCCATGAGGTAGGCCATGAGCTTGCAGACGGCCTCTCCGAAGACGAAGGTGCCCATGAGGTTGGGGACCAGCGTGAAGGGCATGCAGCACAGGGCCAGCATGAGGTCGCTGAACGCCAGCGACAGCAGGAAGGAGTTGGTGACGGTGCGCAGGCGGCGGTTCAGCAGCAGCACGGCCACGACCAGCGCGTTCCCGCACACGCTCAGCACGAAGATCAGCGCGTACAGCAGGACGCGCACCGTCAGGTCCAGGTCTGCGGGGCGGCAGGCGTCACGCGCGGCAGCCGCGTGTGCCCAGCGCGCCCGGCGCGGGGAGGGCGGCGCGGCTGGGGACGCCTGAGCCCCCACTGGCTCTGCCAGGCGTCAGCCAGTACGTGGGCAGCGGGCACCAGGACGCCTGGGCCCCCGCTGGCTCTCCCAGGCGTCTGGCCGGCACGCGAGCAGCGGGCGCCAGGATGCCTGGGCTCCCGTCGGCGCGGTGGATGCCGCCAGGACACCCCATGGCGCCTCCCTCCCTCCCTCCGTCCCTCCCGGCAGGGCTCTCCTCTCCTCGGCGTGGTGCGTCAGCTCGGTGCTGGCCGTGCCGCCCCTGGCGTGGGGCAGGCAGGCAGGCAGGGGCTGGCGCGCGGCCCCGGCGCTGGAGCAGAGCCATGGGGCTGGGGGGCCGCTCCGGTCCTGCCCCTGCGCCGAGTCCCAGCGCGCGCCAGCCCCGGCTCCAGCCCGCAGGCCTCGCTGCCCTCCCGCTGTGGAGAGGCGACCCGGGCGTCCGAGCCCCCCCGGCTGCGGTCAGACGTGGCTGTGCTTGTTTACCACCCGTGAGACGAACGGTCTGGTGCTGGGACCGGGATCCCCGCTGCCGCAGCGCCCTACGGACCCCCCCCCCGGGCAGCCCCGGCTACGGTAGCCCCTGCCATGCCAGCCCCATGGCTGCCCTCTGTCCCCACCGGGAGCTGGGGCGGGATCCAGGCGTCCAGCACGGCTGCCCGCGCTGCAGAGCCCGGAGCTGCGGAGCCCGGAGCCGCGGAACCGTGGAGCTGCGGTGCCTGGAGCCGCGGAGCCCCGGTGGGGCTGTGCAGGCAGGGGTCCTGCCGCCCGGTGCCGCTTGGGCGTGCAGCCCTGCCGGGCCGGCGACTGGGACCCTGCTGGGGACAGCGGCCGGGGGGACACACCGGAGCCAGGTGCGGCAGGGCTGGGGCACCGCGGGTGCTCCGGGCTGCACTGGGGCGGGAACGCGGGGTGCACCGGGCACGCGGTGGGGTGAACGGAGGTGCATTGGGCAGGCAGATAGGGCACGGTGGGGTGCACGGTGGGGTGCACCGGGCAGGTGGATGGGGCGCACGGCAGGGTGCATGGGGGGTGCACAGGGGCGTGCACAGGGTTGTGCACTGGGCAAGCGGATGGGGCGCACGACGGGGTGCACGAAGGGGTGCACAGGGCGGTGCACCGGGCAGGCAGATGGGGTGCATGGCGAGGTGCACGGGGGGTGCACCGGGCAGGCGGACGGGGCGCCCCGGAGGCACGGGCGGGGGCCAGGACCGCTGTCCGGCCGGGGGGCCCCGGGGTGTCCCGTCCCGCCGGTCCGGGCTCACCTTTGGGCGCGGGGGGCCCGCGGAGGCCCCTGCGGAGCAGCAGGTCGCAGGCGGAGCCGTTCCAGGCGGTGCCGGTGCCGGTGCCGGTGGCGTTGCCGGTGGCGTTGCCGGTGCCGGTGGCGGCGGCGGCGGCGGCGCCCGGGCGGCAGAGCAGCTCCTGCAGCGAGTCGTTGAGGCGCCGCGGGTCCATGTCGGCGCGTCAGGGCCGCCCGGCGCCCATCGCGCGGCTCCGGGGCGGCGGCGGCGGCGGCGGGGACGCGGGGTCCCGCTCGCACCGGAGCCGCCGAGCGAGTGAGCGGGGGCGGCGCCAGCGGCGGCCGGGGCGGGGAGCGGGCGGGGAGCGGGGGCGAGAGGGGCGCCGGGGGGGTGGAGGGACGGCGGGCGGTGGGGGGATGCAGGGGCAGTGGGGGGGATGCAGGGGCCGTGGGGGGATGGGGGGGCAGTGTGGGGATGGAGGGGGCAGTGGGGGGGATGGAGGGGGCAGTGTGGGGATGGAGGGGGCAGTGGGGTGATGCAGGAGGCAGTGGGGTGATGCAGGAGGCAGTGGGGGATGCAGGGGCATTTGTGGGATGCAGGGGGCAGCGTGGGGATGCAGGGGACAGCGTGGGGATGCAGGGGCTTTGGGAGGGATGCAGGGGACAGTGTGGGGATGGGGGGCATTTGTGGGGATGGAGGGGGCAGTGGGGGGATGGGGAGGCAGTGGGGGGATGCAGGGGGCAGTGGGGGGGATGGAGGGGGCAGTGTGGGGATGGAGGGGGCAGTGTGGGCATGGGGGCAGTGTGGGGATGCAGGGGGCAGTGTGGGCATGGGGGCAGTGGGGGGATGCAGGGGGCAGTGGGGGGGATGCAGGGGGCAGTGTGGGCATGGGGGCAGTGGGGGGATGCAGGGGGCAGTGGGGGGGATGCAGGGGGCAGTGTGGGCATGGGGGCAGAGTGGGGATGCAGGGGGCAGTGGGGGGGATTGAAGGGGGACCGCAGAGGGGGGAGCAGGTGGTCGGGGGGCAGCGCGCACCCAGCGGACGCCGCGCGCGCGGGGTCCCGGCGCTGGCAGAGCCGCGTCCGCGGAGCAGAGGGAGCAGCGACGGGCAGGGCCGCGGCGGCAGCGGCAGCGGCAGCGGCAGCGGCCCGGGGAGGCTGCGGGGAGGGAGCCCCCCGGGCCCGGCTGGGCGCACGGCGGGGGCTCGGCGCGTCGCGGGGCAGCGCCCTCCGGACCCCCCCCCCAGTCCCCCCGGACCCCCCCGAACCCCCCCCCCCCCCCCGCCAGCAGCTGCGGCCGCTCCCACGTCTCCCCGGCGCCCCGGCCCGGGCGGCGCCACGGTCCCCGCTGCTGCGGCCCCGGTGCCCGGTGTCCGGCGCCCCTGTCCCTGCCCCTGCCGCTGCCCTTGTTCCTGCCCCTGCCCCTGCCCTGTCCCAATCCCTATCCTTTATCCCTGCCTCTAGTCCTGTTCCTACCCCTGCTCTTGTCCGTGTCCCTATCCCTGCCCTTATTCCAGCCCCAGTCCCTATCACAGCCCCAATCCCTGCCCCTATCCCTGCTTCATCCCTGCCCCTGTCCCTGCCTCATTCCTGCCCCGCTTCCTAGCTTGCCCCTACTCCTGCCCCTGCCCTTGCCCTGCCTTTCCCCTGTCCTGCCCCTATCCCTGACCGCACCCCATCCCTGCTCCTGTCCCTGCCCCTGACCATTTCCTTGTTCCTATCACTGCCCCGTCCCTATCCCTATGCCTGCTCCCGCCCTGTCCCTACCCTCCTCATCTCCTTGCTCCTATTGCTGCCCCTGCTCTGTCCCTATCCCTATCCCTGCCCCTGCCCCATCCCTGTCCCTGCCCCTATCCCTGCCCCATCCCTATTCCTCCCCCTGTCCCTGCCCCTATCCCTGTCCCTGTCTCTGCCCCTGCCCCTGCCTTGTCCCTATCCCTATCCCTATCCCTGCCCCTGCCCCTGCCCCATCCCTGCCCCTATCCCTGCCCCATCCCTATTCCTGCCCCTGCCCCATCCCTGTCCCTATCCCTGCCCCATCTCTGTCCCTGCCCTATCCCTATCCCTATCCCTATCCTTAGCCTTATTCCTGTCCCTGCCCCTGCAGCTGTTGTCGCTCTCAGGTACCAACTGTCCTTATTGTCCCTGAGCAACTTCTGTCACTGTTACCCAGCAACTGTTGTTCCTGCTACCTACCAGCTGTTGTCACTGTTACCTAGCAACTATTGTCAATGTTACACAGCAACGCGGTCACTGTTACCTAGCAATTGTTGTCATTGTTACTTAGCAACTGTTGTCATTGTTACCTAGCAACTGTTGTCAATGTTACATAGCAACTATGGTCACCGGTACCTCGCACCTCCGATGCGGGGCTGCGGCCGGTTCACCCTCAGCGCCGGGGGGCTGCTCCCCTCGTCCCCGCGCCCCCGGCATTGCCCCGGCCCCCGGCATTGCCCCGACCCCCGGCAGCGCCCCGGCCCCTGGCAGCACCCCGAATCCCGGCAGCACCCCGGCCCCCGGCAGCCCCCCGGCCCCTGGCATTGCCCCGGCCCCCGGCAGCACCCCGGCTCCCGGCAGCACCCTGCGCCCCAGTGGGACCTGGTGCCCCGGCAGGACCCCGTCCCCCAGCAGGAGCCTGTCCCCGGGCATCGCCCTGTGCCCCCGTGGGACCCTGTCCCCTGGCATCGCCCTGTCCCCCGGCAGCATCTCGTCCCCCAGCAGGACCCTGCGGTGTGTCAGGATCCTGCGTCCTGGCGGGACTCGGCGCCCCGGCGGGACCCTGTGCCCCCGCAGCCCCCGAGGGATTCCGTCCCCCGGCATCACCCTGTCCCCCGGCAGGACCCCGTGGCGTGGCTGGGCCCTGCGCCCTGGCGGGAACCGGCAGCCTGGTGGGACCCGGCAGCCTGGTGGGACCCTGCACCCCGAGGAGACCCTGTCCCCTGGCAGGACTCTGCGTCGTGGCAGGGCCCTGCACCCCGGCAGGACCCTGTGCCCTGGTGGGACCCTGCACCCCGAGGAGACCCCGTCCCCTGGCAGGACTCTGCGTCACGGCAGGGCCCTGAGCCCCAGCAGGACCCTGTGCCCTGGTGGGACCCTGCACCCCGAGGAGACCCCATCCCCTGGCAGGACCCCGCGTCGTGGCAGGGACCTGTGCCCTGGCAGCACCCGGCTCCCCGGCAGCACCCGGCTCCCCGGCAGCGCTCCGCAGCTGGAGCTGGCACTCCAGGCGCTCGATGCGCAGCGCCAGCTTGAAGGCGCTGGACTCCAGCTGGGCCAGCAGCCGGGCCACCCGGGTCTGCAGCCCCTCCAGCGCCTCCTCCAGCGCCTGCGCCCGGCGCTCGGCCTCCTCCGCCGCCGCCTCCGCTGCCGCCTCGGCGTTCACGTCCAGCTTGTCCATCCGCAGCAGGATCTCGCGGCCCTTGGCCTCCATCATGGCCCGGGCGGTGGGGAACTCGGTCAGCACCTCCGTCAGGTCCTCCTTGGAGAGGCAGAAGAGGTCCGAGTAGCCGATGCTCTTGATGTTGGCCGTGCGCCGGTTTCCGGACTTGTTCCCTGGGGACGGGGAGGCTGCGGTGGGGCCGGGGCCGCGGGCCGCGGGGGTGCCGCGGGCGCCGGTGCCGCGGGCTCACCTGTGATGTTGATGAGGCTGATCTCCCCGAAGTAGAGCCCCTCGCCCAGGGTGACGAGCTGCGTGACGCCGTCGTCGGCCACCACGGCCAGCTGCCCCTCGCGGATGAAGTACATCTCGCGGCCGACGTCGCCCTTGCGGCACACGAACTCGCCGGGGCTGAAGACCTGGGGCCGCAGCTTGAGCACCAGCTCCTCCAGCACGCCGCGCTCGCAGCTCTGGAAGAGGGCCACCTTGCTCAGGGCCGGCATGTGCACGCTGGCGGCCACCTCGGCCCGCAGCCGCGCCGGCAGGTGCCGCAGCACCCCCCGCTCCTCCGTCAGCTTCTTGTGGGCGCGCAGGTGCTGGTGCCAGCGGGTCACGCGCTGTGTCAGCCGCCGGCTGACGCCGTGCGTCTGCAGGTAGTGCTTCACCGGGTCGTGGTCGGGGTAGAAGGCGGCGTCGGCCGCGTTCATGTTGGAGATGACGGAGCTCATGCTGCCCATGATGGTGGCGAAGCCCAGCACGGCCAGGAGGAAGCCGGCGATCATGAAGAGGAACTCCTCCTCGCGCTGCGGCTCCGGCGTGTCGCCCACCGTGGTGAGGATGAGCGTGGAGAAGTAGAAGCTGTAGAGGTACTGGCGCAGCGGGCGGTCGAAGCCGGGGCGGCTGGCGTTGGGGTAGACCCAGGCGTCGGCGCCCAGCCCCAGGTGGGTGGAGAGGGCGAAGTAGAGGCAGGCGTTCCAGTGGATGGTGACGAAGACGTAGAGCATCAGCTTGGCGATGCGGAAGGCGTTGGGGTAGCCCGTGCGCGTCTCCCGCCGGTCGAAGGCCTCGAAGAGCCGCGGCGCCCGCAGGCAGCGGTTGGCCCGCACCACCGGCACCCCCAGGCCCAGGCGGAGGTAGAGCAGGTCGGTGGGCAGCACCGAGGCCACGTCCCAGATGAAGGACGAGGAGCCCAGGTAGCGCTGCCGGATCTGGGCACGGTCCTGCACCAGGATGCCCTCCTGCAGGAAGCCTGGGGGCGGCGGGGGAGGCCGTGCCGTGCAATGCCATGGGGAACCCTGGCTGCAGGGGTTGGACATCCCCGGCCACCCTGGGAGTGGGGAGGGTCCCGGGTCTGGGTGCCCGGGGGGGGATGAGGGACGTGGCATCGCTGCCGGGGGCTCCTTGCCGGGATGTGCACGACCACGGAGGTCCCCAGCGAGAGGGATGGGTCCCCGAGCGGGCGGCGATGGGCTCTGGGGGGGGGCCTGGGGCTTCCCCCTGCCGGCAGGAGGCTGGCGGAGGACGCGGTGCCCGGCGTGGGGTGCAGAGGGGCCCCGGGACCCGCGTCTCGTGGGATGCCGCTTTGGTGGCCCATGGTGCCGAGGGGCTCCGCGTGCTGGGGAGTCGGGAGCACCCAAATGCCGACCTAACCCCTGCCTGCCCCACGGCTGGTTGGGGTGACAGCCCTGCCTGCCGGGGTTATGTTATGTGTGCGTTAACTGCGTGTGCACGTGCTTTCATCCATTTATGCACGTAGAGACGTGTGTGCGTGGGTAAGCGTGCACGTCCGCATAGGGACAGGGACGTGCATACGTGCGCGTGCGTACGCATGCGTGGAGGTGCACGGCAGGCACGAGTGTGCACACGCATCTATGCACGCGTGCGCGTACTGACACGTCTGTACATGCAGCCACGCGTGCGCTTGTGCATGCAACACCCGCAGCAGGCTGTGCATGTGGGGCAGGGCGAGGGTGCGGGCCCCACGGGTGCTGCGGGGCCGGGGGGCTCCGGGGCGAGCGCGCACGCGCGTGCCGGGCACTGACCGGTGTGGAAGCGGACGACGATGTCCAGCAGGTAGAACGCGTCGCAGACGTAGTCCAGGCTCAGCCACACCAGCGCGTGCTGCTCCTGCAGGTCGGTGAAGCAGGACCTGGCCGTGCAGGCGGCGTCACCGGGGCTGCCGGGCCCTCGGCCGCCGCAGCATCCCAGCGTCCCGGCATGCCGGTGTCAGCTGGCTGCCGGGACTCCGGGACCCCACGGCGCCGGCGGAGAGGCTCTGCCTGCCCCCGCGCCGCCCCGTGGGGCCGGTTCCCCGTGGGGCACCGGGGCTGCCGGCACCGGCACCCGCCGCGTGCCCGTCGCGGGCACCTGCAGATGAGGATGATCCAGTTGTACATGATGGGCAGGACCATGCCGCTGATCCACCAGTAGTACCAGTCTCCGGAGGGGTCGAGGATGCAGCTACGGGGGGCGCCGGCGCTACGGGGGCAGGCAGAGGGGCTGCAGGGCGGGCACCGCAGCGTCCCGCGTCCCGCGCCGTGCCCCCGTGCCGCCCCACGCCGGGGGGGATCCCCAGCTCGCGCCCCCCCCGCCCCTGGCCCCACGGCAGCGACGGGGCCCCACTCACCCGCAGGCGCGTGGGGCGCGGGCGCCGGCCTCGGCCGTGGCGTCAGGCCCCGTGGCGGTGCCGGGCTGGAGCTGGGGCTGGGCCCGGCGGCGGGACAGCGCCCGGCGGAGGCCCTGCATCCTGCAGTGCGGGCTCGGCACCGAGCACGGTCCGGCTCCAGCCGCGGCAGCGCGCCTCTGCCGGTGCGGGGCGGATCCTGGCAACGGCGGGCCCCGGGGACGGCGGCTCACCTGCGCCCGCCGCGCGCCGAGGGCGGCGCCGGTCTCTGGAGGCAGCTGCCGGCTCCGGGATGCCCTGCCTGGGCGCGGGCTGTGCCGGGCAGGAAGGGTGGTGTGAGGGAGCAGGGAGCAGTGCCGGAACCCCCGAGGCCGGAGCTCGGGCACGGCCGGGTGGAGCTGGAGGTGCTGGTGCGGGTGCTGGGGCCATGCGGGGCCATGCAGACCCCGCGCCAGCACCGGCATCGTGGGCCGCAGGGCCAGCGGTGCCAGAGCTGTGCAGCGGTGCCGGGGCCAGGCAGCGGGTGCCCCCAGCACTGCCCAGTGCCCGGTGCGGGGCAGGGGCCGTGCTCAGCGCCCAGCACCCAGTACCTGGTGCCCGATACCTGGTGCCAAGGCCCGGCGCAGGGGCAATGCCCGGTTCTAGGTACCCGACACCTGGTGCTCAGTGCAGGGGTGGTGCCAGGGCAGCACCCGTGCCTGGTGCCAGTGCACAGTGCTCAGTGCCGGTGCCCAGTGCAGGGCACTGCCCGCTGCCCGAGCAGTTCCCGGTGCTGGTGCCGGGGTGATGCTGGGTGGCTGGTGCACGGGCTGTGGCTGGTGCAGGGGCAGTTCCCACTGCCCAGCGCAGGGCTGTGCCTGGGACCCCATGCAGGGTTGTGCCCGCTGCAGGGCAGTTCCTGCTGCCCGATGCAGGGGCCGTGTCCAGTGCCCGAGCAGTGCCCAGGGCCCTGTGCAGGGATAGTGCCCGGTGCAGGGCTGTGCCCGGTGCCCAGGGCCCTGTGCAGGGATAGTGCCCAGTGCAGGGCTGTGCCCGCGCGCAGCGCCCGATGCCCGCCCGCCGCAGCCCCCCCCCCAACCCTTTCCCCACCTGGCCCCGCCCTCTGGCCCCGCCCCCGCGCGGCGCAGCCAATGCGCCCTCTCCTCACGGCAACGGTGGCTGGGTGGCCCCGCCCCGTCAGCGCGGCCCCGCCCCCGGGCGCAGGCACGGGCGCGGGGGCGTGGCCGGCGGGCCGGGGGCGTGGTCTTCGCGCAGCGGAGGGGCGCGAGAGCGGGGGCGTGGCCGGCGGGCCGGGGGCGTGGCCCGGGCGGTCGGGGCGGGGCCGGCGGGCCGGGGGCGGGGCCCGGGCGGTCGGGGCGTGGCCGGCGCGGCGGCGGCGGCGGCGGGCGGCGGCGGGAAGATGGCGGCGGGCGCGCGGGGCCCGCGCGGGAGGCGGCCGGTGAGCGGCGGCGGCGGCGGCGCTGCGCGGGGACGGGGCCGCGGCCTGCGGCGCGGAGCCGCGGCGGGGGGAGCCCGGCCTGGGTGCCGCGAGCAGGGCCCGGCCGGTGCCCCGGTGCAAGGTGCCCGGGGACGCGGTGCCCGGGCCCGCGGGGGCCCCAGGCCGGGCGCGGCGCTCGCGCGGGGTTGTCCGGGGCCGCGGCGCCGGGGGCCTCCTCTGCGGGGTCCGCGCCCGGTGCGGGCCGCCGGGGGGACCCGCCGGGCCCCCGCAGCCGGGGCAGGGGCCGAGCCGGGCCGCGGCGGCGGCGGCGGCTCCCGCGCCCGGTGCCCTTGTGCCGCCTGCGCCGGGCCCGCGGCCGCCTCGGCGCCGCGCCGCCTCCTCCTGGGCCGCGGCGTGCGGGGCGGCTGTGCCGGGCCGTGCTGCAGGCCCGGGGGTGACCCGGGTGGGGGTCCCCGGGTGGGGGGTGTCCCCGGTGCGGGCCCTGGGTGCAGGCCTGCGGGTGTCACGGGTTGGATGTCCCCGGCGCGGGGCCCCGCGGGTGTCCTGGCTCGGGTGCCCCCCGGGTGCGGGGCTGGGGGTGACCCGGGTGGGTGTCCCGAGTGGGGGCCCGGGGGTGTCGTGTCGCCCTGTGGGTCCCGGCACCCCGTGCCTCAGTGCCCTGAGCGAGCCCCCCCCCCCCCGGCGGGTTCTCCGCTCCCTGCGTCCCCCCCCCGGGAGCGGGGCTGCCCCGTGCTCCTCCTGGGAGCGCTTCCCTGCGCGGAGCCCTGGGGCGCCGGCCCGCTGCTCCCCCGGTTTGGCTCGGCTCTGCGGTGACGCCTCGCTCCTCTCCCCCAGCTGCGGTGCTGACGGGACGGGACAGGACAGGACAGGACGGGACCCCCCCACCACCCGGATCCCAGGTAGGAGGCTCTCGGAGCAGGGGGTGTGCGGGGCGCTCTGCGCTGGGCTTTCGGGAGGCGTGGGGGGGGGGGAAGGCCTGCCGTGCACGGGGTGAGGTTGGGGGACGGGTCTGGGGGCCGGCTGGCGGCCGAAGAGAGGTGTCCCCACGGCGCCGCTTCCCTGCCGGCGCGCCTGGGGCAGGACACGTGCCCTCGGGAGCACCCTGCCCTCGGTGACCTCCCGCGTGCCGCACCGCGCCGTGAGAGCCGGGCGCTGCCGGGCTGGGCCGTGCGCTCGTCTCCTGCTGCGCCCGGTGCCGCAGGCGTTGCAGCCAGGGCTGGCCAGCTCCCACTGTGGCCGGCGGTCGCCCCACGCGGGCGGGAGCTGTGCCCAGCCGGGACGGGGTGCCGGTCCCTCGCGTCGTCCTACTTGAGGCGATCCCGGACAGCCGGCAGCCCCGGACTGGCCCGTGGGGCGCCATGTGTGCTGGGCGCTCGCTGGGCCGGGGCAGCGGCCAGCCTGCCTGCCAGGCCGGCACCAAGGGCGCATTGTCCGTCCCGCCGCTGCGGATGTGAAGAGCCTTCTGTCCACCCGACATCTGAAGAGACTCCCTGGGCGAAGCTGTGCACAGCTGGGCTGCAGCACCCTCGCCATCCCGCCACCGCGGATGTGAAGGGCCTTCTGTCCGGCCGACATCTGAAGAGACTCTCCAGGAGAAGCTGTTTGCGGCCAGGCTGCAGCATCCTCGCTGTCCCGCCGCTGCGGATGTGAAGAGCCTTCTGTTTGGCCAACATCTGAAGAGACTCTCCAGGAGAAGCTGCCACGTCCCGCCACTGCATCCGTTGTCCATCCCGCCGCTACGGGTGTGCAGAGCCTTCTGCACCCCCGCAGGGTCCCCGTGCTGGACGTGGGCAAGCCTCGGGGATTTGATTCAGTTGGAGCCCTCGTCATCGGCCAGGTGCCGTGACGCTGGTGTGGCCTTTCCCCGCCTGATGCGCTTTGCTACTGCTTGGCCCTCGGCGGTGCTGGGCGCAGGTCTGGCCCCTCGGCACGCCGGCTGCCGGCGCCTGCGGGAGCGCTGCCGGCTCTGCTGGGGCCGGGAGCCTGGAGGCGTGAGGGGGCCCGGCCCCGGAGCGCCCGTGCTGGGACGCAAGGCCCCAGGGGGGTGTAGCGACCCAGTTAGGGGTGTGCTTGCAGTGCAGGAGTCGTGCTGGCCGAGCTGGGAACTGGCGCCGGCTCGTGCCCCTCTACCGTGGCTTCATGCAGGTGCGGCCCCGCGGGCCGGGCCGCTGGCGGATGCTCGGCTGTGGGAACTGGAGGTCGCTGTGGGGTGTCGGAGCCTGCGGCCACGCGCCTGTGGCTGCTCCCTGGGGCAGAGCCGGACGAGCCCGGTGCCAGCTGGAGGCCGGCGGGGTCCAGGCCCCCATGTGCAGGGTCCAGGCCCTCAGGGGCACCGCTCCCTCCGTGACTTGTCCGCGGCACCAGCACGGAGGGAGGACGGAGCGCCTCCCCGGAGCTGCTTTCCCCACGGCTGCTGGGACCCTTTCGGGTGCCGCCGCCGGCTCTGGGGGCAGAGGCAGCGCCCGGGGTGAGGCCACCGCGGGCTGCGGGCCTGGGCTGACCTGGGGGCCGGTGTGTCTGGGAACTCCCTCGTCCCCCCGGTGTCTGGACTTTGTCCCTGTGTGCCGGAGCGTGTGCTTCCCCTGAGGTCGGGGAGGGATTCGCGAGCAGCGCTGGGCCGGCTTCGCCCCGTGCAAGGGCGCAGTGCTGGCCGGCCGCGCAGGCTGTTCCCGGCTGTCGTCTCCCGGCCCTCTGTTCCACGTGGTTCCTGGGTGCCTGCCAGGGCTGGCACGTGCCAGAGCCGGCGTGTGCCAGTGCAAACACGGCTGCGAGCCCGGAGCCGGGTCTCGAGCGCCGGCTCTGCCCTGTGCAACTGGGCTGGCTCTGCCTCCTGCACCGCTGCTCCGGCGTGTGCAGGGTCCCGGTGGACCTGCTCCGACCACGGGTGCAGGACGGCGTCGGTCGGTGCAGGCCGGTCCCCTTGCCTTGCGCGTGGCTGTCACAGCCCCGGGAGCGGGGTCACGGGCGGGAGGCAGGGCGCAGCGGTCCGAGGGCTTTTGCGCCGTGCACCTCGTGCCGCCGAGCCGGAGGCCTTTGCAGATAAGGGGACCGAGGCTGGCAGGCCACGTCCCGAGCATCCCTGTCCTTGTTTCCCCTGGGTGTCCGGCCTCCCGTCGGCTCTTGCTGTCCTGGGCTGCGGTTGCTGCGCGTGGCTGGAGCTGGGCGCGGAGCTGCTGTGACCGCACGGACCCTTGCTGACCCAGCGAAGGGGCTGCCGCCGTCGCGCCTGTTGTGCAACTCGGACCGTTCCTCCGCGCGAGACGCTGCCGGCTCCGCTTTGCCTGTCCCGTGTGCTGGTGAACGCTTCCACCCCGCTCCCGCTCTCGGCAGTGCCAGGAAAGGCGTTTCCAGCCCTGGGGAGGCTGCGGCGTCGGCTGGGCATCTGCAGGGCTCTCCCGAGCCCCAAGGCGGGGGATGCTGCAGAGGGCCAGGCTTGGCCACGGGGCCGGGAGGGAAGCTGTGGCGACCCCGAGCCGGGCTCCGGCTGCTGGGATCGCCCTCCGTTATCCGTGGAGGGCTGTGACCCTTGCATGGGGAGCCGCCTGGGCTGCGGCGGCGCTCTGGGCAATGAGCTGCCCCCACAGACCTTGATGTGTTTTATTTCTGCTCCGAATTTCTTGCATTTCAACTCTGGCCTGTGGTTTGTGTTTTGCTTTTGTCTGCTGGGCTGAGGAGCCCTTACTGTTAAATTTCTGTTTTCCAAGAGAAACTTTCCCTGGGATGAGGCCGCCCTATAATTTTTTCTTCAATGCGCAGACTGAGCTGCTCAAGTCCCTCATGAAAAGCAGGTTTTCCAGCCCTTTGATCTCCGCTGGGGCTGCTCCGAGCCCTCGCTCGCCTGGCGTCCGCTTTGCTGGAGCGGGAGCGCCAGCCTGGACACCGGTGCATCGGAGCAAGGCAAGAGGGGGGCCTCCGTGCTGCACCCTCCTCGGGCATCGCCGCCCCGCTCGGGGGCTCCGGCGGGACCCTGCGCCGGCTGCAGCGCCTCTGTGGCGCCGGTGCCCGTCCCTGGGCTGGGTTTCTCCTCTGCCGTCCGCACGCTTTGCTGGCCGCGGAGGTGTCGCGGGGGGCTGGCGACGAGAAGGACGAGGCCTCCGACACCCTCCCCGGCTGGCGCTCCTGCCGACTGTCCCGCCTGGCGTCTCCCTTGGCACGTGTCGGTCCCTGTCGTGTGCCCCAAGCAGGTTTCACCGCGTTTAATTTCTTAATCAAAACGCCACGTGATGCCAAGTCAAAAGTCTTCCAGGAAGCGGCGTCTTATGTCCGCCCTGTTGTCTTTCTCCACCAAACCTGCAGTCTCATCAGAGAGCGTTTTAGCCCAAAAAGATCTATTTTCCGTAACCTCAGGTTGGAGGCTTCGCACTGTCCTCCTTCCGTCGGCGTCCTGCAGCAGACGTCGCTAGCGGGTCCGGGACTGGTGCCGCGCCGCGGCGCGTGCCACCCGGATCGTCCCTCCAGCCCGACTCCTCTGGCCCTTCCTTAAAGCCCTGTTTTTCCTGCGACGCAGCATGGGCAGGCTAGTGCTTTCTTGACGCGCTCTTTAAAACGCTGGCACAAGATGTCTGGATATGTTGATTTTTAGCAAGGTCTAACTATAGTAACTGCAGTAAAGCTTCACCCATGTCGGAATGGGAAGCTTATCATTGTATGATATAAATACATCTGGCTGGTTCCTAAAATACATGCAGGGAATACATCTGCCTCCTTCTGCATTATTGCTGACGACGTTATATTCAGCTAGCCCTGGACTTGTTCTTTTCGTTCGTAACGTATTTGAAAAGTCCTCAAGACTGCTGCCTGAGAATTATCCTCCCAATTTCCGTATCGGCTTTCTACCAATCCTGCTGCTCCTAGGTCTGCTGCTGTTGACTTCCTCTTTTCCCTTTTTCTTTTGTGGTTCGGGCTCGCTTTAATAGCTGCTTTCGTTTCCCCTTTAGGCCACCTCCTGCGCTGTGGCGAGCTCTTCCTGGCCTCGGCGCCCTCCTCGGTTGTGAGACGGTCCCAGGCGTCTCCCCAGGCAGTGCCCCGAGCTCTCGGGGTGGTCCTTCTCCTGGCTGATGTGACTCGCGCGAGCTTTGCGCCGGTGCTCGCAAAGCTGCGGGTTTGCACACGCTGCCCACGTTGCGCAGAGCAGCCGGATGGCCGTGACTTGCGTGCAGGGCGTCAGGCTGCCCGCGGCGGGGGCGCGTGCCCTCGTGAGCAGAGCTTGGAGGCCGGAGCTGTGCCGCTGTCCCGGGCCTGTCCGGGATGTGGAGCTGCGCGGAGTGGCGGGGCTGGATGCTTGTGGATGAGGCCCGGCCGGCATCCGCCTCGTCCCCTGCGGGTGCAGAGGGCCGTGCTGCCCAGCGGTGCTCCCGGAGCTGCCGGCCCGGGGAGGGGTCCCCGCTCGCAGCGCCGCCGGCACGCTCGGCATGCGCGCCCTGCCCCGGCCCCACTCCGGAGCCGGCTGCCCGGCAGCTCCTGCAGCCTGGCAGCCGGCAGGGGTTATTTCTGGCGGGGCCGGGCCGCTGGGAACGCAGCAGCTGTGACTCACGGTGCTGGGGCTGCTCGCGCGGACTTTCCGAGCTGTCAAGCTTTCCGTGCGCCGCTTGGAGCCGGTTCGTGCAGGGCAGGGAAGCGCTGCTGCCGCCTGGGGCTGGCGGCTGGCCCAGGCATGCGAGGCCGATGCGGGGCTGCGGCTCTGCCCCGGTGCCGGGGCTGGCGGGCGCGCGAGGCCGATGGGGGGCCGTGGCTGGCACCACGCTCGGTGCTGGGCCGAGCAGCTCCGGGTCCCGAGCGCTGGCAGCGGGTGCGGGGCGAGGAGGGGGCTCTATAAATAGCCCCGGCGGCTCCCTCGCAGTCACGTCGCGCCATCTGCACGGCGCGGGCGGGAGCACGTGGGGCGCCGCGTGCCCCCGGCCGCTGCAGGGGAGCTTGGGACGCGGGCGCGGGGGGTGCCGGCGAGGTGCCGGGGGGGCGAGGGCTGCCGTGGCCCCCAACCCCGTGCCCGTCCCTTCCGTGCCGCGCGCTGCGGTTCCGGACTGTCGCGCTCGGGAACGGGCGCTTCTCCCCCGAGGAGGCGCTCCGAGGAGTCTCCGCCTGCTTGCGGGACTTGTCCTGAGCCGGGGGCAGCGGCGGCCACGCGCTTCCCAGACGTGACGAGGCGCCTGGGAGAGCAGCGCCCTTCCCGCGAGGGAGCTGCAGCCGCGAGGCACGGCGCCTGCCGCCGGCACTGCCCGGCCCTCGCTGCCCTGCGCTCTGCCCCTGCCTGCTGCCGGCACCTCGCTCTCGCTCTGGGCCCAGCTCCTTCGGTGCGGAGGAATCACGAGGCTGGATTTCCCCGCCTTTCCCTAAAGGCTGAGGCTTCATCACCCGGCCGTCCCGGCCCTTTTGGGGGGGGCTGACGTGAAAGACGACGTTCTGCGCTCTAGCGGTCTCGGCGTTATCTGACGTATCGTCCGGTGCCCAGCCTGTTGTGGGGGGGTTGAAGATCTGCCAGCGCAGCGCTGCCGGTGGCCCCCGCACCCTCGACGCGTTGCCCCTGGGGCCTTTGCCTGTGCTGTCCTGTCCCCACTTTTGCCCCGGGTCTCGTTCCTGCGCGCTGCCTTGGTTGGGGCCGCGACGCTCACGACTTGGCCTCGTGCTGCGCTTCCCCTCGGCCCCTTGCATCAGGCGAGCTCGTGTTTGCGACACTTGATTTCCCTTTGAGGAACTGCTCGCTGCTTTAACCGCTTTCTCCTGCTGTGCTCGAGCCCTCGGGATCCTACCTGCGAGTTGCCCTCCAGCTCCTCGCTGCAGCCCGCCGCTGGCCCGGCTTGCTGCGCGGTTCGCTTCCTTCTGGGACGGCGAGCTGTTTCCAGGTCGCTCCCCCCTGAGCTGTCTTCCACCTTGTCCTCACCCGGTTCCTCCCTCGGGTCCGGCTCCAGCGCGGAGGAGCCTCCCCTGGCGCGGTCTGCCCACGTTCCCTGCCCAGACTCCAGCTGGTGCGTTACAGGAGCTCGCCGGGCAGCCTGCCCTTTCCCGGTGGCCGCCCGGGTCATCAGCTCCTCCACCTGCCCCCGAATCCTGTCGCAGGGAGGAGGGCTGCGCCTGCCTGAAGGCCTCCTTCTCCTGCGCGTGCTGAGCAGCGGTCTCGCTCCGCTGTGCCGGCGCCTGGCTGCTTCTGCAGGACCTGGTTGCGCAGCTCTGCGGAGCCAGGCCGGGCCTTGAGCCTCGCCGTTCGCCCGCTCCGTGCTTGCGGCTGCGTCGCGTTGCCCAGCTCCGTCTCGCCCGTTCCCGGAGACCTTGGGGAGCCGCTCCTCCGCCTTCGCCCTCCTCCGGGCTGAAACGCCCTCGTCCTGGCAGGGGCTGCCCTCGCGCTGTTCGGAGCACGGCCCTTGCCCGCGGCGGGGTGGGGAGCAGCGTCCGCCCTGCTTTGCCCGCTGCGAGGCGCCTCGGCTGCTGGGCGCCCGCTTGCTCCCTTCTCCGTGGTCGGTGTCTCGCTCGGCACCGGGATGCTGAGGAATTGGATCAGCGCCCCAGCCAAGGCCTCTCCCGAGCCGAGCAGGCTGAAGATAAGATTATCCCAGCCTGTTCCGCGCATCCCAAGATAGCGACTGTGGTTCTGATGACAGCCTGCTGTCACGGGCTCGCCGCCACCCCGGCTTCCTTTCTGCAGGGCTGGCGCAGGGAGGATGTGCCGGGGAGAGGTGCCGCGGCGGCGCCGTGGGCGGCGGGAGCGCTGCGCGGGACGGCGTGCGCGGGGGTTTGCCGCCTCGTGGGTCTGGGGTGGGGAGGAGCGCTCCCCCCCCGCCCCGAGCTGCTGGGGAGGACGGGGTGGACGTGCCGACCGAGCTGGGAGAGCAAAGCCGTGTAAGAGCTGTGTAAGGGGCGTGTGGGCATCCCTGCTCCCTGGTAGAAGGGCTGGCAGCGGCCCTGTCCCTGATGCCCCTCCGCTGGGGGAACCCGTGCCGTGCCGCTGCCCGGCTCTGCCCTTCCGGCCAGGGATCCCAGGGCATGGGAGCTGGCGTGGGAGCACACGGCTCTCCGGGCTGGCGCGCGGAGGGGAAGCACGCAGGGCTGCTCCCCGACCGGGGGCTGCCCGTGCCCCCCCCAGCAGCTGCGGCGGTGCCCCCTGCCTGAGCCTTGGCAGGCTCCCCGTGATCCCGGAGCGACATCCCGGGTGGGGAGCGCGGCCCGAGGGAGGCGGGAGGCGCGCCAGGTGGCGGCCCTGCCGAGCGGCGCCGCGTGCCGAGCCGGCTCCCCGGGTTCAAAGTGCGGAGCTGGGTGTGGAGGAAGGGCCCGCGGCCAGGAGCCTCCTCCTGCCCCGGCACACCCGCACTTCGTCTTCCCCGTCCCCACCTCCCGGGCAGCCTCGCTCGCCGTGTGCTCTCCTTGTCCCTCGGGTGCTGGCCGGCTCAGCCGCCGGCCCCAGCCTGCGGTGCCGGCCCTGCTGAGCGGGTTCCTTCCTGGAGGGAGCCGTCCTGCTCGCGGCGCCGGCACCAGCTCCCGAGCCCCGGGCTCCGGCCGGGAGATCCCCGCGCCTCCCGCCACGAGGGCAGCGTCCTGGGCTGCGCCTGGAGCACAGCCCAGCAGAGCTGCCGGCCCCTGCTCAGGGGCTCGGAGAAGCTGCGGCGTCCTGGGCGAGCGCCCAGGACCTGGCACCGCCTGCCGGAGCGCGCGTCTCGGCTCTGGGCGAAGCCGTCGGCTTTTGGCTGCCGCCGCCGGCTCTTGTGCAAGACCTGGGAGCTGCCGCCCGAGGTCCCTGCTCACGTAGGTATGATGGCGGGCTCGCTCCGCCCTGTCCCGCTGCCGCGCTCCTCCCTGCGCGGAGCCGGCGCCGGATGCATCTGCGTGGGCCTGGAGCAGGGCGCGAGGTCCGTCGAGGCTGCGCGGGGAGCTGCGCTCGGGCGCGAGGGGCTGCGGGGACGGGGGCGGCAGCGCGGTCTCTTCCCCGCGCTCTCCCTGCCTGCCTGGCCCGCCCGTGCTCTCGCCCACTCGCTGGGGCCAGGACCGCCCTCGCGCCCGCGCCGCGGAGCCCTGCCGCACCGCGGCACCGTCTTTCTGGGAGCTCGGACCTCGGCGCGGGGTCGGCGCCTGCCCCGCCAGCCCCAGCGTGGCAGCGGACGTGCGTCGTCCCGCGGCTTCTCCCAGCCTCCGAGGACTTGTCCCGGGGCTCGCTCCTCCCCTGGTGACCTGGCCGCAGCTGAGCTCGTGGCGTTCGGCAACGTGGCCGCTGACCCGTCCTTGTGACGGGCTGCTCCCGACGGCCTGTTTCCTAACCGCCCGGTGCTGCTGACAGCCCTGCCTGGGAGCTTGTCCCCGCGTGACCTGCCGCGACGCTTCCCTGGGTCCCCCGTCCCGGCCGGCGGTGGCGGCGCTTGCGTGTCGCACCAGTGAGCTGGACGCCCGCCCGGGGGAAGGTAGCGGGGAGGCTGGAGAAGAACGGCCTGGCCCGAGGCGTCTCACGGCGCCGGTTCCTGCGTTGCGGGCTTGCGGGCCGCGGCTTTTGGGGAGGCAGGTGTGCGGGGACGCCGGCCCGGGGCCCCGTGCCAAGGGGGCCTGAGGTGGCCCCCGCGCCAGGAACGTCTGCCTCTCGCCCTCCTCCCTGGTAGTCACGTCCCGGGCTGGTAACGCGTATGCTCACGGCCACGGGGGAGCTCCGCGCCCGGGACAGCGGGGCTCGCGACGGGCTGCCTCCGGCTCTGCCCGTGTGTCTGGGCTCGGACAAGCCGCGGCTTGTTCCCTTCGGCAGGGAGCACCGGCTCGTCAGAGAGCACCGGCTCCTCCTTGGCTGGGAGCCTTCCCCCTTCCCTGTGCCGGCCGCAGCCGCGCTCGCAGCCAGGCGTTGGCGGGGCCGCGGCCCTGCCGGCATTTCCAAGACAAACACTGGCGTGCAGGCGGCCTTGCTGCCTGCCTGCGTTCCCCTCCGAGCGCTGGGGGGGTCCGGCCCCCTCTCGCGGGCTGGGGCTCGGCTCCCGCTCCCCTCTCGCTCCTGGAGCTGCCCGCTCCGGCCGGGTGGCCGGCGCCCGAGGGCAGGGAGCGCCGGCAGCAGTGTGGCGCTCGCGGGACGAGGGGTGTCCTCTCTGGGCAGGGCTGCAGGTTCCCAGCTCCCTCCTGCGGGAGGGAGGATTCGCCAGCCAAAGGCGATGCGGGCGGATAGGCGACCGTGGGACGGGTGCTGCTCCCAGCTCCCGGGGGCCGAGCGGGGCCCAACGAGGCCTCGCTGGCAGAGCGGAGGTGGGCGATGCTCCAGGGGCTCCTGCAGCGCCAGGACCGGCGCTGGGGTGTTCACCGGCTGCGTCGCACCAGGGCCCCGGGGCAGGAGCCGTGCCGGGGGAGCGGAGGCCGTGCAGCGGGGCCGGGGACAGGATGGACGCGTTGGCGCGGAGGGGGAGCCAGAACGATGCTGCGCGTCCCCAGGGCGTTGCTGGCGTGAGGCACGGGCTGTGCCGGCTGCGCTGCCCTCGCTCTGGCATCCCGTTCCCCGGGGTGCTGGGCACGCTGCGGCGGAGGGGCCCGGCAGCGCCTGCGTCCCCCTGGGCTCTGAGCTCCGCGCTCTCTCCCCGCAGCCCAGGCCGGGGTGGCAGCAGCATGGAGTGTGGGGCCCTGCGGACCGGCCGCCCCGCCGTGCCCCTGCGGCTCCGCCAGGCAGCAGTCGGATCGGGATCCGTCGGCGGGGCGCCCCGCCGCTGCCCGTGACCCGTCCCCTCGGCTCCCCCGCCTGCCTCTGGGCCTCCGCCCTCCCCATGGAAAGGATGAGCTGGCTCAGCAAGCTGAACCCCCGGGCGGCAGGGCACAGGGCCACCCGCAGCGTCAGCCTGCAGAGCCCCGTCACGGCCGACCCCGAGACCTGCCTCATGGTCTTCAAGAACCACTGGTCCCAGGTGAGCCCCGGGCGGTCGCGGGGCTGGCGAGAAGGGATGAGGCCCCGAGCGGGGCTGCTCTCCGCCGCCGCCGCCTTCCCCGCCTCGTGGCACTCGGCGCCGCTCTCCCCAGGTCCTGCGGATCCTGGAGAAGCGAGGCTCCAAGCCGGCCCCCGACGACCTCAGCGCCGTGCGCAACAACACCTACCAGATGCTGAACCTGCTGGCGGAGGACCGGCCGCGGGGCGAGTCGGCCATGGGGCCCATCCTGGAGTTCGTGGTGTCGGAGAACCTGCTGGAGCGCCTGCTGTGCTGGCACCTGCAGGGAGACCTCACGGAGGAGCGCAAAGTGGAGCAGCTCAAGCTCTACGAGATGCTCATCAGCCAGGCCCGCCAGCCCCTGCTGCAGCACAAGCCCGTGCTCACGCCCCTGCTGCGGCTGCTGAGCCTGTGCGCGGAGCCCACCTCGTCCCTGCTGGAGAACAGCCTCGTCCTGCTGCTCAACCAGCTCTGCGTCTCCGTGGCCAAGGAGCCGTCCATCCTGGAGCTTTTCTTCCACAGCCACACGGACCAGGGCCCCGCCAACCTCATCATATTCTCCCTCCTTATCCCCTTCATCCACCACGAGGGTGTCCTCGGGCAGCAGGCCAGGGACGCGCTGCTGCTCATCATGGCCATGTCCGCCAGCAATCACGCCGTGGCCAAGTCCATCACTGACAACTCGTACTTCTGCCCGGTAAGGCTCGGGGCGGCGCGGGGCTGCGCGGGGTGGCAGGGCTGGGCTGACCCGACCCGATGCGTCGCTCCCTGGAGTGGTCCCTGGGCCTCTGCTGCACATGCAGGGTTGAGCTTGTTCGGTCAGGAGCCGCGGGCGGCCTTGGACAGAAGATCCTGCCCTTGTGGCTGGGGAGCTCCGTGCCCTTGGAGCAGGGAGGTCCCGGAGATGCTGCGCTTGGCGGCAGGTTGGGGACAGCAGGGAACGTAGAGCCTAGTTTCTAAGCAAAGCTCCCCTGCTTTGTACTGGGGTGGAGGGGGCTGTTCCCTGGGCTCAGCTTTCCCCATGGGATTTTGAGGAGGCTGGTTGGATCCGAGGCTCCAGGGGATGCTGCTGGTGTCAGCACGGGGCCCCGCGCGGCACGGCGCGTGCTGATGGGGGACCTGGGGGAGCGCAGCAGCGGCCAGCACCGGCTTTGCTTCCTGCTGCCCTGGCTGCCCATCCTGCCCCTGCCGCTCTCCATCCTGCCCTGCTGCAGCAAAACATAGCTCCGGCCCTGCCACAAACCGGATGCGGATGAATCCGCATGGGCCATGGCGCTGGGCCGCAGTGGGGGATGGCTGTGCCTGGAGGCGACCTTGGGGCTTGCAGGGGGCCCGAGGGGCACGGTCCCCGTGCAGAGCTGCCCCGTGCTACCGGCTCCTGGTGGGCAGGGAAAGCAGGTCCGGGAGACGCTCTCCTGCCCTAGGGATGGTGGCACAGCTGGCCGTGGGGCTCCGGGGAGTCCGTGCTCCCGCTGCCGGGGCCCCGCGTCCTGGCCCTGTCCGGGTGCGGGTCCGCGCGGCGTTGCTCAGTGCCTGTGTCCCCAGGTCCTGGCCACGGGCCTGAGCGCCCTGTACTCCTCTCTGCCCCGCAAGATCGAGGTGAGGGGGGACGACTGGCACTTCCTGCGCCGCGAGGACTGGATCGGCGTCTCCTCGCTCGTCCTCTTCATGAACTCGCTGGAGTTCTGCAACGCCGTCATCCAGGTCAGGCTGCGGCGGCTCCCGCTCCGTTGCCCCCCGTTGGGCTGGGGGGCCGCGGTCCAGCCTGGCCTGGCCCTGCTCTGATGTTCTGTGCCCTGCAGGTCGCCCACCCCCTTGTCCAGAAGCAGCTGGTGGACTACGTCCATAACGGCTTCCTCGTGCCCGTCATGGGGCCGGCGCTGCACAAGGTAGGGACCTCTGAGGCGCAGGGCAGGGAGGTGCCCCGGGCTGCCTGCATCGCGTGGTGGCCCCTCTCCTCACCGACGCCTCGGTGCCCGCTCCTGTGTGCTCGGGAGGAGGTTTCCTGCTCGTGTTTGCCCGCGTGGGGCGGGTGGAGGGGCCCTGCAGGGCGCCCCTGCACATGCACGGGGTGCCCCGCGCGGTCCCAGCCCCGCGCTGAGCCTGCCGTTGCCTGTAGACCTCCATCGAGGAGATGATCGCCAGCACGGCCTACCTGGACCTGTTCCTGCGCAGCGTCAGCGAGATGGCCCTGCTCAAAACCTTCCTGCGCTTTGTCCTGCTGCATCGGCACGACAACAGCACCATCCTCGACACCCTCGTGGGCCGCATCAACAGCAACTCGCGGGTGAGAGGCGCCGGGCCTGCTGCCGGCCAGCCGCCCCCCTGCCCGTCTGCCGGGGCCCTGCCCGTCCCTCACCGCCTTTCTCTCCGCAGCTCTGCATGGTGTCTCTGAGCCTCTTCCGGACCCTGCTCAGCCTCAACTGCGAGGACGTCATGCTGCAGCTGGTGCTCAGGTAACCCGCCCTGCAGCGCGTGCCGGGCTCGGCCCGAGCCTGCAGCCAGGCGCGAGGGCTGACCCGTGCCCCGGGGAGGCTCCCTCGGGACGTGGCCCAGCCCCGTCACCCGCAGCCTTGCAGCGAGCCCTGGGTGCCGGGTCCTGCGCCCCAGGAGCCGCGAGGGCTGTGCGGTGCCGTGTGCTGGCACGGGACCCTGCGGCCCCGCTGTGCCCGGCTGAGCCCTGCACCCCGGGGCTCCCCAAGTTTAGCGCGGGCTGTCCTGCGGCTGCAGAGCTGCGGTGTGGGGAGGACCCCAGGGCGGCGTCCCCTCCGGGACAGGCCTGCAGGAGGAGGTACCGGGGCGGGGGTCTGGTTGTGCCCCCCCTGCCCCAGCTGCGTCCCGTTCCCATGCACGTGGTGCTCCCTCGCGTTGGGCACGTGCAGCCCCACATGTGCAGCCCTGCGGTTCCCCGCAGGTACCTGCTGCCTTGCAGCCACGTCATGCTCAGCCAGAAGCGGGCTGTCAGGGACCTGGACATCTACGGCAAGACGGCCGCCAAGTTCCTGTCCCTCATCCCGCGATGCTGCCGCCCCGAGAGCCTGCCCCCGCCGGACCGCGAGGAGGAGCACGCGGCCTGGTCCAAGGGTACGGCGCCGGTCCCCGCCGCTGCGCGCGGCCCAGCAGCAGCCTCGCTGCTGCCTGGGGCTGCGGGGGCTCGCTGGGCCGCGTGGCTGGGCTCCTGTGGGGCACCCCCGTGCTGGGACCCGCCGGCCCTGGCCAGCGCCGCAGAGCGCCGCTTGCCGCCCTCCCCGGCGCTGCTCCGCTCTAATCGCTCCTTCCCTCCCGTCGCCCGCAGGCCACGGCAGCCCCAACGTGGACACGTCCTCCGTGGTGACGGTGCCGAAGCCCTCCACCCCGTCCCGCCTCTCCTTCTTCATGCGCCAGCAGAGCTTTGGCCCCGAGGCGGCCAGCCCCGCGCCGCGCTCGCCCGGCACGCCGTCCGGCAGCCCCTGCCACCGGGCAGCCAGGTGGGAGGAGGTGTCGGAGCTGGACAGGAACTACCTGGAATACCTGCGGGACGCGCGGCTCAGCATCGACCGCTGCGTCTGGGCCTGCCGCGTCTGGTCGGCCCCGTACGACGGCGAGGAGCCCAGCGCGGGCAGCCTGGCCCCGGCACCCGACGGCGCCCTCCCGCTCAGCCCCGACTACTTCAGGGCCCCGCGGCCGCCGGGGCCCCCCACCCCGCGGACTAAAAAGCGGGGCCTGCCGGAGGAGGGGGCTGCGGAGGGGCTGGCGGCGGCCCCCGGCAGCGGCGAGCCCCGCGCGGGCATGCCCAGCCCTGACGCCCAGGACTCGGGGACCTTGGTGAACGGGGCCCACGGGCTGGCGGAGCCGAACCGGCCCGAGGGCGACGTCGCCGTGAAGAAGGTGCGCAGGAGCCCCCAGGGCGAGGGCGAGGGGCCCCCCGAGCTGGAGCACCGGGTGCCGCTGGCGCAGAACGGGGCCGCGGCCCCTCCGGAGCCCGCTCCCGCCCCGGCCCACCGGCCGCAGCCCCCGGGCTGGGAGCCGCTGCAGTCGGTGGATTCGCTGATAGAGGAGCTGCTGGCCAAGGTGCCGGCCGAGCCCAACGGCGCCAGCGTCAGCATCGAGACCTTCACGGAGGAGCTGCGGGAGATCGAGGCTGAGATGAAGAACGGGAGCGGGGCGGCCCCCAGCCCGGAGGAGCAGCCCCGCGCGCCCGACGCCCCCCTGTCCCGAGAGGAGGAGGAGGTCTACGAGAGCTTCGCCTCCCTTCCCGACAGCGAGGCTCCGGCTGGCTCCGGGGAGGCTTCGTCGCGGGCGCTGCCCCGGGCGCTGGACCCGCTGTCCCAGATCGTCGTCAGCCCCCTGCGGACGCTGGGGCAGCCGCCCAGCCAGCCCTTCACAGGTGAGAGCCGCCGGCACCGCCGCGCCGCGGGGGGGCTGCCGGGACCTGGGCAGGGCTGTCTGCAGCCTGCTGCGGGGCTGGAGGGGCTGTGCCTCGAGGACGGAGCCGGCACGGTGCGTGCTGCGGGGCAGGGGGGGGGGCGAGAGGCTCCTGGGAGGGGTGGGTGGCCGTGTCCCTACGGGCGCCTGCACCCTGTCCCCCCGCACAGGCCCCTTCGTGACCGTGCTGTTCAGCAAGCTGGAGAACATGCTGCACAACTCGCTCTACGTGAACTTCCTGCTGACGGGGCTGGTGGCCCAGCTGGCCTGCTACCCGCAGCCCCTGCTTCGCTCCTTCCTGCTCAACACCAACATGGTCTTCCAGCCCAGCGTCAAGTCCCTGCTCCAGGTAGCGCCCGGGGCGGCGGGAGGCACCGGCGTGGGGGTGTTTGGGGCTTGCAGGTCTCACTGCTGGCAGGGAGCTGGGGCTTCCCAAGCTCTTGCCGTCCCATCCTGCCTGGAGGTGGGTACGTGACGGACGCTCCTGTCCCTTGCACTGCTGCCCCCTTCCCCATCCCACTCTGGGTTCGGGGTGGCTGGGCCTTTTCCCCTTCCCGTCTCCCTGCGGGGCGCTGCCCCATGGCTCGCGCCTGAGCCCAATGTTGGCTGCTTTGGGTCCGGGCTGGGCGGCTCCGAGGCCGGGACGGGATTGCTGGAGTCCTGCTGGGCCGTCGGGCCGGGGACATCTGGCCGGCTGCCTGGCCTGGGGCACGGGGGAGCTGGAGCAGCTCTCTGCATGGTGCCGCCCCACTGCATGTGGGGCATCGCTCCCCTGGGTCCCCGTGCCTGCTCTGCCCGGGGGCTGCCGTGACGCTGCTCCCGCCTCCCGCAGGTCCTCGGCTCCGTGAAGAACAAGATCGAAAGCTTTGCCGCCAGCCAGGAGGACTTTCCTGCTCTGCTCTTCAAAGCCAAGAAGTACTTGATCGCCCGGGGGAAGCTGGACTGGTCGGACACGCAGAGCGCGGTGCCCTCCCTGCGCCGCTCGGAGACGCTGGGTAGGGCTGGGGAGTCCTGCGCGGCCGGCGGGGGCTGGGCCCGGGCCGGGGCACCTGCCCCATCGTGTCAGACCACGAGTGGGGCAGGGGCTGCACGGAGGGCTGGGGGGCGATGCAGAGAGCTGGGGAGCTGCACGGAGGAGGGCTGGGGGCTGCGCGTTGTGGCGTGCGGAGGCTGGGGCCGGCCTGCCCCCGGGTAACCGCTCCGTCCCCGCAGTGAAGAGCCGGAAGCCGTCCATCGGGGAGCTGATCCTGCGGCACACCAACAGCCCGACGCGGGCGCGCCAGGCGGCTCAGCTCGCCTTCCAGCACATGCGGGAAGGGCAGGTGATGCACGCGCTCGCCGGAGCCTCCCTCTTCCGCAGCTCGGCCGAGAAGCAGAACGAGGCGCTGCGCGTCAAGAACGCCGTCTACTGCGCTGTCATCTTCAGCGAGTTCCTGAAGGAGCTGGCGGCCATCGCACAGGCCCACGCGGTCACTTCGCCCTTCCTGACGGAGCCCCCCGAGGAGTGACCCCCCTCCGGCAGTCGCCTTTTTAATTGCGCCCAGGACACGGACCTTTTTAATTTATTGGGGATGAATGTTTTGCTGAGAACTTGTTGCAATATGTATAAAGGAGACTGTCCGCTGCCTGTCCCCGCGTGCGCTCGGAGCCCAGCCCGGCGGTGCCCCGGGGCCGGGTGCGGAGCAGCCCTTTTCCCGGGGGCCCTGTCCTGGCCGCCCGGCCCGCGCTGCGTGCTGCCGCCGCTGGGGCAGCCCGGCGGAGGGGCGAGTGCCGGTCGCCACGCCGGGGACTGCAGGGCAGGACCCTGTGCAGCCCCGCGCGCGGCCCTGGGGCGTCTCGGGGCTGGGCCCTGCCCGGGGCGCGTCGGGGCGGCCGCGGCACTGGGACAGGCTGGCTCTGCCCCCCCGGCGCCCCGCTGCCCCCCTGGCCTGGCCCGGGGGCTCAGCGGGTCCCCGGCGCTGCGCGGCGTCCCGTCCCCTGTCCCGCGCCGGGCTCCCTGGCGTCACCCACCCGCCTCCTCTCTATGCAACACCCAGCGGCTCCCCTGCCTGGCCCCTGCCACGGGGGCAGCCCCTGCCGGGGGGGCGCGTGGGGCAGGCGGGGGCCGGGGCGGCAGGGCCCGGGGGCCGGGGCGGTGCATGCGGAGGGCGGCGTGTGTCTGTGCTGTGTAAAAGCCCTTCTGTAATAAAGGCTCTGGTCGAGGGCACGGCCTGGCGCGCGGCGTGGGGACGCCTGGGGACGCGGATGTGCCGGCGCTCGCTCCGGCTGTGTTGGGGCGCTCCGGCCTCGCTGTCGGAGTCGCTGCGGAGGCTCCGGCGCGGTGGCAGCGGCGTGGAGCGCCTGCCGGGGTTGCCGGCTGAACGGCCGCTTCCCTGGGGGCAGGGGCCGGTGGGGGCCTGGCCCCCTGTCTCCTGCCCCCTTCCCTGCCAGCCCTCCCCAACCCTCCCTGGGACCCCCAAGCAGGGCCCCCCCCCCGACGGGGGGGGCAGGGGTGCAGAGCAGGTGGGGGCGAAGCACTGGGGCAGGAGACAGTGGTGGAGAGTTGGGGTGGGGATGTGGTGTGGGGCAGGTGCTGTGGGGTGCAGGAGGGACTGAGGAGTGCGGTGCAGGTGCCATGGGGCACATGGGCGGTGGTGGGGGGGGCCGGCAGATGGGGGGGCACGGGGCAGGGTCAGTGGGGAGCAGGGGGCAGTGGAGCACCGGTCCCCCGGTGCGAGCTTGGCCCCCTTTGCCCTGCCCCATGGCGTGGCACAGCCAGCGCCCCACGGAGGGCAGTGCTGCACCCGGGCCGTGTCACCTGTCCCCAGGCTCGGCTGCGCACACCGTTCCACATGGCGCACCCCACGGCGCGCCCCATCCTGCCCCACAGCACACCCCATGGTGTGCCCCACGGCACACCCCACGCCGTGCCCCACACCGCCCCCCCATGGCGCACAGGGAGGAGGCTGTGGCAGCTCGTGGCATTTATTTGTGTTGTACAAACCCCCGCGGCACCGCGCGCGGGGCACCACCGGGGCGCCCCAGTGGGCCTGGCCCCACGGTGGAACTTGGCTCAGCCGCGGCGGCCGCCTAAGGCCAGCGGTGGCACCAGCGTGATGGGGGAGGCGCAGGCTGCCCCTGCCCCACGGCAGCGCCTGGCAGCCCCTCTGCCCCATCCCGGGCAGGGTGTCACCCCATGCCCGCAGGGTGCCGGCAGGGCCCTGGCTGGACCAGGGACGCCGTGGGGGCAGCAGCCTGGGGGGAGCCAGTCGCCCCCTGCGCAGCGACCCCCCGTCGCCGCACACTGGGCCCCACTCGCCGTGGGGCACGGGCCCAGTGCTCCGTCCCGAATGCGGCGCCACACTCCGAGCACCTGCTGCAGCCGGAGCACCAGCGTGGGGCTGCGCCCTCCCGCGGGGCCCCCGGCCCGGGTGCAGCACCGGCACCCACGTGGGACCCTCAGAGCGGCGTCTCCTTCTTGTAGTCGTAGCCGCAGGTGGGGCCCTCGAACTGCAGCTTCAGCGCCTGCTTGAGGTGCAGCTGGGGGTCCAGCGTGGTGATGGAGATGAGGGGCTGGTGCAGCCCGTTGTGCTTGGGGGTCCGGGCGGGCGAGGGGGCGGCGGGAGGCGGCGGTGGTGGCAGGGCCGGGGTGGCGGGGCGGCTGCGGCTGCGGGGCAGCGAGTGCTGCTGCAGCTGCTGGGTGAAGCTGAGGCTGTCGACGGGCACCGTCTGCGCCGTGGCCAGCGAGTGGCGGGTGGAGGCGGTGGCGGCCGAGGAGCCCCGCGAGCTCTGCAGGGAGGCGCCGGAGGCCGGGGAGCGGCAGCGCCCGGCCGTGGAGGCGGGGGAGGCGGAGGCCGGGCTGCGGCCCCCGCCGGGGGCGGCGGGCGGGCTGGGCGCGGGGCTGCCGGAGCCCTCGGAGGAGCGGCGCGGGGTGGCGGCGGCGGTGGCGGCGCGGGGCGGCGAGGCGGGCGCTGGCGGGGCCCCGTGCAGCTCCAGCAGGCGCAGGATGGCGGCGTGGCCCCGGCGGGCGGCCACGCGGGTGGGCGTCCGCCCGTAGCTGTCGGCGTGGCAGGGGTTGGCGCCCCGCTCCAGCAGCGCCCGCACCACCTCGGCGTGGCCCTCCTGCGCGGCGATGCCCAGCGCCGTGGCCCCCTGGCTGCACGCCTGGTCCACCCGGGCGCCGCGGTCCAGCAGCAGCCGCACGGCGCCCGCGTGGCCCTGCCAGGCGGCCGAGTGCAGCGCCGAGCGCCGCTCGGCGTCCAGGGCGTCCACCTCTGCCCCGTGCCGCAGGAGCAGCCGCGCCGCCTCCAGCTGCCCCTGCCAGCAGGAGACGTGCAGCGCCGTGCGCCCCTGGGCGTCCCGGCCCTCGGGGTCGGCGCCGTGCTCCAGCAGCAGCTCCGCCAGCGCCGGGCGCTCCTCCAGCACCAGCAGGTAGACGAGCGGCCGGCCCTCGGCGTCGGGCACGTTGGGGTCAGCGCCGTGCTGCAGCAGCATCTCCACGGCGGGGCGGTGGCCCCGCAGGGCGGCCGCGGCCAGGGCCGTGCGCCCGTCGCGGCCGCGGTGGTCCACGGGCGAGCGGCTCTCCAGCAGCAGGCGGAGGCAGGGGCAGTGGCCCTCCTGGGCAGCCAGGTGCAGGGGCAGGCGGCCGTCGGGGTCGGCCTCGGCGATGCGGGCGCCGTGCTGCAGCAGCGCGGCGCAGGCGCCGGCGTGGCCCTCCAGCGCCGCCAGGTGCAGCGGGCTCCAGCCCAGGGCGTCGCGGTGGTTCTCGTCCAGCCCCCGCTCCAGCAGCGCGCCCACCACGGCCTCGCTGCCCTGCGCGGCCGCCACGCCCAGCGCCGTGCGCCCCTCCTCGTCCACGCTGTCCACGGCGGCCCCCCAGAACAGCAGCGTGCTCACCACCGCCCCGTGGCCCATGGAGGCGGCCGCCAGCAGCGCCGTGCGCCCGGCGCCGTCCGCCTCGTCCACGTCCGCACCGCCCTCCAGCAGCAGCTCCACCACGTCGGCGTGGCCTTCGTAGGCGGCCACCAGCAGCGGGGTGAGGCCGTCGCGGTCGCGCTGCCCCACGTGGGCGCCGTGCTCCAGCAGCAAGCTCACCACGTCGCCGTAGCCGCGGCTGGCCGGCACGCAGAGGGCGGCCACGGAGAGGGCGGTGCGCCCGTCGGCGTCGGCGTGGTTGGGGTCGGCCCCGTGGGCCAGCAGCAGCTCCACGATCTCGTGGTGGCCCATGTAGGCGGCGGCGATGAGGGCGGTGCGGCCCTCGGTGTCGGCGCGGTTGACGCGGGCGCCGTGCTGCAGCAGCGTCCGCACGATGTCCTCGTGGCCGCCCCAGGCGGCCGCCCGCAGCGCTGTGCGCCCCTCGGCGTCCGCGCCGTCCACGTCGGCGCCCGCCCGCAGCAGCGTGGCCACGGCCTCGGCGTGCCCGCCCCAGGCGGCTGAGCGCAGCGCGGTCCAGCCCTCCTGGTCCGGCCGGTTGACGCCGGCGCCGTGGCTCAGCAGGCACTGCAGCACCTTGGCGTGGCCCTGGCGGGCGGCCAGCGTCAGCGGCGTCTGCCCGCCGCGGTCGGGCGCCTCCACCTCGGCGCCCCGCGCCAGCAGCAGGCTGGCCACGTCGTGGTTGCCGCTGTGGGCGGCGCTGGCCAGCAGCGTCCTGCCGCTGGCGTCGCGCTGGTTGGCGCTGGCGCCGTTCTCCAGCAGCACCCGCACCGAGTCCTCGCGCTCCAGCGCCCGGCGCAGCACGCCGGGCGAGGGCGAGGGGCCGGCCCCGGCGCCGCCCGCCCCCGGCTCGCCCACGCAGGCCCCCGCCAGCACCAGCAGCTGCAGCACCTCGGGCTCCAGCGGGTCGGCCTGCAGGCAGCGCGCCAGGGGCGCCCCGTGCCACACCAGCCACAGCGCCAGGTGGCACGGCTCCAGCCCCAGCCCGGCCCGCAGCAAGTGCCGGGCCAGGCCGTGCACCTCGCGGGGGCCGAGCTGGGGCGCCCGCGCCGTGGCGCTGAGGGCCAGCGAGGCGTGCCCGTCGGCCACGCTGCACAGGAACCGCTGCGTGCAGTACTTGACGTCCAGCAGCCACTCGGCGAAGCTGGCGTGGAAGAGCAGCTTGGTGTCGCCGGGGCCGTCCACGAGCACCGTGGCGAGCGCCTCCAGGAGCTGCTGGAAGTCGTCCCAGCTGGGGCCGGCGCGGCGCGCCCAGAGCGCCTGGTGCAGCTCGGCGGGGCGCAGGGGCCGCGGGGCGGCCAGCAGCACGTTGAGCAGCGGCTGGGCGCGGGCGAAGAGCGGCCGCGGGAAGAGGCGCTGGCACAGCCAGAGGTAGAGGCCGTTGAGGGTGCCGGGGATGTGCCGGATCTCCCGGAGGACGATGGAGCCGGCGGCGACGCCGTCCAGCACCCGCTCCAGGTAGAGGAAGCAGCCGTTGCTCTTGATGTGCAGCTGGTTGAGCATCTCGGCGGTCTCGCGCGTCAGGTGCCGCCGCAGGGCGGGCTCCCGGTCCAGCCGGCACAGGATGTACTGCTGCACGTCCCGCACGATGGCCGCCTTCCGCAGGTCGTCCAGGCACACGCGCCGGAAACCTGGGGGCAGGACCGAGCGCTCAGACGTCCCCTCCTGCCACGGCGGGCCTGCCCCCACTCCCCTCCCCGCCACCAACCTGGCCTTCATCCCGCAGCACCACCAGCGCGCCCCATCTCCGTGCCCCCAACACTGTGCCCCATTTCCTCGCCCCTGGCCCCACCACCGCGCACCATCTCCATGCCCCCAGCCCCACCACTGTATCCCATCTCCACGTCCCCAGCCCCACCACCGCGCCCCGTGTCCATGTCCCCAGCCCCACCCACTGCATCCCATCTCCACATCCCCAGCCCCACCACCGCGCCCTGTGTCTACGTCCCCAGCCCCACCACCATGCCCCATCTCCACGTCCCCAGCCCCACCACCGCGCCCTGTGTCCATGTCCCCAGCCCCACCCACTGCGTCCCATCTCTGATCCCCCAGCCCCACCACCGCATCCCATGTCCAGGTCCCCAGCCCCACCATTGTGCCCCATGTCCAGGTCCCCAGCCCCACCACTGAGCCCCGTGTCTGTGTCCCCGACCCCACCACTGCACCCTGTGTCTGCCCCCAGCCCCACCACCATGCCCCATGTCCACGTCCCCAGCCCCACCACTGCACCCTGTGTCAGCCCCCTCAGCCCCACCACTGTGCCTCGTGTCCGTGCCCCAGCCCCACCACTGCGCCCCATCTCCATGTCCCCAGCCCCACCACCGCACCCTGTATCCGTGCCCCAGCCCCACCACTGCACCCCATCTCCATGTCCCCAGCCCCACCACTGCATCCCATCTCCACGTCCCCAGCCCCACCACCGCGCCCTGTGTCCATGTCCCTAGCCCCACCACTGCGTCCCATCTCTGCTCCCCCAGCCCCACCACCGCGCCCCATGTCCAGGTCCCCAGGCTCACCACCGCGACCCATCTCTGTGCCCCTGGCCACACCACTGTGACCCATGTCTGCCCCCCCAGGCCCCACCACTGCGACCCATCTCTGCCCCCAGCCCCACCACCATGCCCCGTGTCCTTGTTCCCACCACCATGCCCCGTGTCTGCGCCCTGGCCCCCCCACTGTGCCCTGTGTCTATGTCCCCAGCCCCACCACCATGCCCCATGTCCACGTCCCCAGCCCCACCACCGCGCGCCGTGCCCGCGGCCCCGCGCACCGGTGAAGCTCCTGGCGAGGGCCTTGCTGTGCCTGCGTGCCGAGCAGACCAGCAGCAGCCAGGGGGGCAGCAGGGCATGGTGCCGCCCCAGGAGCTCGGCGATGGTAGCGCTTCGCCCCGACGGCTTCCCCTCGCCCTCGGGCGTCGCCACCCCCTCGTCCAGGGCGTCCACCAGCAGCAGCAGCGGCTGGGCCGGCGGCGACAGGTCCAGCAGGGGCAGCAGCACGGCCCTGGGGGAAACGGGGCGCGTGAGGCCGTGCCGGTGTCCCGCTCCCGGTGGGGGCCGAGCCCTGGGGCAGGGCGGTCACCGCGCCGCGCGGGCACGGCGGTCCTCACCTCTTGAAGGCCTCGTCAGGGTCCCGCTCGCACTCGCCGGGCTGCAGGGCGGCCTGGGCGGGCGGCCGCCGCAGCGCCTCGCGGTAGCCCGGCAGCAGGGCGCAGCGCTCCAGCTGCCGCACCAGCCCCAGCACGAAGCGCCGCAGCGACAGCGTGTCCGCGTCCTGCGCCTGGCAGAAGTGCCAGCCCAGCGCGCGGGCCCCAAGGCGGGCCCGCCGCCCGGCCTCCGACGTGGGCCACAGCAGCTCGGTGCACAGCGCCGTCTTGCCGCAGCCGGGGCCGCCGGTGAGCAGCACGCCGCCGGTGCCGCCGCCGCCGGTGCCGCCGCGGCGCTCCAGGCTCTGCTGCAGCCGCTGCAGGGCCCACTCGCGGCAGTAGAAGGGCTTCCCGCGCAGCAGGCTGCCGGCGCCCTCCATGCTGCGCCGGCCCGCGGGGCGACGGCGGCATGCTCAGGCGCCGCGCGCGCCGCCCGCCGCCGCGGGGATCCTCCGCCCGGCGCCCGCCCCCGGCCTCCAGCGGTGCCGCGGGGCCCCAGCGCGCCGCATCCCGGGATGGGTGCGCCTGCGGGGAGAGGAGAGCGCCGTCGGAGGAGGGTGGAGGTGGAGGCGGAGGTGGCCGCGCCGGGACGTGGGACGGAGGCCCCCTCGCCCGGGACCCGCGCGGTGCTGCCGCCCCAACCCCGCTGCCCCGCCGGGGGGTCTCGGCGGTGCCGACTGGCCGCGGCCGCGCCCCGGCGCCGTGGGGCGGCCCGTTCCCGGCAGGCGCAGGCGGGACGCGCACGCCCTCGCCGAGGTTGATTCATCCCCGCACCTGAGCCGGCTCCAGTAACCCGCTCGTGCCCGGGGGCGCCGGGGCGGGCAGGGCGCCGGGGCGCGGGATGGGGACCCCGGGGCGGCACCGCGTGGCGCCTCCGCGGCCCGACCCAGGGCGCCGGGCAGAGCGGACCCCAGGCCCCACGGCGCCGGGCCTCGCACCAGCGGGCCCCACGGCGCTGGGCCTCATGCCAGCGGGCCCCATGGCTCCAGGCCTCGCGCCGACGGGCCCCACAGAGCCAGGCCTCGTGCCAACGGGCCCCACGGCGCCGGGCCTTGCGCCAAAGGGGCCCCATGGAGCCAGGCCCCGCGGGCTCGGATGCTGCCCGCACCAGGGTGCCGGCCGGGCGAGTCGCGGCGCGCCGGGCCGGGCAGGCCGGTGCCGATCCCGCGCGGCTGCCTGCGGGGCCGGATTTGCCGGCGAGACCTTCCCGCTTCCCGTTTCCCCTTCCCGGGGCCGCGCGGGGGCGGCGGGAGGCCGCACCGGGAGCCGGGTGCTGGGAGCCGGGCCAGCGCCCAGAGCCCGGGCAAAGGGCAGGGCAGCCCCAGCGCAGCAGCCCCGCGCCGCGTCACGAGCTGCACGGGGTCTCAGCGGGGCTCCCCGAGGCCCTGCCCCGGCCGCGAGGCAGTTGGGGGGCGCCGGCTGCCCCCGGGGGCGCAGGGACCCCGTCCCGGGAGCGCACGTGGGAGGGCTTCGGCGCGCCGCCGCACGTGGGATCGGGACCGCGCGCGTGGGGCTGCCCCGGAGCCCCCCGGCAGTGCCCCCCCCCGGCGGGCGAGGGGCCGCAGCGAAGGGCTGGGCACGGGGCCCGTGGGGCAGGGATCGGGGCTCCTGGCGCTGGGCACGGGGGCCGGAGGCGCAGGGGGGCAGCGGGTGGGGACGAGGGGCGGCCGGGGGCAAGAGGGGGTGCAGCAGGCAGGGACGGGGGTGCAGGGGGTTGTGGGGGGCTGGCTGGGGCACCCGGGGGTGCAAGGGGGTGCAGGGGGGTGAGGCAGCAGGAAGGTGCAGGGGGGACACAAGGGAGTGAGGGGGAGGACTGGGGTGCAGGGGGGCTATAAGGGGGCCCAGAAGGGATATAAGGGGGGGATATAGGGGGCACAGGAGGCGCAGGGCGTGCAGTAGGGATGTAAGGGGTTGTAGGGGGGATAGGGGGGTGCAGTGGGGGGCACAGGGGGATGCAGGAGGGATATAAGGGGGTGCGGGCGGGGCAGGGGGGATATATGGGGATGCAGGGGGGGTATAATGGGAGAGAGCAAGGGGCAGGGGGAGATGCTGGGGGCGCAGGGGTATAAGGCGGATATAAGGAAGTGCAGGGAGGATATGGGGGGCACAGGAGGATGCAATGGGGGGCATAGGGCGATGCAGGGGGGTGCAGAGGGGGATATAGAGGGCGCAGGGTGATGCAATGGGGGGTGCAGGGGGGCGCAGGGGGGATATAGAGGGTGCAGGGGATGCAATGGGGGGCACAGGAGGATGCAGGGGGGTGCACGGGGGATATAGGAGGCCGCAGGGGGATGCAGGGGAGGCGCAGGGGATGCAATGGGGGGTGCAGGGCGAAGCAATGGGGGGGCGCAGGGCGATGCAGGGGGGCACAGGCGATGTAATGGGGGTATATAGGGGGGTGCAGGGAGATGCAATGGCGGGCGCAGGGGGTATATGGGGGGGTGCAGGGCGATGCAATGGGGGGCGCAGGGCAATGCAATGGGGGGCACAGGGGGATGCAGGGCAATGCAATGGGGGGTGCAGGGAGATGCAATGGGGGGGCGCAGGGGGATGCAGGGGGTATATAGGGGGGCGCAGGGCGATGCAATGGGGGGCGCCGGGTGCAACAGGCGGCGCGGGCCGAAGCAGCGGAGCCCGGGGAGGAGCGGCGCGGCCGGGCCGGTTCGGGTGCGGGTGCGGGTGCGGGGTGGGGTGCGGGGTCGGGTCGGTCGGGGCGCGGGTCGGCGCGGCGCGCGCGGCTCTTACCGTGCCGGGCGGGGCCCTCCGGGAGCGGCGGCGGCGGCAGCGCCCCGCGGCGGCGGCAGCGGCGGCAGCGGCGGCAGCGGCCGGGGGTGGGGGGGGGCGGCACTTCCGCCCGCCCGGGCGGGACAGGAAACGGCGGCGGCGGCACCGCGGCACCGGCCCGGGCCGGATCTGCCGCTGCCGGAGCTGGAGGAGCCGGAGCCGCCGCCCGGCCTGGACCGCGGCGCCGCCGGGAGACCGGGGCTGCGGGGTCTGTGGGGGGTGCGTGGGTCTGTGGGGGGGTGCGTGGGTCTGGGCGATGTGTGGGTCTGTGGGGGGGTGCGTGGGTCTGTGGGGGGGTGCGTGGGTCTGTGAGGGGTGCGTGGGTCTGGGCGATGTGTGGGTCTGTGGGGGGTGCGTGGGTCTGTGGGGGGGGGTGTGTGGGTCTGTGAGGGGTGCGTGGGTCTGGGCGATGTGTGGGTCTGTGGGGGTGCGTGGGTCTGGGCGATGTGTGGGTCTGTGAGGGGTGCGTGGGTCTGGGTGATGTGCGGGTCTGTGAGGGGTGCGTGGGTCTGTGAGGGGTGTGTGGGTCTGGGCAATGTGTGGGTCTGTGGGGGGTGCGTGGGTCTGGGTGATGTGTGGGTCTGTGAGGGGTGCGTGGGTCTGTGAGGGGTGTGTGGGTCTGGGCGATGTGTGGGTCTGTGGGGGGTGCGTGGGTCTGTGGGGGGTGCGTGGGTCTGGGCGATGTGTGGGTCTGTGAGGGGTGCGTGGGTCTGTGGGGGGTGCGTGGGTCTGGGCGATGTGTGGGTCTGTGAGGGGTGCGTGGGTCTGTGGGGGGTGTGTGGGTCTGTGAGGGGTGCGTGGGTCTGGGCAATGTGTGGGTCTGTGGGGGGTGCGTGGGTCTGGGCGATGTGTGGGTCTGTGGGGGGTGTGTGGGTCTGTGAGGGGTGTGTGGGTCTGGGCGATGTGTGGGTCTGTCAGTGGTGTGGGTCTGGGCGGTGTGTGGGTCTGCCAGGGGTCTGTGGGTCTGTCAGGAATATGTGTGTCTGGGCGATGTGTGGGTCTGTCCGTGGTGTGTGGGTCTGGGCGATGTGTGGGTTTGTCAGCAGTGTGTGGGCCAGGCGGTGTGTGGGGCAGACAATGTGTGGGGCAGCAGGCAGGGGTTGCTCTGCGCGGCGTCGGGGTGCTGCTGGGCCCAGCCCCATGGCCACCTTCCCCTGTGGGGCTGGAGGCGGCAGGGGCTGTTCCGGCGCACGTGGGGGGTCACCGGGGTGGGGCTGTTATGGGGGGTGCTGCCTCCTTGCCCCACAAGTGGTTATGGGGCAGGTCCTGTCGGGGTGCGGAGGCAGCGCTGCCCGGGGCTCTGGGGGCTGAGCCTGACCCCGACGGCGTAGGCGGCGGGTGCCGGCCCCGAGCCGTGGGGCTGGGGGGGAGCCCGGCGCCCCACGGCAAGGGGGGGAACGGGCCCCGCTGGCATCCCCGCTGCCTCCCGGTCAGTGCCGCCTGCCAGCCCCGCCGTGGGGCCGGGGTGTGCTGGGGGGGGGGGGGGGAGGCAGGTGCTGTGGGGCAGGCGGGGGGCGGCCGCGGTGCCGACCTGGGGCAGGAGACCGACGGCGCAGCCGGGGGCGCGCGGTGACCCCCCCCCGCGCCGGACCCCAGCTCCCCCCGTGGGCGACACGCCGGGAACCTGCGGGCTCGTTAGTCCGACCTCGTTAGCTGACGGAGCAGGAAGGTAATTGCGGGGCTGCGGGTTATCGTGGGGAGGCCCCTCGGGACGCCCCTGATCCCCGCTCCGGCGGTGCCGCCCGACCCCCGCCTCGCTGCCGGTGTCCGGCCCGGAGCGCAGGGGTGGTGATGGGGGACTCGAGCTCTGGAGGTGGCGTGACGGAGCGGCGCGGGATCCCGGGGGAACGTGCTCGTGGGGGGTGGCAACGTGCATGGCGACAGCGTCGCCCGAGTGACCTTTTCCAGGGCTCCTGCGTCCCAAACCGGGCTGGTCTCCGCCAGGGCAGGGTTTCCTTGTGCCGTCGGTGTCCTGAACCGATGGACTGTGGTCTGGAAACGAGACCCAGGCCAAGGCAGCAAGGAGGGGTGGAGCCCGAATCCCGGGCGCCTGCGTGGCCCGCGCCTGCACGGAGCCCGGCCGCGGCCCCTCTGGCTCATCCGGGCGGTGGGGAGAGCATGGAGCAGGAGGGATCCCCAGGTGCCGGCTGAGCGGGGAGGCCCTGCAGGGGGAAGAAGGACCCTCCCGAGTGGTGGGCGGCGCGGGGGACGTCGGCTGCTCCCGGCGCACGGCGAGCCCCGCCGCGCTGTGCTCCGTGCCGGCAGCGCGGCTGTGGGAACCATGGTGATGCTTTCCCCGTGCTGGCACCCCGGAGAGCAGCCGGGGACTGCCAGGGACCTGTCCCCACGGACGAGCTCCTGGTCTGCTCTGGGCCATGGCTGCGACCGGGCTGGTCCCAGGTCTGGTGCGAGCAGGGATGGCTCCTAAGGAGGCAGCTGGAGGAAATGGTTGTGCTCCTGGCTGAATTTTTTCCTCTCTTGTCTGCTCGCTCCTGTTGGAAGACCTTTCCAGACTCTCCCTGTTCTGCTAAACCTTTATCTGATACCAGCCTGAAAGCATCTGAGGGCTCTTTAGTGCCTTCTGCCCTTGAGAAAATGTTTGCTTTGGTTTAAAAGCTCCCATCCATCTGAATTAGCTTCGGGGCTTTTTTCTCCTAGGTATCAGCACCTCCCCGTCAGAGCTCTCAAGCCGTCCTCTCCCTACACTCAGTTCCTCAGCGCGCTTGGTTCCTGCACATCTGACGTGCTTTTGGATCCCAGCAGGGTCACTCGTGGCTTTGGCCATTCCTGTGGCCGCGAGTGCCCTGGGCCAAGGCGCGAGGAGCCGTTTGCAGCGGCCAGTGTTGTCTGCGGCCTTTCAGCATGGCACAGAAAGGGGCAAAAGGGGTCTGTCCCTCTGTCCCAGGCTGGCGCACGGCTCTTAGTTGTAGGAAGCTCCATCCTTGTCGTGACCACAACCTTGCTGCCACCGGCACCCTCAGGGACGGCTCTGGGCCCTGCCTGTTCACACCCTGAAGCTGCTGCTGACTCGCAGCGCGCTGCGCTCGGTGCAAGGCTGTGCGGGGTGTGGGGAGGGCAGTTCCCCTTCCCTCGGCTCCCGGCCTCGCGTTTCCGCCCCTCCGCCGCGCCTGGTGACTGCCCGGCAGTGGGGAGCTGGGGGAAGCGCGCTCAGGCCGGTGCCTAACCCAGCACGAAATAAACCCTTAGCCTGGCCCGGGACCGCTCTGGTCTGCCTCGCGCACAGACCTTTTGCGTTCAGCTGTACGAGAAGCAGGTTTGATGAGGTGGGTCCGGCTCACCGAGGATGCCCAGCAGCCCCGGCGTAAGAAGCGAGGACCCTGCATGGGGAAATAACTGGTTAAAAGGGGGTAGGAGTAAATGGTTGGCTCTGGCTGAGGAGGAAGGTCAGTGGCTGCGGGGTTTGCAGAGGTCTGTGCTGGGGTTTGAGCTATTCTGCACATCCCCAAAGGACCTGGAAAAGGCAATGAATAGCAAAGTGAAGAATTTTGCTCATGACATTGAGTGGTAATGCAGGGTAGGGCAGAGGAGGGACGAGTCTGAGGAACCGCAGAGAAACCCGCTACGACTGAGTGCCTGGCTGATAACACAGCAAATGAAATTTGGTGGCGTTGAGTGTAATACGCTGCCCGTGGGGAACATCCCTGCTGTCTCAGCAGTCCCTCAGCGCTCCGGAGGGAGACCACGAGAGTGAAAAAGGTGCCTGGGAGCCATCAGCCGAGGTGACCGAGGCTCATAAAACCACGAGTGGTGCAGAGAGGGGTGACGTGGCACGGCTGCTTGCTGCCGTCCCAGCACAAGCACGACTTGGGGCCACCATAGGAGCCAGTGGGAGTCAGGCAGGTGGTTCTTTGTGCCATGGGCAGCTGAATGCCTTGGCCCGGATGCTCACAGTTTGCATGGCTCAAGGGGAGACTGTGGAAGAGAAAACCAGAATGCCGTGGCCACAAGGACATCGGCTCCAGCCTAGCAAGCCATGGAGGCCAAGAGAGGAGGCTGAGAGAGCGTTTGGGGAACACTTGCTCTGTTCTTAAGCTCTTCTCTGGGCTTCCCTGCTGTCCACCATGGAGGAGGCGGGCCTTGGTCTCACCTGGCACGGCTGCTCTTCTGCTGTGTCCTTATGATCCAGAGTGCTTTGAATATCTGCCCAGGCATCCTGCCTATTGACTAGTCTGCCAAAGTCTGTCTCATTCATAAATTTTATCAACAGTTATTTTAAATTCACTTCCAGATTACAATGAAAATGTTGAGAAAGCTGTGCCTCTGGAATGAGAAATACCGTATTTGGTGAGGAGTCCTCACCACTGGAAGCTACTTCTGAGAGATCTATCGCTTTTCAAGTTCCTCGCATTAAAGCATGTTTTATTGATGCTGCTTAATGCTAATTTCCTGGTAGACTACTATGTGGTGTGTTAGCAGTGTCAATCAGTACACGTTACACCGAGGCAGTTACATTCATCAGCCCAAACTTTCATCAGAACTGTTTTCCACAGAGCAGTGTTGATAGGTGTTGATTATCTCCGTAGTCTTTTAAGCCTTCATTTATAAATTCCAGCTTGCATGAGCTGAGTTTTGGCATGATTTTAGCACTGTTTCTGCCTGCCAGCTTTCCTCAGGCATTGAAAAGCTCTGCAGTGCAGGCCCAGCAGATTCAACGGGAAAATTGCCTGTACTACCGCGCTCCTAGATGTCACTGCAGTAGGGAACATTAATGCAGAGCAGACGTCCAGGCTGGTGGTACCTAAAATTGTTTCCCACGCTGCAACCGGTCGGGTGCATTGGTGTCTGGAGCGCGAAGACGAACGATGGTGGTGTCCAGGGTCGGACGGGCACGGAGGTATTCCCCCAAGCGTGGACGGTGTTGTGCTCCAGGGAAGGTCTCCCCACCATGCCTCGAGGTGCAGGGACCGTCACTCCTGGCGCTCCAGGGCCGCAGGCTGCACACAGAACGTGGTCCCCTGTGCCAGAGCTGGTGGCCCCAGCGCAGCCTTCTCCAGCCTCTCCGCCTCCGCCGTGTCGGCCCCTGTGCTGCTGGGTGCCCCGGGGCTGGGTAAAACTCTCCAGATTTTACCTTTCCCCTGTGCTCGGGTATTACCGCTCTCCCCCCGGCTAGTGACTGCTCACAGCTCTCTAGCAAAAGCTCTGGGAACACACCGGGTGGGAAATGGTGATTTAGCAGGGAGAGCACCCAGGAAGCGGGGGCTTGTCCCCGCTGGGGCTGCTGGGGACGCGCTGCAGTCTGGGGTGTCGGCACAGTCCTTCGGCTAGCAGCAGCCACGCCAAGGCCAGGGCCGTGCATGCCCCTCAAGGTCCAGAGAGCAGCTGTTGTGGGGGGACCCACTGGCGAGGGGCGGCTGGGTTGTGTTCAGGGAGCCCCTGGGTCTCCGCAGTGATAACATGCTGAGCACAGAGCCAGAGGTTTGGGGCTTCCCAGGATACCCCGGCTGTCTGCCCGGGGCTGTGCGTTGGATGTGTGCGGCTCTGCCTCTGGGCGCGGAGAGGTGCTCCAGTGCGACCGGGGTGAGCTGCACGCACAGAAGAGCCAGTGCTCGCTGTTGTCACCACCCTCATGGTGCAGGTTGCCCTGGGTGCACCGATGCTCAGCTGGTCCGCTTGCCATCCATGAACCCTGATTTTGCATGCTGCTAACTGATCAGTGCAAATGTTGCGTGCCGTTCAGTCACGTCCGAAGGAATCCAAAACAAACAAAATTGCCTCTTTTCATTTTCTTCCTGAAGTTCCGCAGCTTTTAATGTGCAAAAGCAAGACCTTTGCCAGGCGGCGGGATGGCTCCAGACCCTGCTGAGCTGCTCTGACGTCTCTGAGGGACATCAAGATTGTGAAGAAAGGGTGAGGGGCTGGAAGCTGCACCGAGGAAATAAAACATACTTATGCATCATAGTTTGCATTTGCCGTGCATTTTAACACCCCTGCTATGCTTTCCAACTTGAATAAACTAACCGCTAACACTGCGTTACCTAACCTGGGTTTCACCATAAAGCTCTTGTGGGCGGCGCGTAGTGATATCTGCTGGTGGCAGGTCTGTCCCGTGCTGCCTGGCGGCAGGGAGCCGATGCACATCTCCTGCGGCCCTGCCTGGGGCCTGACCCTGGCCCCGCGTGCTGCCACTTTTGCACCCACACATCCACGCCTGTGCTGGGTGGTGCAACGCGCGGGGAGCCCGAGGCACCAGCAAGGAAGGCTCTGCGCCTGCCGTCCCCATCCCCGTGCCCCTCTGTCGCTCAGCCGTGCTCTCTGGAGCCTCCTGGGAGGGAGGAAGGGTCAGTGCGGAAGTGCCCACCGCTTCCAGGATCCTGCCTGGCCAGTGGCAGCCGCCGGTGCATCCGGCGCTGTTGTGCCCAGGGGTCTTGCTCCTGCCAGGGTGGGTGTGATTTCTGCATTTGGGGACTGGGAGACAAATATGGGAGCTCTGTTGAGAAGGGATTGCACCAGATAAAAAAGTAGGACATGCCCAGGGCTTTGATGGTAGAGGAGAAGGTGCTTTAGGCGCTGGGAAGGTCCTGGTCAGAGGAGAAGGAGACAAATGCGGCTGCAGGATGGGCCAAGGCTGGAGGGTCGGCTACCAGGAAGGTGCCTGAGGTCACACCGGCCCAGCAAGGGCTGGGATCCCTCCTGCAGGTCTTTCTCTTATGGGCACGTGAGGAACAGACATCAGGGCAGGAAATAAGGGTACTAACATGCCAAAGATATATACTTGAGCTATTGTTCTGAACTCTCCTAAAGCCACCTCTAAAAAAACCTTGCTATTCTTGGGAGATACTGCCTAGGAGAACTTCCTTATCTATATGTGTGTCTTGTCCTTAATTACGAATTGTAAAGGATGGTGTTTTCTCTCCAGTACTTTGGGTTTTTTCCGTGCATAACTAATGTTGTGCCAGACTTCAGCAGGGACTTTGGTTCCTCCAGTCTTCTGGGAAATTTGATCATAGCATCAGCACTAGAAGACATCACGGTGTCTATTGAGTGCACTGGCAAACGAAGGTTAAGCGTTGGGCCTGATCCGAGATGCCCACCCATCCGTGCTCGTGCAGCGGTCTTGCAACGTGGTTCTCACCCCCTTGGATGGACACCTGCTTCCCGGGGCGCTTTGACAGCGTGCCGGGGAGGGGAGCAGAGGGCGGCGCAGATCCGTCCCGCGACTGGTGACGTGGTCAGGTGGGATATGCGGCTGGTGGAGCGGGTCCCTGGCTCGTGCACTGGCACCGGCAGCAGCACGCTCAGGCAGCGGTGCTGGGACCAGATCTGGCCCCGGCAGCCCCTGGCACTGTGCCGTGCGCCCCTCACCTGCTTCCCTTTTGCTTACTGGAGTTAAACACAAGCAACAGCTCAGGGTAGTTTTGCACACAGGGCCATAAAACCGGCCTCTTCTGCCTGCCCTGCCTCCTCCCAGGTCACCCCGGCAGCCTGCTGACGTCACTGATGGGGTAAATGTACCTTGTTTTGGTCAAGGTGGTGGCAAGCACAAAATAGATACTGATTTCAGGGAATGTGCCTTGGCTGCTTTTAGGTCATCAGAAGCAGCTTAATATCATGCAACCCGAAGTGTCCCACCCCAAAAGCCAAACAGTGGCCACACCGGGTTTGAAGCTCTTTCAAGGGTCGTAGGAGATGTACAGACTTTTATTCTGGGTTGCAATAGAAGGCTATTTATAGAAGAATAAAAATAGGGGCGATGTTTGCCTGTGATGGGCAGTCCGGGCGAGGCAGGAGAACAAGCCCGGTGCCTGCTCCCACCTGCTCTGCTGCCTGCGGGGAGACGGCCGCCTGGTCTGCCGGGAACGCGCCGAGCCGGGCAGGAGCTCCCACCGGAGCCGTGGGGTCCCCAAGCGCCTGCTCCGTCCCCATCTGGAGCTGATAAACAACCTCTCGCCTTCCTCCACATGCAAAACCACAGTGGTGGGGGAGGCGGTGCTCCAAAACCAAAATTAGACACCCGAAGGATTTTTTTGCTTTTACATCCTGGGAACCATTCCCACCACCAGAGATTTGCAGATCTAGACCCAAAAAGCTTGTGGAGATGACGTGCCCGTGGGCTTGCACCGCGTCTCCACTTCCCCGTTAACAGGGTGGCTTTATAACCACAGAGGCCCCGGTGACGGGATTCGGGAGCAGCAGGCTAGATGCTCTCAGGCCACCGCTGTCGTTCACGTTTCTGTATTTCAAGATTTCCTTCTTGCCAGTGTTGCTCAGATCTGCTCTTAGCTGAGCAAACCAGGTTTCTCAGACCCAAAACGCTGCTGCTCTGCTGCTCGGGGCAGCTTTCCTTTCCTGACGTGGGAGAAGGGATGGTTTTAGGGATCCAGCTTTAGGTTTAGGTTTAGGTTTTAGGGAGCTGGCTGTGTACCCTCCTGCCGTGCCTCGGTCAGTGCCGACTTGCAGAGGCGCGAGGGACAGACACCGCTCCTGCCCTGGGGGTGTGCACGGACGCCCTGGGGGGAAGCGACAGGCAGCGGCTGGAAAGGAGCTTGCCAGGTGACTTTGCAAGTTTCCTCTTGTTGGTTCTGTTTCTTCCCCCTGTGCAATTAGCAAACGTGGAGGATGATTCATTTCCTGGGGCTGCCGGGCTGGGCTGGGAGGCGCCGGCTTTCCCCGAGCTCCGGCTGCTCCCGGCTGCAGCCCTGGAGCAGGGTTTCCTGACGCTGTGTCCCGGAGCTGCTCCGCCACTGCAGCAAGCGCCCAAGGACACGGGAGAGTCCCGGTCTCCTGATCGCTGCCGCCAGCGGGATGTTGTCCCCGGTGGTGTGTTTTATTTTGCATTGTGGAGCTGGCCGGTGGCTGCCGAGATCCGAGCACTCTTCTTGCACGTTGGCACAGCATTAGCACTTTTTTAGACCTCAGTAGTTTCCCCAGTAGTTTCTCCATGATTTATTAACAAATAATGACAGCAGGCCAAGAATCCCATTCAATTTGTCTAGGACCCTTGAGTGTATTTTGAGTTATTTCAGCCAAGTAATAAAAAGAATAGCAGACGCTCTCTAACATTTCCTAATGAACTGGAAAGTGCTTTTGTGTCCTCTGAGATACGGATGCATCATCCTGCTGCTCAACAAAAGGAGAAGGAAATATTGGTTTTACAGTTCTGCATTTATTGTGTCCGGCAGTCCCACCTATGATCCCCTTCTACTCCAACGCGCCCGCCGAGCCCAGATTCTGCCTGTTCTTGGCTCTGCTGGGCATGATGTTTTTTGCAAAGTGTTTGACTTCTGCTATCCAACGCCAATGTGCCGTAGCTTGCATTTTCTATAGACTGCTGTGTGTTTCTCTCCCCACTCTTCTCCTTTCTCGTAGGCTGTTTTGTTATTTCCTATCCCTGGGTTCACAACGGCTCTTAGGTGTTGCTGGTACCACAGGTGAAGCAATTTCTTTTCTCTTCCCAGTGTCATAAACCTCACATCTCTTTAAGCTATGTAAAGAAACCCGCTACAGAAAGCTGCTAATGTACTCCTGTTTTGGTATTTTATGTATATATTTTAATGCCATTCATTCATTTTTTTCAAAACAGCCTTTCACTGCGTGAAACAGGATGAAAATACCTGAGCATCCCAAGCCAAAGAGCAGGAGTAAAGCAAGCTGAGCCTTCACTTAAACATCTTTTCCTGGTGGTATTGAACAACATCATTCGCCCAGCACAAACTGCCTGAAGATACGTTGCTTATCCTGGAACTGGGTCCCCCACAGCGGAGTCACAGGCACAGATCTGAGATGGATGGAGCCGAGGATGGCCCCACCACGGGTCTAGCCTGGCCACCAGCAGGTCCTGGCCCCTTGGTGGCTTCTCTGGGCACAGACTGATGTGCCTGATTAATGTCCCACTTCTGGGGAAGCCCAGAGCATCCACGATGCCTCGTCCGGTGGTGCATTGTGTTTTTATTGGGTCTGCAACGTGCGCAAACAGATTTCCACCATAAAATGTGGGAAGCGGTGGTCCCTGGAGGCTTTGCGTTTCCTTGGGACTAATCCCACTGTGCAGAGTGGCGTTCACGGCACTGAAACCAGGCGCTTGCAGCGGCGGCTCCTGTCCCCGCGGCGGCTCCGTTCCCGGCCGACGGAGAGGAGTGAGCCTGGTCTGGGGTGGCTGCTGGGGCGCAGGCATCCTGCTGTGGCGGTGGGTCCTGCGCGAGGCTCCTGCGCGCTGGGGATCTCCAGGGCAGCTGCTTACCAGCAGGGAGCTGGTCGGGATGTGAGCTCTCTGGGACGTGCGCGTGTGTTTGCCTTTGGCAAATGGCTCTCCTGCAAGATGGGGCTGTCCTCAGCAGGGGCACCTTCTCCGAGAGATTGAGACTTTCTGCCTTCAAACTTGATATTTTCCAATTGGTGATGGCCTTCATCCTTGGCCACCTAATGCGCAGGCAGAGCCGATCCCAGAGCCGTTAGCAGACCTGGGATGTGGTGGAGGATGGGGAGGTACCAGGGCATGGAGAAGGCAAAAGTATCCCTTGTCTTTACAAGGGAGAAAGGAGAAGCTGGAGACCTGGGGGATTAGTGCGTCTAGCTTCATTTCCTGGAAGAAAACTGAATCAAATAACCAGATGTTTCTAAGCTCCTGGAAGGTGACAAGGAGCTGGGTAACAGGCAACATAAGACTTCTCCTCGAGATCAGATTGATCTGTTTTTCTCTACAATATATAATAAGCCCAGGGGTAGGGAGAATCAGGAAATACCACGTGTCGTGAGCCCTGCAAGATTTCTTGACACTGTCTTACATAGCATCCTCACATGGAAGCTAGGGAAATATGAGTCAGATAAAAATGTTGATAGAAACTGAAAAAAACATGTTGGATAAACATATCTGGGAGCAACCATAGCTCAAAGTCAAAACAGGAAGGAAGTGCTGGAATGGCTTCTGCAGGGATGTCCCAGGTGGAGTCCTGTTAATTGTTTTCATTAGCAAATTATACAATGGGGAGGAGAACAAAGCCGTTAAACTTGCAGACAGTGCAAAGTTGGGAGGGGTTTCAAGGATTTGAGAAAACAGGATTACAATGAAAAATTGATTCAAATTCAAAATGATCCGGAAAAAAAAGGATAAAGTTTGACTGGGACAAGTGCCATGTGTGTGGTTAAAATCAACTGCATAAAGGTGGGATGGGGAACAGCTGAACAGGTACCGGCTCTGTAGAAAGGAGCTGGGATGGTGGTGCACCACAAGCAGAATGTGAATTGAAAATGCCCAAATGGTGCAAAAACAGGCAATGCCCTGCTGGCTGCACGAACAGTGCCATCTGCAAGGTGAATCCGTCTCCCCTTAGTGCTGGTAATATGTCTGCTGTAGCACTGTGCTCAGGTGGGTGCTGCTGTTTGGGAAGAGGTGGATCAGCTGGAGACAGTCCAGAGAAGAGCAAATCAGCTGAGCCAGGCTCTTACGGCTGGTGGTCTCTGGGGTCAGTAGAGGATGAGCTTTCCCAGTCCCGTGCTCAGCTCCCGCTGGAGAACATCCCACCGTTCCGGCTCCTCTCCACCAGCAGAGTTTAGGCTGCGGTTGGGTGGTGAGTGCAGGGTGGGAAGCAGGTCCCTGTGGTCTCCAGGAGGGGTTTTGGGTCTTCCTTTGCTGCAGCAGGTCCCTTGGACAGGCGGCGATGGAGACCCTGGACCTTTGGTGAGAAGGGAAGGCTGCAGACTTGCTACAGGGCCATCAGCACTGAGGCTGGACGAAGAGAGGCTGCAACAGGAGACAGCTGGTGGTGTGTATTGACGGGGTGAGTGGGATGGCTGAGCAAAGCTGGGCAGCTCACCTGCCTCCAGACCTGGAAATGGAAATGGAAGAGCCAGAAAACTGAGCAGTAACACTACGCCATGCATCCATGGAAAGCAGCTCCATCAGAGATGTTTTCTAGACGTGACTTGCTTAATTGTGCCAGTAATGGTGCAGATGTAATGTTCTTTGTGAGGCAGGTGACTGTTCTTCACGACTTTCAGTTAAAAACAGCTCTGTGTCATCCTGCGTGGCAGGTTGAAGAACAAGGAGGGACTCACAGTGCTCTGGGAGCAGCTGCTGGGGAAATTCCTCCTCGGAGAGGGCTCTCCCCGCGAGGGCTGCAGAGCCAGTGCTTGGTCTATCCATGTCAACATTTTCATCAATGCTCTGAGAATAAATCTAAATTTCGTCTGGCAAAACTGTGAGGAGATGCAGAGATTAGCAGAGTGAAAATTAATGATGGAGACAGAGCAGTCTTACGGAGCCATCTGGATTGCTTGGCAAGACGGGCCACTTCAAATGAAATGCATGTTAACAGAGATGAAAAATATGTCCCATCTGCTGGCCAGACACGCAAGTGGGGACCGTGCTCTGGCCTTGGATTTTCAAAGGAGTCGCAGACAAGCAGCTTGATGTGCTCCAGGCTGACACGGGGGGCAAAGCCCTGGGATCTGTGGAACCACGGGCATGGGAACAGGAGCAGCTCTGGAAGTGGAGAATAAGAAGAAAAGAGCCACGGACGGAGATGCAGGTGGGGAAAATGCCTCCTAGCCAGAAAGAAGGAGTTTAATCTGCTGAGTTTATTGGGAAGGAGACTGAAGGCAACTTGTTGTGGAGCATCAAAGCTGTCATGAAGAGCAGCACTGGGTGCTGGTGGCCCTGTTGTCAAGAGGAACATGACGGTCAGGGACCAGCAGCCAGTAGCTGGAGGCAGACACATTCAGTTTAGGAATACATTTGTTAGCTGTGAGGAAAATTAATGAATCCCTGAAAGTACCCCCACAGTGAGCTGTGGATGAAGCTGCTTGAAACATTTTCAAAACAGCTCCTAGGAGAAACCACTGATTTTCTGGAACTGGAAGTTTTGTGTGGAGGAGTCAATTTAGACAAATTTCCCGCTGTGAAGCTGTGTTCGGGGATGGGGCGGGGGTGGATCCCGTGGGGGTGGCCCAGGGATGCTCAGGGAATGGGTGTCTGGCACGGAGCAGAGAGCTGGTGGCCACGTGGGGCTGCATGCTTTAGGATGCAGCTTCAGGGTTTTGCTTTCCTCCTTGGCTGGAAAGCTCTTGCTTATACCTGATCTCCATCTCTTTTTCTCCTTGTTTCCCAGGACTGGTATCGCATCACTGCTCTGCCATTTCACCTCGAGATATACTCAGCTCCTTTCAGCCTTCCCAACCTCCTTAGTGTCTATGGGCTCTCTCCAGTCTGCTCAAATCCTTCTTGGTGTTCAGGCCCCAAGGACAGCAAATACCTTCTACATCCTGCATATGATGTTGCTGATTGTGCCCCTTGCTCAGGTTTTTATGTCTGCAATAGCTTGCTGCTGGTGGTGCAAGTTTCCAATCTTCCAGCTGTCCTCAGAAGTGCCTGCAGACCTCCCTGCTTGATGTGACCTGTTGCTTTTGTAAACTGCGCTCTGTTCTGTTCTCTGAAACCACGACGAAGCTGTTCTCTAGACTGGGCCGGACAAGCACTGCTGGAACGCTTTCACAGGCTGACACTGATCTGCTGTAACTGCTCCACGAGCAATTTCCAGCCAGCTACGTGCATGTTATCACCCCACAGTGATGCACTGAGAAAAGGCCTCTTTAGCATGCGTGCAGAAATATCATGTGGAACAGTCCTAAAAGCCCTACCCAGGTCAACTTTACGCTCACAGCTCTCCTCCTAGCTCCTTGCTATTATCCTGTTAAGGACAGAGATTAGACTGGTTTGGTCTGCTTTGCTCTCGACGTGTCCCCGCTGGGTTGTTTCGAATCCCTTCCTCCATTCCCAGGAGCATAGGGGCTGCCACCTGGGGCCAGACTGTGGGGGAGCCTGGTTTGGTGTCCGGCAGAGCGCAAGGTCCTTGGGGCCTGCCTTGAGGAGACACGGTCACAACGTCAGCCATGCTGATGCCTACCCTGGGCATGACGAGAGGTCTCTGTGCCAAAAGGCTGCAGCTCCACGTAGCTGAGGCAGGTCTGAGCTCCTTGGACTGTGCAGCTTCATGGAGTGGCTGAACCCAGAAAAGGAGCCTTGTGGGGTTTTGTGGAACCCATGATCCCAGGAAGGACTGGGAAGAGCTGGTGTGTTTGAGTGTGTGCAGCCCATGGTGGAGATGCAGCATGCAGGGTGGCGTGTGATCAGCTAGGGTATGGGAACGAGCATTGCTGTTCCCGCACACCTACTTGCAGGCTTGGCCAATGCAGAGCGCTGTGAATCACGTTGGAAGATTTGCCAGGGAAGAGAGAAATGTGTGGAAACTGGTCTGCTTTAGCAGTGTGGACACGTGCAAAGGTGGCGAGGCAGAGGGTGGGGTGCAGCCTGGATGCTGGAAGTGCATACGGGGCGATGGAGACGCATGAGAAAGAGCCCGCATTTCCATTTCTGCACTCAGTGGGGCAAAGACCCCTACTGCTCTTCTTCTGCCTCCTCAGGACAGAGGCAGAGATTGTCCTATATTCAGGATGCCAGGAGACGATCAGAGGAAACTTGTGATGCTCTCAGGAGGGACCGTGAGAACTGTTAATGTTTGGAGAGCGTTCCTCTCAAATGTGGGACAAGGTCTGTGCCCTCAAGCACAGGAGAAGTCCTGTGCTTATGACTCACTGTGATTCCCTTTTTGGGTGCAAAAATTCTGAGTTTAGTCTTTGCTCCCCATCACAGCTCCCAGGAATGACGACTGACGTCAGGGCGCGGAGGAGGAGGTGTCTGCAAAGCGCAGCCTGGCTCTGTCCCTGCAGACCTGCTCTGGAGCTTGGCAGCACCGGCACTTGGGTGCCCATAGCTGGAGCCCTGCTCCTGCCAGGAGAGGACAGGGCATGTCCAGAGACAGGGTTTGAAGCATACAAAAAAAAGCCATTTGCTAGGCGAGTGCTGGGGAGCTGTGAAAGACGCTTCTGTTGCGTTTATTTTGAGAGATGTGCTCGCCTGGGCTTGGGGAGGCCTGAGCCTGCTGGGGAGGGAGCTGCGCGTGCTGGGGCACGTGCTCCGCTCTCTGCGATGCCGTCTGCACCGCTTGCTCCTCCAGCAGGCAGCGAGCCGCTGGCACGCGGCGCGGCAGCACCTGCCTGACGCCTCCGCCTCGGACCAGGGCGTGTGCGATCGCTCTGCATTCCCAATCAGCTGAAAATAGCAGTGCCAGTGAAGCAGCCTCGGCGTGATGGCGTCGGCACTGGCTCTGCCCGCGTGCGCCTGTGCGTTGGCACTCGTGGGGCCTCCTGCGTGTGCGCGCAGTTGTGCATGTGAGTGCACGTACATGTGTCCTTGCGTGTTACCATGGGGACCCAGGTCCTCCCGCTGCTTCCTGAGGGTCTGAGTGAATTGCACCAGGCAGGTCTCTTTTGGCTTCATGTCTGCACCAGCACAGACTCATAGAAACACGGTGGTGGGAAGGGACCTCTGGAGGTCTCTGGTGCACCCCAGCCCCCTTAAGCCAGGGCAGTTAGAGCAGGTTGCTCAGTGCCGTGTGCAGTCCTGTTCTGAGGATCTCCAAGGATGGAGATGCCAAAGTGCCTCTGTGCCCTGTCCCAGTGTTTGACCAGCTCAGGTCTGCATGGGCTTCACTCCAGCCTGTCACTGTCTGTGTGGTGCTGGGGGGACCCAGCCTGGACGTGGTGGCGTTTGGCTGCCTGCATCCCCCGGGTTGCTGCTGCCTCGTGGGCACTGTGTCTCCCCCAGGACTCCCAAAGCTGCTCCCCCAGCGCCAGGGCAGGACTTGGCGCCTGCCTTTGCTGCGGCCCGTGCCGTCCCTGCCAGGCACATCTCGGCCTGTCGAGGTCCTCTTGGGTAGCAGCCTGCTCTCCAGTGTGCTGACCTCAGTATCACCTGCACTTTGTGCTGCTGATCACCACTTCTGAGCCCATGAGCCAGCCAATCTTCCACTCACCTTATTTTCCGCTTATTCAGTCGCTATCTACCCAGTTTGGCCATACGGATACTGCGACTTGCTAATGCCAAGGTGAGCAGCATCCTCTGCTCTCCCTCTATCCATGCAGAGTCACCTCATCGCAGGAGGCAGTGGGGCTACTCAGGCACCAGGTGCCCTCGCTAAGTGCATGCTGGCTGTTCCCTGCCGCCTTCCTGTCCTTTGCGTGCCTGGACAGGGCTTCCCCGAGGGTTTGCCCCATCAGCTGCCCAGGCACCGATGTGAGGCTGACCAGCCTGTAGCTCCCAGGCACATCCTCCTTCTCGTCCTTCTTGAAGATGGGCATGACACTGACCTTTTCCAGTTGTCAGGATCCTTGCTTGCTTGCTGTGGCCTTTCAAAGAGGTTACTCTCAGAGGCCAGGGGAGCAGGTGACACCATGGGGCATAGGAGGGGTGACGCGTCCACCCCTGTCCCAGCTCAGGCACCGCTGCCTCATGTAAACCGACCAAGCTCCATCTTCAAACTAGCAGGAGTTTTTGCCTCGACCGCTCCATTAGTCCGGATCATTGCTCCCTGTCTCCTCCAGCAGTGAAAACCTACTGCAAAAATGGAACTTGGATTTCCTGGTCGTTGTAGAGTGTGAGGCTCAGTGGTGTTGTGCATTAGGCATTGGCTGAGAGAGAGAACACAGAGTCTAGGATTTGCTGAGAGAGAGAAAACAGGGTCTGGGCTTTGCAGGCGGCAGAAGGGAGTTGGGGTGATCGTGACTGCAGAGGACAGTGCTGAGGAACTGAATGGCCCATGGTAAAGGACAAGTCCAAATCTGGCCTTTTCACCTGCAGATTAGTGCACAAGGTACACTGCTGCCAAGAGCTGCAAGTTGGTTAGCAATGTTCTGGGGATCTCAGTGGGACCATCTGGTTCGTGTGTAGCTGTGGTCGGCACAGGCCGACCAGGACGTCAGGACACCCAGGGAGCAGGGAGCAGTGTGGCCTCTTTGTGCAACCAGGATAGCGCAGCGCTCTCCGAACAGTGCGTGCACCGCTGATTGCCGTTCTGACACAAGTACCGCAGGACCGCTGAGGGCGAGAAGGTGGAAAAGGACGTGAAAAACAGCCGAGCCTCTTACCTCAGAAAGGAGGTGGAGGAAAATAGACATAGTGCCTGGCTGTAAATATCTTAGTGGCCTCACCTGGGCAGACCTGGCGCTTTGTTCATTGTCAGCGCGGTCTCTGGGAACGTCCCGGCTTTCCTACGTATTGCAGGCTGCTCGCTGGAAGCTCCTGCAGTGCAAACTGCTCTTCTGGATGGTGGAAGGTTTCAGTCCCGACCCAGCCTGAGGAATGCAGAGTGCAAAGTGTTTCTGTCTCGCTGACACCCCAGCGAGTGCTGGCTTTGCTGGTGCCTGGCAGCCTGGGTGGTATCCGGAGGGAACAGTATGGAGTACCTGCAGGTTTGGCTATGGGGAGTCCAGGTTTTCCCCTCAACCTGACATGGATATTTCTCACTCACACCTTTGCTGCCCTGAAACCAGGCGCTCTTCCATGCCACACACCCACAGTTCCCCAAGCAACTCATGTGAACACATGCTGTGCTCTGTTGGATAGGATCAAAATGACAGCTAGAAGCTAAAGTATGACGTTCAGTGCCCTCCTTTGATCCCTATCACATGTGCCAAGCTCTCACCCTGATAAGGGCAGTGGGAATGGGTTGCTGTGCAGCAGGAATGGGTTGTGTCTGTCAGGAAGGGGTTGCTGTGCAGCAGGAATGGGTTGTGTCTGGCAGGAATGGGTTATGTTTGGCAGGAATGGTCTGCTTTTTGGCGTGAATGGGTTGCTGTCCTCCAGGAGCTCCCTTGTGGGTGATGCTCTGCTTGGGGCACTGCACAGACAGCTGTACACTAGAAAAAGTGACCAACAGAAAGTAGTGCACTGTCACTGCAAGAAAGCTGGACACCTGAAAGGGATAACTCCCTCCCACCCTGGCCAGAGTAATTCTGCCTGGAAAAGCATGACAAGGTCTCTGGGGCTGTAGGGAAATGCCTGCTGAGATGTTGTGTGTCGGAGCTATAAATGCCTTTTTCTTGCTAGCCAGGGGTATCTGCTTCCCCTGCGTGCTGGGTGGGAACTGATGGTCCAGAGCTCCCGCAGGGAACCTGGTAGAGATGTTTGCTGCCTGCAAGCTAAAGGCAACCTTTGCACAGCTACGAGGCACTGCTGCAAGTGTTCCCACCTCCGCGTGGCAGCCATGACGGCTCTCCTTGCTCAGTCTCTGAGTTGTCTGCCCGAACCCAGGGACCTCGGTGTCGCAGTGTGGCTAGGTGCGTGGGGAGAGGGGAGCCGAGGGAGGGGGAGGGATGCAGGGTGCTGGGAGCCGGCCCCAGGACACGTGCGAGCATTGCTGCCTTTTGGTGTGGGGTGCAACACAGAGCCGCAACGTGGCCCGTGCTCTCTCCTGCTTGGACACAGGGAAATGAGGACCGGCTGTCACGGGACATCAGCTGGCCCCTCTGCCCCCAGCGCAGCCCCACAGGCCCAAGGTGGTGCTGAAACCCCTGCCCAGTAGCAGGCACAGTAACAAGCTCCCGGGACTCCTGCCCTAAGTCCAAGAGAAGAGCTGGAGGTGCTGGGGAGCCTGAGCATCGCAGCCTGCTCCCATCACAGCCTTGCACCCATGGAGGGTGACTTGTGGGATGGCCAGGGTGCAGCACAGGTGGTGCAAACCGAGATGGGCCTGTTGGGGGCAGCTGGCCGGGCCCGCTAAGGGGCCATGAGGGGCTGGTGCTCATCTTGCCTTGTGCCCAGAGAGCTCTGCAGTGCTGGGATCTGGGAGAAGAGGTGCCACAGAAAGAGAGGCTGAGCACAGATGAGGTGGGACTGAAGCCCAAAGACCTTTGAAGAGAGTTGCAGGAATCGCCCTGGTCCTGCAGAGCTGTGAACAAGAAGGGACTCACCCCAGCCCTAATGGACATTGCTTTGCTAGTCCATGTTATTTCGTGTGGAAATAAATCAGTGTGTCCTCCAGGAATAAGGCAGTGTGTGTCTCCCTTGGTATTACTGCCTGGCCTTTTAATGTTGTGAGTGCAATGTGTTCATGGGAGCATGTCTGAATAAATGCATTTGCACACATTTCCATGCAGGTAAAACATCAATGCCCATGTTTGCCCTGATGCTTTCCCTGGATGTATTTCACATAGACATTTCCTCTACATTGTCCACCAGGATGCCTGTCCTCTCCGGAAGGGTCCCTTTAGAGCTCTCCTTTCTGGGTCACTCGGTCCGGGCATCTTTTACCACATGCAAAGACACTTAGCAGAGATGACACACACAACGTATTACACAGCAAGAAATATTTATTAGCTGAGGTGCAAGGTAGATGTTAGACCTAATGCACTCTGGGACTGAGCATTACTTTGCTCACACGCCCGTGAGCCTCTGCCTGCCGGCTGCTGCCAGTCCGGCAGGAATGGGGCAACCCCTGCTGCTCACCAGTACGGGCCGATCGTCTGCATCGCTGAGCTGCCACCTCCCTGTCTTCAGCTTTCTCTTTGAGCTTTTGCACCTCTTCATGGCAGCATTTTCCTCTCGACTCCTTGATCTGTATACTACCCCCATCTCAACAACTGCATGCCTGCATCCTTGCTGCTCCTGCCTGCCTCCGTCTCGTGCCCTTTCGCAGCTCAGCAGCAGTGTCCAAGGTAAACCTGAAGGCAGCTCTCCCTTGTCCCCCCTTTCCCAAGGTGTCTGCTCCTTGGTCAGAGCAGCTCCACCTCTGGCACAAGGCTAGCAAGGGCTTGAGCCTGCAGGTCCCTGCACAGGGCACATCGTGTGGCATTCATCCCACCATCGTGCCTGCCACATGCAGGTTACTCTTCTGACAAGAACTGAGAGCCAGGCCGTTGGCTCCTTGGTGGGTCTGGTGCACAGACTGAGAGGGGTATGTCTTTTTTCACCACTGTCTGCTAGAGACTGCACATCTTGCCCATGCAAGAGCTGCTGACAGCTGTAAACAAGAGTTGCTGCCCTTTTAGGACCATGGGTTCCTGGAGGATGCGGCCATGCATCCCCGGTCCTTGTGCAGGAGAGGTGAGGAGAGCTAAGCTGGTGGAGCTGGAGCAGGTGCAGCTGTGGGGAGGACGTGACATAGGGTGGGAGAGCAGAGACTTGCGGCTGTCTGGGGAGCACCTTGTCTCCGTGGCAGGGCAGATGTGAAGGTGCTGGGGAGAAGAAGGGTGCAGCTGAAGCCCCAGTGCTGGCAGTGTTGTCACTGCATGAGTGGAGAGCAGGGACTGCTCAGGAAGGGGATCGATGGCTCGGTGAAGACACCTTGAGGAGGGGCAAACAGGCCATTTTGTGACACCTTTGCGTGCCCAATGAACTGCATGGCTTGTGCCAGTGGGGCACCAGCGGGAGAAGCACCGCATTTTGTCCTGCAGGCCGAGGGGAGAAGGGGGCAAGCCCTCAAGGACACTATGTCTTGAGACCTACCATCTTCTGCACCTGTTGGCGGATGGCTGCGTTGCTGATGCCATAGATGATGGGATTGAGCGTGGGGGGCACCAGGAGGTAGAAGCTGGAGAGGAGGATGTGGACATAGGGCGACATGCCATGGCCAAAGCGGTGGGCGAGGAAGGAGAAGAAGCCCAGGACGTAGAACTCCAGGAAGACGCAGAGGTGGGCCGCGCAGGTCTGCACTGCCTTCAACCGCGCCGCCCGCTTCGGCAGCCGGAAAACAGCCCTGAGGATGAGGAAGTAGGAGACAATAATCAGCACCAGGTCAAAGCCCAGGATTGTGAATGCCACAAAGAGGCCGTAAGCCTTGTTGACCCGGATGTCGCCGGCTGCCAGCTTCACGACGGCCATGTGCTCGCAGTAGGAGTGGGAGATGACTGTGCTCTTGTACGTCCGCAGCCGCTTAATCAGAAAAGCAGTTGGTGCAATGAGGACTGTTGGCCTGAGGATCAAGAGGATCCCAATTGTGCTGAGCACCTGGTTGCTGAGGATGGCAGAGTGTCTCAGGGGCTTGCAGATTGCCACAAAGCGGTCAAAGGCCATTGCTAAAAGCACACCTGACTCGATGGCTTGGAAGGTGTGGACGAAGAACATCTGGGTGAGGCAGGCGTTGAAGCGGATGTCTCGAAGGGCAAACCAGAAGATGCCCAGCATTTTGGGCATGATGGTGGTGCAAAGGCCCAGGTCAGTGGCCACCAGCATGGCCAGGAGAATGTACATGGGCTCGTGGAGGCTGCGCTCAGTCCAGATGGTTGCGAGCAGGATGCTGTTTCCCAGGAGTGCGGTGAAAAACATGAGCGAGAAGGGGATGCCAATCCAGTGCTGCACAGCTTCGAGGCCGGGGATCCCCAACAGTGTGAGGAAGGTGGGGCTGAAATACACAGTGGTTAGATTGGGGTCCAGCATGGCGACAGCCACAACGCAGGAACAATCTTGTGGCACCTGTGCAACAGAGAACAGAGACGTTTCTGGTCAGTGATCAGTGAGAGGGAGACTCGCACCTCCCGGTATTTTATGCGCTGGTGTTTGACCCTGGAAGAGCTCATGAGCTGTTGTATCACAACAAGATGTTGTATCAGTGATCGAGAAAAGGACTTGATTCCTCCCTATTCCCGCAAAAGGCACGTTTACACTGCTGCTGGGCTCAGGACTGGAAATGTTGGGGGCAGCCTAGAGAAATTGCAGCGATTTTTTAACAAGCGTTATGGAGATCGGTTGGATGAAGTATGGACAGATGTGTGTGTTTGTGCATGTGTGCGAGTGGGTGAAAGCGGCAGAAGAACCTGCAGATGAAGGGCTAGAGGAATGGGTTGTGTTAATTACCACAGAGCCCCGTATGTGCGATTTCCTTCAAATGACCAAGCAGGAAGAAGAATAACAACACGCTGACCGAGGTGACAAGGTGACAAGACAAAGAACAGGGCTGGAGCCATAAAATGTCCTAAGACATTTTTGCTGTAAGAATAAGGAGGGATGAGATGAAATACTGATATGAAAGGCCCTGAAAACTTATAAAAGGCATGCCCAGAAATCAGTTCATTGATGCCAATCAGGAGGAATCCAAGAGCTGTGACGAGCTGCACGTGCACTCGCCTGGCCTGAGGTGCACAGAGGGTGAAGTACCAAAGATCCCGCCATGATAACAGGAGCGGGTGGGCTAATAGCAGCCCATCATGACCTATGAGGAGATAAGATATGATGGAGCCAGGCTCTTTCCTGAAGTGCACAGTGGGAAAATGAGAGACAGCGATCACAGATTGGAATAGGGGAGGTTCAGATTGGATATAAGGAAAAGAATTGTCCCCACAGGGACAGCCAAGCAGTGAAAGAAGTTGCCTCCAGACAGTGTGGTCTCCACCCTTGGATGTTTCCAGGACCTGACTGGACAAAGTCCTGAGCAACCTGGTCTTAATTCAGCGCTATGAGCAGTGCAGTGACCCAGATCTGGGAGCAGAATAGTCTCCTCCAATTACTCTTCTCCGTCTTTCTGCTCCTTCTCTGTCCTTTCAACCCCATCTTTGTGTTGCATTTCTTTCTTTTTTTTTTTTTTTTTTGAAGCTGAGTAACCAGAACTGCATGGAGATTCCAGACTGAGCTCGATTTCATGGGTTATTCTCCAAGTACAGGCAAAAACATGATGCATCTTCCTGCCTGTAAAGCAGGTCCATGCTCTAGCTGCTGCAAATTTTGTGATAGACAGAAATTCTGGCCCCTCTATTTTTATATTTATGGAATAAACTTGAAAAGCTTGTTTTTTTTTTCTTTTGGCCTTTTTATGCCAGCCTCTTTTCGTATGAAGCTGAATAGCCTTTGCTTTTATTTCTGTTGTGTCACATTGTACATAGTGATTCCTTTCCAAAGCATCTGCAATTTTTAGCAAATCTCTCTAGCTGAGACTTGGGTATTGTGCAATTGGAGAAGAGCAAATGTTTAAAAGGAGAAAATGGTGACCCGGGTGAGGGTAGGTCTGTTAGTCCAACCTCTACAGCAAGCAGGACTTTAGAGCAGAAGGAAGCCACAGCTGAAGGCCTGGAGGAAAAGGGAGAGTGTGACAGCATGCAACAGGCATTGAGCACAGGTGGATGGTGCCAGGTTAACTCGGTAGCTTCCCTCAATAGCTGACTGCCAAACAACAGGAACGTGGGACTTCTTTGGCTTGTGCATCACAGCACATCTTTTGGCAGATTTTTGGGTAGAAGGATATAGTGTGGCTCAATACAACAATTAAAGTGTTTGGGAGCGGCAGGGCAAGGAGCTGCGGGGCAGAGCTACGTTGTAAGGGCAGCACAGGGCTGAAAGCAGATTAGAAAGGGGCTTTCTTAAAGGTCACAATACACGGAAACTTGCTGATGAAAAATCACTAACAAAACAAGCTAAGGCATCATAAACACTGAAGAGATCAGGAATATCATGTGGAAAGGAGCAGATGTCCTTGAGGACTGAAGTAACAGCAACGGGACGAGATTCAATAACACAAAATGCAAATTACTGCAGTCAGGGCTAATGTCAAGAACTTCTGCTATGTCCTAGGAGCTGGTGATTCAGAAATGTGGAGAAAGGCCAAGACCTAAGTATCCTCCCTGAAAATGAAGCTAGTGACGAGATGCAGCTGCGAGAAAGGCAGTCTCTCCCAAGTAGTGCAATGGGGAACTCTTGCACCATGGTAGCAGGTGGCAGAGAGACATCACCTGCAATCTCGCGTACGACTCTGGTTGCCTCTCAGGGTGGAAGCACGCACGTTTGGATGCTCAAGAGCAGAAGAGTGCAGGTGAGGACCACAGGGTCCAACCCTCCTGTCACAGACAAGCAGCAGACCAGCGACACGTTGATCAAGCTCTGCCCAAGGACAATTTGGGTTCTGCTCCTCCTGCTGCCCTGTGCTCCCTGTGCTAGTGGGGTAGGACTTGAGCAGGTCATGAGGCTTGTCACATTTCTGGATGTTCCTCGCTGTTGTGACAAATCTTGTATTTATAGCTTATTCCTCCTGCCTCCCCGTTTCCCGCACTCTTGGCTGAAGGAAGGAAGCAGGGAGGAGCAGGTTCACCGCGCCTCACTTGTTTCTGGTGATTAAACTGCAGCTGTCTGCAACTGGACTCAGGCAGAGCCGTCGCCAGAGCACCCTGCAGTGCATTGCTGCTTGTCCCAGAGCAGGAGATGTCCAGGAGGTGGCAAAAAGCAATAAAGACTGACTCACCACACGTGCAGCAGCTGGTGGGTGCTAGCCTCTGTTGGGGTGAAGCAGGAGCTGAGCAGGTCCGTCTGGTATTGCCAAGGAGCTGTGTTTATAACGTTTGCTCCTGAACTCCCTTGGGGACTCCCATCGCTGCCCGGGGCCGGGGCTCGTCCCATGGCCCCCAAGGAGGACTGCAGTGATGAGTAAACACCATTAGCGTCCCTCACCTTGCTCCCGGGATGCAGAGCCAGGCTGAAGCCACTGTGGCACAGGGCTCTTTGACCCTGAAGGAGATAAGGGCTTCTGCTGTGCTGGGACCACGCCGCTGCGTGGAGCTGGAGGCCCTGTCCTCCAGCGCAGGGGTGAGCATCGCACCATGAAAGTCTCTAAAACTCGCTTCAGGCCTCAGAAACTCTCTCACTGATGCACTGAGGTGGGAACCTGCCAAGTAGCCATCCCATTCTGGAGTCTAGAGGGAGCCATAGGAAGAGTATTGCTTAAGTCGGGAAGGAGGTCTGGGAAAGCCCGCACAGCACTGCTCCCCTCGTGCTGGAAATGGCCCATCTCTGCTCCAAAATCTCCCGGGACATCTCATCCTGGAAACACCCCTGTGCAGGGGCAGCAGGCTCCCGCCTGGAGAGGTGAGATGCATTTGCAGCTCCTGCCCATGCTCCGGGGATCCGGAGACAAGGAGCAGAGGCTGCCTGGTGCTGCCACAGGCTTGGTGTGCCCTCGCACGCCTCCTGCATGCCAGCTGCGGTGGGACCCCATGATGTGCGGTGGCCGCGCGTGTGTTGATTTGCTCTGTGAAGGGCACTGAAGGAGGAGCATCCCCGGGGCCAGGCAGTGCCAAGAATACCAGAGCCACAGAGGCGGACATGTGCCGGGGAACAAGCTTGTGGGCAATGTGTCTTGCCCCCCAAAGAGCCCCCTGAGCACGGCCCTGCTCACACCGCAGTCCTGGGGGGCGAAGAGAGGCATCCTTGTGCCCTTCCTGGGGTGCAGGGAAAGGTGCCTGGTGCCGCTGGGAGCCCTGCAGTGTCCCACCTGGGCTCCAGCTCCCGCTCACAGACATGGTCCCTACGGCCCTGTGCAGACATCTCAGACATCCTGGGCACCTTGAGCAGTGCAAGGTGTCTCTCTGGGCACCTAAACTGCTCCCTGGAGATCTATCAATGAATCTCGTGGCCTGGGAGAGCAACTTGGGTCACCCTCAAGCAGGTGCCTCTGTCCGTTGAGCAGAGCTGCTCTCAGCTCCCGTGACAGCGCAGGCGGCAGTGGAGAGACAAAACTGGAGTGTCTTCACCTGGCACTGACCCCACCGTGCTGCTGAGCTGCGCCGAGCACACTGGAAGTGGAGAAGGGGAAAAAGGTTTGCTCCTCACGCAGAACTGGCCGTGCCATTCCCACAGCGCCACGGTCTGTGGGTCAGGGAGGAAACGCGTTGTCCTTCCTCCAAAGCCTAGGCTGTATCATTCATCCACCAAGGAGGGCTCACCAGATGATGCCCTGCTCTCCACCCGGTGACTGCTCACCGTGGGCCTTGGAGCCTGCAGCCCAAGACCCAGGGGGCCTTTGAAGCCCAGCTGAAGAGCAAGGAGGATCTCGTGGCATGAACGCTGGTGAAACAAGCCTGGCCATCTGCGCTGGCACCAGCAGCCCCTTCCCTACCACGAGGAACTTGTCGTGAACTGTTTCTCCTCATGCCTCATGGATGGCTCACACCTGCAGCCTCCTATTTACCGAGTGTCTGCACAGGCAGGACCCAGAACTGGAACCAGAGAGAAAATGTAGTCCTTATGCTAAATTTACTGACTAACCCTGCCTTTTTTAACCCTGCCTGGCAGGCATGACTTGAAGATTTTGAATGCACTGGAGAGACTCAGGTCTCCCAGGGCTGTGAACGACCAACTATTTGGTGGTGTACAGCAGATCTCTTTGCTCTCCCATTAGCACTGGAATGAGTTGCATGCGTGCAGACCCTTGCTGAGACCATCACGCAGCAGTTTTGGCACCCTCTCAGTGAGCAGGGGTGCAGCTGGCCTGGGACAACGTGCCACCAGCTGCTCCATTCTTTGCACTGCGTGTGGTAGCCACAGCATTGCCCAGGTCCCGACTCTGCCTGTGGGGCCAGACCGTCTCCCCTGGGCATTGCCAGGGTGCTGGGAACGTGGTGTGGAGCTGCCTGTTGGCACCTGGTCACATAGAGACCATGGGGAGGGGGTGGGAACCAACACATTCTTTGGGTTTCCATGACATGAAAGGCTTGAGGTTTGGGAGGGGAGTTTTCCTTAAAGCGGCTTTTTTTTTTTTCCCAGGCAGGAAGCTTTCACTCAACCGCTGCAGCCTGGAACTCCCAGGCGAAAATGTGTCTTTGGGCTCTAGTTATGACTCAAAGAACCAAGAAAGAGCAGGAGTGGCAAACTCTGAGGACACAGAGGGAAAGTGTGGACAATGCTGTACTCCTGCTGGTGGAAGATTTATTGCACCATGTCTGGCTTCATCACAATTTCCAGGCAATGTTCCTTGCTCACCACCTCGAAGATAATTGCACGACTGGGAAGGTCTCATTGGCAGGACCTTTTCAGTTGTAATTTTTAAAGCGTATCTTTTTATATTTTGCACAGCACTTGGGTAAAAATCTGCCTCATGGATAGAGAGCTAATGTGAAATTTTGCTACTATTATTGCTAACAATAAATATCAGTATTACGAAGTGATGTTTCTGTCTTTTAGTTGGCAGTGGATGAGCCTGCAGTTCATGATCCTTAGAGGTAATATGTTGTTCCACCATGCAGATGTCTCCCGAATAATGGTTTCTTGGGATTGATGGTTATTTTCTTTTTCCTCTTTTGGGCCCAACTTCTGTTTCTAAAAGAATGCTTTCTTGCATCAAAATCTTCCCTTGTCCTGCTGTACAGTCAAGTTGTCTGCACAGGAGGTGTGAATCTGCTCTGAGACTTCAATATAGCATCTTTGAGTAGTTTTCATGCTGCTTGACAGGATTTACTTTTTGACCTTCCCTTTTTCTTTCTTTCTTTCTTAGCAAATATTGTAACATTTATGTCATTCTACTCTTTAAAAATCAGTTTCTTGTTTCTTTCCTCCCCGTGAGTGTTGAGTCTACGTTCATTCTAATCACTGATACGAAGCAGATCTTTGTGGCTCAATCCAGTCTTAGCCCCAGACTTGGTCAAAAGTTCATGTCTAAAGGGTTATGTGCACAATCAATTAGAGATATAACTCAGCAAAGTTTCGCAAAGTTCGCAAAAGTTCAGCATGCTATTAATCACTTACCAAGGATCTGTCACGGATAAGGAATCTCTCAACCTGGAGGAGTGACCTTGAGAGGCGTCCCTGCTCAAGGGGAGGTTCTGCAGTGCAGCCCACTGCCATGCAGGAGAGCTGAATGGGCTCTGGGCTGCCACCTATTTTTGGGGGGGTGGAGATGATTGACTCGTAGTCCTATTTGCATGCTAGACGGGCCTTAGTTGGCCCATGCTCAACTAGCCCCTACATAGGTGCTGTTTATGGAGAGGTCAGGTTGGGGAGGAGGGGGCAAGAGCACATTGCAGGGGGAAGGAGCACACCGTCACACCTGTGCCACCTGAGTGCTGCCTCTTGAGGACTGAAATGCTCCAGGCTAGCCCCAAATCACCTGGCTCAGTGCACAGGTGACTGAGCAAAGGACCTGCAGTGAATAGGTCAAATTACATGGCCTCATGATCCTTTTGGCCTTAAACCTCATGACACAAAGAGGGAGATGGTTCAGCATGTGCCCTGCATGGGTCTTGTGGAGGGATGTTCAAACTGTAGAGACCAAGGCTTGCACCCCAAATTGCACTGTCTGTGTTGGGCCTGGAAAGGAGACTGAACCCCCAAGAAATGACATCTGTGAGGGTTCAGCTGGAAAGTGCAATTGGAAGAAGGCTCATGTTGACAGGCTCTGGTCCTCATGGTGGGCTTTAACCACCATGGTATCTGCTAGAGGGAAAACACAGCAGCACACAAGCAGTCCAGGAGGCTCCTGGAGAGCATCAATGATAAATTCCTGATACAGGTGAGAGAGGAGCCAACTAGGAGAGGTGCTCTGCTGGACCTTGTACTTGCAAACAAGGAAGGACTGATCAGAGAGGTGAAAATCAGGGGCAGCCTTGGCTGCAGCAACCACAAGATGGTAGAGTTCAGGATCCTGCGAGGAGAGGAAAAAAGCTGAAAAGCAGAATCACAACCCTGGACTTCAGGAGAGTGCCCTTTGGCCAGTTCAGTGACCTGCTTGGGAGAATCCCACAGGAGACAGCCCTGGAGGGAAGAGGGTTCCAAAAGAGGTGGCTGATATTCAAGGATTGCCTCCTCCAAGCTCAAGCATGGTCCATCCCAGCAAGCAGGAAATCAAGCAAAGGGGGCAGAAGGCCTGCATGGATGAACAAGGAGCTCCTGAATAAACATAAAGGAAGTGTACAAGAGGTGGAAGCAGGGACTGATGACCTGGGAGGAATAGCGAGAGACAGTCTGAGTGTGCAGGGATGGGGTCAGGCTAGCTAAAGCCCACCTAGAGTGGAGCTACCGGAGTGAGTCCAACTAAGAGCCACAGAGATGGTGATGGGACTGGACCACCTCTCATATAAGGAGATGCTGAGAGAGCTGGGACTGGTCAGCATGGAAAAGAGAAGGCTTCAGAGGAGACTTTATCAATGTGTTTATCAAAATATCTGAAGGGAGGGTATAAAGAAGATGGAGCCAGACGCTTCTCAGCAGTGCCCAGTGACAGGATGAGAGGCCACAGGCACAAAGGCAGGAAATTCCTTCTGAACATAAGAAACTATTTCTTTACCGTGTTGGTGGTTAAACACTGGAGCAAGTTGCCCAGAGAGGTTGCGAAGTCTCCATCCCTGGAGAAACCCCAAAACCGCCTGGACACAGTCCTGGGCAACCCACTCAGGCTGACCCTGCTTGAGCAGGCTTGGACCAGATGGTCTCTCCAGACGTCCCTTCCAACCCCAACTGTTCTGTGATTGCATGCTCCCTACAAGATTACTCTCTCTGCAGAAGGTCCAGGGTTCACCCTGCAGCAGCTCAGCGTCCCACTCTTATTTAATCACGCAGTCAAATTTAAGCAGCTGGTCTCTAGAGGCCAAAAGCTATTTAAACTTGAAAAGATAACTCACCCGAGACACGCAGTTATGAATTGCCTGGGGGAGAAGTTGTCAGGAATTACAAATAGTCTCCTGCTTGACGACTTCTGGAGAAGCATTTATTCCTTCTGTCTTCTGTGGGCTGGGATTCCCCTGCTGCCCTTTCCGGTCCCCACCACGGTGAGCGCATGCAAGCTTGTTGGTGTCATGCGCACATCAGATTAGTTCTGAGATGTGACTTTACATTAACCTAGAGCTAATGAAATGGCATTTGCAGCATCTGGAGAGAGGGCATGTTTCCTCTATTCCGGTGCCCTGGAGCAGGTATGGGAAACAGCTAGGGGGTTGTTCAGGGAGGAGGGACTTTTAAAGGGGATGCTAGGGGAGGGCGGCTTGAGCAGCCCAGCAAAACACCAGCGGTGCGAGGTCAAGAAGACTTATTTAGGCTTAATATCATTTGTGGCAGAAGGGCAAGCAGAGATACATTGTTATTAATACATTTAAGTCATAGAAACATTCTTAACTGTTAGAGAAGTAACATTGTGCCACATCCTCTAATGAGTATAGTGGGAGGTAAAAATGACTGTTTATTATTATAGTATTTCTGCACACAATTTCAAGCACAATTCCTATCCACTCCTGTAGGTACCACAAAATACTATTTTTTTTTTTTTTTGCTTAAGCACCCCCTCAGTCTCTGCCAGTTAATCTTGCTGCAGTGCGAGCTGTGGGTCTCCTTGCAGCAGCGCCACAGCCCTCTGCAACCCTGCATGTTACGGCCAGCTGGGCTCGGCTTGGGGTCTGCGCTGCAGGGGTGAGAGCTGCAGGGAGGACTCCTGCTGAGGGCCTTGGCTGCTCTGGAAACAGAGGCTTCCTCGGCTCTCATGGTGGGACAGATGCTGGAATCAGCCTGTGGCATACCCACACCCTGGATCACAGAATCACAGAATGGTTGAGGTTGGAAGGGACCACTGGAGATCACCTAGTCCAACCGCCCTGCTCAAGCAGGGTCACCTACAGCACATTGCCCAGGACCCTGTCCAGGTGGCTTTTGAATATCTCCAAGGATGGAGACTTCGCAGCCCTTCTGGGCAACCTGGTCCAGTGCTCTGTCACCCCCACAGTAAAGAAGTTTTTCAGAAGTTTTCAGAAGTTTTCAGTTTTTCTTCCTTCAGAGCACTTTCCTTGTGGGAACTGACCTCCCCAAAAGCTCAGAGATGGGTGCTGTAGTTGGATGATGCAGCAGCACTTGGCTGCATCCAGAGTAGCACAAGTGCAGCGATGGGCTTAGTCCTTGCTGTGGTACCTTGCCGCACCTCTCGGCTCTGCTGTGGTCAGCAACTGAATCTTGGGGCTTTTGGGCATCATGTCATGCTCATCAGCTGTTTTCCCACACAAGCTCTGAGTAGTGGGTGACCATGTTGTAGCTATCTATCTTGGCCAGCAGCCTGGAGCGCAAATTTGTTGTGGAGCTCCGAGGATGGGAGTTGGGCTGTGACAAAGACCATGCCTTATTCCCCTGCCCTTTAGCCCAGCAGTGACCCCTCGTGCGCGGTGGTGAGATGAACTCCTGACTCCACGTCTACTCCTCGCTGCTCCCCTTTGTTTTGGCCAAAACCATCTGAATCAGGGCCTGTGAGTACTTGCTGAGGACTGCCCTGCGTTAGGACGATCCATGCAGGTGGTGGGCGGTGGAGCTTTTGCTCCCTTTGTGCTTTGGTGAGGTTCCTGGGCACCGGCTCCCAGGAATCCCTGCACCTCTTGACCTCGGCGCAGTGATCTACCTCTCCTTGTGCTGGGTGCACAGGACACCACGGATCTGTGCTATTAAACCATCCTTGTGTGCCAGGCACTTCAGGCAATGCAGAGCACATGCTCGCCTGCTGTTTGTCCCCAGAGAGGACAGCAAATAGCCCTCAGTGTCGGGGTACATCTCAAGCCAATGCTTGCCAGTACTGAACAAGCACATGGGCCTCAGCCGGTGATGTATGACATAGCTGCCTTTCAGAGGATTTTGTGGATGGAGCCTGACTCAAAAAACTGGGACACATGATGGTTTCACTCCTAAATCAAGTGGTCTCTTGGCTTTAATCAACAGGTGCTGGAAGGTTTGTGGAGACCAGGAAAACCGCCAAAATCATCAAAACTTCATCAGCATGGATGTTTCCAAAGTCTCAGGCCACTGAGGGCAACAGCTCCATGGACAGCATCCAAGTGACCAGAGAGTGGCTGCCTAGCACCTGCAAGCCTCAGCGATGGATGTCCCTTCTTCCTCCTCTCCCCAGTGTCTGTTTTGTCAACATAAATAAAGAGGATGCCAATCTCAGAGCAATCTGCTCTAGGGTCAGCATGAGAACCAGCTGTCCAGTTTTTTGTCTAAATTTTTTAAATTTTTTTGTGAAGTCTCTCTTGTCTCTGTTCCCAAAACCACCAGCCTCATTGAGTAGTTCACTCTTGCTGATGAGATAGGATGCAGAGTTTAGGAGTCAGAGGCTGATTTTCACCGTGCAGGTAGGACCCAGGTAGCACTTCACAGGGGTCTGTGCTGTCTACAGGTGACATGGTGCTGTTAAAGATATTCAGAAATAGTCTGGAAAAGAAGTTGAACAGTGAGTGAGAAAGTTACTGAGACACTGTCTAAATTACTGAGGATACTAGATCTGTTTAGTTATTTATTTTATTTAGGCAAGGCATGAAGCAAGCGGGGAGAGTCTCCAGTTCACTGTTTCTTCCAACACAATAACCACGTGACATGAAATGAAATCACCATGGGGAAAGTTCAAAGCTGATACAAGAAATATTTCTTCATAACACAGGCAATTAAGCTGTGAAACTTCTTGTCCCAAGATATTATGGATGATAAAAATTTTAAAGGGATTCATAAAGGAATTGGACAAATTTATGAAATAAACATACATGGGGTCTTCTAAGAGCAAAGACACAAAATCTGCTTCTGGAAGCCCTTGACTCTGAACAGTTAGAATTTGGAAAAGTATTTTGGGGAAATGCCACAGCAAGGGTGCTCTGTCCTCACGCTCTTCTCTATAGTCATCTGCTGTTGGCTGCTGTGCCAGGCAGAAGAGAGGCAATGTGGGCCTTTGGTCTGACCTGACAGAACAATTTCTGTATCTTATAAGTGTACAAGGGCTGTTCCACTATCTTTTTTTTCCATAATACAATAGTAATGGCCCATACTGAACTTGGAAAAACAGTCCATCTAACCCTAGGTTCTTCCGTTCCTGGTGGAACGCGGGAGCCATGTGTGGATCTGCACTACAGCGAAGCAGCGCTCATCAGGAAGACCTGCTCTCGCTGTGATCCGACAGTACCGTGGTAGCTCATAAAAACCTTTTTCATGGAAAAGGAGCCTAATTTATTTGGCATCTATCTGGGCTGGAAGCACAGGCCATGTATGGGTGGCATCCCTGGGCAAGAGATGTAGAGGTGGTGGTGGGGAAGCTTCATTCAGATGGACCCTGCCCTTCATGGGCTGCCCAGGGTCATTGCTTGGGCTCCAGGAGGGGTTTGGGAGGCTCTTGGGTGCCATATGTCTCTCAGACATAGATCAGCCTCCAGAAGCCTGTGTACCTCTCCCTCTTTGTGCTGACCACAAATGACCACCTCCAGCACTCTCAGAAAGCTCAGCGTTTTCTGGCTGGAGACCCAAGAAATCAGCTCCAGTGCCTGCCTGATGCAGTGGTTCTTCATTCACACCTTCTGCATAACTGAGTCCACCATACCAGTGGCCATGGTCTTGCACAGGTACATTGCCATCTGCTTTCCACTCCAGGATACCACCATCCTCACCAGCTCACAACTGCCAGGCTGGGAGTGTGATTCTGGTGCTCTCCTGCCCCTTCCTCATCAAGTGTCTGTCCTACTGCTCCCATACACTCGTCCCTACACATACTGTGAGCCCATGGTCATGGTGAAGCTTGCATGTGCAGACACAGCCATCGACCTGGTCTACATAGCTGTGTGGCTCTGCTGGTGACTGTGCTTCATTTTGCGTTCATTGCTACCTTTCATGCCCTGATCCTCAGGGCTGTCTTCAGGTTGTCTTTGAGGAAAGTGCAAGTCAAAGCCATAGGCACCTGCGCTGCCCGTGTCTGCACCACTTTGGTCTCATACACACCTGCCCTCTCCACCATCCTCACCTACCGCCTTGGCAGGAACGTGCCTCCCTGCATCCACACCTACCTCCTGGTGACGCCCAGAGCGAACCTCTTGGTGTACGCTGTGATGACCAAGGAAAGCCAGGACAGGGTGTGCAGCCTCTTTGGCCGAAGCAAGAAGCCAAAGTTTTGTCATCCTGGTTCCAACAAGAAGAACCATGGAGGAATTTTCTTTCCATTGCACCTCCTGTTGACTGCCCTGCTAGGTCTGACTGCGAAAACAGTGTGTGTGCTCTAAAATAGACACTGCAGGGTTCATGCCAGCGAAGAGAAAGGGGGATTCTGTCCGTATTGTATATGCACTTCATGTAGGCAGACTGTGCTGTTCTGTAAATAAACGTTTTTGATCCTAGAAAGCTTTTTTAATCAAGTCATTATTGTAGTCTGCATTTGTGCCAGGTGTCCTGGAAAAAATGGGTTTGAAGGAGGCATTCAGTGGCCTGTAGTTCAGGGTGAGTTACTGGAATGCAGAACAAAGTGGAAAAGGACTATTCATCCTGTTTCTCAACCCTGGGAGTCAAATTCTACAGATGTGAAGCATTAAACCCTGTAGTTACGACTTTTGCTCTCTGTGTTGGTTCATGCTCAGAGACATTGTGACTTTGCTATTGGTGACAACTGACAGCTTCTCCCAACACTGCCAGCAACACCCTGGACGCTATATCCTTAAAGCTGTTTTCTGCCTTCTTTTATTTGATGTGTCATGTTTGGCCTGAAGAAAAAACAAACAAACCCTAAATGGAATATTACTAAAATTATATGAACGTCAGACACTTAAAGACCGCTGTTTGTGGTGTGCTAGCGATTACCCCGTTGTAAATGGTGCCGTGGGGAGGAGAAAGGCCGAAAGACTTTTAAGTGAGTCATCACTGAAGGTTATTTTGGAGGTTTATGCTGAAACTCAGTTGACTTGTGGGGCAGGTGGGAGACTCCCCGTGTGAGGGTCCTGGCACACTCAGGCAAGAGCCTCTCTCCAGTGAAATTAAGACCCCTGTATTGCTGGGAATGAAGCCTTGAGGGACTGCTGTGGCACGGGCAGGTGCCGGGGTGTGGCGAGTCCTCGGACAGAACACAGGGACGTCCGGGTGAAGCAAACCGTGGTGTGCGGGCGATGGGATGACATGGTTGGAGCTTGGTCCCCTGCTCAAGGAGGTTCAGTGACACCTTCTCGCTGTGAGATGCCTGGTTCTGCACACACGGGGAGGCAGCTGTGATGCCCCACCAGGCACCGCTGCTGTGTAGTCCCTCCCTGCTTTTCCTTAGCTGTGTTTCAGTTCATAAAACTGACAAGCTTGGGTGACTTGGGAGGTCCATTGTGTGGCTGGGATGTCCGCTCTCCTGACAGGTTGGGGGATTCAGGGTCAGTTTCTCCAGCAGCTGGGGACGGGGCACGGAGAAGACCTCATGGAACAGACCCAGTGCATGACAGGTCATCCCTGGCCCCAGGCTCAGCAGGACAGGGCAGGGAGAAGACCTTACGGGACAGATGCCAGCGCTGATGGGTCACCCCTGGCCCCAGGCTCAGCAGGAGCCGGGAGCATTGCTGCTCCGCTTTGCACCGTGGGTGCCTTGCGGCCAGGGGACACCAATGGTGACCGGGTGCCTTCGCTGCAGCCATGCTGGGCTGCCTGGCACAGGGCTCGGAGTGGGCAGGAGGACAGGGAAAAGGGCAATTTCCAAAGGGAAAGAAATTTTATTTTCCCCAATTCATTCTCTGCCAGAAAGGATGAATTTTTATGGGCCATGTGGGGGAGAAACATCACACTGCTAAGCGGAAACGTGCTGGCTCTTCCCTGAGATGGGACAAAACTCAGCCCATGGAAGGCAGCAGCTTGGGGGAGCAGAGGTGGGTGCAGGGTGACAAACTACCGTGAAGAGGAAAGTGGAGCAAGAACCATGCATCCCTGCAAACCCTGGACATGGTTCCCTGTGGTGCAAACCATCACGGTTAAAAACCTTCGCCTTGTCAATGTTCTCCTTGTCTGCATGGCACCTGCAGATATGCTTGCGGTCATGCTTTGCCATAAGGGCCACGTGTGACACTGCTACGTGCCTCTTCAGCTGGCTACTGAAGACATGGCAGAACCGAGTCAGGCCAAAGATGCCTCTTGCACTCTCTGGTCTCCAACAGTTGCCAGATATTTAGGGAAGATTATAACAGAAGGGCAGATAAAAATTGCTTTCTCCTAGCTCTTCTCCATCAATAATTTAGGATCCCCCGGTGCTGGAGACTAAATAGAGAACACTCTGTTTGCAAGCCATCGATTGATCTTGCTAATCCCTTTTTTACTTATTTATGCTTTTGGCTTTCATAGGTGCCTAACGCAAGAAAATCATTTATTAGCTTCTCAAAGTAGCTTTCCGATTTCAAGAATCTGCTGTCTCTTGTGTCCTTATTCCAGAAATACAGTGGGCAGATGACATTTTCCGCTCTCTGAGATATATTCAAATGTGCTTTGGCTTGATTTCCTGCTAGGAAGCAGTGGAATGGAGATGGAAAAGTTCAGGCCAGAATAGGAACTTTTCAGAAAGTTATGGGAGTCCACATTACAAAGCTGTTTTCATTGCAGGGTTGAATTTTAATGCACGCCCGTAACTTTACTGCCAGCGCTGTTTCCTATTCTTCACCTGCCTGGGAAGCAAAAGCTGCTGTGAAGGGCAAGGTGCTCAGTCTGGCCATGGCGAGATCCTGCCACACTGGGAGAGCTTCCACCACCTTCGTCCTGGACGGGATCCCAAGGATGGGGACTCTCCCCTCACAGCCCAGGACTGCCTGCTGTGGGAGGGACCCGGGTACCCTGGGTGTCCCCGAGCCGAGGAGACCCTGCGCAGGCCTGTTGCTGCCTCCTTGGGATGTCATCCCTGGCGGGTGTTGCAGACAGCCCGTCGGCGATGCCATGGAGCATCTTCTGCTCAGGCTGAAGGAGGTGAGCTTCAGCCCCAGCCTGGCCCAAATGTCCTCTGCCCATGTGGTTGCTGTGGTGGTGACAGTGTGGTGGCCTCATGTTCAGTGCCCTGGCCCATTTCCTTGCCATCACCAGCCCACTGAGCCTGGAATCATCCAGGTTTTTGCCCTGCTATCCCAACTGGAAGCTGTTCCAGACCTCACATCCCTGTTGCTGAGACATCTTTTGCTAATCTCCAGCCCAGACTGATCCGTGACCATTTTAAACTTACTCTTTTTTTGTTCCAAGATCATCTTTTTGCTTAACTGCATTTTATTTTCCCCTATTTATTTTCCTTTCTGTCTGCATTCTCCTTCCCTTTTCTGTAGCTTTAGACACTATAGCTTTAGACAGCAAAACAGGCCGAGCTGTATTATAAGTTACTTTTCTCAGAGTCGGCTGTTAATTTCCCTGCCATTTCCGTAGCCTTTCTGCATTCCTGATTGGGTTTGAGACGGCCTCTCTGAAACACAACAGCACGTGCTGTTCCAGGTGAGATCCTACCACTGCCCTCTACAATAGCACAAACACTTGCCTTTAGCTAATATGAAATCTTTTGCATTACAGAGTCTTTTTTGCCTTATTTTGCAGCTATATTAACTACACAGCTCATAGTCTTCATCTGAACCTTCTTTGTTTTGCCTAACAGACAAGATCCTGTTTTAGAGAAAAACATCTTTTTGCTAGTCTGCAGTGCATGGCCTTGTTCCTCATACAGTTAAATTTAATCCCAATTCAATTATTGCAGTCTCCAAAATCATTCAGCTATTTCTGAGCAATATTCTGCCCTTTGTCTACATTGGCGGTGTTTCCTGACTTTGCCTCGCTCTCTGCTGGAGCTCAAAAACGCATTACACCAGTACACCTGCCCTCCACACAGCCGGCAGCGCCAGCAACGAAAGTATTCATTTTTCTAATTCATAAATAACTACTTCTAAATATAAGAATGTTCTTCTCTCCCCCTTCCTGAAATGCCAAGGCAAGACGATCTCGCAGTCGCTCGCTCGGGGCTCGTCGGGCGTGCGCAGGCGCGCAGCAGATGCGCCGCTATTAAGCGGGGAACCTCAGAAGAGTTTGGCACAAAGGCTTTATAAATCTGCTCCCCGTTCTAGGCGGAGGCGTGTTTCTCCATAGCATGTGTGTGAGCTGTCAGACTGAGCTCCGGTGTCCCTTCAGGCTCTGGGAAGATGGTTCGTTATTTGCAAATATCTCAGAGCTGTTTCTAAAAAGATTGGGAGGATATAGGGACATATTGGGTAACAAAACAGAGCTTCGTTGAGCCTTGGCTCACTGGTAAAAAAAATGTTCCCCGTGCGCGTGGCAGGGAGGGAAGAAGCTTCTCGGGGGCAGCCTTGGTGCCGCGCACGCCCCGCTCGGGCTGGCTCCATTGCTGCCTCTGGGCAGGACAAGGGCTGAGCACGTCTGGGGCCGTGGACGGGACCGAGACACCCAGCAGCATCACAGGGCTCCTGGCATGGCCCGTCTCCAACCATGGGCTTGCTGGGTCTCCTGGCATCCCAGAGCCTGTCTGGGAGCAGCTTCCAGGAGCAGGAGGCGCACAGAGCTCCTCTAAGACGTTTCTGCTCTTCCATTGCTTAGCAGCTCCAGGAGGGCAGAGCAGGAGCCGCCCTCATCCCGTGACCATCAAGTTCCCTGCGTCGGACCAACGGCAGAAACTGAGCCCCAGCTTTTTGTGCCCCATTTATATTTCTAAAGGCTTATCTGGAAGGTCTTTCAACGCAGAAGGCAAAATGAACGATAGCTAAAAAGTCAGCCTGCTAGTTCAAAACCTGCTCTCCAGCTGTTCCCATGTGAACGCAACACCTCACTCTCAGCTTTGCAGTGCTAGCAGCTATTTACATGTCTGCTTAGTTTTATCAAGTAACAGTTAAACCTCCAGAAGGGATGCTGCCTTGAAAATGTGAGCAAGCAGGCTAATGCCTATTAGTTGGAAAACCACAAGTGTATTTGTCGTGATCTTATGCAGGTGAAGAAAAGGCATGATCCTGTAAACTGATCAGGAAAAGATGCCTTGGCCAAAGTATTGAGTTTTAGGCCATTTCTCAATACTCATGCCCGGCCACGCTCTTTGGATCAGGGAGGCCCCATAGGATGGAAATGCAGCACAGCCCTCTGCAGAACATGACTTGCCGATCTCGTCCTGAGAGCCAGGAGTCCGGGCTGAACCAGCCCAAGTCCTGACTTCAAGACTGGAGGGCGGGCTAAAATAGCTCATGCAGCAGCATGCCGTCCCCAGATGGAAGCGGTTCGAGCAGCCCTCCTCTGGAACAGCCTTTTAAATCCCCTGTGCTCAGCTTCTCTCAACAGTAATTTGTTTTTCTTGGTTTTTCCAGGTGGAAGAACGTCACCGCAGCACTGAATGCATTCCCCCTGCATAGGAACGTAAAGCCTGAATCGAAACATTTTTCAGCCTCCTCGTATTTAAGCTCAACAGTTCAGTTCCTCATCTCCAATACAAAACAATTTCTGCTCCAACCCACCTCTGTAGGTTTCCTCTGAGCCCTCAGCAGCTTTTCAAAGCATTTTGTGAAGTATTCCTGCCAGCGCTGGTCTCACCATCCCCTACGCATGTTGTCTAACCCCTCTGCTCCTGGTAGACACCTCCCTGTTCGTGTGCCCCAGGATCACAGCATCTGCAGGATCCCAGCGTCGCCAATCTGCTCCTGGTGGCATCCTGCACACGTTCCCCACCGCAGGCTATGTGTCCCTTCAGTCCCTTCTTTGCAGGGTACAATCCCCAGCCTGTCACCGAGACCGATGTGTTCGAAATTCATAAATAAGGACGAAAGCCAAATTACTGACAGGGAGCAGCGTGGACTGAATAACACTGGTACAATCCAACTGTGCATTTCAGAACCAGCCGAATAAGGAGTCATGTGCCTGGGGAAAAAATGCAACTTTTATTAATAATGATTTCATATTCCTTTTCCTTGATAATTGGTAATCTTCACCCAGTGAGACTGTGACTGTTAGAATCAGGATAGACCCTTAGTTCAAAGCTATTTAATATTTAAATCAGTTAACAGATACATTTGGAAATCTATTCACTTTGTAACCCACTTACTGTGTGATTCGCTGATACATTTTTAATGAGAATGTTATGCAATTGCTAAATAAAACTCCTTCCAGAAGTTAATTGACCAGGACCTATTTTCCATTAAAAACAGGCTGCACCATTAATTTCTGTTACCAGCTTCTAGAGCTTCACTGACTGAATTCAGTATGAGGTTTTTCTTTATCTGTACCTGGGATCAAAAGAAAACTAACATGTCGCTGATGACCCGGGTCACCTCCCTACTCCCATAAAACATCACCTTTCGGGGGGGAATCGCTGCCCTCAGCCCAAGCGCAGCTCGGCTGCTTCTGCAAAACTTCCATGTGGGAGATATCCTGCGTTTCCTAATCAGCTCATCAGGGTGTTGGTGGATGCTGCTCAGCTCCCTGCTCTGCAGCCGACAGAATATAAAGTGCTGCAACGTAATTGTACAGATGCATCATACAGCTGCTTTCGAGACACAGAACATAAATATTTATTGAGGGTGTCTGGTGTTGCTGCCGTGATGGAGACGTTACCATTCTTAGAACAGGCCAATCCTGCGTGCATCTGCTCACGGCTAATGGGAACATTTATTCTACACGTGTCGTGTGCAATTTTCCAAAGCTCATATTTTTTGGAAGCAAAAGAAGCTATTTGTTTTAAATTGTTAAAGGTGATAAGGTGCCTCGTGTAGGGTATGGCTAAGCTAAGGTCTCATTTAAAAACTCCAATGATAGCTACTGTAATTCTGGTGAAATTTTGCCTCTCATAAACTTTTATAGTAAAAATGGTGGTTTTTTTTTCACACTAAGTCCTGTTGGTTTGAAGACACCTTAGAGCACACATTAGCCACAACGAAAGCATTGAAGTGGACGTGCAACAGGGCTATTAGAGACTGATTAGAAGGTCTAATAAAGATTTCCAAAAGAGTTTTGGGAATCTTAACACAGTGGCTTTATCTCTCCATAAGGCTGAATTATTTAAAACCGTACATGCAAAGACTGCAACATTTCGTGGCAGAAGAGACAAGAGCTGAGAAAGGCCGGGATGGGAAAAGCTGCTGCTGCTGCTGACTGTCACCAGTGTTCAGTCTCGTACTTCTCTGAGCAAGGAAACGAGCTGCCGAGGGGAGGAACGTGGCTTTGGGGCGTCTGGCGCAGCAGGTCCCAGCTCCACCAGCTTCACGATCCCTGCTCCCATTTGGAGCCATCTCCAGGCCTGGACTGATGGACGTGGGTATTTCTTCCCTGCTTGGCTCCATGCAGCCCACTGACAGGGCAGAAAACTGCGGTTATTGGGGTTGCACCCGGACCGAGAGGCCCCGTGCGCTCCCCAGCGCAGACGCAGTGAGGAGCACCTTGGCCAGCCCAGCGCCTCGTGCAGCTCCTGGCTGAGGCTGCAGGAGATCGGCTTTGACACCTGCCTGGCCTGGGCACTCTTCACCCACACGGTCACCGGGACAGGGTCCGGCATCCTCACGCTCACGGCCTTGGACCGGCACCTGGTGGTTCGCTACCCCTAGAGATGTTCCACCATCCTCACCGTGTCCGCGGCGGAGCTGCACAGCCCATGCCAGTGCTTATTGCCACCTCCCGCACCCCGGCTGCCTTCGCGCGCAGCCGCGGGGCTCGCAGCGTCGCACCCCATCCCCATCACCTTCCTTGGCTACACGATTGGGTTCATGCTACGATTGCTCTCGTTCCACCCACTTCTCCCCTTCCCACTTTAAATATCCCCACAACCAGCCTCTGCGATTTTCCTCCGTTCCTCCCCTTGAAAAACTGAAGCAACTGTCGGATGCTTTTCCGAGTCACAGAGACCTACTGATCCGAGCGGTACAAGAGTTGGGCATTGCTAGTGTTATAACGGATGTTTCTGCCCAAACAGGGATTGCTGGTGCAATGGGAATTGGCCTGGTGTGCATGGCCTTTTATATTTGCAGAACTTCGGGTCTGAAATATGTCTTATAAACATCTCTTAAAGGTAGGCGGATTCATATTTTAAACTCCTATGTAGGAGTAAAGTGTCAGTCTCTTCTAAATAAGACCCTTCCCGGTGAAAGAGAGGAATAAACCCCGCGCTTTGGGTGCATTAAAACATTCCCTATGCCATCTGTCCATCGAAACAAGGTAAATCGCGTGCCTTATTCCACCGTCACCAGGAGGACTCAACCCACTGATCATGTCCCGGGGAGCGACACATTAACACCGGAGGGGAGGTGCTGGGACAGGCGGAGACCACTGGCTGAGCCTGAAGGGAAGCTCCCCAGTAGCCCTGCCAGACTTTGGTGGAAATCTCAGAAAACAGTAGCAGAACAGGTTGGGACAGCTGTGACGTATCAGAAAGTCTCAGGATAGCAGGAGGCCTGGTCACCGCTGCCATGAACCACGCTGGAGACTGAAGGTCCAGATCAGAGCCACAAGCTGCTGTCCACGGAAGGGAAATAGGGTAAGTTACCTTCGTCGCAGCGTTCGCCCTTTCCAGGCTCGTTTTCCCCTTGGTAGCAATCACAAAGACGTGACTGCACATCAAGACGTGCCGGCAGGGCGGTTTTCCTCCCTTGGCCCTTCCTACGTCGCTCGTCTCAGGACAGCGTGGCCCTCACAGCGGGGAGCCTTCAAACCATGCGCCATGGGACCAGACTGACCCCGTGGCTCTGAAGGACAGGAATGACCTTTCCACGAGGCATCAGGGTTGTTAACTGGCTGCGGGACCCGAAGTTTCACAACGGCTCTGACAAATCGTGCTGCGAGACTGCATCTTCTGGGGAGACACCTGGTTTTTAACCGGGAGACAGCAAGCAGCAATGCCCACAGGTAACATAGGCAAAGCTCTGCTTCTGCCAATCACTCTGTTAACACAGTGCCTCACCCTTCGCTTGACCTCCTCCGGCTTCGTCACGCAATCTGGTCAATGCACGTTTTCCCCGGTAGATTAGGAAAATACATACCTGTGAACACCCTCCGTGTTTCCCATTGCAAGCACTCGCTGCATGCACCCATGGGCTCCGTTCTGCCGCACTGCTCTACCACCCCCAGTTTTTCCGCATAAAACAGAAGAGATCCTGGCTGCCTCTGATAGAGGTTTCAGCCCCTCCCGATCTGCCCCTGGAGCTGCTCGGCTGCGAGGGGACCAGAGCAGCTTGAGCAATGTGGTAGCTGCCTTTGCCATCCCGGCTGGTCCGACCCCAGCCAGCGGCACAGCGCTGGCGTGACCGAGCTGCTCTGCACCTTCCCCAGGTCCACCACACACCGCCTCTCCTACCAGCGCTATCCCCTCTCTGAAGCGCTCCTGACCCAACATAGACACAAGGAAGCCGCATCCCCAGCAAACGCTCCCGACAGCCCAAGCGGGACAGGAGCTGGAGCTCAGACCTGGATCTCTCGGAGAAACCCCGTAACAAGCTCCCCGGTAGTGAAGGGGAGGTAAAGTGCCTCTTTCTCATGCACCAAAGCGTTCATCGCCCTCTAAGCCGGAGCAGATGATTTACCTGCTTCGGTACGTTATTAATACACTGTGCATCATTTCCATGTAGTAGTGGGTGAATATCATCTCCAGTGGGTTTTAGGTTTAAAAATACAGGCTCTAGGCAGAGCAGCTCTCCTTAATTTTTGCAAGTTGGACTCAACTACTGTGAAAGCAGGAGCAGAAGAGCGATGTGCCACCTCTCTCCTCTGGTGATGTGATAGGCTGCCAGACAGCTCAAGCCCAACATCTGCCTACAAGTTATGCCTCCTTTCACACCTTTCCTGTGAATTTCTCTTTCCCTCTGGATCACTCACCTGGTTTCATATATATAACAAACCAAATTTTGTACAACTCCATTAGGCCAGGGTTTCTTGGGACGAAATATCACAACCTCGATGGCACCTGCTTCATCTTGAGCTGATGGTTTTTTTCTCCTCGGATTTGTCCCAGCTGTTTGCCATTTCTCCATAATAATTAACCCTCCCTCTTTCCAGCTGCTTTTGACTTGCTGCATTTTTCCCTGCTCTATTTCCCAGACCTCTCCCTGGTCTGAGCAGAAGGGGAAAGGCCTGCTCCTCAACCTTTCTGCCTTCCCTCCCCCAGCAATGATTGTCCTGCATTACAGCGGTGCCCAGATACAGATATAATATACGGATACTGTCATGGTGACACAGAGTCCCAAGCAAAAAGGGACCCAAACTATTGGCATCCCAAAAGTAGTGGCCCAGCACCAGGCAAGATGGTTCTGAGGATCCAGTAGTGAGATGCATTAATCCTGCTTAGCTTTTTGAGTCAAATATCTTCAACATGAAGACCGGTACAAAACAAAGTCCAGTGACCCCAGACTCTTTGGTCACTATAGCGTATGCAAGAAAGGAAGGGAAAAGCATGTTTTAGCCCTCCCTGAATCAAGGCATTGCTAATTAACCAGCCGAGTTGACTCCTCATCTAACCAAGCAACACTGAACCCTCTGAGGAAGGGGGATGAGCAGACCCAATAGCTCCCCACAAGAAAGCAGGGTTCCCCCTTCCTCCCCCAACCCAGCTGGAGGCTAGGAGCCCCTCTCCCTTCCCTCTCAGTACTCTGCGCTTGCCAGGCCCCGCTGTGAGAAGATTCAAGACGTTGAACCAGCAGAAGACAATCCGAACAAAAGAAAAGTTGACTGTTTTCTGGCAGGTTAGCGAGTTAAATCTGCGGAGTGGGAGATCCAGTGGGCGTGTGGGAAGGAAGGGTAGCGAGACCTCTTCTGCTCAGCAGCAGCGAGCTGTTAAATGAGCCCCGCTGCATCATGTAACTTACCCTCAGACACTTGCTGTTGCTGCTCCCGTCGCTTAAATAGTGTCTGAGTAAGCGGGGAACAGATTGATCTCTTTCCTCTAAAAGCTTCTAAGGGACAGATTGCATACACTCACATAGCTAGAAGAGCTAATGTGCTCTTGCCAAGAGTCTGCAAGCCAAGCTACGCTGAAAAACCTAAATCCCCAGGGCATTCCTGTGTTGGGAAAGCCTTTATAGCAAGGCAGTGGGACAGAGAGACCTTTCTGATCTAGTCTGGCTGTAAGTGTAAGCGGTGAACAATTCAGGTTTTACCTAAACCTGCTTGATGCACACTGGGACTCCCACTAAGAAGCGTCCGGCACGCTCAGCACAGCCAAAGCTAACGATACCATCCCAAAGGAGCCGCAAAGGCTGCATGGCAGCTGGGTCCACAGGGCCAGAAACATCTCCTAGGGACAGTCAGGTAAACGCTCTGCCAGCCAGCCACGCTACAGAGCGGTCCTACAGCCCAGGGCTCCCCAGCTCCACCACTTTGCCAGCTGCACTTCCATGCACAGGCTCTTCCCTAACTTCTTGGCACCCAGGGACATCCTGAGAGCCCTTCTCAAACCTGCAGAGGACCTTCCCCCAGCTTCCTCAGTTCTTGCCTCCATCACTTTTGGAAAGCACCGGTCCCCTCATTTTCACCAGTTTGGCCTGACCTGCTGCCCTCCCAGCCACACCGCACGAGGCACAGCGGGGCCACAGGAGGGATGAAACAAAACATGAGGCTGTGACTTCCTCCCAGCCCTGACGGGAACTCGAGCCCCTGACGCTTGCAGGTGCTGGCTGCTCACCTGCCAGCGCTTCAGAGGGATCCTGTACTACCAGCTGAGCCCGCGCTCCTCTTCTCCCACCCCTGCCCCAAGCTTCCCACAAGGTTTGTGGATTTAGTTAGTGATAGGCAGAGAAACTTCTTGGCACATCAGCCTTACTCATAACACATCCAGCCTGCCTCAGAACAAGCATTCCTCCTAATTTGCACCTAATTCCTCGCAGATTAAAGCAGCATAAACCAGAAGCTCTCACATATACACAACTGGTATGCAACTTCCGTAAGCCAGATCCATGTTAATGCAGAAGTCACCACGATCCAGGATTTTCTGCAAGCTGTGGGGCACCGTTTATCTCTTGCAGCACTTCAGCATTAATTCAATAAGCAACGCTGCCAGAGACGGTCTAATTCACTGGCAGTGTACACGGAAGCCCCATCTAATACCAGCTATCATAATGACCAGAACAGAGATGCAAGCCTCAGCATTGCCCTACTGTTTTATTAGGCACTTCATGACGAGCACAAGGAACCCAACAGTAGACTTTGTATGCTGAGCTATGTCAACGTTAGGCTAGTTAACATCTGCAAGAACACAGGTCAGATTTTCTTGCTCAAAATCATGTTTCTTTTCCTCTTCACATTTTAAATGGGTGTTGGGTTAAAATAACACTATCAGCTTAACTACACTGGGTTAAAATACTGAATTTTGATTGTTCCACCTCTTGTTCTTACCATATACACTGTCTTCCTGCTGTAAAACAAGACAGAAGTTTCATCCATATTGAATCATGCCATCACTTTTTTTTTTTTTACCCTGAATGTGGGATCAGTATCCTACATGGAAGATTAACTCAGTTCTAAGAATAACATGTTTTTCCATGACTGTTGGAACTATAACCAGCTATCACCTCTAGAAAAATCTGCAGGAAGAGCAAAATTTCTTTAGCATTAACTCCCATTTGCTTAACTGCCGACACACCATATCCTTGCAAAATGTGCTTAGACACCTTTTTGTGCAAACACAGCACATGGCATCTTTCTCCTGAAGTATATATTTAAGCCTTATGAAAAATGAAATCTTTAAGTATATAACTTCCTTTGTTATCACTAACAGGCTTTACACTTTAAACCAAATTACTATGTAATTTTCTATCTGTTATCTTCTGCAGCTATGCTGTGGAAGGGTGAAAAAGCATACAAGGAATCAGGCTTGAACTGGAAAGCCACAGAAGCTCTTCCAGAAATAGCTAAAAAGTATACAAAACACATCCCTTTTTGCTTCTTTCCCATGCACAGGTTTCGCACATGTTAGATATTTAGGTCTTGTTCAGCCTTTCCTGGAATACAAGAGTCAGGAAGAGAGAAGACTGATTAGAAAGGCCGACTTTTCTTTTGAACATGCTCTTCGACAGCTGACTATACCACACTTCAGTTTGAAGAACATTCATTCATTGGTCATAGGCAGACTGCATGTCACTTCCATAGAAAAATACCAGGATTCCTATTTATTAATAAAGGCACAATACTCTTACCCCTTCTCCCTCATCCACTCCACTCTCCTCTCTTCTGAGTAGAAAACCCAAAATATTGGAACAGTATCTGCACAATATTCTTACACTTCCCAAAAAACATACTTATTTCACTCATTTTTGTAGTCCTATGAGTTTACACATGCTATTGCATCCCTATGCTATTTCTTTCAGATTATACACACAGAGTACATTTTTATAAAATGTTTTATTTGTCCTGAATATCTTCCATATGCTGTTTTTAAAACTTCTGGAACTGCTTCTTGGTACCAGCAGCCTTTGTGACTTTGAGGACATTGAATCGGACAGTCTTGCTGAGGGGACGACACTCTCCCACAGTGACAATATCCCCAATCTGGACATCCCTGCAAAGACATTACAGGTATCTTAGCGGTTCTGAATTTTCTGCATGTATAGTTGGTTAGTTCTGTATATGCATTACACGATGCCAGAAATGCCACTGCATAATACAGTACTGAAAGTGATGACCTTGTGTACTTAAATGGTACCTTATGCTTATTTTAGAATCTTAAGTGCTGCAAGGGCGAGAATGTGCTTAAAAAGAAGCGGTCATCCTCCCCTGCTGCCACAAGGCCTTGGAGTCTGTCGTTCCACATTTGCTCAAACCCAATACAAGACTAAATGCAAGCTTTTCACAAAAGCAGAATGAGCACTGAGCATCTGAAGGAAAACCCTCCAGAGACCAGCTTTGCTTTCAGTCACACGCAGGCTTAAACTTGGCCAATCAACTGGACTGAAATACCAGTCCAGGTTCTTCTGGAAATTCTGTGTACCAAAGATGGGTGCAGGAGGCATTCAGCAGACAAAAATGTCAGTGATTTAGACCTGCTCCCTCTGGCCTCAGCATTTACTTTGGCAACCTCAATTTGTCCAAGTTTGTTATCCTTTCTCAAATATTGTAAAGCCGCAGGCTGCAGCTCTCTAGTTTTACAGCACAACAGGCAGACTGACCAGAACATGTCTTACGGTTCAGCAATTGCCACTGGCATTGTCAGCAGCTCCCCTTCACCAACAGGGGCTCTGAAGACCATCGTGAGTTTAGACATCACCACCAGCAAACAGGTTCCAGGTCAGAAACAGCAACAAAACTACACGTGTTGCACTAAAGTGCATGCTCACTTCAGTTCTTAAGACAGAACACGAGTTCAGCATTACAAATACGAATATTAGACATTCTGAGCGTGCGTGGTACTTCTATACATGTGACCTTCATATGGTAACTCTCCTCCCCATCACTGCTAGACAGAATAGACTTCTACAAACCTGAAGCAGGGGGAGAGATGCACAGACATGTTCTTATGGCGCTTTTCAAAACGGTTGTACTTGCGGATGTAATGCAAGTAATCCCTGCGGATGACAATGGTGCGCTGCATCTTCATCTTGGTAACCACACCTGGGTGACAAAATTGGAGGGAATATGACAACGATGAGAGCAAGCAAGCAAACACTGACCATTAGTAAACTGGGTCGTAGATTTGATTTATAACTAATAGAGAATAGAGGTTTTTAGGAGAGCTGTTCGAGAACATTGGCACTGACAAGTGACATTCGACATCTAAAAGCAGTAACCCGTAATTTCAGTAATTTCCCCTGGAGCTACCTTAACATAAGTTAAAAGGCACCCCTGGAGGGATGCTCTAGGACCCTAATCCTACCAGGGTAAAAAGGCTCTGTTTCCACCTTATTGCCAGGCTGCAACCTTTAAACTGGCACTGTATTATAAAATAACTTATATCCTTTGTCTTTTCTAAGACCTTCTAAGTATACAATGATATGCTTACTAAAATTATGTTCCCTGCATCATCTGCTGGTGCATTATGTTAGCAGCTGCGCTACAGAACAGCCCATCTAGAACTACCAGTAGTAGGTCCTTTCACTGGGCATCAGCAAAGCCATGCGGCATTGTCGTCAAAGCCCCTTCACCATGAGACTTGGAAGACCATCGTGAGAATGGCATCATGTGCAGCTCAAGGACCACATCCGAGTTTCCAGGCCGCTCTAGACAAACACTCCTGCATCACGGGCTTTGTATGTTTGCTCACTGTACAGCAGTCACACGATTACATTTGAAGCACTACTCCTTAGGGAACCTTTGCAGCTCACCTGACAGGATTCGGCCACGAATAGAGACATTACCGGTGAAGGGACACTTCTTGTCGATGTAGGTGCCCTCAATAGCCTGCAAGAGAAGTGTGCGTCAGCATTTGGGTGAACAGAGCTCAGATACCACAGGACACCCCAGTGACCATGCTCAGAAGAGCCAAACAACTGCACCTGTCTGTGACCTGACACCTGCCCCCACATGGCAGGACCCTCATATCCCCAGGGATACAAAGGGAGCAGATGCCTGAGCCAGAGGAGCACGAAGGACTGAAGTATCCCTGCCTGGGGCCCTGCAGGGAGGCTGGGGCCTACCTCCTTGGGAGTCTTGAAGCCGAGACCGATGTTTTTGTAGTAGCGGGGTAGCTTCTCCTTGCCACCCTCACCCAGCAGCACTCGCTTTTTGTTCTGGAAGATCGTGGGCTGCTTCTGGTAAGCCCGCTCAGTCTGGGGGGAGAGAGAGGGGAGCGTCACCGGGAGCCCATCGCCACCGAACCCCCCAACACAGGCATGGCACCTCACCAGCACCGGGAGCCCCCCCCCCCAACCGGGGCCACGGCACCTCACCGGCACCGGGGGCCCATCCCCCTCCCCCCCAACCCGGGCCACGGCACCTCACCGGCACGGGGGGCCCCACCCCTCCCCCACCCGGCACGCCGCCGCCCGCCCGGGGCCACAAGCCACAGGCCTCTCGCCGCCCCAGCCAAGCCCCCAGGGGGTCGCAGGCGGTCGCAGACCCCCGCTGCACCCCCGGCGCTTCCCGCCCGGCCCCAGGAGCCCGGCGCGGCCCGGAGCCGCGCGGCGCCTACCTGCGTGTCCGCCATCTTGGCCCGCGCGCTGCCAAAGAGGCCGCAACCCCCGCGCGGCGAGGCTTATGCGGGGGGGGGCGGGGGGGGGCGGGGCGCCGGAAGTGACCTCACGGCGCAGCGGTGGCGTGAGCTCCGCCGGCTGCCGGGGAGGGAGGGGTGCGGTTTGGGCCCCGCCGGCTGCCGTAGTCCGCTCCGCCCGCCTGCCTGAGGGGCGCTGAGGCCGGCGGGGGGGGGGGTGGCTCGGTTCGGGGCGGTTCGGGGCAGTTCGGGGCGGTTCTTACCCTGCGTGTGACGCATCGGGGCAAGGGGGCGGGCGGTCGTGCAGCCCCGGGGACTCTGCGGGCGCCAGAGCTGGGCGCTGGCTGTTAAGGGGAGACACATAGGTCAGGGCGGTGACTTAGGCCTGAGAACTAAGGGCTTTGAGGCGGCTTTGAGGCTCGTCCAGGGCGGCCCGGATGGCTGTGATGTGGGAAAGCGCGGCGGTGCGGGCTGGACGCCGGCGGTTCCGCCGCTCGGTTGTACCTCAGCGGCTCGGGCGCCCCCGCTGAACCGCTTCGCTGGTCGGGCTGCGGCTAAGGAGACGTTGCTCGGCGCTGAGCCCTGCGCAGCCTCCCCTCACAAATCGGGGCGAGATCTTTTCTGTGGTAGTTCCCCATCTGGGCAGCAGAGAGAGAAATTCCAAGGGGAAGTACATAATTTCCTGATACAAAGACCTGCCACAGCCAGTTCCTCTGGGCGATCAGAGATTTAAATGTAACAAGGTTTTGTAGGGAATTTTCTCCTCGCCCTAGGCTGCTGGGACAAACAGTGGCTTCTGTGCTGATCCACGGGGATCCAAAAGGGTTCAGCTCCTTACTGTAACTAAAGCAGCCCCAGATTATATTCCCTATATTTATTGTTTAAGCAAAGGGTTTGGAAGATGATGGGCATTGTCTTATATCTGGAGCCCCTGAATTTCTGCCATAACTGTGGAAGAAAAGGCTCCCTTGAAATCTCACTCACATGAGATCTTGAGAGCTGCCCTGGCTGGGCTGGGTTTTCCTGAGCTCCCTAGGCCCCTGGAAGCAGGTGGGGACACTCATAACCAGCTGTAAGGGCGTATACTGACAAAGAAGGGGTCTAGTCACATGTGTACAGCCTGAATTCCAGAAAACCTGGGATGTTCAGGATGGGTAGCTCTGGGTCTGGACAAATATTTGTGTCACCTCAAGGCCTTGTTTAGAAATTGTTAGCAATATTACCAGAGTTGGACCTAAATTTAAATTCTCAGTGATCATGGCTTCCTGACAGATTTATTACACAGCAGGGTCCCCCAGAAAGGGCAGTAAATCTATCTTTACTTAGTTTTATATATAGATAACTGTACAATTTGACATTATTGTGATGCAAATAAAGTTATATTAAACCAGCCACATATGGTGCCATGCTTACTGTATGTCACCTAATTAATCAATTGTTTGAAGATGAAGGGGAGGATAATGGCTTTTTAGAGCTCTTATGCTGCATTGTGTTATCTGTTAGTCATCATCTCTGCCTTGTTAGGGATTGAGTGCATGCAGGAACTTTGCTGCTAAAATCAAAGTCATTTCTAGTAATAAAGAGTTAACTTGTATGGGTAGTGATTTCCTGTTCACTATCTCTTCCAGCGCAAGCAATAAGGACTGTAAAAGGAACTTAGCGGGAGTCAGGTTCAAAACAAAAAGCAGCTTGTTCTTCGTGCAGGAGTTGATCATGGAGCTCCTTGCTAAAGGATGTTGTGGATGTTGCAAGTTTACAGGGGTTCACAGAATCACGGATTGGGTGAGGTTAGAAGAGACCTCTGGTGATCATCTAGTCCAACCCCCCTGCTCAACCAGGGTCACCTAGAGCACGCTGCCCAGGACCATGTCTGGATGGCTTTTCAATATCTCCAAGGATGGAGACTCCACAACCTCTCTGGGCAACCTGGTCCAGTGCTCAGTTCAGGCGCCTTCACAGTAAAGAAGTTTTTCCTCATGTTCAGATGGAACTGTCTGTGTTTCAGTTTGTGCCCGTTGCCTCGCGTCCTGTCGCTGGGCACCACTGAAAAGAGTCTGGCCCCATCCTCTCTACACCCTCCCTGAAGATATTTATACACATTAATAAGATCCCCCCTCACTCTTCTCTTCTCCAGGCTGAACAATCCTAGGTGAACCTCTGTTTTCCTGTACTGCTTTTCAGCTGTTGTTTCCTTGGAGGTGCTCTTACCTTGTCATGGGTCCTCCACTACTAACCTTGTTACAGGTCATGCTGGAGACATTTCATGCTAACCCAGTGCCGCCTTACACACAGCTGCAATGGTTTTGTAATGTTATGGAAGTGGGGCAGGGTATGCAAATATTGGTCTTTCGTAAAAGGGAGGAGCACATGTGCAGATACAACTCTGACTTTCTTGGGAACAAGCACAGGGGCAGGGAGTGTAAAAGAGCATATGAATTTCTTACAAGCACCTAGCAAAAATGCTGCCCTGCTCTGTAACAAACCAGTATTGGGAACTGAGAAACAATTTGCCAGGTTTAAATATACCAAGAATGGAGCAGCTTTCAAATTTCACTTCTGGGGAAAGTAGGATATTGAAGAGAATCAAAGCAAACCTCAACTTAGAAAGGGCTGTGGATCTGCAATCCAGACAGGGATGTGGGAAGATCCCATTCAGTGGGCTGAAGTGGGCTGCTGCCTGGCCAGGAGGAGGGCAAAGAATATTTTAAAATTTTGGTCATTTTGACACTGATCTTTCTATGTTTAAATAAGAGTCTGGATAAGGCAGTTGCAGTGGAGTTACTACAGTATCATGGTCTTGAGTAGGCCATGGGAAGATCTCAGGGATTCTTGTGTTTATTGTCCTCAAAGTCCTTTCAAACTTTCTGGGGGAAAGCAACATGAAATGGAGATGCATAACAAAATTATCTTGAAAATTACCATTCTTTTTCACAAATTACCCATAAGCCGATGAATAAATAAAGAAAATAACATTTCCTTACTCATCTGACACTGAAAATGAAACTGAGTCATCTACTGCCTTTAACTCAGCAGGAATTGTGAAGAGCAGGGAAATAAGAAATGATAGCATTTTTTTTCTCTTTTAGGTGGGCAAATTCTGTGGGTGTTTTGCAGCTTCTCAGATCAGCCTGTGGCCTGTGAAGAGAGTGTCATCTTTGGATGCAGCAGCCGCAGCAGCAGTTATAGAATAGCTGTATCCACAAGGGACTGATCTGTTTCGATACAGAGGATGAAGATGGTGTTATCAAACTACCAAGCTTGGTCCTGATGATCTAAAACAAAGCAAAAGGGCGTTTCAGACAACGGGTTAATCAGGAACCCCAGTGATCAGTGGCAGAGCACAGTGCTTCTGCTTTATGGGAGAACGTGAACAGTGGTGGGGTGCTGGAAAGCAAAGGAATAAGAGAAGCCTTTCATCAAAATACATCATCCGGACTGAGAGATGAGGAATCTTCTCTCCAAATGTTGCTAATGCGCCAGAACAGTGGTACAGGGTGGTTTTCCGCTGACCTGCTAGTACCCATTTGTTTAAGAACCATCAGGACACTGCTGAGAATTTCTTTTTATGACCCTCAGCAGGAAACAACTTAAGAAAATTTTGTGCATCTAAGAAGGAAATGGCAAAGGTAGAGCATACACATTGTCCTGCAAGAGAGGAAGTTTTCCTCTGGGCATTGTCTGGCTGTACAAGATACCATCAAGCCTTTGTCATAAGGAAATATGCAAAATCCATGTTGCCATTACACAGGAAACTGAAAGAAGCTTCGTTAGCTTCGGAAATTGAGTTGAGAAAACCAGCAGTGCCGCAGTAGCAGGTATTGACCGTTTTCTTCTGGCAGGTGGAGAGAAAGTTCTGAAGTACTGTGAAATGATATAGGAAGAAACCAGAAAATCCTGGTGCTCTTGTTTTATGACCTGCAGCATTAAGTTGTCAAGAGAGATTATGGAACTGCTTTCACTGAAAGTTTTTAACATAGACTAATACCTACTGAACATGATCTGTTTGTGGTGGCTTGATCCTTTACCATTGTGTAGCTTTGGACTTTATGACATATTGAAGGTCCCTTTCAGACCTGCATTTCTGTGTTTCCTACCGTGCTATCATGCATAGTTTAATAAAAAAGAACAGTAGCATGAAGGTGTGGTGTGATGTGGTAGAGAGGAGTTAAAAACACAGGGATACACCAGAGGGTTGTGCTGCCATTCAGAACTTGACAGGCTGGAGTAATGGGCAGAAAGGAACCTCATGAAGTTCAACACAGGGAAGCACAGAGTCCTGCACCTAGGGAGGAATAACCCCAGGCACCAGTACAGGCTGGGGACTGACCTGCTGGAAAGCAGCTCTGCAGAGAAGGACCTTGGGGTCCTGGTGGATACCAAGTTAAGCATGAGGCAGCAATGTGGCCTTGTGGCCAAGAAGGCCAATGGTCTCCTGGGGTGCATCAGGAAGAGTGTTGCCAGCAGGTGGAGGGAGGTGATTCTCCCCCTCTCCTCAGCCCTGCTGAGGCTGCATCTGGAGTACTGTGTCCAGTTCTGGGCTCCCCAAAACAAGAGAGACATGGAGCTACTGGAGTGAGACCAGTGGAGGGCTACAAAGATGATTAAGAGCATCTCTCTTATGAGGAAAGGCTGAGAGAGCTGGACCTGTTCAGCCTGGAGAAGAGAAGGCTGAGAGGGGACCTTATCAATGTCTGAAGGGAGGGTGTCAAGAGGATGGAGCCAGACTCTTTTCAGTGGTGCCCAGTGACAGGACGCGAGGCAACGGGCACAAACTGAAACACAGGAAGTTCCATCTGAATATGAGGAAAAACTTCTTTACTGTGAGGGTGACAGAGCACTGGACCAGGTTGCCCAGAGAGGTTGTGGAGTCTCCTTCTCTGGAGATATTCAAAAGCCATCTGGACATGGTCCTGTGCTATGTGCTTTAGATGACCCTGCTTGAGCAGGGTTGTTGGACTAGATGATGTCCAGAGGTCCCTTCCAACCTCAGCTTATACTGTGATTCTGTTATTCTGTGTGGATCCCAAGATTTCTTGCTGTTCTCAGTTGGCCACTGTTTGCATTTGGGGACTTCTGGCTCTCCAGGGACATGTATGCTACTGACACTCCAGGACACCACTAGCTGCGCTGGGGTCTTGCTCTGGAACGGATTCACTTTCAGTCTTGCTCACTTCAAAGCAGCACTCAGTGCTGAGTTTGTTTGTCTGGTTTCTTAATCACAGCAAAACTGTAGATAGCAAGAAAAACACTGAGCTGACGGTTAGTACACAGTGGGGTATAACTGTGCAGCAGAAATGAATTCAAACTATGATTCTTTTTTACATATGCTTAATTAGATCCTTGTTGCATAATGTTTTATACCAGTGGCATTCCTATCACGTCTATTGTGCATTGATTGATCAGCTACTTTATCCATATGTTAAGTACTCTCAAGCTCCAAACATTTATAGTATTGTGTGATCAGTACATTTTATATCTTTAATTGTTTAGTTAGACATTGATCTAGCTGCACATCCTCCTCCTCACAGTACCTCAGATGTCCCATTTAAACCTTTGTTAGGATACTGATACTTATTCATTTAGTATTAGCTGTCCAGTCATGCTCATCAGCTCCTCCTTACTTCATTTGTAATACTGCTTTTCTCCGGTCAGTCCTGTGTTTTCATAAGAAGTGACCCCACAGAAGAAGAAGGACTCCCTTGCCGGTCTGCCCGGTGCAGTAGTCAGGGTTGCAGACTCCCTGTGGCAGGCGATGGCAGCACCTTTCAGCTGTCAAATGTGCCAAGGTACCAGCTCTCATAAATTCCCCTGTGCCTTGGCAGCAAGTTACAGCCTATGGAGCATTTCTTATGATGGGCTTAACTGACACTCGCTGTGACCAGATGGAATTGGTGCATTGAACCTGTTAAATCTGTCACAAGAAGAGCGAAACATTTCAAGAATGATCTTTCTGCCCGGATGTTTTGATGTTACAGTGACAAGATTTAGGCAGGAATATTTGTAAGACATCTGTGTCAGATCACTGTAGTCTTCAGCTCTTCTGGCGCCCTGCTGACTAAAACAGCATGTTTTATAGTCAGGCTGATGAGGCGCAGAGCTGTGGGAACACATCTGGGCCCATCAGTATTTGTAGGTATTTGTCGTAGCCTGGTGGAGTTGTGGAATTACTGCTAGCCATGTGCCCCTTTTGACTCTAACATCTGTCTAGGAACCAGGTGCCTAATTTCAAGCCTGTGCTGGTCTTTAGTGGTCTCTACTCACACTGCTTTTCTGGACCTGAATACATGTACTTCTGGGGTTCAGTAGCTGCACTGGTCCCTGAAAGCTAGAGTGGTCCCTATTCCACCCTTTTTGGGGTGATAAATTCCTGCCCTGATGTGTCTGCTCAGCTTCCTCAGGAGCTTCCCACGTGGACCCTGAATGCAGGGGGTCCCATGCCACCTGCCCGGCAGTGCTGCCCAATTTGAGCTTTTGCAGGGTGCAGCCTGCAGATTATAGCACCCGCTCTCTGAACTGCCATAAAGAGGTTTGACTCATGACAATCTGACCCCCCGATGCCATTTTTCTTCACTCTGCTCTGCAACTTAACTCTTGAATAAGGATGTGTTTTTTCTTAGGTCTCCAGTCTGGTGTGATTTCCAGGCTGCTGTCTATCATCTGTGAAAAATTGGGGTGATTGGAGGAGTTCCCTGGTGACTGGAAAAAGCCTAAAATTACTGCCATCCTTCAGAGAGAAAAGAAGGAGGATCCAGAGGATTATGGACCATTCAGTCACAGCTAAGTCCCTGGAAAGAGCATGGAGCATGTCTTCTTGGGAGCCCTCTCTCCAAACAGCTGAAGGACTGGAAGGCAATCGAGAACAACCAGCATAGATTTACTAAGGGAAAATTGTGCTTGACCAGTCTGATTGCCTTCTACAACAGAAAGACTGTCTATCTCTTTGGATTTTCAGTTTAAAGCACTTACTATTTAAGTGCTTTAAAGCAGTAGCCCCTTAAGTATTTTGTCAGTTATCTTCTTGATATCTCACCTGTTAACGTCTCATTAGCTCTTTCAGTGCCTGTTAACATCCCTGATGGTGAGGTTTTCTGAAGTAGTAGTGTAACGTGTTCCTGGCACGCTTCAGTACCCACACAGACGCCCCTCTGCTCAGCTCTGCACAAGCAGAGGACGTGGTGCGGGGAATGTGAGCGCTGCCAGAAATCTCCCTCGCTTAGGAGCATCAGGACCCCCCAGCAACTCTTGGTGGGGACAGCGGTGGGCTTATGCCACACCATGGCAAGGACCAACTGTCCTGCGGTGGGGCAGTGCAGGGTCAAAGGCACAAGGAAACCTCTCCCTCTCCCCAAATTGCACAGGGTCTCTGTGGTCATCTATCCTGTCACGGGAATGGTGAAGACAGAGCTTCTCTGTGGGTCTGCAAGAAGACCATGGGTACTTGCCAGGCAGAGCTGGCTCAGGTGGCACTGCAGGCACCTGAGTTTCAGTGCCGAGTGTGTACAGTGGTGGTGTATAGATGCCCCAGCAAATGGAGATGCTTGTAGGGTGAAGCTGATCTGGAGTCCCAGGAGCATGAGAGAGTTGATGTAAATTGCTCTCAGAACTAGGATGACAACGGTGGTATTTTAGGCAAATGAATAGTCCATTTTCCACAATGTCTTGAGCAGGGCTTTAGGGAACTTTGCATCCAGAGCAAGGACGTGGCTCGGGAAAGCCACCCTGAGTCACTGTCCTGTATCTAACCTAATTTATCTTGTGGTTATTCCAATCTGAGTATCCCTTATGAGTATCAAACAAGCATATGCTCCTTCTAATTCTTGATTTAGGGGCTAAGGAAGGTGGAATTTCACTGTCATTGTGAAAATGCTTGAGTAGGATATTTCTGGATGTACACTCCTGGTGTGCATACCGGAGGTGAATTGCAAATGCTCTTGGTTGTGGCTTAGTTTCCCATTTACGGTGTCTGGTGTAAAGAACGTGTGTGAAAGAGTCTGTGTAGTCCTTTGAATTGCTATCTGAATGTAATTACCTGGTGGGTGCTGGGCCCTGGGCGGGGTGAAGGGCTGGCTGAGATGGATTATTACAAAGTGCTTAGACATCTGTTTTCGGTCAGGGGAATCACACCCCTAACATCTCTTAGGAGGAAGCATATATCTGGTGTTTGTCTAATCTTGCCCCCAAAATACTTAGAGCCTGCTCCAAGTCTGCCCCACAGGCTGACCAGCAGCCAAAACCTCAGGTAGCTTCAGTGCTGTCAGATGGAAAGAAACATCTTCTAGTAATGCACAATGCTTCTATTTTCAGCTTGATCTTCCTCACTGAGAGAGGGTGGAAACCTCTAAGACAGTTTTGCAAAAAGGCAGGCATGAAGGAGTGAGCACATATTCAGGCCGTGGGGAAGGGCAGTGCGTAGGGAGAGGGGTCGCAGCCCACTGATGGTGCTGTCCTGGGAATACTTTCCCCTCTTGATGGTCCATAGTCGTCCTGATAAAATGCACAGGGCAGCTGAATTGCAATGGGTGCCTCAAGTGTTTACTATCATATTAAATACAATTAGCCAAGTCATTGTCCCTAATAATGCAGTTGTCCCAAGGTGAACAGTGGAGGGTCCTAGATGTAGGGCAGCAAGTTGCCATGTTGTGAAAGCCTGTCAGTCAGTACTGTCGTGGCCCAATGAGCTCCATGGCATGAACTTCCTCTCTGTCCTAGAAACCTGGTTTGAAGGCATCAGTTTGCCCTGTCCTGTGTTTCTGCTCTTGCCCCCACAATATGTCCCTTTTCCCACCCACCCGGGGTAACTCTCCTGTTAGGCCCAGAGCTGTGGAATCACTTTTGGGTGGCAAAGTGTTGACAAATACTTCTTTGCGTCCAGTATTGACTTTTGATTAGCCAGCTAATTGAGAGAATCCCAGTTCAGTGGTTATAGAGACCAGTGTTGTGCCTCCTATGGTAACAGGGGTTATCAGCTTTAACTGGGGAAACCAGTAAGGACCTGCAGACTGACTGGAGAATCTTCTGCATGCTGCTCATTATCCCTGTACGTCAGATCCCACATCCCATTCTTATGTTAAAGCACTGCGCGCTCTGTTTTTCAGCGTAAATGTGTGACAGTCTTGCTCGTCCGCTCTTGCAGATCTGTGTTTCATGGTCAATTGGGAAGTGATAGATTAGCATTGGGACACTGAAGACCCAGTGAAGTTAATAGTAATTACATGAACTTTGCTTAAACTTTGATCCTTGTGCAATCAATCCAAACCTAAAATATAGCTAAAGCCACAAAATCAGTCAGATCTAGTACATCTCCAAAGGCCTCTGGCCTACATATGGCAGGCACATGGAAACCACCTGAGTTCTTGTGGCTGTATTGCAAATCATCCATTTTCTGTCCTAGAGGATTCTCTATTTGCCTGAAGTCCAGTATCCTGACCTCTGATAGACTCAAAAGTCCTTTCTCCAAATATTACCGTTTGATATTTCAAAATAGCAGATTTAGAAGTTAATTTGTAGTAGCACTCACTCTACAATGTACTGAAGTCCTGTAAGAAATAAGGTACACTGCATTCTTCAAATGATTTGCAGCCTAGGCACAAAACACAGTAAATAAAACAACAGCAAATGAACAATCAGCAAAGCATGTTTATTTATTATTTATACAAAACTATAGCCCAGTAGTGACTGCAGGCTCTGTATTACAGAGGTCTTTTAAGGACACTTGAGTGAAAAGCAAATGTATAGTCCTTCAGTACTACTGAAGTTCAGTACTATTGAACAAATGAAGTTTCAGCCTTCAGTGCTTGGTAATGGCTCTAAGCTGTCTTCTGGGAAGACCCTTTCGCAGGTCGTACTAACATACTCCTCTGGCTCTAAAAGAGTGTCTGGTCTCACTTCCAAACACTGCGGCACGGCGCAGGCATCCTCTGGAAGGGGGTCATCATGCAGAGCTCGTAAGTGAGCTGTCTTCAGCTCTTGTGCCCTCTTGCATTTCAGCGCTTGACTCTCCCCAGCGGTTATCACGGTCCACCAGCTGCTGTTCGCTTTCAATTTGTCTGTGTAGCGAGATCTCATTTCAGCATGCCTTGAAACAAAATCCATTCAGTTTCCTATTGATGTGCTTCAGGCAAACTCACCATGGCCCTTGACTAGGAAAACAGAGCCTGCAGAGTGTTGCCCAAGGTGCTGCAGCTCCATGACTGTTATCTGTTTATCTACTGGACTGTTAATGTCAGCATGAACTCATGCAGGCAGAGAGACGCTTATCTGGAAAGTTTAGGAAATTAGGGACTGTCTGGAAATCTTCAGAGGAAGAAATTATATCTCCCTGGAAATTTCTTGAAGGTCTTAAAAAAAGAAATGCCATTACTGCTTATGCTAACGACCCAGTAATCTCATTCCATATTAAAAAAATAAAGCTTTGCTCAGAAGTTATTGGATTTACCGTGTGCCCAGGTACTGCATGCTGCAGAAACACTTAGTTGTACAGTTATTGTTCTTTCTTACCGGGTGTTTGCAAAGCAGGCACAGACAGACTGGATGTCTCAAGTCAGGGGTAGCACAGAGGAGAGAATGCCATGGATCAGCACCAAATGTAAATGACAGGGAAATTAATTTTTTCTGTTGTGTAGAATACTCAGGCATTCAGATTCTTTCCAATACATAACTTGGCTTCTATCTGCATAGCTATATGCGGGATTATGTTCTGCTTGGAGAGCCTCAAAATATAGTGCTTCTTTTTTTTGTGCCAAATAATAGTAAACCATGAAATAGATGGAGCTACAGATCCTCAGAGAAAACATCAAGATTTGTCATGACTAAGCAGGCAGACAATTGAAGGTAGTGGGGCTTCTTGATAGTTATACTATCGACCCAGGAACCATTCATGGTAGCTTTTCAATTTAACATTTTTTTTTTCCTGTGGACATTTTCCCCACTACTATGCAATTTGTGGTTACAGTACTGCAAGTCTGGACTTGGAGCACAGGACGCTTGCCCACAGGTTTCTATTAGTTTTGGGAGGCAGACGAAGGAATACTATATTGGCACCTTTGCACTTTTCATGATAACTTTTCACTTCTCCACAGCGAAGGTTGTTTTGCAATGACCAAAGCTGAAATGCACCTTGCTCCTGTCCTGGTAAGGTCTCGCCCTCCCACCAGTGCTGCTTGTTGCAGTGGACAGTGCACATGTCCATGCTGTGCTCCAGCTACAGTAGGTGCATAAATGGTGCCTGGAAGCCTCTAATAGTGACGCAGGTGCAAGCTCAAATGTTATCTGTTGGGGTGAAACAGTGGGGCAGTCCTGACGTGCATTTGGGTTGTCCCAAAGTGCTGTTCTTGAGCACCGGTGGGCTTTCCCTATGTATTGGTGGGGCTGAGGCTGTGCCACTTCATCACGCTTCCTCTGGCACTTCCCTTGTATCCCGTGCCTGCTGTGGCGCTGCATTCCCAGCCGCTCCGGACCTGGAGCGAGGAAGGAGCTGCCTTGGAGCATTAAACAGCGTTTCTTCTGCAAACGGCCCCCATGCTCGCTAAAGCCAGGGCAGTGGTAGCACTTCAGGCAATACAGGGGGCTGTGCATAAAAAAGTGCGGCTTTTTAGCAGAAGGATTTAGTCTATGAGATGCTAGAATGTCTCCTGGATCCATTCAGCTTCATTGAGAGCGGGGATTAAACCAGAGGAGAAATGAGAAATTAATTTACCAGTTGCAGACAGATCCACCTGGTTTGCCCAGAGATGACAGTCACTTCTTTGGCGGAGTGTCGTTGCCTGAATAATGAGCTGGCAGCCAGGGCTGGCTGAGTTGCTTCACGGTGCTTTTGTTGCTTTGAATAAAAATCGCCTCTCTCTTCTAAAGGAGTAAAAGGTTGCCACTTGGAGGCTATTTCCTTCAGAGGTGCTCTGGCAGTAAAACAGCTTTAGAGAAGTAGTGCCAGAGTGCTTGGAGGTGGTTTATGTAAAAACATTTATTATTAGTTATATGAAAGAGCACTTATCTACTTGTTGAAACTGGTTTTGAGTTGATCCAGACTCAACCTCAAGCTGGTTGCAATTGCACTAATTTGTCCATTAGAATAATGCTTTATAGTCTGGAAGATAAGCACCTGTTTTCCATCATTTTAGCCAGTGATATCTGCAGACAGCCAAATGGGGACCTCATCAGTGAGCTGTTCGAAGCGCTGTAGAAGAGCCTGCTTTTGTGAGTGATTTGTAGCGCTGTTGGTGAGGACTGACCTGCAAAATCTCCCTGCATCCTGCTCTGCCTGAAAGCCCCCAGCGAGGGTGCAGTGACCGTTGAACCAGACCCGTGGCAGCGATCCCGCAGAGCCTGGAGTCTCAAAGGACTCCGGCGACGTGTTTCCCCCACGAAGCCCGCTGGCAGCAGCCTGCCCTGGCACAGGCCAGCGTCCTGCTCCTGCCCCTGCCCTGGCGGAGCGCCGCAGCCCGTGCGGCAGTCGCGTGCTCATCTTGGCGGTCAGGGCGGGATGCAGACCCTGCTGCAGGGGCCCCAGGCTCCTCCGCAGGACCACGGCGTCCTCTTGAGGCTGGGACTGCGTCCCTCTGCGTTTGGATGCCCTCAGAAAGCCATGGGTGCGCAGCTCCTCAGTCCATAGCAGATCCAGCTCCTTAGGTTGGTGACCTTTTGCAGTTTTTTTGCAGTTTCTAGGAGCTAACAGTGATTGTGGTCTTTCTGTCTTGTCTTATTGAGTCATTGAGCAGCACAGCTGATTTCCTCCCTGTCCTGTCTCTTCTTCTAGGTGTAATCTATCCTTTGTTTTAGGCTGTCCCGAGAATGTGTGTAGATGCGCTGTGATCCTGATGACCTCCCGATCCAGGTGCCATCAGCCCTGGCCTTTCTCATATCCTTTCTTCTAGTTGTTCCTTCTGGTGCTTTTGCACCCTTGCATTAACATTCATCTGTAATAACTGCAATGTTTTTATCGCAAATCTCTACACTGCTTGTTCGTGCAGATTTGACCATGCAGACCCAAATCCTCATCTGGTAGCCTTTTTTGCTTCTTCACTTTCCTCCCTGCCTGGCTGGTGGTCCTTCCCCTATTTTCCCCCTTGCTAAATCAAACTTCTTTATTCAGTCTTCTCTAAAAGGTAGTTCCTAGCTAATAGATCCTCCATCCTCCTCCTCATTCCCCCCCCTCCTTTTCATAACTGATAGCATCTCCTTTTCCTCCTGTTTCAGAGAGACCCATCTCAGTGCTGCTGTGGCAGTATCAGGGATGCTGACGTGACTGCCTCTCGCAGCAAAGACCTGAATGTGGCAGAAGGTTAATGGTGGGGAGAGATTACCTGGGGGTGGCAGCAGCAGGTTGCACCCAGCGGCAGATGGGAGGATAGCAACAGGACTGGCAAGCAGAGTAAATTTAAGATTCAAGCTGAAATGAGATTTTCTGAAACTTGTTTTGCACAGTACTGATAGCCCATGATAAAAGCGCTTGCTTTATTGATCTGCTTCTCGAGTCCATGTGTTTATTCTGCAGGTTGCCATCTTCCCCTTCAGAAGATTCAAGAATCATATTGTAAGGTCGCTCCTCGGAGCTGTGATTTCCATTCCCAAGCATATCCTCCTACTGGTTAGAGTCAAATCCAGGAGAGACGTCATTAGGTCCTGATTCTCCCAGGCTTTCTGTACCAGCAGCCTGTCACCAGTGCGGCACCAGGGCTTGTGGACCCAGTCTCCTGGTGCCTTTCCTAGCTGCGTGGGTGTGCAGTTAACATCTCCTGGTAGTGAAAGCCCTGGTGCCATCAGCAGCTCTGCTGGCAGCTCAGAAACCCCCTGTCACCTCCTTGTTCTCTGTAGCAGTCTCCCACGTGCTAATGCCCTGATTGTTTTCTCCTTGGAACATTAACCAGAGTCTTTATTAACCTGAGCAATTAGTCCTTCTTTAGTCTTGTGCTTTCCTAAAGATGTGTCTTGCTAATGTTCCGGTCTTGTGAATTATCCCAACAAGCCTGTTTTTAACAACTGAATCACAATTCTTTTCAGAGAATATAGACATCTGAGATGTGGGGTGGCCTGACCCATCTCTGAGCCCTGCTGTGAGTTTTTGTTCCCCTTGATTGCCCATCAGCAATGGTGTCCTGACCATCTCAGGTTTAAAAGCCTTCCCTCTTAATCCCTTTTAACACCAGCTGATAAGCAGCTGTGCTTGATCCGGTGGGATTTGGGATCTTTGTTCTCCTGAGTCTTTTCCTCACACTTTTACAAAGTGTGGCTCCCAAGGATGGAGCATTATAACTTCTGGAAACATGCACTGCCAGAGCAAGGGTGTACAGAGCAGCTGTTAGTCACCCTGAAGGTGCCTGGGGCCAATGGTGCTGCTATAACTGTGGTCTGAGTGCAGCAGGAGGCTCTGCATGGATTCATATCTGGCAGGGGAGCGCCTGCCTGGCACGAGGAGGAGAACTGGGAGGGGTTGGTGGCTTATTATAGAGCACTGGATGGATCACTCAGTCAACGCAGACTGCTTTAAGAGCACAGAATAAATGATGTTTGCACCACCCCAGATATGCGCTAGTGGTAATTTCATTAATTGCTTCAGTTTCAGGGTGCACTTGATCAACTTCATATCCAGCTTGCTCAAGGTCAGTACCTTTCAGATAAGTTTTGGAATGAATTCTCCCATCGGGAAGCTGAATTATTCTGCATTGCACTCACTTCAGCTGACTAAGAAAACTCCTTATTTCCTCCCTGCCACTCCTGTGGTGGTTCTTGTTCTCTCTAATTCACCTGTCATGCTATGGAAAATTACTTTACCAGCCTTCAAACTGACCATGACACCTCAGTTTCCAAATCCTCTCAGTGACACTCCTTTTGGTACTGCATAAATGCCTATAGGTATTACAGATTGCTTGATTTCCAGAGTGGTGAACTCTCATTTGAAAGATGTCTCGTGAAGGCCTCGATGTGCATTCAAAGGGATGTAGGAGAACTTCCATCTTCATGACCCTCTCTGCTGTGCAGATGGGCTAGGAAGCATAACATTTTTGAAGAGGCAAAAAACGGAATTCCAAATATAATGTTTGGAGTGAGGGGAAAAACTCTCATTTTTGAAAGGTTCCTTCATTATTCTTGTATCTTTTTGGGGTACGCACATTCGTTTGTCCATGGCTGTCCATGTTTCTCCTGAAGCCACACCAGCTATTCATGAGGAATTGTGCTATCTTTAACAACAGCAGTGTCAGTCCTTCCTCTCTCATCTTGCCCGGCGTCCCCAGCCCCGAAGCGGCGCGTTATGGGGTATTTGCGTAGCGAGGCTTTTGGGGGCTCCTCCACTCCAGGTCTCCTGGGGGGCCACGGTGGCGGTTGGTTGCACCTGACCCATGTGGCTTGGCCCCAGTTTGCAGATGGGATTTTGTGGTGGGAGGCATCTCTTGGCTGGTGTCAGGGGGTCTGTTGTGCACCTCTGATTTCCTGGTGGTGGGACCCCAGCTTCTTTATGCAATTTCTCAAGGCAGGGCTGCGACTCGCTCAGCATGGGTTGGCCTCACTGATTTGGACATGCCTGAAACGCAGCACGTGTTTGTGTCTGAGAGATGCCAGGAGATGATGCGGGAGCTCAGCTCGAGCCCATGGTCTTTTGGTTTTCTTAGTCACCATCACCGATAACCCTGACCTGGAGGCGGCATTTCTTGGTGCTGTTCAAATGGGCACAGCTCAGTGTGAAAAACAGAAAAACAGCAGTCTATTGTGCTACTGTGGGAGGCTTCTTTGTAGTAATAATGTCAAGGTATATTTTTTTTCATATTAGGTGTGACGTCTAATGAGCAAGGTGCTTTTATCAACTGTAGGGTCAATAAACATACTGAGTTAGTGCATATATTAATATTTTAACAGGCTTTAAAAGCAGAGCTTGTGCCAGAATAGAAATATAAACCAAAACTGAAGAGTAAAAAAATAAACACAAATCAGAGTAATAAACTGCAGAGTAATAAAAGATATTTCCTTTGGCAGCGGGCATGATTTAATAAACTTGAAGGACAGAGCTGATCACTGAGATTGCAGCCCAGCAGCAGAGAGCCTGGAGCCCCATGCCTGCTAGTGCTGTTAGTGATCTCACCTAATACCTTTCATAAACTTTTCAAGCTCCATTTAAAGCAGTGTATGGTTTAGCATCCCCAATGTGTCCCCTGTCACCGCCTCGTAGCTGAAGAACTCCCACCACCGTTAGCTTTTTCCACTGGTGCAACAAATGCCGGGACATTTCATCTGGCAGTTCTTGGCATCAACAGGATTTCCCTCCATTGCGCCATTCCCTCCTTCCCAAACCTCCCGTGCGGCTGGCTAGCGCTCTTGTAAGACTATGGGGTCTGTGGAAAGTTGATAGCCAAGAAGCCCAGGCTTTGGGTCTTGAATCACTTATGTGCTCTTAAAATTATTGCCCCTTATCTCTTGGAAGGACTGTTGGTCCTGCTTGGAGGCTCTGCAGGATGGAGAATTTTATTACACCTTGAAAGTCTGCAGAACTGAGGCTGTGTAAAACCTGAATGTGCCCCTGCCAAGGCTTATTGCTCCAATAATCTGGATCTCTGGGTCTTTATCTGGCAGAGGCAGTTGCAGATGAAATGCAGAAGAGCTGAAAGGGATGGCGAGAGCTCTCCTGCATCCGCATTTGCCACAGGCTGCTTTAAAGGGCTGGAGAAACGATGCTCCTTCTCCCTCAGGTCACGCTAGCAATAATTTCATTATTGCCTCTGCCTCAGGATGTATTTGGCCAACTTCTTATTTTCTACATCCAACTTTCTGAAGGTCAGTGTTTGTCAGAACCAGCCTGGGAATGAACGCCCCCACCAGGATGCTGAATTATTAACTTCTGCCTGAGTGCTTTTCATGGCTCTCCTCTCTCCGTGTACACAGTAAACACACACACAAAAAAATAGAGATTGAGAGGAAAAAAAGGAAGAAACCACCAAAAAAGCACTGTCCCATATATATCGTGGACTAACACTTTTACCAAAAGAAGCCAGTTACTTATTTCTCTTTTACTGGTGTAACCTATATCAAGCCCAAACCTTTTCAGAGAGGCTGTATTTGAAAGAACTGAAGATGTGCACGATGGCTGTAGAGCAGAAGTGACTTTCCTGCTCGGTTGTGTTGTTACCTCCAATCTCCTCCCACGTCCTCGCGGCCCTTTGCTGCATTTCAGGGTGAGTGGATGATTTCAGCATTTCCGTGGGCATTGCAAGTGCGCAGAAGAACTTGGAAATTTGAATCTTAGGGAAGAGGGAAAAGCTTGGGGGCAAACAGCGAGTCCTCCAGATGCCTTCTTCTCATTCAGTCTCCAGACACGAAAAAGGGTGTGATCGTGAGTAATTTTTTGCTGTCCCCACATCCCCCTGCGAAGCTTCTCCACCCACCGCCCCATGCTCATCTCCAGCGCTCTTTCTGCCTCCCGCCTGTGCATGGGGCTGCTCCTGGTTCGTGTTCTCCTGGCCAGCTCCGATCTGCTGTCCCCACCATGCCTGCCCCTCCTGGGCCTGGTGCCCAAGCAGATCCCAGCCACATCCTCCACAGCGTATTTGGGAGGAATGCCACGGTCTGCATTTAGTGCAGTCACTGTTTCCTTTATTCTCTGGAGGTGACTCTTGTTTTAATGAACACAAGATCAGTTTTTTAGGGGTTTGGAAGTTCATCAAGTAATCTTTAATGCTGAGACGAAGAAGGCCCGGGTCTGCAGAACGAGTAGTGGTTGTGGGATCCAGCTCCATGACGGATCTTGCCCCATTGTGGCAATGCATAGGTGCAAATATTCCTGGGATCTGAGAACTTTCCTTACAGAACCACAGAATCACAGAATGGTTGAGATTGGAAGGGACCTCTGCAGATCATCTAGTCCAACGCCCCTGCTCAAGCAGGGTCACCTAGAGCATATTGCAAAGGATCGCGTCCAGGTGGGTTTTGAGTATCTCCAGAGAAGGAGACTCCACAACCTCTCTGGGCAACCTGGTCCAGTGCTCTGTCACCCTCACAGTGAAGAAGTTTTTCCTCATGTTCACATGAAACTTCCTGAGTTTCAGTTTGTGCCCATTGCCTCGCGTCCTGTAGCTCGGCACCACTGAAAAGAGTCTGGCTCCATCCTCTTGACACCCTCCCTGAAGATACTTGTACACGTTAATAAGATCTCCTCTCAGCCTTCTCTTCTCCAAGCTAAACAGGCCCAGCTCTCTCAGCCTTTCCTCATAGGAGAGATGTTCCAGTCCCCTAATCATCTTTGTAGCAATATGCTGGACTTGCTCCAGTAGTTCCACATCCCTCTTGCACTGCGGAGCCCAGAACTGGACGCAGTACTCTGAATGTGGCCTCAGCAGGGCTGAGGAGAGGAGAAGAATCACCTCCCTTGACCTGCTGGCAACACTCTTCCTGAGGCACCCCAGCATACCATTGGCTTTCTTGGCCACAAGATCACATTGCTGCCTCATGCTCAACTTGGTGTCCACCAGCACTCCCAGGGCCTTCTCCTCAGAGCTGCTTTCCAGCAGGTCAGCCCCCAACCTCTACTGCTGCATGGGGTTATTCCTGCCCAGGTGCAGGACCCTGCACTTGCCTTTGTTGAACTTCATAAGGTTCCTCTCCACCCACCTCTCCAGCCTCTCCAGGTCTCTCTGAATGGCAGCACAGCCATCTGGTGTATCGGCCACTCCTCCCAGTTTGGTATCATCAGCAAACTTGCTGAGGGTGCACTCTGTCCCTTCCTCCAGGTCATTGATGAAGAAGTTGAAGAGGGCTGGACCCAGTCCTGACTCCTGGGGGACACCGCTAGCTACAGGCCTCCAACTAGACTCTTCGCCGCTGAGCACAACCCTCGGAGCTCTGCCATTCAGCCACTTCTCAAGCCACCTCACTGTCCACTCACCTAGCCCACGGTTCCTGAGTTTGTCTGTAGGGATCTTATGGGAGACAGTGTGCAAAGCCTTGCTGCAGTCAAGGTAGACAACATCCACTGCTCTCCCCTCATCTTACAGCACATCAAGAGAGAGATTTGAGCCTTATTTGATGCACGGGCATGTTATACCTAGATAGCTTGCTCACTTGCTGCAATTATTTTTGGTTTGCAAATGCGTGAGCTCCCTCTTCTGCATCTTCTTGGTATTTATGAGGAGTTTATAGACCAAACTAGCATGATTCTGCAGTAGTAATGTTTGGTAAACAGTATTCTGGCTTAAATTTTGTCATCCCAGCAGGAAGTGCAAGATTGACAGCAAGAGAATGGGGAGAAATGCTCAACTTCAGAAGGATTTGAACAGTTCAAAATATTCAAACCATTTTTTGGTTTGGTGTAAATCTGGGAAGGTTTCTTAAAGGCTAAATATCATAAATGAAAATATATGCCAGAGACACTATCTTTACAGGTACGGTTCCAAAGAAATGGAAGTTAGTAGCATCTGGCTGTTTCCAGAAGCCTATGCAGACTTTGCATTTACTACTTCTGTGGCTAATAGAAGAGCATTTCATCAGCCAGCTGGACTCAGTCTTTTGTTTGTGCAATTCATCTACAATGTTCTTCCTCTTTTCTATTTTCTAGGAGGAACAATGCAAATGTTACAAAATACATTTTAGAAGATTAATAATTAATAAATTGTTAACAGTACACTTGTGGTGATACAATGATAAATGCATTTTTGTGATGCTAAATGCACTCCTGGTGAGGATATCAGCACACAGCTTTCACCTAATGGCTCCTTAATGTTTTTGATTATATCTTTCCTTTGTGATGTCCACCTTTCCTCAAACGGTGAGACAGGACAGGTGTGCTTGTCCTGGTGTCTGTTGTGGTGTCTTCCTTCAAACAGAGCAGGTTAAAGATGAGTCTTGAAGAACTGCAGCTGAAAAGGTCAAAATGATGTTATCAGTCAGTTTAAATTCATTAAATACAATTCCTGCTTTTTACCAAGAAAATATTGCTAATAGAGAAACAGCATTAATTAGAAAGCCCATGAGATGTGGCAGAACTGTTTTGCAGATGACACAATAAAATATATATCAAGGCAAGAATGACAGGAACTTAAGTGACTAAAGATAATGAATGATTTGTACCATTCTGGATGAAATTCAACGTTGAAATTTAATGCAGCTAGCGTGCTTTATTCAGGCGAGGCTTCCCCGTCCGCTCAGACAGAAGCAATGAAAATGATTAAAGGGCTGAAGAGACAGAGAAACGGCGCATGTTTAATTTAGGCAGTGCCCGTCTGGGGCATTTCTCCCACACTTGGGTCCAGTCCCCGAGGCAGGGATGTCTCTCACTTGGCAGTGCCTCGCTCGCGGGGCTTTCGTCTCTATCAGGGTCTCCTGATAAGGGTTTCCTGCATGCCCGGATGTTCCCCGCGGGCACCTGGAGACACAAAGGCTGGCAGGATGGAGCTGTCTGAGCTTGCTTTGGGAGAGAGCTGGCAGTCAGCCTTTTACGTTGATCTAATAAATTACACAGAAGGTATTAAACATAAATAAACCGTGGAAAGGCCGTCTGGGAAAGCCTTATTTATCTCTTCTCAGCACAAGAAGCAGTGCCACACATTAAAATTGCAAATTAGTCGCTTTTAAAGTAGATGAATGAGAAGACTATCCTGCACAATTAACCTGTTGCACTTGCTGCCTGTCCTGCTGCCCGAAGGCCTCTTAAAACTGCTGAGATCCACCACAGTGCTGATGGACAAGCTTTTAAGAGGGAAAAAGAGAACAGGAACCAACCCTTTTGCATCAGGCACAGGCTGACCAATGGGCTGAGAAAGCTGCTCCTCCTCGCGCATCCTCTGAAGGTGGAGAGAGGCATTCCTTATGTCCTTGGGGATGCTCGGTGGCCAGGGCAAGACTGCCCTTCATCCAGAGAGGGGTTCTGGCATGCGAGTCCCCCCACCTTCTTCTGGGGAAGCAATAATTCATCAGCCGTAAATGCTGACGCGGAGAAGAATTTGTTGATCTGCGTTTCAAATGCCTCATCCACTACAAGTGCTCCCGGTGTGTGGGGACCATCCCTTGGTCCTATGAGCTCTGTCACGCTTCCTGCTCTGGAGGTTTGAAGAAGGGTTTAGCGCTGGTTTGCACGCCTGTTATTTCTCAGACTGGGTTTCGGCCTGACTTGCATTCAAGCCACCAGAGTTTGTACCTATTTTCTTCTCTCAGAGATGTCTGCAGCATTTTTGAAGGCTGCTCCCAGCTGGACCTTCCCCATAGCCCCGTCCAGCCAGGCTGTCTCCCTTGTCTCCTTCCTTCAGCTGCTCTGAATTGGAGGTGCGCCTTGGCTGCAGTCTTCCAACGTGATGCCCTTAGGTCCCAGACTGCCTATAAGGATTATCTTCTCCCTTTCGCTTCTTTCTAGCAAGATGCAGGAGCGCTCCCAGCAGTGTTCCCTTCCTGAAGCTGAGTGTGGTGAGTCATCAGTGACATGGATGAAGGGACAGAGTGCACCCTCAGCAAGTTTGCTGATGATACAAAGCTGGGAGGGGTGGCCAATACACCAGATGGCTGTGCTGCCATTCAGAGAGACCTGGAGAGGCTGGAGAGGTGGGCAGAGAGGAACCTGCTGAAGTTCAACAAAGGCAAGTGCAGGGTCCTGCACCTGGGGAGGAATAACCCCATGCACCGGTCCAGGTTGGGGGTTGACCTGCTGGAAAGCAGCTCTGCTGAGAAGGCCCTGGGAGTGCTGGTGGACACCAAGTTAAGCGTAAGGCAGCAATGTGGCCAAGAAGACCAATGGTCTCCTGGGGTGCCTCAGGAAGAGTTTTGCCAGCAGGTCAAGGGAGGTGATCCTTCCCCTCTCCTCAGCCCTGCTGAGGTCACATCTGGAGTACTGTGTGCAGTTCTGGGCTCCCCAGTATGAGAGAGATGTAGCACTACTGGAGCAAGTCCAGCGAAGGGCTACAAAGTTGATTAGGGGTCTGGAGCATCTCTCTTATGAGGAAAGGCTGAGAGAGCTTGGCCTGTTTAGCTTGGAGAAGAGAAGGCTGAGAGGGGATCTTATTAATGTGTACAAGTATCTTAAGGAAGGGTGTCAAGAGGATGGAGTCAGAGTCTTTTCAGTGGTGCCCAGCGATAGGACGCGAGGCAATGGGCACAAACTGAAACACAGACACTTCCATCTGAATATGAGGAAAAACTTCTTTACTGTGAAGGTGACTGAGGACTGGACCAGATTTTCCAGAGAGGTTGTAGAGTGTCCATCCTTGGAGATATTCAAAAGCCATCTGGACATGGTCCTGGGCAATGTGCTTTAGATGACCCTGGTTGAGCAGGGGGATTGGACTAGATGGTCTCCAGAGGTCCCATCCAACCTCAGCTATTCTGTGAAATGCAGCTCCGCAAGGCTGAATCTAGGTTGCATTTCCCATTGGGAGCTCTGTCGGAGCAGCTCCACAAGACACTGAGCAGGTCTAATGTGCATGTGGGGTGGTTCCCGCTACCTCCTGCCTCTTGAATACCCTGGTCGCATCACAGGGATATTACAGGTTCAGTACTAAATTCTTCCTGAGTCTTGAATATCAGCCCATGTGGATTTTGTTATTTGTTGAAGAATTTAATTTGTTAATTCAATTTGATCTCAAGCTCTCTTTGACGTACAGGTGCACTCCACTGCCAGCATGGGCTACTTTATCTTTCTGTATGTTTCTCTCTTGGTATTACTGTCCCTGTGGTTTTTTTTCCATCGAGTTTCTAGGACGCTTATTACACTGATGCTTTCAATTAACGTCAGACATTCCAGCTCTCCTCTTATTTCTTAGACTGATAGCAGCAGCGTTGACGCAAATGTATTACTGTTTTGGTTCTGTTCTCTGCATCTTTATTAAATGACACTATATTATTTTTGACTGTTTTCATCCTCTGCTCAATCCTTCACTTGAGGACACTCAGTTTCCATGTTTTCACTCCTAAACCCTTAGTCATTTCTTCTGTACCTGTTGGTGTTTCACCACACTTAAATTTAACACCCCCTCATGGTCTTCCTTGTACTTTCATGGCTCATCTGAAGTCCACACCTCCTGCATGGGCTTCCTTTTATTTTTCAGAGGTTTTTCATAGTTCCTGGTGACTCTGGACTCTTTATGCTGTTTTCTCAGCTAAACATAAAGCATAAATCCCCTGCCTTTCTGCTCTGGCTCATGCCACAGAGACCATTGCGGTGCAGGTCCTCAGCTTTCTCCTAATGACCTATGTTTTGCCTCCAGAGCCACCTCTCACTTGTCCTTCTCTCATTGACACCCACATGGACCATGGCCACCAGGCCCTTCCCAGCACCTCCCAGAGCCTGTGCAGACGTGTTGTGAGGTCTGCTGCCTTCGCTCGTTCCAGTTATGGGGCAGGAGAGAAAACCTTGCAACAGTTTTTTTTGCAAAGGGGAGAAGTGGCAGTTCTGATGTGGAAGGGGGGTATGAAAAGAAGGGAGGTGCAACTGGAGGATGTTTGATTTACATGTCCTGAGAGCACCCTTGGTCCGTGCAGGTGCGCAGGCACCCTGATGTCATACTGGAAGGGGAATTTCTCGGGAGGAGGTCTTGCTGCCAATAGGCCTGCTGCTATGTAAAGGGAAGGGTGGATGAATTGCAAAAAAATACAGCTACTCATTTGGAAATGTTTAAACTACATTGCTAGGTGTACTTTTTAAGTACAGGGTTTGCCCTCAAAGTGCGTTTTTATATGTATATTTTCTTATTAAGGTGCCCAAAATGAGGCAACTAATAAACATTGAGGCACTGAAGCAGAACGAGGTTGCTGCAGAGCTTGTTAAGGCTCCCAGTGACTCAGAGTGTATTGGAAAGTTTCTAGACTTTCTTCTGCTAATTTCTCCTCCTTCTACCCGAGCCAGGACCACAACAGCTGTGTTCAGGAGCGAGTGGTGGTTATGATCAGAGTCGCTGCTCTGATCATTTGCACATGGGAACCTTGTTCCCATGGCATTGCAATCATTTGCATGCAGAGCATGGGTGATGAGCCTGGATGACTGTACAACAATCTGGAATTTCTATTTTCATAAAGACAGGAGCAAAACAAGTCATCTCCATGGTTAGTTATTGAGCTCTTGATGCAAATTCTAGAGAGAGTTAAAGTCACCAAGGAGCCTGTGAGCTGCAGAGCTCTCTGTGGACAGCCTCAAGTTGCATTTCATATGTTCCTTTCTGCTTTAACCAGAGAGCAGTACAGACAGAGGGACACGTGGACAGGGCTGCCACATGGTTATCACTGCTTGGACAGTGTTCACTACTGGGTTAGGTCCCCCTTTGGCTGCACAGGATCTGTAGCAAGACCGAGCAATCTCACTCCACCCTTATCTGCTGAGGTCTGTCCCTCAGTGAGACACTGCCTTCTCTGAAGGGATTTGAGATAATACTTTCTGGACTAATTAAAATTTGTTGAAGTAATTAGGAGATAACGACCTCAGCACTTATTGGCATATGAAGCTTAACAGCCTTATTATTGCATGATTAACTCTGTACTGGCTATAAGCAATTTCAAGCATAATATAAATTATGATACTTTCAGCTTTGCAGAATACTGAATTGTTAAAAGCCCTGGAGCCACCAAATATTAGTACAATATTAATGTATTAGTTGCTATTTCTTTGCAATTTTGAAAAAAACCCCATATTTTCCTTTACAAAACCAGTAACAACCCAACCCTGTTCTTGCGGGATTCCTCATGCCTGGTGCCTGTTGCACTGATGAAGTTCTTGCTCTTTGGTGGATGGGCCACATGGGCGAAGTGCTGCTGCAGCTGGTCCTGGGGGCACCCGCAACCCATGGCCACCGGCTCTGCAGGAGCTGCTGCCGGAGTGCCAGAGTGCTGCGGCTCCATGTGACGCTGGGGGTTGGAGACGAGGTTTTCAGAGTTCCCTGCAAACTCCCTCTCTGCTTCTTGCATCATCAGAGCGTAGGACTGAACATTTTGGTTCAGACCAAGGGTCTTCCTAGCCCTGTCCTCTGTCAGAAGTGGGGGGTGAGCAGAAGCAGGGCAAGCATGTGGGATGCTTCTCCCAAGCGTCCTTCCAGATGGTGGCTATTTTCAGCTCAGGGCATTTCCTGAGCCTGTTGCAGTCTGTGTATTTAATAGCGTGCAAGGGTTTTCTCCTACAAGCACTTGTCTGGTTGCCAGTGGAGGTCAGGGTCCCGAGGCCATCTTCCACATGCTCTTCACTTGCATTGCGCATGCCGGTGATGATTTGCTCTCTGCAGGTTTCCAAGCTGTGCCGGGGTCGCTGATCGGAGTCACTTTCCTGCCGGGGCCCAGCCCAGGACTGTATTAACCACAAGGGTTGCTGCTGAGTTGCCCAGCAGTTGCGGAGGGTCTCCAAAGGAATGAGTGAACGTTTCGGCAGGGTTGTTGGCTGGAGTCAGATAGTCTTAGAGTAATTCGGGGCCCTCGTTTGGGAAGGGCTCTGCTCCCCGGGCATGCTGCACAGCCGGACCAGGGAGGCATGCAGCTGTGCAAAAGGACCCGAGTGGGAGCAAACTCTGCTGCTAAATAGGCTGAGGCCAGCAAAGAAGTTGTTTGATACAGGAATTTGGGACTCTTCTTCCTCATGTGCATTGCATCATATTCATGTAGATTGACTTGCATCTGCAATTTTAGTGCTTGTTGTCTTGAAAGATCCCCACTGAAGCTCTCCATGATTGTTCCTCCTTTGCGCTACCCAGAACTGCTCAAACTGACTGTAAATTAGTACAAATAATGAAGTGGAAAAAGAACACTAAGCATTGGGAGGAAAGACCAGATAATGGAAGAAAATGCAAAATACAAAAATGAAAACAAACACCAGAACAATAATGCGCTGTGATAAAACAGCACAAAGCAGTGCAAACAATTTCCAGTGAAATTGAAAACAAATAGCACTTAAAACCAGCACCAGAAATAATGGGCATCCTCCATCCGCTGCTCTTGCCGCAGCTTTGGCTCTATTCGGCCTCCCTTGCAGGGTCTCAGCATGGAGCTGTGTCTGTCCTGGTGGCACTCTCCTGGTGGTGCTGGGGTCTTGGACCTCCCCTTGCGGTGGCCAGGTCACGGCCACCTGCTGCATTTCCCCTGCGTGGCCCCGGGTCAGGAGGTGCCTGCCCCCATGGGCTGCAGGGCAGGGAAGAGAGGGGGCCTCCCCACGGCTTTGGGAGCCACTTCTGCAAGTCAGAGAGGGCTTTGCTGGTGAGGGAGGGGATGCTGCCTGTGCTGCTGCTCCGGAGAGGACTTGGGCTTTGCAAAAAGAGCCGAGTTGCTCTTGCCAGCAAGATGCAGAGAAAGTGCGGGAGGCCTGGAGAACCCGCAGGAATGAGCTCGTGGCGATGCCCCTTTGCACTTTCTGGGAGAACCAGGGCAATGCAAAGGTGAAATTTGATTGCTTGTTAGACCCTGCCCCTTTCATCAGACCCCTTTCAGCGGGCCTCTGCCTGCATGTTGGAGGATCACGTAGTGCCAGAGGAGCACCGAGAAGCACCAGACAGGCCACCTGGAGAGAGAACGATGCTGAGCCCCATGGCTCCCCCTGTAGCTTAGTGTTGAAAATAGAGAGTCATCAGACAGAGTTTCAGCTTTGCTGCCTGCAGTGTCCACGGGAAAACCATGAGTGTGTGTGTGTTTGCGTGTGCCTGTGTGTGGGGATGGTTAAAGCACACAGGTGCAAACAGAGGCCTTCATTGGGTTGTAAGGTCCATTTATTTCTTTTTTGCTCTGGCTTATCAGTCAGGCCCCAGCGTGACGTCCAGCTGGCTGGAGATAGTGACCAGTGGGTCACTCGTGAGGCCCACGGCTGCACCGCCAGCAAGGTGGGGCCCGTCAGCTTTTCCAGTCTGGCAGCAAAGGTGCAGCAGAGCGTTGCTCGGGTCTTGGTGATCTTCCCTGTTGCCAGCTGGGGCAAAGTCCTGAGGCGCAGAGGCTGCAGGAGCCAAAAGTGGAGGCCCCTCACTAACCAGGCTCTTCTCCATCCTGGTGTGTGCTGGGGACACTTGGAACAGCTCCAGCTTCCATTTGCTCCCTTCTTCTGAGCTGCCATGGACGAAAGCCCTCCCTTTTCCAAGAGGTTTCCTGTGCTGGCGGTGTCCGGGCCCTCTTCCTCAGGGCTTTCTGTTCCCCTTTGCAGCGTCCGGCCTGCCTTGTCACTCTTTCTTCTTCCTTTGGCCGGGTCAGGCTGCCTAGTGGTGCCCCCACCCTTTTTCTTGTTGACGGCTGGGGCCTTCCCCCCGGGGGCGTGAGGTGGCTCTCTTGTGCCTCAGGCTTTTCCTTGCACTAGAAACCAGCCACGAGCCCTCCTCTTTTGCCGGTGTTTCCAACATGTCGAGGACAACCTTGGAAACGTGTCCAAAGAGGATTTTGTCAATGTCCGGAGTGGTGTTTTGAACGTGTGGCTTCACGATTTCCAAAGCCCTTTTGCAAAGTGGGCTGGCCCTTCTGGACAGGCTGGCAGTAGACATTCAGGGCTGCTCTTGCCACCCCTCTTTCCTCCCCGACAGCCCCTGCTTGTTGCCCAGGCAGGGAGCTCTTCCACCCACACGTGGGGCCAACACACGCAGGGAAGGAAAGGAGCAAGCAGAGGCCAGAAGGGCCTCGTCCCACGTCCTCCACCCTTTGCCCGGGAGCAAGAGAGGCCAGCGTCAACTGCACAGCCAGGCTGCTGGTCTCGGGGTTGGGCAGGGCCGTGAGCTGAAGGGTGCAGGGGACAGAGCCCAGCTCGTGCCGGGGCCCCCAGGTGGTGGGCAAGGCCCAGGACGGGGATGGCCACTGCCTCTTTCTCCTCTATTCTGCCAGTGAGGGGGATGGATGGGAGGAGGAGGAGGAGACGGACTTTCCAAGTTAACAACGGTTTCGCCGCTTGTGTTGGCAACAGGGTTTTGGTTTCTACGAACATGGGACCCTGCTTGAAGAGCGACAGCTGCTGGGGAGAGATGGGATCCGCCTCACTAAGCAGGGCACGTGTGTCTTTGCCAAGAGGTTGGCCAAGCTGGTAAGGAGGGCTTTAAAGTAGGAAAGATGGGGGAAGGGGAGAGTTATAGTGACAGGGTAGTTGGCAAAACACAACTCAAGTCGGGATGCCTCCAGCAGGTGCATGCAGCCAGGGAAGTGTGTGTGGGATGTGGCTATGGAGGATCCTCTTGCATCCCTCCTGGGAAACCTGCATGCTCGATCACCTCTCTGAAATGCCTGTACACCAATGCACGCAGCATGGGGAACAAACAGGAAGAACTAGAGATCTGTGTGCAGTTGCAGGGCCATGATCTCGTTGCAGTTACAGAGACCTGGTGGGATAGCTCACATGACTGGAGTGCTGTCATGGATGGCTACGTGCTTTTTAGGAAAGACAGGCCAGGAAGGTGGGGTGGTGGAGCTGCTCTTTGTGTGAGAGAGCAACTGGAATGTATGGAGCTGTGCCTAGGGGTGGATGAAGAGCGAGTGGAGAGCTTGTGGGTAAGGATTCAAGGGCAGGCTAGCATGGGTGACCGTGTTGTGGGTGTTTACTACAGGCCAGCTGATCGGGAAGAGGAAGTCGCTGAGGCCTTCTCCAGACAACTGGAAGTAGCCTCACGATCCCAGGCCCTGGTTCTCATGAGGGACTTGAAGCACCCTGATATCTGCTGGAGAGACAGCACAGCTAGGCTCAGAGAGTCCCGGAGGTTCCTGCAGAGCATTGGTGACAACTTCTTGACACAGGTGTTGGAGGAGCCAAGGAGGAGAGGTGTGCTGCTGGACCTCGTAGTAACAAACAAAGAAGGAGTGGTTGGAGATGTGAAGGTCGGGGGCAGCCTTGGCTGCAGTGACCATGAGATGGTGGAGTTCAGGATGCTGCGGGGAGGAGGCAGGGCACTAAGTAGGATGGCAACTCTGGAATTCAGGAGAGCAAACTTTGGCGTCTTCAGGGACCTCCTTGGAGGACTCCCAAGGGTTAGGGACCTAGAGGGAAGGGGATCCAAGACAGCTGGTTAATATTCAAACATCACTTCCTCCAGGCTCAAGAGTGGTGCATCCCTTGGAGTAGCAAGACAAGCAAAGGAGGTAGGAGAGCTGCATGGATGAGCAAGGAGTTCCTGGCAAAACTCAACCAGAAGAAGGAAGTATACAGAAAGTGGAAAGGGGGACAGGCCACTTGGGAGGAATATAGGAATGTTGTCAGAGTGTGCAGGGATGCGACGAGGAAGGCTAAGGCCCATTTGGAATGCAATGTGGCAAGGGATGTCAAGGACAGCAAGAAGGGCTTCTTCAAATACCTCAGTAGGTAAAGGAAGCCGAGGGAAAATGTGGGCCCGTTGCTGAATGGGGTGGGTGCCGTGGTGACGAAGGATGCAGAGAAGGCAGAGTTACTGAATGCCGCCTTTGCTTCAGTCTTTACTGCTGAGGCCAGCCCTCAGGATCCCAGACCCTGGAGGCAAGAGAGAAAGTCTGGAGAAAGGAAGACTTTCCCTTGATTGAGGAGGATGGAGTTAGAGATCATTTAGGCAAACCTGACACCCACAAATCCATGGGCCCCGATGGGATGCACCCGGGAGTGCTGAGGGAGCTGGCGCATGTTATTGCTAGGCCACTCTGCCTCATCTTGGCAAGGTCATGGAGAAGAGGAGCGGTGCCTGAAGACTGGAGGAAAGCCAATGCCACCCCAGTCTTCCAAAAGGGCAAGAAGGAGGACCCAGGGAACTAGAGGCCAGTCAGCCTCACCTCCATCCCTGGAAAGGTGATGCAGCAGCTCATTGTGGAGGCCATCTGCAAGCATGTGGAGGACAAGAAGGTGATCAGGAGTAGTCAGCATGGCATCACCAGGGGAAAATCATGCTGAACCAAGCTGATAGCCTTCTGGGGTGGAATGGCTGGCTGGGTAGATGAGGGGAGAGCAGTGGATGTTGTCTACCTTGACTGCAGCAAGGCTTTCGACACTGTCTCCCATAAGATCCCCACAGACAAGCTCAGGAAGTGTGGGCTAGATGAGTGGAGAGTGAGGTGGCTTGAGAAGTGGCTGAATGGCAGAGCTCCGAGGGTTGTGCTCAGCGGCACAGAGTTTAGTTGGAGGCCTGCAGCTAGCGGTGTCCCCCAGGGGTCAGGACTGGGTCCAGCCCTCTTCAACTTCTTCATCAATGACCTGGAGGAAGGGACAGAGTGCACCCTCAGCAAGTTTGCTGATGATACCAAACTGGGAGGAGTGGCTGATACCCCAGATGGCTGTGCTGCCATTCAGAGAGATGTGGAGAGGCTGGAGAGGTGGGCGGAGAGGAACCTGCTGAAGTTCAACAAAGGTAAGTGCAGGGTCCTGCACCTGGGGAGGAATAACCCCATGCAGCAGTAGAGGTTGGGGGCTGACCTGCTGGAAAGCAGCTCTGTGGAGAAGGCCCTGGGAGTGCTGGTGGACACCAAGTTAAGCATGAGGCAGCAATGTGGCCTTGTGGCCAAGAAGGCCAATGGTATGCTGGGGTGCCTTAGGAAGTGTTGCCAGCAGGTGGAGGGAGGTGATCCTGCCCCTTTCCAAAGCCCTGGGGAGGCCACCTCTGGAGTAGTGTGTGCAGTTCTGGGCTCCCCAGTATGAGAGAGATGTAGCACTACTGGAGCAAGTCCAGCGTAGTGCTACAAAGATGACTAGGGGACTGGAGCATCTCTCTTATGTGGAAAGGCTGAGAGAGCTGGGCCTGTTTAGCCTGGAGAAGAGAAGGCTGAGAGGAGATCTTATCAACGTGTACAAGTATCTGAAGGGAGGGTGTCAAGAGGATGGAGCCAGACTCTTTTCAGTGGTGCTGAGCGACAGGACGCGAGGCAACGGGCACAAACTGAAACTCAGGAAGTTCCATGTGAACATGAGAAAAAACTTCTTCACTGTGAGGGTGACAGAGCACTGGAGCAGGTTGCCCAGAGAGGTTGTGGAGTCTCCTTCTCTGGAGGTATTCAAAGCCTGCCTGGATGCAATCATGTCCAATGTGCTGTAGGTGACCCTGCTTGAACAGGGGGGTTGGACTAGATGATCTGCAGAGGTCCCTTCCAACCTCAACCATTCTGTGATTCTGTGATTTCCTGTGAGTCATGTACATGTAATTCTATGTAATTCTTTGCCATTTTGGTATGCCATGAGAATATTTGCTGTAGTTTATTCAGTGCAACCTGAGGTACCATTTCACATGCTGGCTGATTGCCACACCACTTTCTTTATGGATTTTCTCATAGTCATCCTCATCTGATTGTGGTGGTTAGTAGAGACATTTCTACAGCCCCTCAGCACAGCTGGATGCAGACTTCATGCCAAAAGTGTCTTCTGTGTGCATGGCGTTCACCCTCTCTCGCTCCCAGACACCCACGTACGCACCTTCTGCCTCTGCAAGGCTGGAGAGGAGCAATATATGAAGGCAGAAGCAACGCAGGAGGCAAATCACAACTTTGTTGTGTGCCCCAGTTTCCCCTCTGCAGAAGCAAATGAGAGACAGCAAGGCTAAAGGTGCTGCAGAGCTCCAGCATGAACTGTGAGATCCTCATGGGAGTTTCACTGCATACTGATGTGAATGTGTCCTGTCAGGCAGGGTTGCTGAGCATCGGACTAGCTCCGTGTGGGGGGCACCTGCTTGGCGTGCCCTTTCAAACAAGCTTTATTCCTGTCTTCCAGAAACTGGACTGAAAGGTGTCCGTCAGAAAACTGCTGAGCCTCCAGGTGCAAGGGCAAGAGGCAGCTGGGGGAACAGAAGAGTCTTTCCTCCACTCAATGTGTGCATGCATCAATGAGAGCTGCACCAGCTACAGTGAAGCTCTCAATTTTGCTGAGGCCACAGGTGAGAAGATCTGCTTCCCCATCAGGAAAGTCTTTCAATAGTTGAGACTCTCACAGCTGAACTCTGCCAAGTATATGTGAGAAGAACAGAATGATATTTAGGCGGAAACGCAGGAAATTCCATCTGAACATGAGAAAAAACTTCTTTACTGTGAGGGTGACAGAGCACTGGACCAGGTTGCCCAGAGAGGTTGTGGAGTCTCCTTCTCTGGAGATATTCAAAACCCATCTGGATGTGATCCTGTACAATGTGCTCTAGGTGACCCTGCTTGAACAGGGGGGTTGGACTAGATGATCTGCAGAGGTCCCTTCCAACCTCAACCACTCTGTGATTCTGTGAAATGCACTGTGAAAACCAGGATCACCACAGGCAGCACGTTATGTTCACAGTGAAGAATACTCATCTAACACCATGCCAGACAAGTAGGGCAAAAATGACCTGGGAGTTATTTAAGAGCAGCGCTCGGAAAGGCTCCTAACAGATCACCCACTTCGGAAGCAGAAGCCCGACCTAGAAACTTGCGGGCTGAAAGCAGCTAAGTGCAAAGCAGCACAAGCCCCAAGGCCTGGACCGAGCAGTGAATGTGCCCTGCCCTGCACAAAACGCATGAAAGGGGGAACTGCAGTACAGCTGCTCAGCTCTAAGTGCACACAAAAATCAGGCGTTTGCAAGGAGCAGCCCTGGCACTGCCGACTGGCCCCACCAGCTTGCACTACCCGAGCCCCACGGCTGACAACAGCAGGGAGAGTGAAAATGTTGGTGGGCAATGCAGCACCCCGGGAAGGCACCGCTGCTGTAACCGGCACACGGGCCCTTGTGCCACCGGCGCGGCAGCACGCTAGAGCCTGCACGAAAACAAGGGGTGATGACAGCAATCACCTATGCTGCTTTATGGTGCATTAAATCAAGAATAGGCTTCAGTTCCTTAGAACACAAATGTCTTTCCCGACCAATAAATACAGAGCTTTTGGGAGAAGAATGACAAAATAACTGTCCCGAGATAGGAAGTCCTTGTCATTAACAGCAGCAGCAGCACTGATCAGCTACCCCTCAGCAAAGCTGCTGTTTAATAAAAGCCTGCAGGCAGCGACACCTTTAAAGGCAACAACAATTTACCAGCCCCGACGATACCAGCAGCTGAAGTCTCTGACCAGGGCACATTGACTACACAAACTCTGGACAGAATGATTGTCCTTGTTCTTTATTAGGATCTCTGGCAATACCGAGTTGTGAGTCCATTCCATCGGGAAAAATATTCTTGCCACAGTTCTTTGTAGCAGCCTCTATTCCACTGTCATTGCACAAACTAATTCTAGGGTGGCAAAAACATCCCTCAGCGATGAGGAGGTCGTGTTCTGGTGTCCTTCTAACTGCTTCTCCTCTACACAGTGCTGCTGGGTGTCACGTCCACGCTCTGAACTGGGAACCTGGGCGCATCGTTCACTGTAAGCTCAGCCCCCGTCTAACGTGGCTGCTTTTTGCCAAGTCCATCTGGATCAGCTGTAGTTCCCACCTCTAACTCGCTTTCCCTGCAGTTGGAGACAGCGTGCTCTGGAGATGTGCACTGTGCTGCCAAGACTGCCCAGGCAGCAGCTTTCCAAGCCCAGGCAACATCCCAGCGCTACTGATGGCAGCAGAGCACACCTGCAGCAGGCAGTGGTTCCAGGCACAAGTGTCTTACCAGGGCACAGATGGTCCAGCAATTCCCTGGGTACAAGCACGTCACAGGCCTTCATGGAGACCTGGAGACCCTCGGAAATGCTGCACCCCAGCTTTGCCACTAAACCCTTTTGCAGGAACAGCGTCTCTCTGCCTCGAACAAATGCACAAGCTCTGAGCATGGCTCAGAAACACCAGCCCCAATAAACAGCTCAGTTTCTCCGGTTTCCCATCCAAGACAACATGGACATTACTGTCTCACGAATCTGCTTGTTGTTCACTCCATAAATGATGGGATTTAGCATGGGGGGAACCACTACGTAGAGACAGGCCAGCAGGATGTGGATGTGGTGGGGGATGCTGTGGCCACCAAAGCGGTGCGTGAAAAAGGAGAAGAACGCCGGCGTGTAGAACAGGAAGATGATGCAGAGGTGGGAGCCGCAGGTGCTCATAGCTTTGCGACGGGCACCTGCAGAGGGCAGCTGGAAGACAGCCCTGAGAATCAGTCCATAAGACACAGCAATGAACACTACATCTATCCCTGCCGAAAGCAGGACAACTGTTAAACCATACACAACATTGACTTTTATGCTTGTGCAGGCCAGTCTGGCTACAGCCATATGCTCACAGTACGAATGAGCGATAACGCGGTTTCTGCAGTAAGACAGCCTTAGAAGCAGCTGAAAAATTGGGAGCACAATGCAGAGGCTTCTGACAACAGCTGCCAGCTCTATTCTCCATATGACTGAGTGGGTCAATAAAGTCACATATCTCAGGGGGTTGCAGATGGCAACATACCGATCAAAGGCCATGGCCACCAGAATTGCTGACTCTGCAACAAAAATAAAATGAATGAGAAATGCCTGAGCGATGCATGCACCAAGAGAGATATCCCTCACTCTGAACCAGAAAATAGCTAACATCCTGGGCACTGTAGTGGTAGATAAGAGCAAGTCTGCTAGTGTTAATGCAGAAAGGAAAAGGTACATAGGCTTGTGGAGGCTTTGTTCTCTCACTATGGTAAATAGCAAGACTAAGTTGCCTAGAAGGGCAAAAATATACATGGAGAAGAAGGGGAGAGAAATCCAGAGGTGAAACTTCTCCAGGCCTGGGATGCCAACAAGGAGGAATGTTCCTGGCCGGAAGGCTGTGTGATTGACGTCTGCCATAGGGGTCTTTGATCTTCTACTTAGAAACACCTGAAAAATAAAGGACAGCACAAGAGAAAGCATAAATGCCAGCAGAGCTCAGCAGCATTGCCAGCTGGGGAAATCCTGTCTCCGCTGAAGTCAATGCAAGTTTTAGCATTCATACCAGAAACTGCGTCACACTACAAAACATGAGGAGAGAGTGTGCAGAGCTGCACCCTGCACTGAGATCGCATGGCAACTTTTCTGCCCCTCGGTCTGCATTTTGAGGAGGCATGAGGAAGCTGAAAGCTGCTGAGCTAGTCACTGGTTTGTGGGGAGAAAAACAAAAACCTAAGGCCGAGGTAACAGCAGACGCTGCTGGGCTCCATGTGAAGCCCACTGCTCTGGGAAGGGAAGAGACGCAGCAACATCCACTTGGATTAGGCAAGAGGAAAAGTGGGAGGAAATTCAGAGAAAGCCCAGCTAGCAAGGTGGACACTCACCAGTGCAGCAAAAGAAGGTCAAGGCAGCAAACACAAATTGAAAGGGGCGATTTACATTCAGCCCTAGGCAGAGGCTGCTTCTGGGTGCAGGCCACCCCGCGCCCACGGAGCAGAGGTCGTTCCCCCGTTCGAGCCAGGCTGGCGAAAAACGGCAGCTCCTGCCGCTCGCGAGGGCAAGGCTGGGCTGCCGAGCTGGGAGCTGCACAACGGGCTTCTGCAGCACAGCCCTGGCTGTGATGACCATGCAGCAGTGCCCCATTGCCTTGTGGCTTCGCAGCCCTCGCCTTTTGCAGAAGATGGCTCAGAGATTGCCGTGCCGCAGCAACAAAAAGCAGCCCCAGCGCTGAGGACTGCACACGGTGACTCACCAGGTCTGGCCTTAAGCGGCGAGGAGGAGCTGCAGGCAGTGATCTTGGTGGAGCATTTGCAGTGCTGCTGTCTCAGACCTCAGCGTATTTATGCTCTCTTGCTGCAAGTCCCAGAAGGATGCTTAGGGCCAACAGGGAGCTGCAGCTCTCTGGTCTGCTCTGAGGCGTCCAGATGCAGGTGATGAAATGTAAGTCTGAAAATGAGCAGTAGAGGCGCAGGAAGCAAATCCATCTGCCCAGGTGAGCAGGAGGGAGTGTGAAGAGGAGAAAGCTAGCAGAAAGTATAAATGATAATTTTGGAATGGTAACTCCTTCCCATGCAGATGAAAGGCAGCATCAAGCAGCAGCTTGCAGAATGTAGTGAGCCAGGCAAAGCGTGGAAGAAAAGACGCAACACTTATGATTGCTTTCCCAACATCAGCTATAGCTGTCTGCCTTGGAGTGAATACCTGGGCCTTGCCCAGCCGTCACACAGACGCCTGACACAGCCCATCCTGCAGGAGTCCGAATCAAAGTGGATGTGCAAACCCTAGGAACTTCTTACAAGTCGCACGCCACCTGCTATTGTGCAGCATCGCTGTAGTGCCTGTCAACACGCCTCAGTTAACAGTGTGCACCTCCAAGGATGCATTACCACTAGTCAGTCCTTACTAGCGTCATGTTCTTATCACATATACTCGGCAGAGTTCAGCTGTGAGAGTCTCAAGTATTGAAAGACTTTCCTGATGGGGAAGCAGATCTTCTCACCTGTGGCCTCAGCACCATCGAGAGCTTCACTGTAACTGGTGCAGCTCTCATTGATGCATGCACACATTGAGTGGAGGAAAGACTCTTCTGTTCCCCCAGCTGCCTCTTGCCCTTGCACCTGGAGGCTCAGCAGTTTTCTGACGGACACCTTTCAGTCCAGTTTCTGGAAGAAAGGAATACAGCTTGTTTGAAAGGGCAGGCGTCTGGACAGGCTGGCAGTAGACATTCAGGGCTGCTCTTGCCACCCCTCTTTCCTCCCCGACAGCCCCTGCTTATTGCCCAGGCAGGGAGCTCTTCCACCCACACGTGGGGCCAACACACGCAGGGAAGGAAAGGAGCAAGCAGAGGCCAGAAGGGCCTCGTCCCACGTCCTCCACCCTTTGCCCGGGAGCAAGAGAGGCCAGCGTCAACTGCACAGCCAGGCTGCTGGTCTCGGGGTTGGGCAGGGCCGTGAGCTGAAGGGTGCAGGGGACAGAGCCCAGCTCGTGCCGGGGCCCCCAGGTGGTGGGCAAGGCCCAGGACGGGGATGGCCACCGCCTCTTTCTCCTCTGTTCTGCCAGTGAGGGGGATGGATGGGAGAAGGAGGAGACGGACTTTCCAAGTCAACAACAGTTTTGCCGCTGGTGTTGGCAACAGTTTCTATAATCATGGGACCCTGCTTGAAGAGTGACAGCTGCTGGGGAGAGATGGGATCCGCCTCACTAAGCAGGGCACATGTGTCTTTGCCAAGAGGTTGGCCAACCTGTTCAGGAGGGCTTTAAAGTAGGAAAGATGGGGGAAGGGGAGAGCTATAGTGACAGGGTAGTTGGCAAAACACGGCTCAAGTCGGGATGCGTCCAGCAGGTGAATGCAGCCAGGGAAGTGTGCATGGGATGTGGCTATGGAGGATCCTCTTGCATCCCTCCTGGGAAACCTGCATGCTCGATCACCTCTCTGAAATGCCTGTACACCAGTGCACGCAGCATGGGGAACAAACAGGAAGAACTAGAGATCTGTGTGTGGTCGCAGGGCCATGATCTTATTGCAGTTACAGAGACCACCTGGGATAGCTCACATGACTGGAATGCTGTCATGGATGGCTATGTGCTTTTTAGGAAAGACAGGCCAGGAAGGTGAGGTGAAGGAATTGCTCTTTGTGTGAGACAGCAACTGGAATGTATGGAGCTGTGCCTAGGGGTGGATGAAGAGCGAGTGGAGAGCTTATGGGTAAGGATTCAAGGGCAGGCTAGCATGGGTGACCGTGTTGTGGGTGTTTACTACAGGCCAGCTGATCGGGAAGAGGAAGTCGCTGAGGCCTTCTCCAGACAACTGGAAGTAGCCTCACGATCCCAGGCCCTGGTTCTCATGGGGGACTTGAAGCACCCTGATATCTGCTGGAGAGACAGCACAGCTAGGCTCAGAGAGTCCCGGAGGTTCCTGCAGAGCATTGGTGACAACTTCTTGACACAGGTGTTGGAGGAGCCAAGGAGGAGAGGTGTGCTGCTGGACCTCGTAGTAACAAACAAAGAAGGAGTGGTTGGAGATGTGAAGGTCGGGGGCAGCCTTGGCTGCAGTGACCATGAGATGGTGGAGTTCAGGATGCTGTGAGGAGGAGGCAGGGCACTAAGTAGGATGGCAACCCTGGAATTCAGGAGAGCAAACTTTGTCATCTCCAGGGACCTCCTTGGAGGACTCCCATGGGTTCAGGCCCTAGAAGGAAGGGGGGTGCAAGAGAGCTGGTTAATATTCAAGCATCACTTCCTCCAAGCTCAAGAGTGGTGCATCCCTTGGAGTAGCAAGACAAGCAAAGGGGGCAGGAGAGCTGCATGGATGAGCAAGGAGCTCCTGGCAAAACTCAACCAGAAGAAGGAAGTCTACAGAATGTGGAAAGGGGGACAGGCCACTTGGGAGGAATATAGGAACGTTGTCAGAGTGTGAAAGGATGTGACGAGGAAGGCTAAGGCCCATTTGGAATGAAATGTGGCGAGGGATGTCAAGGACAACAAGAAGGGCTTCTTCAAATACCTCAGTAGGTAAAGGAAGCCGAGGGAAAATGTGGGCCCGTTGCTGAATGGGGTGGGTGCCGTGGTGACGAAGGATGCAGAGAAGGCAGAGTTTCTGAATGCCGCCTTTGCTTCAGTCTTTACTGCTGAGGCCAGCCCTCAGGATCCCAGACCCTGGAGGCAAGAGAGAAAGTCTGGAGAAAGGAAGACTTTCCCTTGATTGAGGAGGATGGAGTTAGAGATCATTTAGGCAAACCTGACACCCACAAATCCATGGGCCCCGATGGGATGCACCCGGGAGTGCTGAGGGAGCTGGCGCATGTTATTGCTAGGCCACTCTGCCTCATCTTGGCAAGGTCATGGAGAAGAGGAGCGGTGCCTGAAGACTGGAAGAAAGCCAATGGGCAAGAAGGAGGACCTGGGAAACTAGAGGCCAGTCAGCCTCACCTCCATCCCTGGAAAGGTGATGCAGCAGCTCATTGTGGAGGCCATCTGCAAGCATGTGTAGGACAAGAAGGTGATCAGGAGTAGTCAGCATGGCTTCACCAAGGGGAAATCATGCTGAACCAAGCTGATAGCCTTCTCTGATGGAATGGCTGGCTGGGTAGATGAGGGGAGAGCAGTGGATGTTGTCTACCTTGACTGCAGCAAGGCTTTCGACACTGTCTCCCATAAGATCCCTACAGACAAGCTCAGGAAGTGTGGGCTAGATGAGTGGAGAGTGAGGTTACTTGAGAAGTGGCTGAATGGCAGAGCTCCGAGGGTTGTGCTCAGCGGCGAAGAGTCTAGTTGGAGGCCTGCAGCTAGCGGTGTCCCCCAGGGGTCAGGACTGGGTCCAGCCCTCTTCAACTTCTTCATCAATGACCTGGAGGAAGGGACAGAGTGCACCCTCAGCAAGTTTGCTGATGGTACCAAACTGGGAGGAGTGGCCGATACACCAGAGGGCTGTGCTGCCATTCAGAGAGACGTGGAGAGGCTGGAGAGGTGGGCGGAGAGGAACCTGCTGAAGATCAATAAAGGCAAGTGCAGGGTCCTGCACCTGGGGAGGAATAACCCCATGCAGCAGTAGAGGTTGGGGGCTGACCTGCTGGAAAGCAGCTCTGTGGAGAAGGCCCTGGGAGTGCTGGTGGACACCAAGTTAAGCATGAGGCAGCAATGTGGCCTTGTGGCCAAGAAGGCCAATGGTCTCCTGGGGTGCCTCAGGCAGAGTGTTGCCAGCAGGTGGAGGGAGGTGATCCTTCCCCTCTCCTCAGCCCTGCTGAGGCCACCTCTGGAGTAGTGTGTGCAGTTCTGGGCTCCCTAGTACAAGAGGGATGTGGCACTACCGAAGCAAGTCCAGCGAAGGGCTACAAAGATGATTAGGGGACTGGAGCATTTCTCTTATGAGGAAAGGCTGAGAGAGCTGGGCCTGTTTAGCCTGGAGAAGAGAAGGCTGAGAGGAGATCTTATCAACGTGTACAAGTATCTGAAGGGAGGGTGTCAAGAGGATGGAGCCAGACTCTTTTCAGTGGTGCTGAGCGACAGGACGCGAGGCAACGGGCACAAACTGAAACTCAGGAAGTTCCATGTGAACATGAGAAAAAACTTCTTCACTGTGAGGGTGACAGAGCACTGGAGCAGGTTGCCCAGAGAGGCTGTGGAGTCTCCTTCTCTGGAGATATTCAAAATCTGCCTGGATGCAATCATGTCCAATGTGCTGTAGGTGACCCTGCTTGAACAGGGGGGTTGGACTAGATGATCTGCAGAGGTCCCTTCCAACCTCAACCATTCTGTGATTCTGTGATTTCCTGTGAGTCATGTACATGTAATTCTATGTAATTCTTTGCCATTTTGGTATGCCATGAGAATATTTGCTGTAGTTTATTCAGTGCAACCTGAGGTACCATTTCACATGCTGGCTGATTGCCACACCACTTTCTTTATGGATTTTCTCATAGTCATCCTCATCTGATTGTGGTGGTTAGTAGAGACATTTCTACAGCCCCTCAGCACAGCTGGATGCAGACTTCATGCCAAAAGTGTCTTCTGTGTGCATGGCGTTCACCCTCTCTCGCTCCCAGACACCCACGTACGCACCTTCTGCCTCTGCAAGGCTGGAGAGGAGCAATATATGAAGGCAGAAGCAACGCAGGAGGCAAATCACAACTTTGTTGTGTGCCCCAGTTTCCCCTCTGCAGAAGCAAATGAGAGACAGCAAGGCTAAAGGTGCTGCAGAGCTCCAGCATGAACTGTGAGATCCTCATGGGAGTTTCACTGCATACTGATGTGAATGTGTCCTGTCAGGCAGGGTTGCTGAGCATTGGACTAGCTCCGTGTGGGGGGCACCTGCTTGGCGTGCCCTTTGAAACAAGCTTTATTCCTTTCTTCCAGAAACTGGACTGAAAGGTGTCCGTCAGAAAACTGCTGAGCCTCCAGGTGCAAGGGCAAGAGGCAGCTGGGGGAACAGAAGAGTCTTTCCTCCACTCAATGTGTGCATGCATCAATGAGAGCTGCACCAGTTACAGTGAAGCTCTCGATGGTGCTGAGGCCACAGGTGAGAAGATCTGCTTCCCCATCAGGAAAGTCTTTCAATACTTGAGACTCTCACAGCTGAACTCTGCCGAGTATATGTGATAAGAACATGACGCTAGTAAGGACTGACTAGTGGTAATGCATCCTTGGAGGTGCACACTGTTAACTGAGGCGTGTTGACAGGCACTACAGCGATGCTGCACAATAGCAGGTGGCGTGCGACTTGTAAGAAGTTCCTAGGGTTTGCACATCCACTTTGATTCGGACTCCTGCAGGATGGGCTGTGTCAGGCGTCTGTGTGACGGCTGGGCAAGGCCCAGGTATTCACTCCAAGGCAGACAGCTATAGCTGATGTTGGGAAAGCAATCATAAGTGTTGCGTCTTTTCTTCCACGCTTTGCCTGGCTCACTACATTCTGCAAGCTGCTGCTTGATGCTGCCTTTCATCTGCATGGGAAGGAGTTACCATTCCAAAATTATCATTTATACTTTCTGCTAGCTTTCTCCTCTTCACACTCCCTCCTGCTCACCTGGGCAGATGGATTTGCTTCCTGCGCCTCTACTGCTCATTTTCAGACTTACATTTCATCACCTGCATCTGGACGCCTCAGAGCAGACCAGAGAGCTGCAGCTCCCTGTTGGCCCTAAGCATCCTTCTGGGACTTGCAGCAAGAGAGCATAAATACGCTGAGGTCTGAGACAGCAGCACTGCAAATGCTCCACCAAGATCACTGCCTGCAGCTCCTCCTCGCCGCTTAAGGCCAGACCTGGTGAGTCACCGTGTGCAGTCCTCAGCGCTGGGGCTGCTTTTTGTTGCTGCGGCACGGCAATCTCTGAGCCATCTTCTGCAAAAGGCGAGGGCTGCGAAGCCACAAGGCAATGGGGCACTGCTGCATGGTCATCACAGCCAGGGCTGTGCTGCAGAAGCCCGTTGTGCAGCTCCCAGCTCGGCAGCCCAGCCTTGCCCTCGCGAGCGGCAGGAGCTGCCGTTTTTCGCCAGCCTGGCTCGAACGGGGGAACGACCTCTGCTCCGTGGGCGCGGGGTGGCCTGCACCCAGAAGCAGCCTCTGCCTAGGGCTGAATGTAAATCGCCCCTTTCAATTTGTGTTTGCTGCCTTGACCTTCTTTTGCTGCACTGGTGAGCATCCACCTTGCTAGCTGGGCTTTCTCTGAATTTCCTCCCGCTTTTCCTCTTGCCTACTCCAAGCAGATGTTGCTGCGTCTCTTCCCTTCCCAGAGCAGTGGGCTTCACATGGAGCCCAGCAGCGTCTGCTGTTACCTCGGCCTTAGGTTTTTGTTTTTCTCCCCACAAACCAGTGACTAGCTCAGCAGCTTTCAGCTTCCTCATGCCTCCTCAAAATGCAGACCGAGGGGCAGAAAAGTTGCCATGTGATCTCAGTGCAGGGTGCAGCTCTGCACACTCTCTCCTCATGTTTTGCAGCGTGACGGAGTTTCTGGTATGAATGCTAAAACTTGCATTGACTTCAGCGGAGACAGGATTTCCCCAGCTGGCAATGCTGCTGAGCTCTGCTGGCATTTATGCTTTCTCTTGTGCTGTCCTTTATTTTTCAGGTGTTTCTAAGTAGAAGATCAAAGACCCCTATGGCAGACGTCAATCACACAGCCTTCCGGCCAGGAACATTCCTCCTTGTTGGCATCCCAGGCCTGGAGAAGTTTCACCTCTGGATTTCTCTCCCCTTCTTCTCCATGTATATTTTTGCCCTTCTAGGCAACTTAGTCTTGCTATTTACCATAGTGAGAGAACAAAGCCTCCACGAGCCTATGTACCTTTTCCTTTCTGCATTAACTGTAGCAGACTTGCTCTTATCTACCACTACAGTGCCCAGGATGTTAGCTATTTTCTGGTTCAGAGTGGGGGACATTTCTCTTGGTGCATGCATTGCTCAGGCATTTCTCATTCATTTTATTTTTGTTGCAGAGTCAGCAATTCTGGTGGCCATGGCCTTTGATCGGTATGTTGCCATCTGCAACCCCCTGAGATATGTGACTTTATTGACCCACTCAGTCATATGGAGAATAGAGCTGGCAGCTGTTGTCAGAAGTTTCTGCCTCGTCCTCCCAGGTTTTCATCTGCTTCTAAGGCTGTCTTACTGCAGAAACCGCATTATCCCTCATTCGTACTGCGAGAACATGGGTATAGCCAGACTGGCCTGCACAAGCATAAAAGTTAATATTGTGTATGGTTTAACAGCTGCCCTGCTGTCGGCAGGGATAGATGTAGTGCTCATTGCTGTGTCTTATGGACTCATTCTCAGGACTGTCTTCCAGCTGCCCTCTGCAGGTGCCCGTCACAAAGCTATGAGCACCTGTGGCTCCCACCTCTGCATCATCTTCCTGTTCTATGCGCCGGCGTTCTTTTCCTTTTTCACGCACCGCTTTGGTGGCCACAGCATCCCCCGCCATGTCCACATCCTGCTGGCCTGTCTCTACGTAGTGGTTCCCCCCATGCTAAATCCCATCATTTATGGAGTAAACAGCAAGCAGATTCGTGAGACAGTAATGTCCATGTTGTCTTGGATGGGAAGCCAGAGAAACTGAGTTGTTTATTGGGGCTGGTGTTTCCGAGCCTTGCTCAGAGCTTGTGCATTTGTTCCAGGCAGAGAGAGACGCTGCTCCTGCAAAAGGGTTTGGAGGCAAAGCTGGGGTGCAGCATTTCCGAGGGTCTCCATGTCTCCAGGCCTGTGACCTGCTTTTACCCAGGGAAGTGTTGGACCATCTATGCCCCGACAAGACACTTGTGCCTGGAAGCACTGCCTGCTGCAGGTGTGCTCTGCTGCCATCAGTAGCGCTGGGATGTTGCCTGGGCTTGGAAAGCTGCTGCCTGGGCAGTCTTGGCAGCACAGTGCACATCTCCAGAGCACGCTGTCTCCAACTGCAGGGAAAGCAAGTTAGAGGTGGGAACTACAGCTGATCCAGACGGACTTTTGTTTTTGCCACCCTGGAATTAGTTTGTGCAATGACAGTGGAATAAAGGCTGCTACAAAGAACTCTGGCATGAATATTTTTCCCTACGGAATGGATTCACAACTCGGTATTGCCAGAGATCCTAATAAAGAACAAGGACAATCATTCTGTCCAGAGTTTGTGTAGTCAATGTGCCCTGGTCAGAGACTTCAGCTGCTGGTATCATCGGGGCTGGTAAATTGTTGTTGCCTTTAAAGGTGTCGCTGCCTGCAGGCTTTTATTAAACAGCAGCTTTGCTGAGGGGTAGCTGATCAGTGCTGCTGCTGCTGTTAATGACAAGGACTTCCTATCTCGGGACAGTTATTTTGTCATTCTTCTTCCAAAAGCTCTGTATTTACTGGTCGGGAAAGACATTTGTATTCTAAGGAATTGAAGCCTATTCTTGATTTAACGCACCATAAAGCAGCATAGGTGATTGCTGTCATCACCCCTTGTTTTCATGCAGGCTCTAGCGTGCTGCCGCGCCGGTGGCACAAGGGCCCGTGTGCCGGTTACAGCAGCGGTGCCTTCCCGGGGTGCTGCATTGCCCACCAACATTTTCACTCTCCCTGCTGTTGTCAGCCGTGGGGCTTGAGTAGCGCAAGCTGGCGGGGCCAGTCGGCAGTGCCAGGGCTGCTCCTTGCAAACGCCTGATTTTTGTGTGCACTTAGAGCTGAGCAGCTGTACTGCAGTTCCCCCTTTCATGCGTTTTGTGCAGGGCAGGGCACTTTCACTGCTCCGGCCAGGCTTTGGGGCTTGTGCTGCTTTGCACTTAGCTGCTTTCAGCACGCGAGCTTCTAGCTCGGGCTTCTGCTTCAGCAAATCGCCTGGGAGCATTTCATCATCGTGGACACCGTGCCGCTCTGCTCTAGTCACAGCCCTGTTTTTTGGCTGAGTCCTCCTTGTGTCTCTGGCAGTGGAGCTGTGCTGCCATGCAATGAGTCAGGATCAGCAAATGGCTTCTTTCTGATGCCTGTCTTCCTCATTCCTGCATTTTGTACACATGCAGCCACCTGTGCTGGGCTGTCTGAGCATCATGAGCCCTTTGCTCTTGCTTTTGCTCTGGTAGAAGACATATTTTGTCCCATGCATGGGTGATCCATTAGGAGCCTTTCTGAGCGCTGCTGTAAAATAACTCCCAGGCTATTTTTACCCTCCTTGTCTGGTACCGTGGTAGATGATTATTCTTCACTGTGAACATAAGGTGCTGCCTGTGGTGATCCTGGAGCTGCATTTCACCCTCGTCCATCATGTCCTCACGCTTCAGAAATGAGCAGGTGGGGAGCTCAGCAACATCCAGAAATGGGCTGAGAAAGTCTTAAGGAGGGAATACCTGTTTATCTGACTTCTGGGTAGCTGTTGCCCTTCGTCTGCATCTGGCAAATGAGAAGGGCTTTCAGATTTACTTGAGGACCTTTTTGGAAGTTGTGGGATTTCCGAGGACCCCTGAGGAACCAGAAGGTGATTGCTGCAAACAGGAAAGGGGAAACTAGGCCAGGACAACTGCAGGAGGCCTTGACTTCTCCTGGGAGAAGCTCTAGCTAGGAGTGGCTGACAAGCTCTGTTGGTTGTCCCTGACCAGAGGGAGTTGGGGCCTTTGATCCAGGTGGCCCTTGATTAGGGCAGGTCAAGCAGCCTTGAGTCAGTGCTAGGGGGGGGCCTATATAAGAGCCAGGCCCAGAGCTCAGCTCCCAGAGGCAGTGCACAGCTGCAGCAGTTTGTGCAGAAGGGTGCAAGGAGGCACCTTCCTTTCTGCTCCCTGGGGTGTACGCTTCCTCAAGTGTGGTCATGACACGCTGCAGAGCACATTCCCCAGCAGCCATTGGAGTGGCTGCGTCGCCTGTGTCAGAGGCTGGGACCTGGACAGACCCACTGACAGCAGATGCAGCTCTGCAGGTCTCAGGCTGCAGGGAGTGCTTGGGGCCTGTCCGGGAGGCCTGGGCTGGCAGTCAGCTCTCCTGCAGGAGGTGTGCTGCTGTTGATGAGTTGTGTTGTCAGGTAAGGGAGTTATGGGAGGAAGTCAGGAGGCTGCGTAGCATCCGAGAGGATGAACAAGAGCTAGACAGGGTATTCTCGGAGACTGTACAGCTCCAGGAGTCCCAAGCCCCCACAGCAGTGGAGTTGCCGGAGGGCTGTGTGCCATGTGAAATGGTACATCATAGCACTGTAGAAGGTGTCTGGAAGCTGGTCGCTGCTTGTAGGAGGAGGAAGGCTCCTCCTCCTCCTCCTGAGGACTTGCAATTGAGGAAGAGGTTTAGTGCCCTCCAGGATGAGGAGGAGATGGGCAAGGCTGCAAGGGAAGCAACTGGCACAACAGACCCTGTGCCTTGCGGGAACACCCGGAAGAAGCGACGGATGATTGTTGTGGGGGACTCCCTGCTGCAGGGGATGGAGGCACCTATCTGCCGACCTGACCTCTTGTCTAGAGAGGTTTGTTGCCTGCCAGGGGCTCGTGTGGGAGATGTCATGGAAAGACTGCCAGGGCTTGTCCACTCATCAGACTATTCCCCTCTGCCGCTCTTCCATGTGGGCACCAATGACACCAAGGGCAAACTGGAGACCATCAAAGAGGATTTTGGAGCTCTGGGGATGGTGGTCAAGGGTCTGGGAGGCCAGGTCATCTTCTGCTCAATCCTGCCAGTGAGGGGGATGGATGAGAGGAGGAGGAGACAGACTTTCCAAGTTAACAACAGTTTTGCCGCTGGTGTTGGCAACAGGGTTTTGGTTTCTACGACCATGGGACCCTGTTTGAAGAGCGACAACTGCTGGGGAGAGATGGGATCCGCCTCACTAAGCGGGGCACGCGTGTCTTTGCCAACAGGTTGGCCAAGCTGGTAAGGAGAGCTTTAAAGTAGGAAAGATGGGGGAAGGGGAGAGTTATAGTGACAGGGTAGTTGGCAAAAGACTGCTCAAGTCAGGATGCCTCCAGCAGGTGCATGCAGCCAGGGAAGTGCGTGTGGGATGTGGCTATGGAGGGTCCTCTTGCATCCCTCCTGGGAAACCTGCATGCTCGATCACCTCTCTGAAATGCCTGTACACCAATGCACGCAGCATGGGGAACAAACAGGAAGAACTAGAGATCTGTGTGCAGTTGCAGGGCCATGATCTCGTTGCAGTTACAGAGACCTGGTGGGATAGCTCACATGACTGGAGTGCTGTCATGGATGGCTACGTGCTTTTTAGGAAAGACAGGCCAGGAAGGTGGGGTGGTGGAGCTGCTCTTTGTGTGAGAGAGCAACTGGAATGTATGGAGCTGTGCCTAGGGGTGGATGAAGAGCGAGTGGAGAGCTTGTGGGTAAGGATTCAAGGGCAGGCTAGCATGGGTGACCGTGTTGTGGGTGTTTACTACAGGCCAGCTGATCGGGAAGAGGAAGTCGCTGAGGCCTTCTCCAGACAACTGGAAGTAGCCTCACAATCCCAGGCCCTGGTTCTCATGGGGGACTTGAAGCACCGTGATATCTGCTGGAGAGACAGCACAGCTAGGCTCAAAGAGTCCCGGAGGTTCCTGCAGAGCATTGGTGACAACTTCTTGACACAGGTGTTGGAGGAGCCAAGGAGGAGAGGTGTGCTGCTGGACCTCGTAGTAACAAACAAAGAAGGAGTGGTTGGAGATGTGAAGGTCGGGGGCAGCCTTGGCTGCAGTGACCATGAGATGGTGGAGTTCAGGATGCTGCGGGGAGGAGGCAGGGCACTAAGTAGGATGGCAACTCTGGAATTCAGGAGAGCAAACTTTGGCGTCTTCAGGGACCTACTTGGAGGACTCCCATGAGTTGCTTAATATTCAAGCATCACTTCCTCCAAGCTCAAGAGTGGTGCATCCCTTGGAGTAGCAAGACAAGCAAAGGGGGCAGGAGAGCTGCATGGATGAGCAAGGAGCTCCTGGCAAAACTCAACCAGAAGAAGGAAGTATAGAGAAAGTGGAAAGGGGGACAGGCCACTTGGGAGGAATATAGGAATGTTGTCAGAGTGTGCAGGGATGCGACGAGGAAGGCTAAGGCCCATTTGGAATGAAATGTGGCAAGGGATGTCAAGGACAACAAGGGCTTCTTCAAATACCTCAGTAGGTAAAGGAAGCCGAGGGAAAATGTGGGCCCGTTGCTGAATGGGGTGGGTGCCGTGGTGACGAAGGATGCAGAGAAGGCAGAGTTACTGAATGCCGCCTTTGCTTCAGTCTTTACTGCTGAGGCCAGCGCTCAGGAATCCCAGACCCTGGAGGCAAGAGAGAAAGTCTGGAGAAAGGAAGACTTTCCCTTGGTTGAGGAGGATGGAGTTAGAGATCATTTAGGCAAACCTGACACCCACAAATCCATGGGCCCCGATGGGATGCACCCAGGAGTGCTGAGGGAGCTGGCACATGTTATTGCTAGGCCACTCTGCCTCATCTTGGCAAGGTCATGGAGAAGAGGAGCGGTGCCTGAAGACTGGAGGAAAGCCAATGCCACCCCAGTCTTCCAAAAGGGCAAGAAGGAGGACCCAGGGAACTAGAGGCCAGTCAGCCTCACCTCCATCCCTGGAAAGGTGATGCAGCAGCTCATTGTGAAGGCCATCTGCAAGCATGTGTAGGACAAGAAGGTGATCAGGAGTAGTCAGCATGGCATCACCAGGGGAAAATCATGCTGAACCAAGCTGATAGCCTTCTGGGTTGGAATGGCTGGCTGGGTAGATGAGGGGAGAGCAGTGGATGTTGTCTGCCTTGACTGCAGCAAGGCTTTCGACACTGTCTCCCATAAGATCCCCACAGGGAAGCTCAGGAAGTGTGGGCTAGATGAGTGGAGAGTGAGGTTACTTGAGAAGTGGCTGAATGGCAGAGCTCCGAGGGTTGTGCTCAGCGGCGAAGAGTCTAGTTGGAGGCCTGTAGCTAGCAGTGTCCCCCAGGGGTCAGGACTGGGTCCAGCCCTCTTCAACTTCTTCATCAATGACCTGGAGGAAGGGACAGAGTGCACCCTCAGCAAGTTTGCTGAGGATCCAAAACTGGGAGGAGAAGCTGATACCCCAGAGGGCTGTGCTGCCATTCAGAGAGACGTGGAGAGGCTGGAGAGGTGGGCGGAGAGGAACCTGCTGAAGTTCAACAAAGGCAAGTGCAGGGTCCTGCACCTGGGCAGGAATAACCCCATGCAGCAGTAGAGGTTGGGGGTTGAGCTGCTGGAAAGCAGCTCTGCTGAGAAGGACCTGGGAGTGCTGGTGGACACCCAGTTAAGCATGAGGCAGCAATGTGGCCTTGTGGCCAAGAAGGCCAATGGTCTCCTGGGGTGCCTCAGGCAGAGTGTTGCCAGCAGGTCGAGGGAGGTGATCCTCCGCCTCTCCTCAGCCCTGGTGAGGCCACATCCAGAGTATTGCATCCAGTTCGGGGCGCCCCAGAGGCATTTGGCACTACTGGAGCAAGTCCAGCGTAGTGCTACAAAGATGATTAGGGGACTGGAGCATCTCTCTTAGGTGGAAAAGCTGAGAGAGCTGGGCCTGTTTAGCCTGGAGAAGAGAAGGCTGAGAGGGGATCTTATCAATGTGTACAAGTATCTTCAGGGAGGGTGTCAAGAGGATGGAGCCAGACTCCTTTCAGTGGTGCCCAGTGACAGGATGTAAGGCAACGGGCACAAACTGAAACTCAGGAAGTTTCATGTGAACTTGAGGAAAAATTTCTTCACTGTGAGGGTGACAGAGCACTGGAGCAGGTTGCCCAGAGAGGTTGTGGAGTCTCCTTCTCTGCAGATATTCAAAATCTGCCTGGATGCAATCCTGTGCAATGTGCTCTAGGTGACCCTGGTTGAGAAGGGGAGTTGGACTAGATGATCTGCAGAGGTCCCTTCCAACCTCAACCATTCTGTGATTCTGTGATAGTGGTGTGCAGAACCTTCGGTCCAGCTCCAGAGAAGTCTCTTTCTGTGCTTGTGTGAGCCAGATGTTCTTCCTCAATTTCATTGTCATGAGCAAAAGGCCATCCCATGCTCCACATGGTGCCGTATCTTGCTGTCTTTGCTCACTGCTTTGGCTGCGGCAACCCTTGCCATGTGCATGTGTTGGTGGCCAAACCCCACTGCTGGCACCCGTCCTCATGCTAATCCCCATCAGCCCTGGGGAGATCCTGGAGCGGTGACTGGTTCTGCCATGTGGAAAATGGGGCTGAGCAGTAGCTGGGCTCTCCCCCAGGCAGGGAGCTCACGCTTCAGAAATGAGCGGGTGGGAGCTCAACAGCCTCCAGAAAAGGGCTGAGGAAGTTTTAAGGAGGGAATGCCTGCTTATGCGACTTCTGGGTAGCTGTTGCCCTTTGTCTGCACCTGGCAAATGAGAAGGGCTTTCAGATTTACTGAGAGTCATGTACGTGTAATTCTATGTAATTCTTTGTCATTTCGGAGTGCCATGAGAATATTTGCTGTGGTTAATTCTCACACCCAGAGACCACATACACACCTTCTGCCTCTGCAGGGCTGGAGAGGAGCAAGGTATGAAGGCAGAAGCAACGCAGGAGGCAAATCACACCTTTGTTCTGTGCCCCAGGTTCCCGTCTGCAGAAACAAATGAGAGACAGCAAGGCTAAAGGTGCTGCAGAGCTCCAGCATGAACTGTGAGATCCTCACGGGAGTTTCACTGCATACTGATGTGAATGTGTCCTGTCAGGCAGGGTTGCTGAGCATCGGACTAGCTCCGTGTGGGGGGCACCTGCTTGGCGTGCCCTTTCAAACAAGCTTTATTCCTGTCTTCCAGAAACTGGACTGAAAGGTGTCCGTCAGAAAACTGCTGAGCCTCCAGGTGCAAGGGCAAGAGGCAGCTGGGGGAACAGAAGAGTCTTTCCTCCACTCAATGTGTGCATGCATCAATGAGAGCTGCACCAGCTACAGTGAAGCTCTCGATGGTGCTGAGGCCACAGGTGAGAAGATCTGCTTCCCCATCAGGAAAGTCTTTCAATACTTGAGACTCTCACAGCTGAACTCTGCCGAGTATATGTGATAAGAACGTGACGCTAGTTAGAATTGACTAGTGGTAATGCATCCTTGGAGGTGCACGCTGTTAACTGAGGCGTGTTGACAGGCACTACAGCGATGCTGCACAATAGCAGGTGGCGTGCGACTTGTAAGAAGTTCCTAGGGTTTGCACATCCACTTTGATTCGGACTCCTGCAGGATGGGCTGTGTCAGGCGTCTGTGTGACGGCTGGGCAAGGCCCAGGTATTCACTCCAAGGCAGACAGCTATAGCTGCTGTTGGGAAAGCAATCATAAGTGTTGTGTCTTTTCTTCCACGCTTTGTCTGGCTCACTACATTCTGCAAGCTGCTGCTTGATGCTGCCTTTCATCTGCATGGGAAGGAGTTACCATTCCAAAATTATCATTTATACTTTCTGCTAGCTTTCTCCTCTTCACACTCCCTCCTGCTCACCTGGGCAGATGGATTTGCTTCCTGCGCCTCTACTGCTCATTTTCAGACTTACATTTCATCACCTGCATCTGGATGCCTCAGAGCAGACCAGAGAGCTGCAGCTCCCTGTTGGCCCTAAGCATCCTTCTGGGACTTGCAGCAAGAGAGCATAAATACGCTGAGGTCTGAGACAGCAGCACTGTAAATGCGCCACCAAGATCACTGCCTGCAGCTCCTCCTCGCCGCTTAAGGCCAGACCTGGTGAGTCACTGTGTGCAGTCCTCAGTGCTGGGGCTGCTTTTTGTTGCTGTGGCTCAGCAATCTCTGAGCTGTCTTCTGCAAAAGGCGAGGGCTGCGAAGCTGCAAGGCAATGGGGCGCTGCTGCTCTGTGTAGCAGAGTAAGGGACGAGCGTTTGGGTGTAGTGGGGGAGGCAGATGTGGCAGCAGGGTGGAGAGCACACGGAGCATGGTCATCACAGCCAGGGCTGTGCTGCAGAAGCCCGTTGTGCAGCTCCCAGCTCGGCAGCCCAGCCTTGCCCTCGCGAGCGGCAGGAGCTGCCGTGTTTTGCCAGCATGGCTCGAACGGGGGAACGACCTCTGCTCCGTGGGCGCGGGGTGGCCTGCACCCAGAAGCAGCCTCTGCCTAGGGCTGAATGTAAATCGCCCCTTTCAATTTGTGTTTGCTGCCTTGACCTTCTTTTGCTGCACTGGTGAGCATCCACCTTGCTAGCTGGGCTTTCTCTGAATTTCCTCCCGCTTTTCCTCTTGCCTAATCCAAGTGGATGTTGCTGGGTCTCTTCCCTTCCCAGAGCACTGGGCTTCACATGGAGCCCAGCAGCGTCTGCTGTTACCTCGGCCTTAGGTTTTTGTTTTTCTCCCCACAAACCAGTGACTAGTTCAGCAGCTTTCAGCTTCCTCATGCCTCCTCAAAATGCGGACCGAGGGGCAGAAAAGTTGCCATGCGATCTCAGTGCAGGGTGCAGCTCTGCACACTCTCTCCTCATGTTTTGTAGTGTGACGCAGTTTCTGGTATGAATGTTAAAACTTGCATTGACTTCAGACAGGATTTCCCCAGCTGGCAATGCTGCTGAGCTCTGCTGGCATTTATGCTTTCTCTTGTGCTGTCCTTTATTTTTCAGGTGTTTCTAAGTAGAAGACCAAAGACCCCTATGGCAGACGTCAATCACACAGCCTTCCGGCCAGGAACATTCCTCCTTGTTGGCATCCCAGGCCTGGAGAAGTTTCACCTCTGGATTTCTCTCCCCTTCTTCTCCATGTATATTTTTGCCCTTCTAGGCAACTTAGTCTTGCTATTCACCATAGTGAGAGAACAAAGCCTCCACAAGCCTATGTACCTTTTCCTTTCTGCATTAACTGTAGCAGACTTGCTCTTATCTACCACTACAGTGCCCAGGATGTTAGCTATTTTCTGGTTCAGAGTGGGGGACATTTCTTTTGGTGCATGCATTGCTCAGGCATTTCTCATTCATTTTATTTTTGTTGCAGAGTCAGCAATTCTGGTGGCCATGGCTTTTGATCGGTATGTTGCCATCTGCAACCCCCTGAGATATGTGACTTTATTGACCCACTCAGTCATATGGAGAATAGAGCTGGCAGCTGTTGTCAGAAGCTTCTGCATCGTACTCCCAGGTATTCATCTGGTTCTAAGGCTGTCCTACTGCAGAAACCGCGTTATCCCTCATTCGTACTGCGAGCACATGGGTATAGCCAGACTGGCCTGCACAAGCATAAAAGTCAATGCTGTGTATGGTTTAACCGTTGCCCTGCTGTCGGCGGGGATAGATGTAGTGTTCATTGCTGTGTCTTATGGACTCATTCTCAGGGCTGTCTTCCAGCTGCCCTCCGCAGGTGCCCGTCGCAAGGCTATGAGCACCTGCACCTCCCACCTCTGCATCATCTTCCTGTTCTACACGCCAGCGTTCTTTTCCTTTTTCACGCACCGCTTTGGTGGCCACAGCATCCCCCGCCACGTCCACATCCTGCTGGCCTGTCTCTACGTAGTGGTTCCCCCCATGCTAAATCCCGTCATTTATGGAGTGAACAACAAGCAGATTCGTGAGACAGTAATGTCCATGTTGTCTTGGATGGGAAGCCGCAGAAACTGAGTTGTTTAATGGGGCTGGTTTTTCCGAGCCTTGCTCAGAGCTTGTGCATTAGTTCGAGGCAGAGAGACGCTGCTCCTGCAAAAGTGTTTGGAGGCAAAGCTCGGGTGCATCATTTCCGAGGGACTCCAGGTCTCCATGCAGGCCTGTGACGCGCTTGTACCCACGCCCTGTGGGGACAAGGGAAAGCATCAGCCATGCCAATCCTCTCATTGCTGTCAAGGGATCTACATGGTGGGGATGAGACACCCGGAGAGGGGGCATAGAAGGAAAACCTCGGTGAGTGCTGATTGCTGAGAAATGTGAGCTACAGCCCTCCTGATGCACAGGCGAGGAGGTAAGTGTCTCTCCCGTCCTGCAGTCTGCACTGCCAGCACGTTTCCTGTCTGCAGCCCTGGCTCTTCCAGGCGATTCTGGCTCTGTCGTCGTGTCCCATCGCACCCTCCAGCATTACTGCATGAGTCTGTGACAATATGGAAATGCACCGCTTTCTCCCAGCATCTGCCTCTCCTTTGGTAGCAGGTTCTCTGTGTCTGCGCCTCTCACAGCACAAGAAACACTTCACAGATCCCTTGGCAGTAGCCAAATGAATAGCTGGATGGTGTTGGACCATCTATGCCCCGAGAAGACACTGGTGCCTGGAAGCACTGCCTGCTGCAGGTGTGCTCTGCTGCCATCAGTAGCGCTGGGATGTTGCCTGGGCTTGGAAAGCTGCTGCCTGGGCAGTCTTGGCAGCACAGTGCACATCTCCAGAGCACGCTGTCTCCAACTGCAGGGAAAGTGAGTTAGAGGTGGGAATTGCAGCTGATCCAGATGGACTTGGCAAAAAGCAGCCATACTAGACGGGGGCTGAGCTTACAGTGAACGATGCGCCCAGGGTTCCCAGTTCAGAGCGTGGACGTGACAGCCAGCAGCACTGTGGAGAGGAGAAGCAGTTAGAAGGACACCAGAACACGACCTCCTCATTGCTGAGGGATGTTTTTGCCACCCTAGAATTAGTTTGTGCAATGACAGTGGAATAGAGGCTGCTACAAAGAACTGTGGCAAGAATATTTTTCCCTACGGAATGGACTCACAACTCGGTATTGCCAGAGATCCTAATAAAGAACAAGGACAATCATTCTGTCCAGAGTTTGTGTAGTCAATGTGCCCTGGTCAGAGACTTCAGCTGCTGGTACCATCAGGGCTGGTAAATTGTTGTTGCTTTCAAAGGTGTCGCTGCCTGTAGGCTTTTATTAAACAGCAGCTTTGCTGAGGGGTAGCTGATCAGTGATGCTGCTGCTGTTAATGGCAAGGACTTCCTATCTCGGGACAGTTATTTTGTCATTCTTGTCTTAAACGCTTTGTATTTACTGGTTGGGAAAGACATTTGTGTTCTAAGGAACTGAAGCCTATTCTTGATTTAATGCACCATAAAGCAGCATAGGTGATTGCTGTCGCCACCCCTTGTTTTCGTGCAGGCTCTAGCGTGCTGCCGCGCAGGTGGCACAAGGGCCCGTGTGCCGGTTACAGCGGCGGTGCCTTCCCGGGGTGCTGCATTGCCCACCAACATTTTCACTCTCCCTGCTGTTGTCAGCCATGGGGCTCGGGTAGCACAAGCTGGTGGGGCCAGTCGGCAGTGCCAGGGCTGCTCCTTGCAAACGCCTGATTTTTGTGTGCACTTAGAGCTGAGCAGCTGTACTGCAGTTCCCCCTTTCATGCGTTTTGTGCAGGGCAGGGCACATTCACTGCTCGGTCCAGGCCTTGGGGCTTGTGCTGCTTTGCAGTTAGCTACTGATGTCCCCCCACCTGATTGAAGCTACAGACCTCCAACTAGACTCTGCACCACTGAACACAACCCTCAGAGCTCTGCCATTCAGCCACTTCTTAAGCCACCTCACTCTCCACTCATCTAGCCCACACTTCCTGAGCTTCCCTGTGGGGATCTTATGGGAGACAGTGTCGAAAGCCTTGCTGCAGTCAAGGTAGACAACATCCACTGCTCTCCCCTCATCTACCCAGCCAGCCATTCCATCCCAGAAGGCTATCAATCAGATTGGTTCAGCATGATTTCCCCTTGGTGAAGCCATGCTGACTACTCCTGATCACCTTCTTGTCCTACACATGCTTGCAGATGACCTACACGATGTGCTGCTTCATCACCTTTCCAGGGATGGAGGTGAGGCTGACTGGCCTCTAGTTTCCCAGGTCCTCCTTCTTGCCCTTTTGGAAGACTGGGGTGACATAGGCTTTTCTCCAGTCACCTCACCCCTTCTTCATGACCTTGCCAAGATGAGGCAGAGTGGCCTAGCAATAACATGCGCCAGCTCCCTCAGCACTCCCGGGTGCATCCCATCGGGGCCCATGGATTTGTGGGTGTCAGGTTTGCCTAAATGATCTCTAACCCCATCCTCCTCAGCCAAGGGAAAGTCTTCCTTTCTCCAGACTTTCTCTCCTGCCTCCAGGGTCTGGGATTCCTGAGGGCTGGCCTCAGCAGTAAAGACTGAAGCAAAGGCGGCATTCAGTAACTCTGCCTTCTCTGCATCCTTCATCACCAGGGCTGCACCCTATTTATGGGGTGGGGGAGGATATGATTGACTCATAGTCCTATTTGCATGCTAGACGGGCTTTAGTTGGCCCATGCTCAAGTAGCCCCTGCATACGTGCTGTTTACAGGGAGGTCAGGTTTAGGGGCAGAGAGCACATCACAGGGGTAAAGGAGCACAGTGTCACACCTTTCCATGTGCCCTGTTCCTCTGGAGTTGGAAAGCGCTTGCTGGCACTCGTCATCTCCTCCTCCCAGCACAGCTGAGGTCATGGTGGTGGCATCCTTCCCCTGGCTCTGTACAGCATCCCCAGCCCTGCAGTGCATTCCCATCCCTGTACAGCATCCCCAGCCCTGCACAGCATCCCCAGCCCTGCACAGCCCCAAGAGGTCCCGTACCTCGCACACCCCAGCATTGCACGGCACAGCCCAGCCCAGTACGGCACGGGGCTGCAGAGGCTGCTCCAGCTCTGTGCTCCCAGCAAGCGGACGCAGACGCCTTGGTCCCCCGCCAGTGTCTGGGGGAGGAGAAGTGGTCAGGGCTGCTGCCTTAGCCCCAGCCAGCCCAGCCAGCCGCTGCACTGGCTCTTCCCAGCCGTCTGCCCAAGTCCTGCCTGACCTGCGGCTACAGCCAAGGCTTCGGTGGCATTTGCAAAGCAGCACTGTGCAGCCCCATGCCTCCGTTTCCCTGCCTGTGCAGGGCAGCCTGAGGCTGGCATGGCCCCGCACGGCAGACTTCCTTGCCTCCTTGCTTGGGTGAAAGCAGGGAAGGAGTTTTGGGTGGAAAAACGTGGCTTAGGGCACTGAAATGCCCATTTCCCCACTTGAAAACTTGACTGGGAGCTGAAATCTAAATGCCCTTCCCACCCGAGGAGCTGCAAAGTTGCAGGAATTTCATTGTTTGATTTCTTGCTCTGCAGAGCTTCCCTCCCCTGAGAGAACTGCTCTAGAGGGGAACTTCACAAAACTGAAAACCCATTTCACAAAACTGAAAACCTGCTGTCACAATGCAAGCTTTGGTGGAGTACATGCCAGCGTTGCTTAAATGCTGCTGGCAACATTTTGCTGTCACATCATGTACAGTTTCTCCTTTGCATACTGAAGCAGTGCATTTGCATCCATGGAGCAACCAAGTGAAGGAGCAGGGGAGGCTAATCCTAACGAACACCGAGGACATGCATGATTCCCATTACCTCAGAAGAACAAGTGACAGTTTGTGTCACTTCATGGCATGAGGGCACAGTACACACTTCTGAGAGTTGCCTTGATGCACAGCCCCTTCCCCTATAGTCACTGGATGGGGACAAAAACATGGACGAGAGCACAGCGAAGAGAGGCAGGGAACAGAGGCAGCAGTTTGTGCAGCAGTGTTTGGCTCTGACGAGAACTTGAGGATCTTGTTGGAAGTTGTGGGCTTTCTGAGGACCCCTGAGGAACTAGAAGGTGATTGCTGCAAGCAGGAAAGGGGAAGTTAGGCAAGGACAACTGCAGGAGGCCTTGACTTCTCCTGGGAGAAGCTCTAGCTAGGAGTGGCTGACAAGCTCTGTTGGCTGCCCCTGACCAGAGGGAGTTGGGGCCTTTGATTCAGGTGGCCCTTGATTAGGGCAGGTCAAGCAGCCTTGAGTCAGTGCTAGGGAGAGGCCTATATAAGAGCCAGGCCCAGAGCTCAGCTCCCAGAGGCAGTGCACAGCTGCAGCAGTTTGTGCAGAAGGGTGCAAGGAGGCACCTTCCTTTCTGCTCCCTGGGGTGTACGCTTCCTCAAGTGTGGTCATGACACGCTGCAGAGCACATTCCCCAGCAGCCATTGGAGTGGCTGCGTCGCCTGTGTCAGAGGCTGGGACCTGGACAGACCCACTGACAGCAGATGCAGCTCTGCAGGTCTCAGGCTGCAGGGAGTGCTTGGGGCCTGTCCGGGAGGCCTGGGCTGGCAGTCAGCTCTCCTGCAGGAGGTGTGCTGCTGTTGATGAGTTGTGTTGTCAGGTAAGGGAGTTATGGGAGGAAGACAGGAGGCTGCGTAGCATCCGAGAGGATGAACAAGAGCTAGACAGGGTATTCTCGGAGACTGTACAGCTCCAGGAGTCCCAAGCCCCCACAGCAGTGGAGTTGCCGGAGGGCTGTGTGCCATGTGAAATGGTACATCATAGCACTGTAGAAGGTGTCTGGAAGCTGGTCGCTGCTTGTAGGAGGAGGAAGGCTCCTCCTCCTCCTGAGGACTTGCAATTGAGGAAGAGGTTTAGTGCCCTCCAGGATGAGGAGGAGATGGGCATGGCTGCAAGGGAAGCAACTGGCACAACAGACCCTGTGCCTTGCGGGAACACCCGGAAGAAGCGACGGATGATTGTTGTGGGGGACTCCCTGCTGCAGGGGATGGAGGCACCTATCTGCCGACCTGACCTCTTGTCTAGAGAGGTTTGTGGCCTGCCAGGGGCTCGTGTGGGAGATGTCATGGAAAGACTGCCAGGGCTTGTCCACTCATCAGACTATTCCCCTCTGCTGCTCTTCCATGTGGGCACTAATGACACCAAGGGCAAACTGGAGACCATCAAAGAGGATTTTGGAGCTCTGGGGATGGTGGTCAAGGGTCTGGGAGCCCAGGTCATCTTCTGCTCAATCCTGCCAGTGAGGGGGATGGATGAGAGGAGGAGGAGACAGACTTTCCAAGTTAATGACTGGCTGCGCCGCTGGTGTTGGCAACAGGGTTTTGGTTTCTACGAACATGGGACCCTGTTTGAAGAGCGACAACTGCTGGGGAGAGATGGGATCCACCTCACTAAGCAGGGCACATGTGTCATTGCCAAGAGGTTGGCCAAGCTGGTAAGGAGAGCTTTAAAGTAGGAAAGATGGGGGAAGGGGAGAGTTATAGTGACAGGGTAGTTGGGAAAACACAGCTCAAGTCAGGATGCCTCCAGCAGGTGCATGCAGCCAGGGAAGTGTGTGTGGGATGTGGCTATGGAGGATCCTCTTGCATCCCTCCTGGGAAACCTGCATGCTCGATCACCTCTCTGAAATGCCTGTACACCAATGCACGCAGCATGGGGAACAAACAGGAAGAACTAGAGATCTGTGTGCAGTTGCAGGGCCATGATCTCGTTGCAGTTACAGAGACCTGGTGGGATAGCTCACATGACTGGAGTGCTGTCATGGATGGCTACGTGCTTTTTAGGAAAGACAGGCCAGGAAGGTGGGGTGGTGGAGCTGCTCTTTGTGTGAGAGAGCAACTGGAATGTATGGAGCTGTGCCTAGGGGTGGATGAAGAGCGAGTGGAGAGCTTGTGGGTAAGGATTCAAGGGCAGGCTAGCATGGGTGACCGTGTTGTGGGTGTTTACTACAGGCCAGCTGATCGGGAAGAGGAAGTCGCTGAGGCCTTCTCCAGACAACTGGAAGTAGCCTCACAATCCCAGGCCCTGGTTCTCATGGGGGACTTGAAGCACCGTGATATCTGCTGGAGAGACAGCACAGCTAGGCTCAAAGAGTCCCGGAGGTTCCTGCAGAGCATTGGTGACAACTTCTTGACACAGGTGTTGGAGGAGCCAAGGAGGAGAGGTGTGCTGCTGGACCTCGTAGTAACAAACAAAGAAGGAGTGGTTGGAGATGTGAAGGTCGGGGGCAGCCTTGGCTGCAGTGACCATGAGATGGTGGAGTTCAGGATGCTGCGGGGAGGAGGCAGGGCACTAAGTAGGATGGCAACTCTGGAATTCAGGAGAGCAAACTTTGGCGTCTTCAGGGACCTACTTGGAGGACTCCCATGAGTTGCTTAATATTCAAGCATCACTTCCTCCAAGCTCAAGAGTGGTGCATCCCTTGGAGTAGCAAGACAAGCAAAGGGGGCAGGAGAGCTGCATGGATGAGCAAGGAGCTCCTGGCAAAACTCAACCAGAAGAAGGAAGTATAGAGAAAGTGGAAAGGGGGACAGGCCACTTGGGAGGAATATAGGAATGTTGTCAGAGTGTGCAGGGATGCAACGAGGAAGGCTAAGGCCCATTTGGAATGAAATGTGGCAAGGGATGTCAAGGACAACAAGGGCTTCTTCAAATACCTCAGTAGGTAAAGGAAGCCGAGGGAAAATGTGGGCCCGTTGCTGAATGGGGTGGGTGCCGTGGTGACGAAGGATGCAGAGAAGGCAGAGTTACTGAATGCCGCCTTTGCTTCAGTCTTTACTGCTGAGGCCAGCGCTCAGGAATCCCAGACCCTGGAGGCAAGAGAGAAAGTCTGGAGAAAGGAAGACTTTCCCTTGGTTGAGGAGGATGGGGTTAGAGATCATTTAGGCAAACCTGACACCCACAAATCCATGGGCCCCGATGGGATGCACCCGGGAGTGCTGAGGGAGCTGGCACATGTTATTGCTAGGCCACTCTGCCTCATCTTGGCAAGGTCATGGAGAAGAGGAGCGGTGCCTGAAGACTGGAGGAAAGCCAATGCCACCCCAGTCTTCCAAAAGGGCAAGAAGGAGGACCCAGGGAACTAGAGGCCAGTCAGCCTCACCTCCATCCCTGGAAAGGTGATGCAGCAGCTCATTGTGGAGGCCATCTGCAAGCATGTGTAGGACAAGAAGGTGATCAGGAGTAGTCAGCATGGCATCACCAGGGGAAAATCATGCTGAACCAAGCTGATAGCCTTCTCTGATGGAATGGTTGGCTGGGTAGATGAGGGGAGAGCAGTGGATGTTGTCTGCCTTGACTGCAGCAAGGCTTTCGACACTGTCTCCCATAAGATCCCCACAGGGAAGCTCAGGAAGTGTGGGCTAGATGAGTGGAGAGTGAGGTTACTTGAGAAGTGGCTGAATGGCAGAGCTCCGAGGGTTGTGCTCAGCGGCGAAGAGTCTAGTTGGAGGCCTGTAGCTAGCAGTGTCCCCCAGGGGTCAGGACTGGGTCCAGCCCTCTTCAACTTCTTCATCAATGACCTGGAGGAAGGGACAGAGTGCACCCTCAGCAAGTTTGCTGAGGATCCAAAACTGGGAGGAGAAGCTGATACCCCAGAGGGCTGTGCTGCCATTCAGAGAGACGTGGAGAGGCTGGAGAGGTGGGCGGAGAGGAACCTGCTGAAGTTCAACAAAGGCAAGTGCAGGGTCCTGCACCTGGGCAGGAATAACCCCATGCAGCAGTAGAGGTTGGGGGTTGAGCTGCTGGAAAGCAGCTCTGCTGAGAAGGACCTGGGAGTGCTGGTGGACACCCAGTTAAGCATGAGGCAGCAATGTGGCCTTGTGGCCAAGAAGGCCAATGGTCTCCTGGGGTGCCTCAAGCAGAGTGTTGCCAGCAGGTCGAGGGAGGTGATCCTCCGCCTCTCCTCAGCCCTGGTGAGGCCACATCCAGAGTATTGCATCCAGTTCGGGGCGCCCCAGAGGCATTTGGCACTACTGGAGCAAGTCCAGCGTAGTGCTACAAAGATGATTAGGGGACTGGAGCATCTCTCTTAGGTGGAAAAGCTGAGAGAGCTGGGCCTGTTTAGCCTGGAGAAGAGAAGGCTGAGAGGGGATCTTATCAATGTGTACAAGTATCTTCAGGGAGGGTGTCAAGAGGATGGAGCCAGACTCCTTTCAGTGGTGCCCAGTGACAGGATGTAAGGCAACGGGCACAAACTGAAACTCAGGAAGTTTCATGTGAACTTGAGGAAAAATTTCTTCACTGTGAGGGTGACAGAGCACTGGAGCAGGTTGCCCAGAGAGGTTGTGGAGTCTCCTTCTCTGCAGATATTCAAAATCTGCCTGGATGCAATCCTGTGCAATGTGCTCTAGGTGACCCTGGTTGAGAAGGGGAGTTGGACTAGATGATCTGCAGAGGTCCCTTCCAACCTCAACCATTCTGTGATTCTGTGATAGTGGTGTGCAGAACCTTCGGTCCAGCTCCAGAGAAGTCTCTTTCTGTGCTTGTGTGAGCCAGATGTTCTTCCTCAATTTCATTGTCATGAGCAAAAGGCCATCCCATGCTCCACATGGTGCCGTATCTTGCTGTCTTTGCTCACTGCTTTGGCTGCGGCAACCCTTGCCATGTGCATGTGTTGGTGGCCAAACCCCACTGCTGGCACCCGTCCTCATGCTAATCCCCATCAGCCCTGGGGAGATCCTGGAGCGGTGACTGGTTCTGCCATGTGGAAAATGGGGCTGAGCAGTAGCTGGGCTCTCCCCCAGGCAGGGAGCTCACGCTTCAGAAATGAGCGGGTGGGAGCTCAACAGCCTCCAGAAAAGGGCTGAGGAAGTTTTAAGGAGGGAATGCCTGCTTATGCGACTTCTGGGTAGCTGTTGCCCTTTGTCTGCACCTGGCAAATGAGAAGGGCTTTCAGATTTACTGAGAGTCATGTACGTGTAATTCTATGTAATTCTTTGTCATTTCGGAGTGCCATGAGAATATTTGCTGTGGTTAATTCTCACACCCAGAGACCACATACACACCTTCTGCCTCTGCAGGGCTGGAGAGGAGCAAGGTATGAAGGCAGAAGCAACGCAGGAGGCAAATCACAACTTTGTTGTGTGCCCCAGGTTCCCGTCTGCAGAAACAAATGAGAGACAGCAAGGCTAAAGGTGCTGCAGAGCTCCAGCATGAACTGTGAGATCCTCACGGGAGTTTCACTGCATACTGATGTGAATGTGTCCTGTCAGGCAGGGTTGCTGAGCATCGGACTAGCTCCGTGTGGGGGGCACCTGCTTGGCGTGCCCTTTCAAACAAGCTTTATTCCTGTCTTCCAGAAACTGGACTGAAAGGTGTCCGTCAGAAAACTGCTGAGCCTCCAGGTGCAAGGGCAAGAGGCAGCTGGGGGAACAGAAGAGTCTTTCCTCCACTCAATGTGTGCATGCATCAATGAGAGCTGCACCAGCTACAGTGAAGCTCTCGATGGTGCTGAGGCCACAGGTGAGAAGATCTGCTTCCCCATCAGGAAAGTCTTTCAATACTTGAGACTCTCACAGCTGAACTCTGCCGAGTATATGTGATAAGAACGTGACGCTAGTTAGAATTGACTAGTGGTAATGCATCCTTGGAGGTGCACGCTGTTAACTGAGGCGTGTTGACAGGCACTACAGCGATGCTGCACAATAGCAGGTGGCGTGCGACTTGTAAGAAGTTCCTAGGGTTTGCACATCCACTTTGATTCGGACTCCTGCAGGATGGGCTGTGTCAGGCGTCTGTGTGACGGCTGGGCAAGGCCCAGGTATTCACTCCAAGGCAGACAGCTATAGCTGCTGTTGGGAAAGCAATCATAAGTGTTGTGTCTTTTCTTCCACGCTTTGTCTGGCTCACTACATTCTGCAAGCTGCTGCTTGATGCTGCCTTTCATCTGCATGGGAAGGAGTTACCATTCCAAAATTATCATTTATACTTTCTGCTAGCTTTCTCCTCTTCACACTCCCTCCTGCTCACCTGGGCAGATGGATTTGCTTCCTGCGCCTCTACTGCTCATTTTCAGACTTACATTTCATCACCTGCATCTGGATGCCTCAGAGCAGACCAGAGAGCTGCAGCTCCCTGTTGGCCCTAAGCATCCTTCTGGGACTTGCAGCAAGAGAGCATAAATACGCTGAGGTCTGAGACAGCAGCACTGCAAATGCTCCACCAAGATCACTGCCTGCAGCTCTCCTTGCCACATGAGGCCAGACCTGGTGAGTCACCGTGTGCAGTCCTCAGCGCTGGGGCTGCTTTTTGTTGCTGCGGCACGGTGATCTCTGAGCTGTCTTCTGCAAAAGGCGAGGGCTGCGAAGCTGCAAGGCAATGGGGCACTGCTGCTCTGTGTAGCAGAGTAAGGGACGAGTGTTTGGGTGTGATGGGGGAGGCAGGTGTGGCAGCAGGGTGGAGAGCGCATAGAGCATGGTCATCACAGCCAGGGCTGTGCTGCAGAAGCCCGTTGTGCAGCTCCCAGCTCGGCAGCCCAGCCTTGCCCTCGCGAGCGGCAGGAGCTGCCGTGTTTCGCCAGCATGGCTCGAACGGGGGAACGACCTCTGCTCCGTGGGTGCGGGGTGGCCTGCACCCAGAAGCAGCCTCTGCCTAGGGCTGAATGTAAATCGCCCCTTTCAATTTGTGTTTGCTGCCTTGACCTTCTTTTGCTGCACTGGTGAGCATCCACCTTGCTAGCTGGGCTTTCTCTGAATTTCCTCCCGCTTTTCCTCTTGCCTACTCCAAGCAGATGTTGCTGCGTCTCTTCCCTTCCCAGAGCACTGGGCTTCACATGGAGCCCAGCAGCGTCTGCTGTTACCTCGGCCTTAGGTTTTTGTTTTTCTCCCCACAAACCAGTGACTAGCTCAGCAGCTTTCAGCTTCCTCATGCCTCCTCAAAATGCAGACCGAGGGGCAGAAAAGTTGCCATGTGATCTCAGTGCAGGGTGCAGCTCTGCACACTCTCTCCTCATGTTTTGCAGCGTGACGGAGTTTCTGGTATGAATGCTAAAACTTGCATTGACTTCAGCGGAGACAGGATTTCCCCAGCTGGCAATGCTGCTGAGCTCTGCTGGCATTTATGCTTTCTCTTGTGCTGTCCTTTATTTTTCAGGTGTTTCTAAGTAGAAGATCAAAGACCCCTATGGCAGACGTCAATCACACAGCCTTCCGGCCAGGAACATTCCTCCTTGTTGGCATCCCAGGCCTGGAGAAGTTTCACCTCTGGATTTCTCTCCCCTTCTTCTCCATGTATATTTTTGCCCTTCTAGGCAACTTAGTCTTGCTATTTACCATAGTGAGAGAACAAAGCCTCCACAAGCCTATGTACCTTTTCCTTTCTGCATTAACACTAGCAGACTTGCTCTTATCTACCACTACAGTGCCCAGGATGTTAGCTATTTTCTGGTTCAGAGTGAGGGACATTTCTTTTGGTGCATGCATTGCTCAGATATTTTTCGTTCATTCTATTTTTATTGCAGAGTCAGGAATTCTGGTGGCCATGGCCTTTGATCGGTATGTTGCCATCTGCAACCCCCTGAGATATGTGACTTTATTGACCCACTCAGTCATATGGAGAATAGAGCTGGCAGCTGTTGTCAGAAGCCTCTGCATGGTCCTCCCAGGTATTCATCTGGTTCTAAGGCTGTCCTACTGCAAAAACCGCGTTATCCCTCATTCATACTGCGAGCACATGGGTGTAGCCAGACTGGCCTGCACAAGTATAAAAGTCAATGTTGTGTATGGTTTAACCGTTGCCCTGCTGTCGGCAGGGATAGATGTAGTGTTCATTGCTGTGTCTTATGGACTGATTCTCAGGGCTGTCTTCCAGCTGCCCTCCGCAGGCGCCCGTCGCAAAGCTATGAGCACCTGCGGCTCCCACCTGTGCATCATCTTCCTGTTCTACACGCCGGCGTTCTTCTCCTTTTTCACACATCGGTTTGGTGGCCACAGCATCCCCCGCCACGTCCACATCCTGCTGGCCTGTCTCTACGTAGTGGTTCCCCCCATGCTAAATCCCATCATTTATGGAGTAAACAGCAAGCAGATTCGTGAGACAGTAATGTCCATGTTGTCTTGGATGGGAAGCCAGAGAAACTGAGTTGTTTATTGGGGCTGGTGTTTCTTTGCCTTGCTCAGAGCTTGTGCCTTTGTTCGAGGCAGAGAGAGATGCTGCTCCTGCAAAAGTGTTTGGAGGCAAAGCTGGGGTGCATCATTTCCGAGGGTCTCCAGGTCTCCATGCAGGCCTGTGATGCGCTTGTGCCCAGGCCCTGTGGGGACAAGGGAAAGCATCAGCCATGCCAATCCTCTCATTGCTGTCAAGGGATCTGCATGGCAGGGATGAGACACCCAGAGAGGGGGGCATAGAAGGAAAACCTCGGTGAGTGCAGATTGCTGAGAAATGTGAGCTACAGCCCTCCTGATGCACAGGCGAGGAGGTAAGTGTCTCTCCCGTCCTGCAGTCTGCACTGCCAGCACGTTTCCTGTCTGCAGCCCTGGCTCTTCCAGGCGATTCTGGCTCTGTCGTCGTGTCCCATCGCACCCTCCAGCATTACTGCATGAGTCTGTGACAATATGGAAATGCACCGCTTTCTCCCAGCATCTCCCTCACCTTTGGTAGCAGGTTCTCTGTGTCTGCACCTCTCACAGCACAAGAAACACTTCACAGATCCCTTGGCAGTAGCCAAATGAATGGCTGGATGGTGCTGGACCATCTATGCCCCATCAAGACACTGGTGCCTGGAAGCACTGCCTGCTGCAGGTGTGCTCTGCTGCCATCAGTAGCGCTGGGATGTTGCCTGGGCTTGGAAAGCTGCTGCCTGGGCAGTCTTGGCAGCACAGTGCACATCTCCAGAGCACGCTGTCTCCAACTGCAGGGAAAGCGAGTTAGAGGTGGGAACTACAGCTGATCCAGATGGACTTGGCAAAAAGCAGCCATGCTAGACGGGGGCTGAGCTTACAGTGAACGATGCGCCCAGGTTCCCAGTTCAGAGCATGGACGTGACAGCCAGCAGCACTGTGGAGAGGAGAAGCAGTTAGAAGGACACCAGAACACGACCTCCTCATCGCTGAGGGATGTTTTTGCCACCCTAGAATTAGTTTGTGCAATGACAGTGGAATAGAGGCTGCTACAAAGAACTGTGGCAAGAATATTTTTCCCTACGGAATGGATTCACAACTCGGTATTGCCAGAGATCCTAATAAAGAACAAGGACAATCATTCTGTCCAGAGTTTGTGTAGTCAATGTGCCCTGGTCAGAGACTTCAGCTGCTGGTATCGTCGGGGCTGGTAAATTGTTGTTGCCTTTAAAGGTGTTGCTGCCTGCAGGCTTTTATTAAACAGCAGCTTTGCTGAGGGGTAGCTGATCAGTGATGCTGCTGCTGTTAATGGCAAGGACATCCCATCTTGGGACAGTTATTTTGTCATTCTTCTCTTAAACCCTCTGTATTTACTGGTCAGGAAAGACATTTGTGTTCTAAGGAACTGAAGCCTATTCTTGATTTAATGCACCATAAAGCAGCATAGGTGATTGCTGTCATCACCCCTTGTTTTCGTGCAGGCTCTAGCGTGCTGCCGCGCCGGTGGCACAAGGGCCCGTGTGCCGGTTACAGCGGCGGTGCCTTCCCGGGGTGCTGCATTGCCCACCAACATTTTCACTCTCCCTGCTGTTGTCAGCCGTGGGGCTCGGGTAGTGCAAGCTGGTGGGGCCAGTCGGCAGTGCCAGGGCTGCTCCTTGCAAACGCCTGATTTTTGTGTGCACTTAGAGCTGAGCAGCTGTACTGCAGTTCCCCCTTTCATGCGTTTTGTGCAGGGCAGGGCACATTCACTGCTCGGTCCAGGCCTTGGGGCTTGTGCTGCTTTGCACTTAGCTGCTTTCAGCCCGCAAGTTTCTAGGTCGGGCTTCTGCTTCCGAAGTGGGTGATCTGTTAGGAGCCTTTCCGAGCGCTGCTCTTAAATAACTCCCAGGTCATTTTTGCCCTACTTGTCTGGCATGGTGTTAGATGAGTATTCTTCACTGTGAACATAACGTGCTGCCTGTGGTGATCCTGGTTTTCACAGAATCACAGAGTGGTTGAGGTTGGAAGGGACCTCTGCAGATCATCTAGTCCAATGCCCATGCTCAAGCAGGGTCACCTAGAGCACATTGTACAGGATGGTGTCCAGGTGGGTTTTGAAAATCTCCAGAGAAGGAGACTCCACAACCTCTCTGGGCAACCTGGTCCAGTGCTCTGTCACCCTCACAGTGAAGTAGTTTTTTCTCATGTTCACATGAAACTTCCTGAGTTTCAGTTTGTGCCCATTGCCTTACGTCCTGTTGGTGGGCACCACTGAAAAGAGTCTGGCTCCATCCTCTTGACACCCTCCCTGAAGATACTTGTACACATTGATAAGATCTCCTCTCAGCCTTCTCTTCTCCAGGCTAAAAAGGCCCAGCTCTCTCAGCCTTTCCTCATAAGAGAGATGTTCCAGTCCCCTAATCATCTTTGTAGCAATATGCTGGACTTGCTCCAGTAGTTCCACATCCCTCTTGCACTGCGGAGCCCAGAACTGGACGCAGTACTCTGAATGTGGCCTCAGCAGGGCTGAGGAGAGGAGAAGAATCACCTCCCTTGACCTGCTGGCAACACTCTTCCTGAGGCACCCCAGCATACCATTGGCTTTCTTGGCCACAAGATCACATTGCTGCCTCATGCTCAACTTGGTGTCCACCAGCACTCCCAGGGCCTTCTCCTCAGAGCTGCTTTCCAGCAGGTCAGCCCCCAACCTCTACTGCTGCATGGGGTTATTCCTGCCCAGGTGCAGGACCCTGCACTTGCCTTTGTTGAACTTCAGCAGGTTCCTCTCCACCCACCTCTCCAGCCTCTCCATGTCCCTCTGAATGGCAGCACAGCCCTCTGGGGTATCGGCCACTCCTCCCACTTTGGTATCATCAGCAAACTTGCTGAGGGTGCACTCTGTCCCTTCCTCCAGGTCATTGATGAAGAAGTTGAAGAGGGCTGGACCCAGTCCTGACCCCTGGGGGACACTGCTAGCTGCAGGCCTCCAACTAGACTCTTCGCCGCTGAGCACAACCCTCGGAGCTCTGCCATTCAGCCACTTCTCAAGCCACCTCACTCTCCACTCATCTAGCCCACACTTCCTGAGCTTCCCTGTGGGGATCTTATGGGAGACAGTGTGCAAAGCCTCGCTTCAGTCAAGGTAGACAACATCCACTGCTCTCCCCTCATCTACCCAGCCAGCCATTCCATCAGAGAAGGCTATCAGCTTGGTTCAGCATGATTTTCCCCTGGTGATGCCATGCTGACTACTCCTGATCACCTTCTTGTCCTCCACATGCTTGCAGATGGCCTCCACGATGAGCTGCTGCATCACCTTTCCAGGGATGGAGGTGAGGCTGACTGGCCTCTAGTTTCCCAGGTCCTCCTTCTTGCCCTTTTGGAAGACTGGGGTGACATAGGCTTTTCTCCAGTCACCTCACCCCTTCTCCATGACCTTGCCAAGATGAGGCAGAGTGGCCTAGCAATAACATGCGCCAGCTCCCTCAGCACTCCCGGGTGCATCCCACCGGGGCCCATGGATTTGTGGGTGTCAAGTTTGCCTAAATGATCTCTAACCCCATCCTCCTCAACCAAGGGAAAGTCTTCCTTTCTCCAGACTTTCTCTCTTGCTTCCAGGAACTGGGACTGTGAAGATGTCCTTGAAACCATGGTGTTGCCAGCACACGGCTGTGCCAGTGCTGCCGCTGCCCATCTCAGCGTCCCTTCCATCTCAGCCGACAGCGCCATTCCTGAGCCGGTGTCTCGGTGGCTGTTGTCCCGCTGTGCAGTGTTGTCTTTCTGCCAGCCCCAGCGTCCCCTTGCCTGGCCGCTGCTGGGGTCTCTGGCGCCGCGTGGGGACGCTGGAGCTGGTGCTTTGTGGGGCAATGTCTGGGGAGCTCGTGTGCCTGGGTGGGCAGCTGCTCTCTCCACTAACAGGTCAGAGCGGCTTCCCCACCCAACACGCCTGGCTGAGCTGCTCCCTGGCGGCCGCCACACGGCAAAGCCCTGCCGCAGGGCCAGGAGGGAGCTGCTGCTGCTCTCTGGGGATCCACGCGGCCTGTCCTCACCTTCTCCCTAGACTTCATGTGCCCAAGAGCTCCCAGGTCACGGCCACCCGCTGCATTTCCCCTGCGTGGCCCCGGGGCAGGAGGTGCCTGCCCCCATGGGCTGCAGGGCAGGGGAGAGAGGGGGCCTCCCCACGGCTTTGGGAGCCACTTCTGCAAGTCAGAGAGGGCTTTGCTGGTGAGGGAGGGGATGCTGCCTGTGCTGCTGCTCCGGAGAGGACTTGGGCCTTGCAAAAAGAGCCGAGTTGCTCTTGCCAGCAAGATGCAGAGAAAGTGCGGGAGGCCTGGAGAGCCCGCAGGAATGAGCTCGTGGCGATGCCCCTTTGCACTTTCTGGGAGAACCAGGGCAATGCAAAGGTGAAATTTGATTGCTTGTTAGACCCTGCCCCTTTCATCAGACCCCTTTCAGCGGGCCTCTGCCTGCATGTCGGAGGATCACGTAGTGCCAGAGGAGCACCGAGAAGCACCAGACAGGCCACCTGGAGAGAGAACGATGCTGAGCCCCATGGCTCCCCCTGTAGCTTAGTGTTGAAAATAGAGAGTCACCAGATGTTTCAGCTTTGCTGCCTGCAGTGTCCACGGGAAAACCATGAGTGTGTGTGTGTGTGTGTGTGTGTGTGTGTGTGTTTGCGTGTGCCTGTGTGTGGGGATGGTTAAAGCACACAGGTGCAAACAGAGGCCTTCATTGGGTTGTAAGGTCCATTTATTTCTTTTTTGCTCTGGCTTATCAGTCAGGCCCCAGCGTGACGTCCAGCTGGCTGGAGATAGTGACCAGTGGGTCACTCGTGAGGCGCACGGCTGCACCGCCAGCAAGGTGGGGCCCGTCAGCTTTTCCAGTCTGGCAGCAAAGGTGCAGCAGAGCGTTGCTCGGGTCTTGGTGATCTTCCCTGTTGCCAGCTGGGGCAAAGTCCTGAGGCGCAGAGGCTGCAGGAGCCAAAAGTGGAGGCCCCTCACTAACCAGGCTCTTCTCCATCCTGGTGTGTGCTGGGGACACTTGGAACAGCTCCAGCTCCCATTTGCTCCCTTCTTCTGAGCTGCCATGGACGAAAGCCCTCCCTTTTCCAAGAGGTTTCCTGTGCTGGCGGTGTCCGGGCCCTCTTCCTCAGGGCTTTCTGTTCCCCTTTGCAGCGTCCGGCCTGCCTTGTCACTCTTTCTTCTTCCTTTGGCCGGGTCAGGCTGCCTAGTGGTGCCCCCACCCTTTTTCTTGTTGACGGCTGGGGCCTTCCCCCCGGGGGCGTGAGGTGGCTCTCTTGTGCCTCAGGCTTTTCCTTGCACTAGAAACCAGCCACGAGCCCTCCTCTTTTGCCGGTGTTTCCAACATGTCGAGGACAACCTTGGAAACGTGTCCAAAGAGGATTTTGTCAATGTCCGGAGTGGTGTTTTGAACGTGTGGCTTCACGATTTCCAAAGTCCTTTTGCAAAGTGGGCTGGCCCTTCTGGACAGGCTGGCAGTAGACATTCAGGGCTGCTCTTGCCACCCCTCTTTCCTCCCCGACAGCCCCTGCTTGTTGCCCAGGCAGGGAGCTCTTCCACCCACACGTGGGGCCAACACACGCAGGGAAGGAAAGGAGCAAGCAGAGGCCAGAAGGGCCTCGTCCCACGTCCTCCACCCTTTGCCCGGGAGCAAGAGAGGCCAGCGTCAACTGCACAGCCAGGCTGCTGGTCTCGGGGTTGGGCAGGGCCGTGAGCTGAAGGGTGCAGGGGACAGAGCCCAGCTCGTGCCGGGGCCCCCAGGTGGTGGGCAAGGCCCAGGACGGGGATGGCCACTGCCTCTTTCTCCTCTATTCTGCCAGTGAGGGGGATGGATGGGAGGAGGAGGAGGAGACGGACTTTCCAAGTTAACAACGGTTTCGCCGCTTGTGTTGGCAACAGGGTTTTGGTTTCTACGAACATGGGACCCTGCTTGAAGAGCGACAACTGCTGGGGAGAGATGGGATCCGCCTCACTAAGCAGGGCACGTGTGTCTTTGCCAAGAGGTTGGCCAAGCTGGTAAGGAGGGCTTTAAAGTAGGAAAGATGGGGGAAGGGGAGAGTTATAGTGACAGGGTAGTTGGCAAAACACAACTCAAGTCGGGATGCCTCCAGCAGGTGCATGCAGCCAGGGAAGTGTGTGTGGGATGTGGCTATGGAGGATCCTCTTGCATCCCTCCTGGGAAACCTGCATGCTCGATCACCTCTCTGAAATGCCTGTACACCAGTGCACGCAGCATGGGGAACAAACAGGAAGAACTAGAGATCTGTGTGCAGTTGCAGGGCCATGATCTCATTGCAGTTACAGAGACCTGGTGGGATAGCTCACATGACTGGAATGCTGTCATGGATGGCTACGTGCTTTTTAGGAAAGACAGGCCAGGAAGGTGAGGTGGTGGAGGAATTGCTCTCTGTGTGAGAGAGCAACTGGAATGTATGGAGCTGTGCCTAGGGGTGGATGAAGAGCGAGTGGAGAGCTTATGGGTAAGGATTCAAGGGCAGGCTAGCATGGGCGACCGTGTTGTGGGTGTTTACTACAGGCCAGCTGATCGGGAAGAGGAAGTCGCTGAGGCCTTCTCCAGACAACTGGAAGTAGCCTCACGATCCCAGGCCCTGCTTCTCATGAGGGACTTGAAGCACCCTGATATCTGCTGGAGAGACAGCACAGCTAGGCTCAAAGAGTCCCGGAGGTTCCTGCAGAGCATTGGTGACAACTTCTTGACACAGGTGTTGGAGGAGCCAAGGAGGAGAGGTGTGCTGCTGGACCTCGTAGTAACAAACAAAGAAGGAGTGGTTGGAGATGTGAAGGTCGGGGGCAGCCTTGGCTGCAGTGACCATGAGATGGTGGAGTTCAGGATGCTGCGAGGAGGAGGCAGGGCACTAAGTAGGATGGCAACCCTGGAGTTCAGGAGAGCAAACTTTGGCGTCTTCAGGGACCTCCTTGGAGGACTCCCAAGGGTTAGGGAGTCCTAAGACGGAAGGGGAGTCCAAGACAGCTGGTTAATATTCAAGCATCACTTCCTCCAAGCTCAAGAGCGGTGCATCCCTATGAGTAGTAAGTCAAGCAAAGGGGGCAGGAGAGCTGCGTGGATGAGCAAGGAGATCTTGGCAAACCTCAACCAGAAGAAGGAAGTATAGAGAAAGTGGAAAGGGGGACAGGCCACTTGGGAGGAATATAGGAACGTTGTCAGAGTGTGCAGGGATGCGACGAGGAAGGCTAAGGCCCGTTTGGAATGCAATGTGGCAAGGGATGTCAAGGACAACAAGAAGGGCTTCTTCAAATACCTCAGTAGAAAGAGGAAGAGTAGGGAAAAGGCGGGCCCATTGCTGAATGGGGTGGGTGCTGTGGTGACGAAGGATGCAGAGAAGGCAGAGTTACTGAATGCCGCCTTTGCCTCAGTCTTTACTGCTGAGGCCAGCGCTCAGGAATCCCAGACCCTGGAGGCAAGAGAGAAAGTCTGGAGAAAGGAAGACTTTCCCTTGGTTGAGGAGGATGGGGTTAGAGATCATTTAGGCAAACCTGACACCCACAAATCCATGGGCCCCGATGGGATGCACCCGGGAGTGCTGAGGGAGCTGGCGCATGTTATTGCTAGGCCACTCTGCCTCATCTTGGCAAGGTCATGGAGAAGAGGAGAGGTGCCTGAAGACTGGAGGAAAGCCAGTGTCACCCCATGTCGCGGGACGACTGACTGTCTTGCAGTCCCAGACTGGGTGGGTTCGTGTGGCACGAGGGAGGGGAGGAGGGGGAGAGGAGATTTACTGCATGACTCCACAACTTGTTTCAAAGAGCAAAATTTACTACAGAAGCTGCAATAGTACAAAGCAAGAATTCTTGTTAACAGGAACTTAGCTCAACTACAATACTTATTTCTAATTACACTAAAAGTTGTGTTAACAGTAACCACTTAGTAAACAGAAAAGGATAGCTAATTTATACTAACTGTAAATACCCAAATGAATGAACTAGGCAAACCAATTCCGATTGGTCTTACCCACGCGTTGCCTCAGCGGCCAACGTACACTCAATCCCAGGGAAGTAACTGCAGGAGGGCGTCCCCGTCCCGAGGGGTTCCGCAAGTTGGCAGACCCGCTGTCACCCACAAACAGCCAAAGACGGCCTCCGGGGCCAACCTGTTTATACCGCTGAGGGGAAGGTGGAGGTGGAGTTGCTAGGCCAGTTACAATTCTCTTCACGCAGGCGCAGTCCCTGGCTCTTGGCTGCTGCAGGGTTCAACTCTCCTCCATCGTTGTTATGACCATCGCACCCACAGTCATGGGTTGGGGGGGGGGGGGTGGTGGCTGAACACCCCCAATGGTAGGCTAGCTGCCTTGCGCACTCTTCAGCACTGAAGGGAGGAGTTTGAGTGACTGCGGACGACTGCTTTACTCTTGCAGTGGGGGGTCCCAAGGAGGGATCCCATAGCTGGGCTAAGAAGGAGGTAATTCCAGTCCGCAGTGGGGTCCCAGCCATGAAAGCAGGTGTTATCTCTCAGGGTCCTGATGAGGAGGAGACAGTCCTGACCACAGCAATTAACACTGCCCCAGCAGTGAGAGGATGCTTTTGTTTCTCAAGGTCCAGGGGCCCAAGCAGGCCTTATCTCAAAGTGTTGACATCCTCCCTTTTGGAGTGTAAAACACAGGAATCCAGGCTACTTGTAACTGGCACCAAATGTGTATGGGGGGGGGGGGGGGAGCTGGGATCATCCCCCCATGCCACAGTCTTCCAAAAGGGCAAGAAGGAGGACCTGGGAAACTAGAGGCCAGTCAGCCTCACCTCCATCCCTGGAAAGGTGATGCAGCAGCTCATCGTGGAGGCCATCTCTAAGTATGTGGAGGACAAGGTGGTGATCAGGAGTAGTCAGCATAGAATCACCAAAGGAAAATCATGCTGAACCAAGCTGATAGCCTTCTGGGTTGGAATGGCTGGCTGGGTAGATGAGGGGAGAGCAGTGGATGTTGTCTACCTAGACTTCAGCAAGGCTTTCGACACTGTCTCCCATAAGATCCCCACAGGGAAGCTCAAGAAGTGTGGTTTAGATGAGTGGAGAGTGAGGTGGCTTGAGAAGTGGCTGAATGGCAGAGCTCTGAGGGTTGTGCTCAGTGGCGCAGAGTCTAGTTGGAGGCCTGTAGCTAGCGGTGTCCCCCAGGGGTCAGGACTGGGTCCAGTCTTGTTCAACTCCTTCATCAATGACCTGGAGGAAGGGACAGAGTGCACCCTCAGCAAGTCTGCTGATGATACCAAACTGGGAGGAGTGGCTGATACCCCAGAGGGCTGTGCTGCCATTCAGAGAGACGTGGAGAGGCTGGAGAGGTGGGTGGAGAGGAACCTGCTGAAGTTCAACAAAGGCAAGTGCAGGGTCCTGCACCTGGGCAGGAATAACCCCATGCAGCAGTAGAGGTTGGGGGTTGAGCTGCTGGAAAGCAGCTCTGTGGAGAAGGCCCTGGGAGTGCTGGTGGACACCAAGTTGAGCATGAGGCAGCAATGTGGCCTTGTGGCCAAGAAGGCCAATGGTCTCCTGGGGTGCCTCAGGAAGAGTGTTGCCAGCAGGTCGGGGGAGGTGATTCTCCCCTTCTACTCAGCCCTGCTGAGGCCACTTCTGGAATGGTGTGTGCAGTTCTGGGCTCCCCAGTCCAAGATGGATGTGTCACTACTGGGGTGAGTCCAGCGAAGGGCTACAAAGATGATTAGGGGACTGGAGCATCTCTCTTATGAGGAAAGGCTGAGAGAGCTGGGCCTGTTTAGCTTGGAGAAGAGAAGACTGAGAGGAGATCTTATCAATGTGTACAAGTGTCTTAAGGGAGGGTGTCAAGAGGATGGAGCCAGACTCTTTTCAGTGGTGCCCAGCAACAGGACGTAAGGCAATGGGCACAAACTGAAACACAGACATTTCCATCTGAACATGAGGAAAAACTTCTTCACTGTGAGGGTGACAGAGCACTGGAGCAGGTTGCCCAGAGAGGTTGTGGAGTCTCCTTCTCTGCAGATATTCAAAATCTGCCTGGACGTGATCTTGTGGAACGTGCTCTAGGTAACCCTAGTTGAGCAGGGGTGTTGGACTAGATAATCTGCAGAGGTCCCTTCCAACCTCAACCATTCTGTGATTCTGTGATTCTGTGATAGTGGTGTGCAGAACCTTCTGTCCAGCTGCAGAGAAGTCTCCTTCTGGGCTCACTGCTTTGGCTGTGGCAACCCTTGCCATGTCCACGTCTTGGTGGCCAAACCCCACTTCTAGCACCCGTCCTCCATGCTCATCCCCATCAGCCATGGGGAGATCCTGGAGCGGTGACTGGTTCTGCCGTGTGGAAAATGGGGCTGAGCAGTAGCTGGGCTCTCCCCCAGGCAGGGAGCTCACGCTTCAGAAATGAGCGGGTGGGAGCTCAACAGCCTCCAGAAAAGGGCTGAGGAAGTTTTAAGGAGGGAATGCCTGCTTATGCAACTTCTGGGTAGCTGTTGCCCTTTGTCTGCACCTGGCAAATGAGAAGGGCTTTCAGATTTACTGTGAGTTGCGTACATGGAATTTTATGTAAAACTTTTCCATTTTGGTATGCTATGAAAATATTTGCTGTAGTTAATTCTCACTCCCAGACACCCACATACACACCTTCTGCCTCTGCAGGGCTGGAGAGGAGCAATGTATGAAGGCAGAAGCAATGCAGGAGGCAAATCACACCTTTGTTCTGTGTCCCAGTTTCCCGTCTGCAGAAACAAGTGATAGACAGCAAGGCTAAAGGTGCTGCAGAGCTCCAGCATGAACTGTGAGATCCTCATGGGAGTTTCACTGCATACTGATGTGAATGTGTCCTGTCAGGCAGGGTTGCTGAGCATTGGACTAGCTCCATGTGGGGGCACCTGCTTGGCGTGCCCTTTCAAACAAGCTTTATTCCTTTCTTCCAGAAACTGGACTGAAAGGTGTCCGTCAGAAAACTGCTGAGCCTCCAGGTGCAAGGGCAAGAGGCAGCTGGGGGAACAGAAGAGTCTTTCCTCCACTCAATGTGTGCATGCATCAATGAGAGCTGCAGCAGCTACAGTGAAGCTCTCGATGGTGCTGAGGCCACAGGTGAGAAGATCTGCTTCCCCATCAGGAAAGTCTTTCAATACTTGAGACTCTCACAGCTGAACTCTGCCGAGTATATGTGATAAGAACATGACGCTAGTAAGGACTGACTAGTGGTAATGCATCCTTGGAGGTGCACACTGTTAACTGAGGCGTGTTGACAGGCACTACAGCGATGCTGCACAATAGCAGGTGGCGTGCGACTTGTAAGAAGTTCCTAGGGTTTGCACATCCACTTTGATTCGGACTCCTGCAGGATGGGCTGTGTCAGGCGTCTGTGTGACGGCTGGGCAAGGCCCAGGTATTCACTCCAAGGCAGACAGCTATAGCTGTCGTTGGGAAAGCAATCATAAGTGTTGTGTCTTTTCTTCCACGCTTTGCCTGGCTCACTACATTCTGCAAGCTGCTGCTTGATGCTGCCTTTCATCTGCATGGGAAGGAGTTACCATTCCAAAATTATCATTTATACTTTCTGCTAGCTTTCTCCTCTTCACACTCCCTCCTGCTCACCTGGGCAGATGGATTTGCTTCCTGCGCCTCTACTGCTCATTTTCAGACTTACATTTCATCACCTGCATCTGGATGCCTCAGAGCAGACCAGAGAGCTGCAGCTCCCTGTTGGCCCTAAGCATCCTTCTGGGACTTGCAGCAAGAGAGCATAAATACGCTGAGGTCTGAGACAGCAGCACTGTAAATGCGCCACCAAGATCACTGCCTGCAGCTCCTCCTCGCCGCTTAAGGCCAGACCTGGTGAGTCACTGTGTGCAGTCCTCAGTGCTGGGGCTGCTTTTTGTTGCTGTGGCTCAGCAATCTCTGAGCTGTCTTCTGCAAAAGGCGAGGGCTGCGAAGCTGCAAGGCAATGGGGCGCTGCTGCTCTGTGTAGCAGAGTAAGGGACGAGCGTTTGGGTGTAGTGGGGGAGGCAGATGTGGCAGCAGGGTGGAGAGCACACGGAGCATGGTCATCACAGCCAGGGCTGTGCTGCAGAAGCCCGTTGTGCAGCTCCCAGCTCGGCAGCCCAGCCTTGCCCTCGCGAGCGGCAGGAGCTGCCGTGTTTTGCCAGCATGGCTCGAACGGGGGAACGACCTCTGCTCCGTGGGTGCGGGGTGGCCTGCACCCAGAAGCAGCCTCTGCCTAGGGCTGAATGTAAATCGCCCCTTTCAATTTGTGTTTGCTGCCTTGACCTTCTTTTGCTGCACTGGTGAGCATCCACCTTGCTAGCTGGGCTTTCTCTGAATTTCCTCCAGCTTTTCCTCTTGCCTACTCCAAGCAGATGTTGCTGCGTCTCTTCCCTTCCCAGAGCACTGGGCTTCACATGGAGCCCAGCAGCGTCTGCTGTTACCTCGGCCTTAGGTTTTTGTTTTTCTCCCCACAAACCAGTGACTAGCTCAGCAGCTTTCAGCTTCCTCATGCCTCCTCAAAATGCGGACCGAGGGGCAGAAAAGTTGCCATGCGATCTCAGTGCAGGGTGCAGCTCTGCACACTCTCTCCTCATGTTTTGTAGTGTGACGCAGTTTCTGGTATGAATGTTAAAACTTGCATTGACTTCAGACAGGATTTCCCCAGCTGGCAATGCTGCTGAGCTCTGCTGGCATTTATGCTTTCTCTTGTGCTGTCCTTTATTTTTCAGGTGTTTCTAAGTAGAAGACCAAAGACCCCTATGGCAGACGTCAATCACACAGCCTTCCGGCCAGGAACATTCCTCCTTGTTGGCATCCCAGGCCTGGAGAAGTTTCACCTCTGGATTTCTCTCCCCTTCTTCTCCATGTATATTTTTGCCCTTCTAGGCAACTTAGTCTTGCTATTCACCATAGTGAGAGAACAAAGCCTCCACAAGCCTATGTACCTTTTCCTTTCTGCATTAACTGTAGCAGACTTGCTCTTATCTACCACTACAGTGCCCAGGATGTTAGCTATTTTCTGGTTCAGAGTGGGGGACATTTCTTTTGGTGCATGCATTGCTCAGGCATTTCTCATTCATTTTATTTTTGTTGCAGAGTCAGCAATTCTGGTGGCCATGGCTTTTGATCGGTATGTTGCCATCTGCAACCCCCTGAGATATGTGACTTTATTGACCCACTCAGTCATATGGAGAATAGAGCTGGCAGCTGTTGTCAGAAGCTTCTGCATCGTACTCCCAGGTATTCATCTGGTTCTAAGGCTGTCCTACTGCAGAAACCGCGTTATCCCTCATTCGTACTGCGAGCACATGGGTATAGCCAGACTGGCCTGCACAAGCATAAAAGTCAATGCTGTGTATGGTTTAACCGTTGCCCTGCTGTCGGCGGGGATAGATGTAGTGTTCATTGCTGTGTCTTATGGACTCATTCTCAGGGCTGTCTTCCAGCTGCCCTCCGCAGGTGCCCGTCGCAAGGCTATGAGCACCTGCACCTCCCACCTCTGCATCATCTTCCTGTTCTACACGCCAGCGTTCTTTTCCTTTTTCACGCACCGCTTTGGTGGCCACAGCATCCCCCGCCACGTCCACATCCTGCTGGCCTGTCTCTACGTAGTGGTTCCCCCCATGCTAAATCCCGTCATTTATGGAGTGAACAACAAGCAGATTCGTGAGACAGTAATGTCCATGTTGTCTTGGATGGGAAGCCGCAGAAACTGAGTTGTTTAATGGGGCTGGTTTTTCCGAGCCTTGCTCAGAGCTTGTGCATTAGTTCGAGGCAGAGAGACGCTGCTCCTGCAAAAGTGTTTGGAGGCAAAGCTCGGGTGCATCATTTCCGAGGGACTCCAGGTCTCCATGCAGGCCTGTGACGCGCTTGTACCCACGCCCTGTGGGGACAAGGGAAAGCATCAGCCATGCCAATCCTCTCATTGCTGTCAAGGGATCTACATGGTGGGGATGAGACACCCGGAGAGGGGGCATAGAAGGAAAACCTCGGTGAGTGCTGATTGCTGAGAAATGTGAGCTACAGCCCTCCTGATGCACAGGCGAGGAGGTAAGTGTCTCTCCCGTCCTGCAGTCTGCACTGCCAGCACGTTTCCTGTCTGCAGCCCTGGCTCTTCCAGGCGATTCTGGCTCTGTCGTCGTGTCCCATCGCACCCTCCAGCATTACTGCATGAGTCTGTGACAATATGGAAATGCACCGCTTTCTCCCAGCATCTGCCTCTCCTTTGGTAGCAGGTTCTCTGTGTCTGCGCCTCTCACAGCACAAGAAACACTTCACAGATCCCTTGGCAGTAGCCAAATGAATAGCTGGATGGTGTTGGACCATCTATGCCCCGAGAAGACACTGGTGCCTGGAAGCACTGCCTGCTGCAGGTGTGCTCTGCTGCCATCAGTAGCGCTGGGATGTTGCCTGGGCTTGGAAAGCTGCTGCCTGGGCAGTCTTGGCAGCACAGTGCACATCTCCAGAGCACGCTGTCTCCAACTGCAGGGAAAGTGAGTTAGAGGTGGGAATTGCAGCTGATCCAGATGGACTTGGCAAAAAGCAGCCATACTAGACGGGGGCTGAGCTTACAGTGAACGATGCGCCCAGGGTTCCCAGTTCAGAGCGTGGACGTGACAGCCAGCAGCACTGTGGAGAGGAGAAGCAGTTAGAAGGACACCAGAACACGACCTCCTCACTGCTGAGGGATGTTTTTGCCACCCTAGAATTAGTTTGTGCAATGACAGTGGAATAGAGGCTGCTACAAAGAACTGTGGCAAGAATATTTTTCCCTACGGAATGGACTCACAACTCGGTATTGCCAGAGATCCTAATAAAGAACAAGGACAATCATTCTGTCCAGAGTTTGTGTAGTCAATGTGCCCTGGTCAGAGACTTCAGCTGCTGGTACCATCAGGGCTGGTAAATTGTTGTTGCTTTCAAAGGTGTCGCTGCCTGTAGGCTTTTATTAAACAGCAGCTTTGCTGAGGGGTAGCTGATCAGTGATGCTGCTGCTGTTAATGGCAAGGACTTCCTATCTCGGGACAGTTATTTTGTCATTCTTGTCTTAAACGCTTTGTATTTACTGGTCAGGAAAGACATTTGTGTTCTAAGGAACTGAAGCCTATTCTTGATTTAATGCACCATAAAGCAGCATAGGTGATTGCTGTCGCCACCCCTTGTTTTCGTGCAGGCTCTAGCGTGCTGCCGCGCAGGTGGCACAAGGGCCCGTGTGCCGGTTACAGCGGCGGTGCCTTCCCGGGGTGCTGCATTGCCCACCAACATTTTCACTCTCCCTGCTGTTGTCAGCCATGGGGCTCGGGTAGCACAAGCTGGTGGGGCCAGTCGGCAGTGCCAGGGCTGCTCCTTGCAAACGCCTGATTTTTGTGTGCACTTAGAGCTGAGCAGCTGTACTGCAGTTCCCCCTTTCATGCGTTTTGTGCAGGGCAGGGCACATTCACTGCTCGGTCCAGGCCTTGGGGCTTGTGCTGCTTTGCAGTTAGCTACTGATGTCCCCCCACCTGATTGAAGCTACAGACCTCCAACTAGACTCTGCACCACTGAACACAACCCTCAGAGCTCTGCCATTCAGCCACTTCTTAAGCCACCTCACTCTCCACTCATCTAGCCCACACTTCCTGAGCTTCCCTGTGGGGATCTTATGGGAGACAGTGTCGAAAGCCTTGCTGCAGTCAAGGTAGACAACATCCACTGCTCTCCCCTCATCTACCCAGCCAGCCATTCCATCCCAGAAGGCTATCAATCAGATTGGTTCAGCATGATTTCCCCTTGGTGAAGCCATGCTGACTACTCCTGATCACCTTCTTGTCCTACACATGCTTGCAGATGACCTACACGATGTGCTGCTTCATCACCTTTCCAGGGATGGAGGTGAGGCTGACTGGCCTCTAGTTTCCCAGGTCCTCCTTCTTGCCCTTTTGGAAGACTGGGGTGACATAGGCTTTTCTCCAGTCACCTCACCCCTTCTTCATGACCTTGCCAAGATGAGGCAGAGTGGCCTAGCAATAACATGCGCCAGCTCCCTCAGCACTCCCGGGTGCATCCCATCGGGGCCCATGGATTTGTGGGTGTCAGGTTTGCCTAAATGATCTCTAACCCCATCCTCCTCAGCCAAGGGAAAGTCTTCCTTTCTCCAGACTTTCTCTCCTGCCTCCAGGGTCTGGGATTCCTGAGGGCTGGCCTCAGCAGTAAAGACTGAAGCAAAGGCGGCATTCAGTAACTCTGCCTTCTCTGCATCCTTCATCACCAGGGCTGCACCCTATTTATGGGGTGGGGGAGGATATGATTGACTCATAGTCCTATTTGCATGCTAGACGGGCTTTAGTTGGCCCATGCTCAAGTAGCCCCTGCATACGTGCTGTTTACAGGGAGGTCAGGTTTAGGGGCAGAGAGCACATCACAGGGGTAAAGGAGCACAGCGTCACACCTTTCCATGTGCCCTGTTCCTCTGGAGTTGGAAAGCGCTTGCTGGCACTCGTCATCTCCTCCTCCCAGCACAGCTGAGGTCATGGTGGTGGCATCCTTCCCCTGGCTCTGTACAGCATCCCCAGCCCTGCAGTGCATTCCCATCCCTGTACAGCATCCCCAGCCCTGCACAGCATCCCCAGCCCTGCACAGCCCCAAGAGGTCCCGTACCTCGCACACCCCAGCATTGCACGGCACAGCCCAGCCCAGTACGGCACGGGGCTGCAGAGGCTGCTCCAGCTCTGTGCTCCCAGCAAGCGGACGCAGACGCCTTGGTCCCCCGCCAGTGTCTGGGGGAGGAGAAGTGGTCAGGGCTGCTGCCTTAGCCCCAGCCAGCCCAGCCAGCCGCTGCACTGGCTCTTCCCAGCCGTCTGCCCAAGTCCTGCCTGACCTGCGGCTACAGCCAAGGCTTCGGTGGCATTTGCAAAGCAGCACTGTGCAGCCCCATGCCTCCGTTTCCCTGCCTGTGCAGGGCAGCCTGAGGCTGGCATGGCCCCGCACGGCAGACTTCCTTGCCTCCTTGCTTGGGTGAAAGCAGGGAAGGAGTTTTGGGTGGAAAAACGTGGCTTAGGGCACTGAAATGCCCATTTCCCCACTTGAAAACTTGACTGGGAGCTGAAATCTAAATGCCCTTCCCACCCGAGGAGCTGCAAAGTTGCAGGAATTTCATTGTTTGATTTCTTGCTCTGCAGAGCTTCCCTCCCCTGAGAGAACTGCTCTAGAGGGGAACTTCACAAAACTGAAAACCCATTTCACAAAACTGAAAACCTGCTGTCACAATGCAAGCTTTGGTGGAGTACATGCCAGCGTTGCTTAAATGCTGCTGGCAACATTTTGCTGTCACATCATGTACAGTTTCTCCTTTGCATACTGAAGCAGTGCATTTGCATCCATGGAGCAACCAAGTGAAGGAGCAGGGGAGGCTAATCCTAACGAACACCGAGGACATGCATGATTCCCATTACCTCAGAAGAACAAGTGACAGTTTGTGTCACTTCATGGCATGAGGGCACAGTACACACTTCTGAGAGTTGCCTTGATGCACAGCCCCTTCCCCTATAGTCACTGGATGGGGACAAAAACATGGACGAGAGCACAGCGAAGAGAGGCAGGGAACAGAGGCAGCAGTTTGTGCAGCAGTGTTTGGCTCTGACGAGAACTTGAGGATCTTGTTGGAAGTTGTGGGCTTTCTGAGGACCCCTGAGGAACTAGAAGGTGATTGCTGCAAGCAGGAAAGGGGAAGTTAGGCAAGGACAACTGCAGGAGGCCTTGACTTCTCCTGGGAGAAGCTCTAGCTAGGAGTGGCTGACAAGCTCTGTTGGCTGCCCCTGACCAGAGGGAGTTGGGGCCTTTGATTCAGGTGGCCCTTGATTAGGGCAGGTCAAGCAGCCTTGAGTCAGTGCTAGGGAGAGGCCTATATAAGAGCCAGGCCCAGAGCTCAGCTCCCAGAGGCAGTGCACAGCTGCAGCAGTTTGTGCAGAAGGGTGCAAGGAGGCACCTTCCTTTCTGCTCCCTGGGGTGTACGCTTCCTCAAGTGTGGTCATGACACGCTGCAGAGCACATTCCCCAGCAGCCATTGGAGTGGCTGCGTCGCCTGTGTCAGAGGCTGGGACCTGGACAGACCCACTGACAGCAGATGCAGCTCTGCAGGTCTCAGGCTGCAGGGAGTGCTTGGGGCCTGTCCGGGAGGCCTGGGCTGGCAGTCAGCTCTCCTGCAGGAGGTGTGCTGCTGTTGATGAGTTGTGTTGTCAGGTAAGGGAGTTATGGGAGGAAGACAGGAGGCTGCGTAGCATCCGAGAGGATGAACAAGAGCTAGACAGGGTATTCTCGGAGACTGTACAGCTCCAGGAGTCCCAAGCCCCCACAGCAGTGGAGTTGCCGGAGGGCTGTGTGCCATGTGAAATGGTACATCATAGCACTGTAGAAGGTGTCTGGAAGCTGGTCGCTGCTTGTAGGAGGAGGAAGGCTCCTCCTCCTCCTGAGGACTTGCAATTGAGGAAGAGGTTTAGTGCCCTCCAGGATGAGGAGGAGATGGGCATGGCTGCAAGGGAAGCAACTGGCACAACAGACCCTGTGCCTTGCGGGAACACCCGGAAGAAGCGACGGATGATTGTTGTGGGGGACTCCCTGCTGCAGGGGATGGAGGCACCTATCTGCCGACCTGACCTCTTGTCTAGAGAGGTTTGTGGCCTGCCAGGGGCTCGTGTGGGAGATGTCATGGAAAGACTGCCAGGGCTTGTCCACTCATCAGACTATTCCCCTCTGCTGCTCTTCCATGTGGGCACTAATGACACCAAGGGCAAACTGGAGACCATCAAAGAGGATTTTGGAGCTCTGGGGATGGTGGTCAAGGGTCTGGGAGCCCAGGTCATCTTCTGCTCAATCCTGCCAGTGAGGGGGATGGATGAGAGGAGGAGGAGACAGACTTTCCAAGTTAATGACTGGCTGCGCCGCTGGTGTTGGCAACAGGGTTTTGGTTTCTACGAACATGGGACCCTGTTTGAAGAGCGACAACTGCTGGGGAGAGATGGGATCCACCTCACTAAGCAGGGCACATGTGTCATTGCCAAGAGGTTGGCCAAGCTGGTAAGGAGAGCTTTAAAGTAGGAAAGATGGGGGAAGGGGAGAGTTATAGTGACAGGGTAGTTGGGAAAACACAGCTCAAGTCAGGATGCCTCCAGCAGGTGCATGCAGCCAGGGAAGTGTGTGTGGGATGTGGCTATGGAGGATCCTCTTGCATCCCTCCTGGGAAACCTGCATGCTCGATCACCTCTCTGAAATGCCTGTACACCAATGCACGCAGCATGGGGAACAAACAGGAAGAACTAGAGATCTGTGTGTGGTTGCAGGGCCATGATCTCGTTGCAGTTACAGAGACCTGGTGGGATAGCTCACATGACTGGAGTGCTGTCATGGATGGCTACGTGCTTTTTAGGAAAGACAGGCCAGGAAGGTGAGGTGGTGGAGCTGCTCTTTGTGTGAGAGAGCAACTGGAATGTATGGAGCTGTGCCTAGGGGTGGATGAAGAGCGAGTGGAGAGCTTGTGGGTAAGGATTCAAGGGCAGGCTAGCATGGGTGACCGTGTTGTGGGTGTTTACTACAGGCCAGCTGATCGGGAAGAGGAAGTCGCTGAGGCCTTCTCCAGACAACTGGAAGTAGCCTCACGATCCCAGGCCCTGGTTCTCATGGGGGACTTGAAGCACCCTGATATCTGCTGGAGAGACAGCACAGCTAGGCTCAGAGAGTCCCGGAGGTTCCTGCAGAGCATTGGTGACAACTTCTTGACACAGGTGGTGGAGGAGCCAAGGAGGAGAGGTGTGCTGCTGGACCTCGTAGTAACAAACAAAGAAGGAGTGGTTGGAGATGTGAAGGTCGGGGGCAGCCTTGGCTGCAGTGACCATGAGATGGTGGAGTTCAGGATGCTGCGAGGAGGAGGCAGGGCACTAAGTAGGATGGCAACCCTGGAGTTCAGGAGAGCAAACTCTGGCCTCTTCAGGGACCTCCTTGGAGGACTCCCATGGGTTTGAGCCCTAGAAGGAAGGGGGGTCCAAGACAGCTGGTTAATATTCAAGCATCACTTCCTCCAGGCTCAAGAGCGGTGCATCCCTATGAGTAGTAAGTCAAGTGAAGGGGGCAGGAGAGCTGCATGGATGAGCAAGGAGCTCCTGGCAAAACTCAACCAGAAGAAGGAAGTATAGAGAAAGTGGAAAGGGGGACAGGCCACTTGGGAGGAATATAGGAACGTTGTCAGAGTGTGCAGGGATGCGACGAGGAAGGCTAAGGCCCGTTTGGAATGCAATGTGGCAAGGGATGTCAAGGACAACAAGAAGGGCTTCTTCAAATACCTCAGTAGAAAGAGGAAGAGTAGGGAAAAGGCGGGCCCATTGCTGAATGGGGTGGGTGCCGTGGTGACAAAGGATGCAGAGAAGGCAGAGTTACTGAATGCCGCCTTTGCCTCAGACTTTACTGCTGAGGCCAGCCCTCAGGATCCCAGACCCTGGAGGCAAGAGAGAAAGTCTGGAGAAAGGAAGACTTTCCCTTGGTTGAGGAGGATGGGGTTAGAGATCATTTAGGCAAACCTGACACCCACAAATCCATGGGCCCCGATGGGATGCACCCGGGAGTGCTGAGGGAGCTGGCGCATGTTATTGCTAGGCCACTCTGCCTCATCTTGGCAAGGTCATGGAGAAGAGGAGAGGTGCCTGAAGACTGGAGGAAAGCCAGTGTCACCCCATGTCGCGGGACGACTGACTGTCTTGCAGTCCCAGACCGGGTGGGTTCGTGTGGCACGAGGGAGGGGAGGAGGGGGAGAGGAGATTTACTGCATGACTCCACAACTTGTTTCAAAGAGCAAAATTTACTACAGAAGCTGCAATGGTACAAAGCAAGAATTCTTGTTAACAGGAACTTAGCTCAACTACAATACTTATTTCTAATTACACTAAAAGTTGTGTTAACAGTAACCACTTAGTAAACAGAAAAGGATAGCTAATTTATACTAACTGTAAATACCCAAATGAATGAACTAGGCAAACCAATTCCGATTGGTCTTACCCACGCGTTGCCTCAGCGGCCAACGTACACTCAATCCCAGGGAAGTAACTGCAGGAGGGCGTCCCCGTCCCGAGGGGTTCCGCAAGTTGGCAGACCCGCTGTCACCCACAAACAGCCAAAGACGGCCTCCGGGGCCAACCTGTTTATACCGCTGAGGGGAAGGTGGAGGTGGAGTTGCTAGGCCAGTTACAATTCTCTTCACGCAGGCGCAGTCCCTGGCTCTTGGCTGCTGCAGGGTTCAACTCTCCTCCATCGTTGTTATGACCATCGCACCCACAGTCATGGGTTGGGGGGGGGGGGTGGTGGCTGAACACCCCCAATGGTAGGCTAGCTGCCTCGCGCACTCTTCAGCACTGAAGGGAGGAGTTTGAGTGACTGCGGACGACTGCTTTACTCTTGCAGTGGGGGTCCCAAGGAGGGATCCCATAGCTGGGCTAAGAAGGAGGTAATTCCAGTCCGCAATGGGGTCCCAGCCATGAAAGCAGGTGTTATCTCTCAAGGTCCTGATGAGGAGGAGACAGTCCTGACCATAGCAATTAACACTGCCCCAGGGGTCAGCACTGGGTCCAGTCTTGTTCAACTTCTTCATCAGTGACCTGGAGGAAGGGACAGAGTGCACCCTCAGCAAGTCTGCTGATGATACCAAACTGGGAGGAGTGGCTGATACCCCAGAGGACTGTGCTGCCATTCAGAGAGACGTGGAGAGGCTGGAGAGGTGGGCGGAGAGGAACCTGCTGAAGTTCAACAAAGGCAAGTGCAGGGTCCTGCACCTGGGCAGGAATAACCCCATGCAGCAGTAGAGGTTGGGGGTTGAGCTGCTGGAAAGCAGCTCTGCTGAGAAGGACCTGGGAGTGCTGGTGGACACCAAGTTGAGCATGAGGCAGCAATGTGGCCTTGTGGCCAAGAAGGCCAATGGTATGCTGGGGTGCATCAGGCAGAGTGTTGCCAGCAGGTCAAGGGAGGTGATCCTGCCCCTTTCCAAAGCCCTGCTGAGGCCACATCTGGAGTACTGTGTGCAGTTCTGGGCTCCCCAGTGCAAGACGGATGTGGCACTACTGGAGTGAGTCCAGCGAAGGGCTACAAAGATGATTAGGGGACTGGAGCATCTCTCTTATGAGGAAAGGCTGAGAGAGCTGGGCCTGTTTAGCTTGGAGAAGAGAAGGCTGAGAGGAGATCTTATCAATGTGTACAAGTGTCTTAAGGGAGGGTGTCAAGAGGATGGAGCCAGACTCTTTTCAGTGGTGCCGAGCGACAGGACGCGAAGCAATGGGCACATACTGAAACACAGACATTTCCATCTGAACATGAGGAAATACTTCTTCACTGTGAGGGTGACAGAGCACTGGAGCAGGTTGCCCAGAGAGGTTGTGGAGTCTCCTTCTCTGGAGATATTCAAAACCCATCTGGATGTGATCCTGTACAATGTGCTCTAGGTGACCCTGGTTGAGCAGGGGAGTTGGACTAGATGATCTGCAGAGGTCCCTTCCAACCTCAACCATTCTGTGATTCTGTGAAAGTGGTGCGCAAGGTGTGCAGAACCTTCTGTCCAGCTGCAGAGAAGTCTCTTTCTGTGCTTGTGTGAGACAGATGTTCTTCCTCAATTTCACTGGCATGACCAAAAGGCCATCCCGCGCTCCACATGCTGGTGCATCTTGCTGTCTTTGCTCACTGCTTTGGCTGTGGCAACCCTTGCCATGTCCACGTGTTGGTGGCCAAACCCCACTGCTAGCACCCGTCCTCCATGCTCATCCCCATCAGCCATGGGGAGATCCTGGAGCGGTGACTGGTTCTGCCATGTGGAAAATGGGGCTGAGCAGTAGCTGGGCTCTCCCCCAGGCAGGGAGCTCACGCTTCAGAAATGAGCAGGTGGGAGCTCACGCTTCAGAAATGAGCAGGTGGGAGCTCAACAGCCTCCAGAAAAGGGCTGAGGAAGTTTTAAGGAGGGAATGCCTGCTTATGCAACTTCTGGGTAGCTGTTGCCCTTTGTCTGCACCTGGCAAATGAGAAGGGCTTTCAGATTTACTGAGAGTCATGTACGTGTAATTCTATGTAATTCTTTGCCATTTTGGTAGGCCATGAGAATATTTGCTGTGGTTAATTCTCACACCCAGAGACCACATACACACCTTCTGCCTCTGCAGGGCTGGAGAGGAGCAATGTATGAAGGCAGAAGCAATGCAGGAGGCAAATCACACCTTTGTTGTGTGCCCCAGGTTCCCCTCTGCAGAAACAAATGAGAGACAGCAAGGCTAAAGGTGCTGCAGAGCTCCAGCATGAACTGTGAGATCCTCACGGGAGTTTCACTGCATACTGACGTGAATGTGTCCTGTCAGGCAGGGTTGCTGAGCATCGGACTAGCTCCGTGTGGGGGCACCTGCTTGGCGTGCCCTTTCAAACAAGCTTTATTCCTTTCTTCCAGAAACTGGACTGAAAGGTGTCCGTCAGAAAACTGCTGAGCCTCCAGGTGCAAGGGCAAGAGGCAGCTGGGGGAACAGAAGAGTCTTTTCTCCACTCAATGTGTGCATGCATCAGTGAGAGCTGCAGCAGCTACAGTGAAGCTCTCGATGGTGCTGAGGCCACAGGTGAGAAGATCTGCTTCCCCATCAGGAAAGTCTTTCAATACTTGAGACTCTCACAGCTGAACTCTGCCGAGTATATGTGATAAGAACATGACGCTAGTTAGGACTGACTAGTGGTAATGCATCCTTGGAGGTGCACACTGTTAACTGAGGCGTGTTGACAGGCACTACAGCGATGCTGCACAATAGCAGGTGGCGTGCGACTTGTAAGAAGTTCCTAGGGTTTGCACATCCACTTTGATTCGGACTCCTGCAGGATGGGCTGTGTCAGGCGTCTGTGTGACGGCTGGGCAAGGCCCAGGTATTCACTCCAAGGCAGACAGCTATAGCTGCTGTTGGGAAAGCAATCATAAGTGTTGTGTCTTTTCTTCCACGCTTTGCCTGGCTCACTACATTCTGCAAGCTGCTGCTTGATGCTGCCTTTCATCTGCATGGGAAGGAGTTACCATTCCAAAATTATCATTTATACTTTCTGCTAGCTTTCTCCTCTTCACACTCCCTCCTGCTCACCTGGGCAGATGGATTTGCTTCCTGCGCCTCTACTGCTCATTTTCAGACTTACATTTCATCACCTGCATCTGGACGCCTCAGAGCAGACCAGAGAGCTGCAGCTCCCTGTTGGCCCTAAGCATCCTTCTGGGACTTGCAGCAAGAGAGCATAAATACGCTGAGGTCTGAGACAGCAGCACTGCAAATGCTCCACCAAGATCACTGCCTGCAGCTCCTCCTCGCTGCTTAAGGCCAGACCTGGTGAGTCACCGTGTGCAGTCCTCAGTGCTGGGGCTGCTTTTTGTTGCTGTGTCACGGCGATCTTGGAGCCGTCTTCTGCAAAAGGCAAGGGCTGCGAAGCTGCAAGGCAATGGGGCACTGCTGCTCTGTGTAGCAGAGTAAGGGATGAGCGTTTGGGTGTGATGGGGGAGGCAGATGTGGCAGCAGGGTGGAGAGCTCACGGAGCGTGGTCATCACAGCCAGGGCTGTGCTGCAGAAGCCCGTTGTGCAGCTCCCAGCTCGGCAGCCCAGCCTTGCCCTCGCGAGCGGCAGGAGCTGCTGTGTTTCACCAGCATGGCTCGAATGGGGGAACGACCTCTGCTCCGTGGGCGCGGGGTGGCCTGCACCCAGAAGCAGCCTCTGCCTAGGGCTGAATGTAAATCGCCCCTTTCAATTTGTGTTTGCTGCCTTGACCTTCTTTTGCTGCACTGGTGAGTGTCCACCTTGCTAGCTGGGCTTTCTCTGAATTTCCTCCTGCTTTTCCTCTTGCCTAATCCAAGTGGATGTTGCTGTGTCTCTTCCCTTCCCAGAGCACTGGGCTTCACATGGAGCCCAGCAGCGTCTGCTGTTACCTCGGCCTTAGGTTTTTGTTTTTCTCCCCACAAACCAGTGACTAGTTCAGCAGCTTTCAGCTTCCTCATGCCTCCTCAAAATGCGGACCGAGGGGCAGAAAAGTTGCCATGCGATCTCAGTGCAGGGTGCAGCTCTGCACACTCTCTCCTCATGTTTTGCAGCGTGACGGAGTTTCTGGTATGAATGCTAAAACTTGCATTGACTTCAGCGGAGACAGGATTTCCCCAGCTGGCAATGCTGCTGAGCTCTGCTGGCATTTATGCTTTCTCTTGTGCTGTCCTTTATTTTTCAGGTGTTTCTAAGTAGAAGACCAAAGACCCCTATGGCAGACGTCAATCACACAGCCTTCCGGCCAGGAACATTCCTCCTTGTTGGCATCCCAGGCCTGGAGAAGTTTCACCTCTGGATTTCTCTCCCCTTCTTCTCCATGTATATTTTTGCCCTTCTAGGCAACTTAGTCTTGCTATTTACCATAGTGAGAGAACAAAGCCTCCACAAGCCTATGTACCTTTTCCTTTCTGCATTAACTGTAGCAGACTTGCTCTTATCTACCACTACAGTGCCCAGGATGTTAGCTATTTTCTGGTTCAGAGTGAGGGACATTTCTTTTGGTGCATGCCTTGCTCAGATGTTTCTCGTTCACTTTATTTTTGTTGCAGAGTCAGGAATTCTGGTGGCCATGGCCTTTGATCGGTATGTTGCTATCTGCAACCCCCTGAGATATGTGACTTTATTGACCCACTCAGTCATATGGAGAATAGAGCTGGCAGCTGTTGTCAGAAGCCTCTGTCTCGTCTTTACGGCTCTTTTTCTGCTTCTAAGGCTGTCTTACTGCAGAAACCGCGTTATCCCTCATTCGTACTGTGAGCACATGGGTGTAGCCAGACTGGCCTGCACAAGCATAAAAGTCAATGCTGTGTATGGTTTAACAGGTGCCCTGCTGTCGTTGGGGATAGATGTAGTGCTCATTGCTGTGTCTTATGGACTGATTCTCAGGGCTGTCTTCCAGCTGCCCTCCGCAGGTGCCCGTCGCAAGGCTATGAGCACCTGCGGCTCCCACCTCTGCATCATCCTCCTGTTCTACACGCTGGCATTCTTTTCCTTTTTCACGCACCGCTTTGGTGGCCATAGCATCCCCCGCCACGTCCACATCCTGCTGGCCTGTCTCTACGTAGTGGTTCCCCCCATGCTAAATCCCGTCATTTACGGAGTGAACAACAAGCAGATTCGTGAGACAGTAATGTCCATGTTGCCTGGGATGGGAAGCCGGAGAAACTGAGTTCTTCAATTAGGCTGCTCTTTCTGTGGCAGTAGTCAAATGAATGGCTGGATAGTTTTGGACCATCTGTGCCCCACTAAGACACTGGTACCTGGAACCACTGCTTGCCTGAAATTGCCGGGGCTTGGAAAGCTGCTGCCTGGGCAGTCTTGGCAGCACAGTGCACATCTCCAGAGCACGCTGTCCTCCTCTTCAGGGAAAGTGAGTTAGAGGTGGGAATTGCAGCTGATCCAGATGGACTTGGCCAAAAGCAGCCATGCTAGACAGGGCCTGAGCTTACAGTGAGAGATGTGCCCAGGGTTCCCAGTTCAGAGCGTGGACGTGACAGCCAGCAGCACTGTGGAGAGGAGAAGCAGTTAGAAGGACACCAGAACACGACCTCCTCATTGCTGAGGGATGTTTTTGACACCCAGAATTAGTTTGCGCAATGACAGTGGAATAGAGGCTGCTACAAAGAACTGTGGCAAGAATATTTTTCCCTACGGAATGGATTCACAACTCGGTATTGCCAGAGATCCTAATAAAGAACAAGGACAATCATTCTGTCCAGAGTTTGTGCAGTCAATGTGCCCTAGTCAGAGACTTCAGCTGCTGGTATCGTCGGGGCTGGTAAATTGTTGTTGCTTTTAAAGGTGTCGCTGCCTGTAGGCTTTTATTAAACAGCAGCTTTGCTGAGGGGTAGCTGATCAGTGATGCTGCTGCTGTTAATGGCAAGGACTTCCTATCTCGGGACAGGTATTTTGTCATTCTTGTCTTAAACGCTCTGTATTTATTGGTCAGGAAAGACATTTGTATTCTAAGGAACTGAAGCCTATTCTTGATTTAATGCACCATAAAGCAGCATAGGTGATTGCTGTCGCCACCCCTTGTTTTCGTGCAGGCTCTAGCGTGCTGCCGCGCCGGTGGCACAAGGGCCCGTGTGCCGGTTACAGGGGTGGTGCCTTCCCGGGGTGCTGCATTGCCCACCAACATTTTCACTCTCCCTGCTGTTGTCAGCCGTGGGGCTCGGGTAGCGCAAGCTGGTGGGGCCAGTCAGCGGTGCCAGAGCTGCTCCTTGCAAATGCCTGATTTTTGTGTGCACTTAGAGCTGAGCAGCTGTACTGCAGTTCCCCCTTTCATGCGTTTTGTGCAGGGCAGGGCACATTCACTGCTCCAGCCAGGCTTTGGGGTTTATGCGGCTTTGCACCTAGCTGCTTTCAGCACGCGACCTTCTAGCTTGGGCTTCTGCTTCAGCAAATCGCCTGGGAGCATTTCATCATCGTGGACACCGTGCCACCCTGCTCTAGACACAGCCCTGTTTTTTGGCTGAGTCCTCCTTGTGTCTCTGGCAGTGGAGCTGTGCTGCCATGCAATGAGTCAGGATCAGCAAATGGCTTCTTTCTGATGCCTGTCTTCCTCATTCCTGCATTTTGTACACGCACAGCCACCTGTGCTGGGCTGTCTGAGCCTCATGAGCCCTTTGTTCTTGCTTTTGCTTTGGTAAAAGACATATTTTGTTCTATGCATGGGTGATGCGTTAGGAGCCTTTCCGAGCGCTGCTCTAAAATAACTCCCTGGCCATTTTTACCCTCCTTGTCTGGCACGGTATTAGAGGAGTGTTCTTCACTGTGAACATAACGTGCAGCCCTTGATGATCCTGGAGCTGCATTTCACGCTCGTCCATGTTTTTGTCCCCATCCAGTGACTACAGGGGAAAGGGCTGTGCATCAAGGCAACTCTTAGAAGTGTGTACTGTGCCCTCATGCCATGAAGTGACACAAACTCTCACTTTTTCTTATGAGGTAACAGCAATCATGTGTGTCCTCGGTGTTTGTTGGGATTACCTCCCCTGCTCCTTCGCTTGGTTGCTCCTTGGATGCAAGTGGGGAGCTGGGCACATCAGTGCCCTAAGCCACGTTTTTCCACCCAAAACTCCTTCCCTGCTTTCACCCAAGCAGGGAGGCGAGGAAGGCTGCCATGCAGGGCCATGCCAGCCTCAGGCTGCCCTGCACAGCCAGGGAAACTGAGACATGGGGCTGCACAGTGCTGCTTTGCAAATGCCACTGAAGCCTTGGCTGTAGCCGCAGGTCAGGCAGGCCTTGGGCAGACAGCTGGGAAGAGCCAGTGCAGCAGCTGGCTGGGCTGGCTGGGGCTAAGGCGGCAGCCCTGACCACTTCTCCTCCCCCAGACACTGGCAGGGGATCAAGGTGTCTGTGCCCGCTTGCTGGGAGCACAGAGCTGGAGCAGCCCCCAGAGTGTTGTGCTGTGCCGAGCTCTGCTGTGCCGTGCAATGCTGGGCTGTGCGAGGAGCAGGACCTCTTGGGGCTGTGCAGGGCTGGGGACGCTGTGCAGGGCTGGGGATGCTGTACTGAGCCAGGGGAAGGATGCCACCACCGTGACCTCAGCTGTGCTGGGGAGGAGGTGATGATGAGCACCAGCAAGCGCTCTCCAACTCCAGAGGAACAGGGCACATGGAAAGGTGTGACGCTGTGCTCCTTTTCCCCCCTGTGATGTGCTCTCTCCCTGTAGCGAATGATTGCACGGACTCAAGACATGGTGCATCTTGAGACATTTATTGTTTGTTTCTGAGCATATTTCAAAAGTTAGCTGCTTCAGTGGTTTCACAGATACACTTTGCTAAGCCAGTCATGCAGATTATGTCACAGGTAGCCAATCATTACACCGATCACACATGCAGCGATCATGTCTTGTACCTTGCTCCTTGTTTAGAAAAGCTGTCTTGCTTTTAACTTTGGTTCCCACTGGCTTCTGCTAGTTTATCTGTACTTTCTCAGGATGTATCATTCCCAGCTGCACCGGTGTCCTTGGGTATGTTTGTCTGAGGCTCCTGTTGCTTGCTACTTGCAACTTTCCACCAGTTTAACCCTGTCATGACCCTCCACATCTCCCCCTCAACCTGACCTCCCTGTAAACAGCACGTATGCAGGGGCTACTTGAGCATGGGCCAACTAAGGCCCGTCTAGCATGCAAATAGGACTATGAGTCAATCATCTCCCCCACACACACACACATAAATAGGGGGCAGCCCAGAGCCCATTCAGCTCTCCTGCACAGCAGCGGGCTGCTCTGCAGAACCTCCTCTGGAGCAGGGACGCCTCTCAAGGTCACTCCTCCAGGTTGAGAGATTCCTTACCCGCAACAGATCCTCAGTAAGTGATTAATAGCATGCTGAAATTTTGTGAATTTCGCAAAACTTTGCTGACATATCTCTGATTAATTGTGCACATAATTCCTTAGACATAAACTGTTGACCAAGTCTGAGACTAGGATCGGATCCAGCCGCACCTAGGCTCCTCTCCAAAGGAGTTTAGAAAGCAAGGGGTCCAGTCTGAACCTCGTGACTCAACGGGAGGGTCTGTGTTGCGCATGCATCTCATCTTGTCCTTCATGCAGTAAATCACTTGCCATTCAAACCTCATTAAATCATTCTTATTTACGACTGAACTTTGTTAAGTCGCTCTGTTACCGCAATAAACACAGTGCTGCTTCCCTCTTACGAGTGAAGTGCATCACTCCTTCGTGACAAATTGGTGTAGTCGGCATGTTGGCAAGTGGTATCACCGATTCTTTACGGAGGCATGGAGTGCATCCGAGTCCCAGCTTCTCCGAGGAGTGGGCTTGTGAAAACTGGCATAATCGGGAAGCTGTTGAAGAACACTTAAAAGCGACTAGGGACCACAGAAAGGACGGAAAAGGGAAAGGAGTTATCTGCAGAATGCTAGGTACCTGTTTAGGAGCTGCATATCAAGAAAGGGAGAATAGAAATAGGAAGGAAGAGGACTTAGAGAAGGAAATAGAAGGCAGGACGGCAATTGATTTGTTACTGTCCTCGCAAATTGAACAGCTGCAGAAACACTTACAGGAGGAAAAAGAGAAAGGGCAAGACTTATGGAGAAAAGCAGCAGCCCTAGGCCTTCCCAGAGCCGCGATTCAAGGCCAGCTTACTGGCGTTGTCTTGAGTCTAACTGAGGTAGTCCAGAAATGAGATAACGGTAAAGGGAGGGAGCATCTTTCGACCCCTCCGGTGCCAGTTCCCAGGAAGGGAGACAACGCCTTCCTCCCCCTTAGGGGGGAATCGCAGGGCATGAAGCCAAAAAACGAGTAACGCCCGGGAGGCGATTGGGCCTGCCTGTCTGGCAAGTGGAGGCTTATCAGTAGATAAGTGATAATGGCCCACTTATTTGGATTCCAGTTGATCCTCAAGGACAACTGGGAAAGCTTTTGATAGATACGGGAGCACAAATTTTGATACCGGTGTTGTGTGCCAAACTGCCAAGGGTCAGTTTATGGCTCCCGGGCGAGAAGCGCGTGTCGACTGCTGGCTTTGCAATTAAAGATCATCACGACAATATTTTAGGTTTTGATGTTTGTGGCGGAACGCAACTACCCCCCTCCACATCTCGGGCCCAAAGCAGGGCAGAGCGCAACTACCTCCCCCCCGTCTCAGGCCCAAAGTGTGGTGGAGCACAACTATCCCCCCACACACAAACACCTTATCTCAGGCCCCAGCTGACCGCAAATAACTGACAGCGTCCAGGGCTGACCAGGAGGAACTAGCTGATACTGGTTGCAACTGGAGAGGCCAGAAATGGGCATGAGGTCAGCAAAAAGGTATATTTTCCCCAACACAGTATGGGATCACCAAAACGGTATATCTCCACACCAAATATTGTAGGACCGTGAGCGCAGCGAAGAGAGGCAGGGAACAGAAGCAGCAGTTTGCGCGGCAGTGTTTGGGCTCTGACGAGAACTTGAGGACCTTCTTGGAAGTTGTGGGCTTTCTGAGGACCCCCGAGGAACTAGAAGGTGATTGCTGCAAACAGGAAAGGGGAAGTTAGGCAAGGACAACTGCAGGAGGCCATGACTTCTCCTGGGAGAAGCTCTAGCTAGGTGTAGCTGCTGCTAACGAGCTCTGTTGGTTGCCCCTGACCAGAGGGAGTTGGGGCCTTTGATCCAGGTGGCCCTTGATTAGGGCAGGTCAAGCAGCCTTGAGTCAGTGCTAGGGAGAGGCCTATATAAGAGCCAGGCCCAGAGCTCAGCTCCCAGAGGCAGTGAACAGCTGCAGCAGTTTGTGCAGAAGGGTGCAAGGAGGCACCTTCCTTCCTGCTCCCTGGGGTGTATGCTTCCTCAAGTGTGGTCATGACACGCTGCAGAGCACATTCCCCAGCAGCCGTTGGAGTTGCTGCGTTGGCTGTGTCAGAGGCTGGGACCCAGACAGACCCTCTGACAGCAGATGCAGCTCTGCAGGTCTCAGGCTGCAGGGAGTGCTTGGGGCCTCTCTGGGAGGCCTGGGCTGGCAGTCAGCTCTCCTGCAGGAGGTGTGCTGCTGTTGATGAGTTGTGTTGTCAAGTAAGGGAGTTATGGGAGGAAGACAGGAGGCTGCGTAGCATCCGAGAGGATGAACAAGAGCTAGACAGGGTATTCTCAGAGACTGTACAGCTCCAGGAGTCCCAAGCCCCCACAGCAGTGGAGTTGCCGGAGGGCTCTGTGCCATGTGAAATGGTACATCATAGCACTGTAGAAGGTGTCTGGAAGCTGGTCGCTGCTTGTAGGAGGAGGAAGGCTCCTCCTCCTCCTCCTGAGGACTTGCAATTGAGGAAGAGGTTTAGTGCCCTCCAGGATGAGGAGGAGATGGGCATGGCTGCAAGGGAAGCAACTGGCACAACAGACCCTGTGCCTTGCGGGAACACTCGGAAGAAGCGACGGATGATTGTTGTGGGGGACTCCCTGCTGCAGGGGATGGAGGCACCTATCTGCCGACCTGACCTCTTGTCTAGAGAGGTTTGTGGCCTGCCAGGGGCTCGTGTGGGAGATGTCATGGAAAGACTGCCAGGGCTTGTCCACTCATCAGACTATTCCCCTCTGCTGCTCTTCCATGTGGGCACCAATGACACCAAGGGCAAACTGGAGACCATCAAAGAGGATTTCGGAGCTCTGGGGATGGTGGTCAAGGGTCTGGGAGGCCAGGTCATCTTCTGCTCAATCCTGCTGGTGAGGGGGATGGCTGAGAGGAGGAGGAGACGGAGTTTCCAAGTTAACGACTGCCTGCGCCGCTGCTGTTGGCAACAGGGTTTTGGTTTCTATGAACATGGGACCCTGTTTGAAGATGGACAACTGCTGGGGAGAGATGGGATCCGCCTCACTAAGCGGGGCACGCGTGTCTTTGCCAAGAGGTTGGCCAAGCTGGTAAGGAAAGCTTTAAACTAGGAAAGATGGGGGAAGAGGAGAGTTATAGTGACAGGGTAGTTGGCAAAACACGGCTCAAGTCGGGATGCCTCCAGCAGGTGCATGCAGCCAGGGAAGTGTGTGTGGGATGTGGCTATGGAGGATCCTCTTGCATCCCTCCTGGGAAACCTGCATGCTCGATCACCTCTCTGAAATGCCTGTACACCAATGCACGCAGCACGGGGAATAAACAGGAAGAACTAGGAATCTGTGTGCGGTTGCAGGGCCATGATCTCATTGCAGTTACAGAGACCTGGTGGGATAGCTCACATGACTGGAGTGCTGTCATGGATGGCTACGTGCTTTTTAGGAAAGACAGGCCAGGAAGGTGGGGTGGTGGAGGAATTGCTCTCTGTGTGAGAGAGCAACTGGAATGTATGGAGCTGTGCCTAGGGGTGGATGAAGAGCGAGTGGAGAGCTTGTGGGTAAGGATTCAAGGGCAGGCTAGCATGGGTGACCGTGTTGTGGGTGTTTACTACAGGCCAGCTGATCGGGAAGAGGAAGTCGCTGAGGCCTTCTCCAGACAACTGGAAGTAGCCTCACGATCCCAGGCCCTGGTTCTCATGGGGGACTTGAAGCACCCTGATATCTGCTGGAGAGACAGCACAGCTAGGCTCAGAGAGTCCCGGAGGTTCCTGCAGAGCATTGGTGACAACTTCTTGACACAGGTGTTGGAGGAGCCAAGGAGGAGAGGTGTGCTGCTGGACCTCGTAGTAACAAACAAAGAAGGAGTGGTTGGAGATGTGAAGGTCGGGGGCAGCCTTGGCTGCAGTGACCATGAGATGGTGGAGTTCAGGATGCTGCGAGGAGGAGGCAGGGCACTAAGTGGGATGGCAACCCTGGAGTTCAGGAGAGCAAACTTTGGCGTCTTCAGGGACCTTCTTGGAGGAATCCCAAGGGTTAGGGACCTAGATGGAAGGGGGGTCCAAGACAGCTGGTTAATATTCAAGCATCACTTCCTCCAAGCTCAAGAGCGGTGCATCCCTATGAGTAGTAAGTCAAGCAAAGGAGGTAGGAGAGCTGCATGGATGAGCAAGGAGCTCCTGGCAAAACTCAACCAGAAGAAGGAAGTATACAGAATGTGGAAAAGGGGACAGGCCACTTGGGAGGAATATAGGAACGTTGTCAGAGTGTGCAGGGATACGACGAAGAAGGCTAAGACCCATCTGGAATGCACTGTGGCAAGGGATGTCAAGGACAAAAAGAAGGGCTTCTTCAAATACGAGAGGCCAGTCAGCCTCACCTCCATCCCTGCAAAGGTGATGCAGCAGCTCATCGTGGAGGCCATCTGCAAGCATGTGGAGGACAAGAAGGTGATCAGGAGTAGTCAGCAAGGCATCACCAAGGGGAAATCATGCTGAACCAAGCTGATAGCCTTCTGGGTTGGAATGGCTGGCTGGGTAGATGAGGGGAGAGCAGTGGATGTTGTCTACCTTGACTGCAGCAAGGCTTTCGACACTGTCTCCCATAACATCCCCACAGACAAGCTCAGAAAGTGTGGGCTAGATGAGTGGAGAGTGAGGTGGCTTGAGAAGTGGCTGAATGGCAGAGCTCCGAGGGTTGTGCTCGGTGGTGCAGAGTCTAGTTGGAGGCCTGTAGCTAGCAGTATCCCCCAGGGGTCAGCACTGGGTCCAGTCTTGTTCAACTTCTTCATCAATGACCTGGAGGAAGGGACAGAGTGCACCCTCAGCAAGTTTGCTGGTGGTACCAAAGTGGGAGGAGTGGCTGATACCCCAGAGGGCTGTGCTGCCATTCAGAGAGACATGGAGAGGCTGGAGAGGTGGGTGGAGAGGAACCTGCTGAAGTTCAACAAAGGCAAGTGCAGGGTCCTGCACCTGGGCAGGAATAACCCCTTGCAGCAGTAGAGGTTGGGGGTTGACCTGCTGGAAAGCAGCTCTGTGGAGAAGGCCCTGGGAGTGCTGGTGGACACCAAGTTGACCATGCAGCAGCAATGTGCCCTTGTGGCCAAGAAGGCCAATGGTATGCTGGGGTGCCTCAGGAAGAGTGTTGCCAGCAGGTCGAGGGATGTGATCCTGCCCCTCTCCTCAGCCCTGCTGAGGCCACATCTGGAGTACTGCATCCAGTTCTGGGCTCTCCAGTCCAAGAGGGATGTGGCACTACTGGAACAAGTCCAACAAAAGGCTACGAAGATGATTAGGGGCCTGGAGCATCTCTCTTATGAGGAAAGGCTGAGAGAGCTGGGCCTGTTTAGCCTGGAGAAGAGAAGGCTGAGAGGGGATCTTATCAACGTGTACAAGTATCTGAAGGGAGGGTGTCGAGAGGATGGGACCAGACTCTTTTCAGTGGTGCCGACCAACAGGACACGAGGCAACGGGCACAAACTGAAACTCAGGAAGTTTCATGTGAACATGAGAAAAAACTTCTTCACTGTGAGGGTGACAGAGCACTGGAGCAGGTTGCCCAGAGAGGTTGTGGAGTCTCCTTCCCTGGAGATTTTCAAAACCTGCCTGGACGTGATCCTGTGCAACGTGCTCTAGGTGACCCTGCTTGACCAGGGGTGTTGTTCTAGATGATCTGCAGAGGTCCCTTCCAACCTCAACCATTCTGTGGTTCTGTGAAAGGGGGAACTGCAGTACAGCTGCTGAGCTCTAAGTGTGCACGAAAATAAAGCGTTTGCAAGGAGCAGCCCCGGCACTGCCGACTGGCCCCCGCCAGCTTGTGCTACCCAGGCCCCACGGCTGACAACAGCAGGGAGAGTGAAAATGTTGGTGGGCAATGCAGCACCCCGGGAAGGCACCGCCCCTGTAACCAGCACACGGGCCCTTGTGCCACCGGTGCGGCAGCGCGCTAGAGCCTGCACGAAGAAAAGGGGTGGCGACAGCAATCACCTATGCTGCTTTATGGTGCATTAAATCAAGAATAGGCTTCAGTTCCTTAGAATACAAATGTCTTTCCCGACCAAAAAATACAGAGGGTTTAAGAGAAGAATGACAAAATAACTGTCCCAAGATGGGATGTCCTTGCCATTAACAGCAGCAGCATCACTGATCAGCTACCCCTCAGCAAAGCTGCTGTTTAATAAAAGCCTACAGGCAGCGACACCTTTAAAGGCAACAACAATTTACCAGCCCCGATGATACCAGCAGCTGAAGTCTCTGACCAGGGCACATTGACTACACAAACTCTGGACAGAATGATTGTCCTTGTTCTTTATTAGGATCTCTGGCAATACCGAGTTGTGAGTCCATTCCATCGGGAAAAATATTCTTGCCACAGTTCTTTGTAGCAGCCTCTATTCCACTGTCATTGCACAAACTAATTCTAGGGTGGCAAAAACATCCCTCAGCAGTGAGGAGGTCGTGTTCTGGTGTCCTTCTAACTGCTTCTCCTCTACACAGTGCTGCTGGCTGTCACGTCCACGCTCTGAACTGGGAACCCTGGGCGCATCGTTCACTGTAAGTTCAGGCCCCAGTCTAGCGTGGCTGCTTTTTGCCAAGTCCGTCTGGATCAGCTGTAGTTCCCACCTCTAACTCGCTTTCCCTGCAGTTGGAGACAGCGTGCTCTGGAGATGTGCACTGTGCTGCCAAGACTGCCCAGGCAGCAGCTTTCCAAGCCCAGGCAACATCCCAGCGCTACTGATGGCAAGCAGAGCACACCTGCAGCGGGCAGTGCTTCCAGGCACAAGTGTCTTGCCAGAGCGTAGATGGTCCAACACTTCCCTGGGTAAAAGCAGGTCACAGGCCTGGAGACATGGAGACCCTCAGAAATGATGCACCCGAGCTTTGCCTCCAAACCCTTTTGCAGGAGCAGTGTCTCTCTCTGCCTTGAACAAATGCACAAGCTCTGAGCAAGGCAAAGAAACACCAGCCCCAATAAACAACTCAGTTTCTCCGGCTTCCCATCCAAGACAACATGGACATTACTGTCTCACGAATCTGCTTGTTGTTCACTCCATAAATGATGGGATTTAGCATGGGGGGAACCACTACGTAGAGACAGGCCAGCAGGATGTGGACATGGCGGGGGATGCTGTGGCCACCAAAGCGGTGCGTGAGAAAGGAGAAGAATGCCGGCGTGTAGAACAGGAAGATGATGCAGAGGTGGGAGCCGCAGGTGCTCATAGCCTTGCGACGGGCACCTGCGGAGGGCAGCTGGAAGACAGCCCTGAGAATCAGTCCGTAAGACACAGCAATGAACACTACATCTATCCCCGCCGACAGCAGGGCAACGGTTAAACCATACACAGCATTGACTTTTATGCTTGTGCAGGCCAGCCTGGCTACACCCATGTGCTCGCAGTACGAATGAGGGATAACACGGTTTCTGCAGTAAGACAGCCTTAGAAGCAGAAAAACACATGGGAGGACAATGCAGAAGCTTCTGACAACAGCTGCCAGCTCTATTCTCCATATGACTGAGTGGGTCAATAAAGTCACATATCTCAGGGGGTTGCAGATGGCAACATACCGATCAAAGGCCATGGCCACCAGAATTGCTGACTCTGCAACAGAAATAAAATGAATGAGAAACATCTGAGCAATGCATGCACCAAAAGAAATGTCCCCCACTCTGAACCAGAAAATAGCTAACATCCTGGGCACTGTAGTGGTAGATAAGAGCAAGTCTGCTACAGTTAATGCAGAAAGGAAAAGGTACATAGGCTTGTGGAGGCTTTGTTCTCTCACTATGGTAAATAGCAAGACTAAGTTGCCTAGAAGGGCAAAAATATACATGGAGAAGAAGGGGAGAGAAATCCAGAGGTGAAACTTCTCCAGGCCTGGGATGCCAACAAGGAGGAATGTTCCTGGCCGGAAGGCTGTGTGATTGACGTCTGCCATAGGGGTCTTTGGTCTTCTACTTAGAAACACCTGAAAAATAAAGGACAGCACAAGAGAAAGCATAAATGCCAGCAGAGCTCAGCAGCATTGCCAGCTGGGGAAATCCGGCGTCCAGTGAAGTCAATGCAAGTTTTAGCATTCATACCAGAAACTGCATCACGCTACAAAACATGAGGAGAGAGTGTGCAGAGCTGCACCCTGCACTGAGATCGCATGGCAACTTTTCTGCCCCTCGGTCCGCATTTTGAGGAGGCATGAGGAAGCTGAAAGCTGCTGAACTAGTCACTGGTTTGTGGGGAGAAAAACAAAAACCTAAGGCCGAGGTAACAGCAGACGCTGCTGGGCTCCATGTGAAGCCCAGTGCTCTGGGAAGGGAAGAGACGCAGCAACATCCACTTGGATTAGGCAAGAGGAAAAGTGGGAGGAAATTCAGAGAAAGCCCAGCTAGCAAGGTGGACACTCACCAGTGCAGCAAAAGAAGGTCAAGGCAGCAAACACAAATTGAAAGGGGCGATTTACATTCAGCCCTAGGCAGAGGCTGCTTCTGGGTGCAGGCCACCCCGCGCCCACGGAGCAGAGGTCGTTCCCCCGTTCGAGCCAGGCTGGCGAAAAACGGCAGCTCCTGCCGCTCGCGAGGGCAAGGCTGGGCTGCCGAGCTGGGAGCTGCACAACGGGCTTCTGCAGCACAGCCCTGGCTGTGATGACCATGCAGCAGTGCCCCATTGCCTTGTGGCTTCGCAGCCCTCGCCTTTTGCAGAAGATGGCTCAGAGATCGCCGTGACACAGCAACAAAAAGCAGCCCCAGCGCTGAGGACTGCACACGGTGACTCACCAGGTCTGGCCTTAAGCGGCGAGGAGGAGCTGCAGGCAGTGATCTTGGTGGAGCATTTGCAGTGCTGCTGTCTCAGACCTCAGCGTATTTATGCTCTCTTGCTGCAAGTCCCAGAAGGATGCTTAGGGCCAACAGGGAGCTGCAGCTCTCTGGTCTGCTCTGAGGCGTCCAGATGCAGGTGATGAAATGTAAGTCTGAAAATGAGCAGTAGAGGCGCAGGAAGCAAATCCATCTGCCCAGGTGAGCAGGAGGGAGTGTGAAGAGGAGAAAGCTAGCAGAAAGTATAAATGATAATTTTGGAATGGTAACTCCTTCCCATGCAGATGAAAGGCAGCATCAAGCAGCAGCTTGCAGAATGTAGTGAGCCAGGCAAAGCGTGGAAGAAAAGACACAACACTTATGATTGCTTTCCCAACAGCAGCTATAGCTGTCTGCCTTGGAGTGAATACCTGGGCCTTGCCCAGCCGTCACACAGACGCCTGACACAGCCCATCCTGCAGGAGTCCGAATCAAAGTGGATGTGCAAACCCTAGGAACTTCTTACAAGTCGCACGCCACCTGCTATTGTGCAGCATCGCTGTAGTGCCTGTCAACACGCCTCAGTTAACAGCGTGCACCTCCAAGGATGCATTACCACTAGTCAATTCTAACTAGCGTCACGTTCTTATCACATATACTCGGCAGAGTTCAGCTGTGAGAGTCTCAACTATTGAAAGACTTTCCTGATGGGGAAGCAGATCTTCTCACCTGTGGCCTCAGCACCATCGAGAGCTTCACTGTAGCTGGTGCAGCTCTCATTGATGCATGCACACATTGAGTGGAGGAAAGACTCTTCTGTTCCCCCAGCTGCCTCTTGCCCTTGCACCTGGAGGCTCAGCAGTTTTCTGACGGACACCTTTCAGTCCAGTTTCTGGAAGAAAGGAATAAAGCTTGTTTGAAAGGGCACGCCAAGCAGGTGCCCCCCACACAGAGCTAGTCCGATGCTCAGCAACCCTGCCTGACAGGACACTGCTCCTTGCCACCCGGACAGCAGCATGGACATCTCGAGGGCCTTGGTGCTGCTCTGGACACACTGCTGTTGGCAGGCGTTCACACAGAGCCCAGAGCCTGCCAAACTGGCCTCTCCTTGCTCCATGCTCACTGTGCCTGCTGAGAGACACTTTTCCTCCTGGTTATGCAAAGTGTGCAGCTATCGCTCTTCCTTCTAATGCCTGCTGCATCAATACTGTCACTTCAAAATGCATCACATCTTACTGTAGGGATTCACATCAGTATGCAGTGAAACTCCTGTGAGGATCTCACAGTTCATGCTGGAGCTCTGCAGCACCTTTAGCGTTGCTGTCTATCACTTGGTTTTGCAGAGGGGAAACTGGGGCACACAACAAAGGTGTGATTTGCCTCCTGTGTTGCTTCTGCCTTTGTATATTGCTCCTCTCCAGCCCTGCAGAGGCAGAAGGTGTGTACGTGGGTGTCTGGGCGTGAGAGAGGGTGAACCCCAAGCACACAGAAGACACTTTTGGCATGAAGTCTGCATCCAGCTGTGCTGAGGGGCTGTAGAAATGTCTCTTTACTAACAACCACAGTGAGATGAGGATGCCTATGAGAAAATCCATAGAGAAAGTGTCATGGCCTGCCGCCAGCATGTGAAATGCCACCTCAGGTTGTGCAGAATTAACTACAGCAAATATTTTCATAGCATACCAAAATGGAAAAGTTTTACATAAAATTCCACGTACGCGACTCACAGTAAATCTGAAAGCCCTTCTCATTTGCCAGGTGCAGACAAAGGGCAACAGCTACCCAGAAGTTGCATAAGCAGGCATTCCCTCCTTAAAACTTCCTCAGCCCTTTTCTGGAGGCTGTTGAGCTCCCACCCGCTCATTTCTGAAGCGTGAGCTCCCTGCCTGGGGGAGAGCCCAGCTGCTGCTCAGCCCCATTTTCCACATGGCAGAACCAGTCACTGCTCCAGGATCTCCCCATGGCTGATGGGGATGAGCATGGAGGACGGGTGTCAGCAGTGGGGTTTGGCCACCAAGACTTGGACATGGCAAGGGTTGCAACAGCCAAAGCAGTGAGCACAGAAAGAGACTTCTCTGGAGCTGGACAGAAGGTTCTGCACACCTTGCGCACCACTTTCACAAAATCACAGAATGGTTGAGGTTGGAAGGGACCTCTGGACATCATCTAGTCCAACCCCCCTGCTCAAGCAGGGTTACCTAGAGCACGTTGCACAGGATCATGTCCAGGCGGGTTTTGAATATCTCCAGAGAAGGAGACTCCACAGCCTCTCTGGGCAACCTGCTCCGGTGCTCTGTCACCCTCACAGTGAAGAAGTTTTTCCTCATGTTCAGATGGAAATTCCTGTTTTCGAAAAGCCTTGCTGCAGTCAAGGTAGACAACATCCACTGCGCTCCCCTCATCTACCCAGCCAGCCATTCCAACCCAGAAGGCTATCAGCTTGGTTCAGCATGATTTTCCTTTGGTGATTCTATGCTGACTACTCCTGATCACCACCTTGTCCTCCACATACTTAGAGATGGCCTCCACGATGAGCTGCTGCATCACCTTTGCAGGGATGGAGGTGAGGCTGACTGGCCTCTAGTTTCCCAGGTCCTCCTTCTTGCCCTTTTGGAAGACTGTGGCATGGGGGGATGATCCCAGCTCCCCCCCCCCCCATACACATTTGGTGCCAGTTACAAGTAGCCTGGATTCCTGTGTTTTACACTCCAAAAGGGAGGATATCAACACTTTGAGATAAGGCCTGCTTGGGCCCCTGGACCTTGAGAAACAAAAGCGTCCTCTCACTGCTGGGGCAGTGTTAATTGCTGTGGTCAGGACTGTCTCCTCCTCATCAGGACCCTGAGAGATAACACCTGCTTTCATGGCCGGGACCCCACTGCGGACTGGAATTACCTCCTTCTTAGCCCAGCTATGGGATCCCTCCTTGGGACCCCCACTGCAAGAGTAAAGCAGTCGTCCGCAGTCACTCAAACTCCTCCCTTCAGTGCTGAAGAGTGCGCGAGGCAGCTAGCCTACCATTGGGGGTGTTCGGCCACCACCCCCCCCAACCCATGACTGTGGGTGCGATGGTCATAACAACGATGGAGGAGAGTTGAACCCTGCAGCAGCCAAGAGCCAGGGACTGCGCCTGCGTGAAGAGAATTGTAACTGGCCTAGCAACTCCACCTCCACCTTCCCCTCAGCGGTATAAACAGGTTGGCCCCGGAGGCCGTCTTTGGCTGTTTGTGGGTGACAGCGGGTCTGCCAACTTGCGGAACCCCTCGGGACGGGGACGCCCTCCTGCAGTTACTTCCCTGGGATTGAGTGTACGTTGGCCGCTGAGGCAACGCGTGGGTAAGACCAATCGGAATTGGTTTGCCTAGTTCATTCATTTGGGTATTTACAGTTAGTATAAATTAGCTATCCTTTTCTGTTTACTAAGTGGTTACTGTTAACACAACTTTTAGTGTAATTAGAAATAAGTATTGTAGTTGAGCTAAGTTCCTGTTAACAAGAATTCTTGCTTTGTACTATTGCAGCTTCTGTAGTAAATTTTGCTCTTTGAAACAAGTTGTGGAGTCATGCAGTAAATCTCCTCTCCCCCTCCTCCCCTCCCTCGTGCCACACGAACCCACCCAGTCTGGGACTGCAAGACAGTCAGTCGTCCCGCGACATGGGGTGACACTGGCTTTCCTCCAGTCTTCAGGCACCTCTCCTCTTCTCCATGACCTTGCCAAGATGAGGCAGAGTGGCCTAGCAATAACATGCGCCAGCTCCCTCAGCACTCCCGGGTGCATCCCATCGGGGCCCATGGATTTGTGGGTGTCAGGTTTGCCTAAATGATCTCTAACCCCATCCTCCTCAACCAAGGGAAAGTCTTCCTTTCTCCAGACTTTCTCTCTTGCCTCCAGGGTCTGGGATTCCTGAGCGCTGGCCTCAGCAGTAAAGACTGAAGCAAAGGCGGCATTCAGTAACTCTGCCTTCTCTGCATCCTTCATCACCACGGCACCCACCCCATTCAGCAATGGGCCCACATTTTCCCTCGGCTACCTTTACCTACTGAGGTATTTGAAGAAGCCCTTGTTGTCCTTGACCTCTCTCACCAGATTTAATTCCAAATGGGCCTTAGCCTTCTTCGTCGCATCCCTGCACACTCTGACAACGTTCCTATGTTCCTCCCAAGTGGCCTGTCCCCCTTTCCACATTCTGTAGACTTCCTTCTTCTGGTTGAGTTTTGCCAGGAGCTCCTTGCTCATCCATGCAGCTCTCCTGCCCCCTTCGCTTGACTTACTACTCATAGGGATGCACCGCTCTTGAGCCTGGAGGAAGTGATGCTTGAATATTAACCAGCTCTCTTAGACCCCCCTTCCTTCTAGGGCTCAAACCCATGGGAGTCCTCCAAGGAGGAACCTGAAGACGCCAAAGTTTGCTCTCCTGAACTCCAGGGTTGCCATCCTACTTAGTGCCCTGCCTCCTCCTCGCAGCATCCTGAACTCCACCATCTCATGGTCACTGCAGCCAAGGCTGCCCCCGACCTTCACATCTCCAACCACTCCTTCTTTGTTTGTTACTACGAGGTCCAGCAGCACACCTCTCCTCCTTGGCTCCTCCAACACCTGTGTCAAGAAGTTGTCACCAATGCTCTGCAGGAACCTCCGGGACTCTCTGAGCCTAGCTGTGCTGTCTCTCCAGCAGATATCAGGGTGCTTCAAGTCCCCCATGAGAACCAGGGCCTGGGATCGTGAGGCTACTTCCAGTTGTCTGGAGAAGGCCTCAGCGACTTCCTCTTCCCGATCAGCTGGCCTGTAGTAAACACCCACAACACGGTCACCCATGCTAGCCTGCCCTTGAATCCTTACCCACAAGCTCTCCACTCGCTCTTCATCCACCCCTAGGCACAGCTCAATACATTCCAGTTGCTCTCTCACACAAAGAGCAGCTCCACCACCCCACCTTCCTGGCCTGTCTTTCCTAAAAAGCACGTAGCCATCCATGACAGCACTCCAGTCATGTGAGCTATCCCAGGTGGTCTCTGTAACTGCAACGAGATCATGGCCCTGCAACTGCACACAGATCTCTAGTTCTTCCTGTTTGTTCCCCATGCTGCGTGCATTGGTGTACAGGCATTTCAGAGAGGTGATCGAGCATGCAGGTTTCCCAGGAGGGATGCAAGAGGACCCTCCATAGCCACATCCCACACGTACTTCCCTGGCTGCATGCACCTGCTGGAGGCATCCCGACTTGAGCTGTGTTTTGCCAACTACCCTGTCACTATAACTCCCCCCTTCCCCCATCTTTCCTAATTTAAAGCTCTCCTTACCAGGTTGGAGCAGCCGAGCAAAGCCTGCCTTTCCGCCAGGTCCCCAGCACCTCATGCCACAACACGGGCAAAAGGGGCTGCGCCCAGCAGGCTCCAAATACCAGCCCCACGACTCCAGCAGCCCGTACCCTCCATCACCCACCAGCCTCCCTCCACATCCCTGCCCTCCACACCTTCTCTCCTGCTGTGCTGAGACCCCCACTTCTGCACCCTTGCTCCAAAGGGCCAGCACAGCCTAGATGGAGGGCTCCCCAACCTCAACTACTCTGTGATTCTGTGAAATGCACTGTGAAAACCAGGATCACCACAGGCAGCACGTTATGTTCACAGTGAAGAATACTCATCTAACACCGTGCCAGACAAGTAGGGCAAAAATGACCTGGGAGTTATTTAAGAGCAGCGCTCGGAAAGGCTCCTAACAGATCCCGCACTTCAGAAGCAGAAGCCCGATCTAGAAACTTGCGGGCTGAAAGCAGCTAAGTGCAAAGCAGCACAAGCCCCAAGGCCTGGACCGAGCAGTGAATGTGCCCTGCCCTGCACAAAACGCATGAAAGGGGGAACTGCAGTACAGCTGCTCAGCTCTAAGTGCACACAAAAATCAGGCGTTTGCAAGGAGCAGCCCTGGCACTGCCGACTGGCCCCACCAGCTTGTGCTACCCGAGCCCCATGGCTGACAACAGCAGGGAGAGTGAAAATGTTGGTGGGCAATGCAGCACCCCGGGAAGGCACCGCCGCTGTAACCGGCACACGGGCCCTTGTGCCACCTGCGCGGCAGCACGCTAGAGCCTGCACGAAAACAAGGGGTGGCGACAGCAATCACCTATGCTGCTTTATGGTGCATTAAATCAAGAATAGGCTTCAGTTCCTTAGAACACAAATGTCTTTCCCGACCAATAAATACAGAGCTTTTGGGAGAAGAATAACAAAATAACTGTCCCGAGATAGGAAGTCCTTGTCATTAACAGCAGCAGCATCACTGATCAGCTACCCCTCAGCAAAGCTGCTGTTTAATAAAAGCCTGCAGGCAGTGACACCTTTAAAGGCAACAACAATTTACCAGCCCCGATGATACCAGCAGCTGAAGTCTCTGACTAGGGCACATTGACTACACAAACTCTGGACAGAATGATTGTCCTTGTTCTTTATTAGGATCTCTGGCAATACCGAGTTGTGAGTCCATTCCGTAGGGAAAAATATTCTTGCCACAGTTCTTTGTAGCAGCCTCTATTCCACTGTCATTGCACAAACTAATTCTAGGGTGGCAAAAACATCCCTCAGCAATGAGGAGGTCGTGTTCTGGTGTCCTTCTAACTGCTTCTCCTCTACACAGTGCTGCTGGCTGTCACGTCCACGCTCTGAACTGGGAACCCTGGGCGCATCGTTCACTGTAAGTTCAGGCCCCAGTCTAGTGTGGCTGCTTTTTGCCAAGTCCGTCTGGATCAGCTGTAGTTCCCACCTCTAACTCGCTTTCCCTGCAGTTGGAGACAGCGTGCTCTGGAGATGTGCACTGTGCTGCCAAGACTGCCCAGGCAGCAGCTTTCCAAGCCCAGGCAACATCCCAGCACTACTGATGGCAGCAGAGCACACCTGCAGCAGGCAGTGCTTCCAGGCACCAGTGTCTTGCCAGGGCATAGATGGTCCAACACTTCCCTGGGTAAAAGCAGGTCACAGGCCTGGAGACATGGAGACCCTCGGAAATGATGCACCCGAGCTTTGCCTCCAAACACTTTTGCAGGCGCAGCATCTCTCTGCCTTGAACTAATGCACAAGCTCTGAGCAAGGCTCGGAAACACCAGCCCCAATAAACAACTCAGTTTCTCCGGCTTCCCATCCAAGACAACATGGACATTACTGTCTCACGAATCTGCTTGTTGTTCACTCCATAAATGATGGGATTTAGCATGGGGGGAACCACTACGTAGAGACAGGCCAGCAGGATGTGGACATGGCGGGGGATGCTGTGGCCACCAAAGCGGTGCGTGAAAAAGGAGAAGAACGCCGGCGTGTAGAACAGGAGGATGATGCAGAGGTGGGAGCTGCAGGTGCTCATAGCTTTGCGACGGGCACCTGCAGAGGGCAGCTGGAAGACAGCCCTGAGAATCAGTCCATAAGACACAGCAATGAGCACTACATCTACCCCCACTGACAGCAGGATAACTGTTAAACCATACACAACATTGACTTTTATGCTTGTGCAGGCCAGTCTGGCTACACCCATGTGCTCGCAGTACGAATGAGGGATAATGCGGTTTCTGCAGTAAGACAGCCTTAGAAGCAGATGAAAAATCGGGAGGATGAGGCAGAAGCTTCTGACAACAGCTGCCAGCTCTATTCTCCATATGACTGAGTGGGTCAATAAAGTCACATATCTCAGGGGGTTGCAGATGGCAACATACCGATCAAAGGCCATGGCCACCAGAATTCCTGACTCTGCAATAAAAATAAAATGAACGAGAAACGCCTGAGCAATGCATGCACCAAGAGAGATATCCCTCACTCTGAACCAGAAAATAGCTAACATCCTGGGCACTGTAGTGGTAGATAAGAGCAAGTCTGCTACAGTTAATGCAGAAAGGAAAAGGTACATAGGCTTGTGGAGGCTTTGTTCTCTCACTATGGTAAATAGCAAGACTAAGTTGCCTAGAAGGGCAAAAATATACATGGAGAAGAAGGGGAGAGAAATCCAGAGGTGAAACTTCTCCAGGCCTGGGATGCCAACAAGGAGGAATGTTCCTGGCCGGAAGGCTGTGTGATTGACGTCTGCCATAGGGGTCTTTGGTCTTCTACTTAGAAACACCTGAAAAATAAAGGACAGCACAAGAGAAAGCATAAATGCCAGCAGAGCTCAGCAGCATTGCCAGCTGGGGAAATCCTGTCTCCGCTGAAGTCAATGCAAGTTTTAGCATTCATACCAGAAACTCCGTCACGCTGCAAAACATGAGGAGAGAGTGTGCAGAGCTGCACCCTGCACTGAGATCGCATGGCAACTTTTCTGCCCCTCGGTCCGCATTTTGAGGAGGCATGAGGAAGCTGAAAGCTGCTGAACTAGTCACTGGTTTGTGGGGAGAAAAACAAAAACCTAAGGCCGAGGTAACAGCAGACGCTGCTGGGCTCCATGTGAAGCCCAGTGCTCTGGGAAGGGAAGAGACCCAGCAACATCCACTTGGATTAGGCAAGAGGAAAAGCGGGAGGAAATTCAGAGAAAGCCCAGCTAGCAAGGTGGACACTCACCAGTGCAGCAAAAGAAGGTCAAGGCAGCAAACACAAATTGAAAGGGGCGATTTACATTCAGCCCTAGGCAGAGGCTGCTTCTGGGTGCAGGCCACCCCGCGCCCACGGAGCAGAGGTCGTTCCCCCATTCGAGCCATGCTGGTGAAACACAGCAGCTCCTGCCGCTCGCGAGGGCAAGGCTGGGCTGCCGAGCTGGGAGCTGCACAACGGGCTTCTGCAGCACAGCCCTGGCTGTGATGACCACGCTCCGTGAGCTCTCCACCCTGCTGCCACATCTGCCTCCCCCATCACACCCAAACGCTCATCCCTTACTCTGCTACACAGAGCAGCAGTGCCCCATTGCCTTGCAGCTTCGCAGCCCTTGCCTTTTGCAGAAGACGGCTCCAAGATCGCCGTGACACAGCAACAAAAAGCAGCCCCAGCACTGAGGACTGCACACGGTGACTCACCAGGTCTGGCCTTAAGCAGCGAGGAGGAGCTGCAGGCAGTGATCTTGGTGGAGCATTTGCAGTGCTGCTGTCTCAGACCTCAGCGTATTTATGCTCTCTTGCTGCAAGTCCCAGAAGGATGCTTAGGGCCAACAGGGAGCTGCAGCTCTCTGGTCTGCTCTGAGGCGTCCAGATGCAGGTGATGAAATGTAAGTCTGAAAATGAGCAGTAGAGGCGCAGGAAGCAAATCCATCTGCCCAGGTGAGCAGGAGGGAGTGTGAAGAGGAGAAAGCTAGCAGAAAGTATAAATGATAATTTTGGAATGGTAACTCCTTCCCATGCAGAGGAAAGGCAGCATCAAGCAGCAGCTTGCAGAATGTAGTGAGCCAGGCAAAGCGTGGAAGAAAAGACACAACACTTATGATTGCTTTCCCAACAGCAGCTATAGCTGTCTGCCTTGGAGTGAATACCTGGGCCTTGCCCAGCCGTCACACAGACGCCTGACACAGCCCATCCTGCAGGAGTCCGAATCAAAGTGGATGTGCAAACCCTAGGAACTTCTTACGTGTCGCACACCACCTGCTATTGTGCAGCACGGGTGTAGTGCCTGTCAACACGCCTCAGTTAACAGCGTGCACCTCCAAGGATGCATTACCACTAGTCAATCCTAACTAGCGTCACGTTCTTATCACATATACTCGGCAGAGTTCAGCTGTGAGAGTCTCAACTATTGAAAGACTTTCCTGATGGGGAAGCAGATCTTCTCACCTGTGGCCTCAGCACCATCGAGAGCTTCACTGTAGCTGGTGCAGCTCACTGATGCATGCACACATTGAGTGGAGGAAAGACTCTTCTGTTCCCCCAGCTGCCTCTTGCCCTTGCACCTGGAGGCTCAGCAGTTTTCTGACGGACACCTTTCAGTCCAGTTTCTGGAAGAAAGGAATAAAGCTTGTTTGAAAGGGCACGCCAAGCAGGTGCCCCCCACACAGAGCTAGTCCGATGCTCAGCAACCCTGCCTGACAGTACACTGATCCTTGCCACCTGGCAGCACGGACATTTTGAGGGCCTTAGTGCTGCTCCGGACACACTGCTGTTGGCAGGCATTCACACAGAGCCCAGAGCCTGCCAAACTGGCCTCTCCTTGCTCCATGCTCACTGTGCCTGCTGAGAGACACTTTTCCTCCTGGTTATGCAGCCTGGCCTGGTGCTCAGTCACCCTCACTGTGAAGAAGATTTTCCTGATATTCTGATGGAACTTCCTGTGTTTCAGTTTGTGCCCATTGCCTCGCGTCCTGTCACTGGGCACCACTGAAAAGAGTCTGGCTCCATCCTCTTGACACCCTCCCTTCAGATATTTGTACACATTAATAAGATCTCCTCTCAGCCTTCTCTTCTCCAAGCTAAACAGGCCCAGCTCTCTCAGCCTTTCCTCATAAGAGAGATGCTCCAGACCCCTAATCATCTTTGTAGCCCTTCGCTGGACTCACTCCAGTAGTGCCACATCCCTCTTGTACTGGGGAGCCCAGAACTGCACACACTACTCCAGATGTGGCCTCAGCAGGGCTGAGGAGAGGGGCAGGATCACCTCCCTCCACCTGCTGGCAACAGTCTTCCTAATGCACCCCAGGATACCATTGGCCTTCTTGGCCACAAGGCCACATTGCTGCCTCATGCTTAACTGGGTGTCCACCAGCACTCCCAGGGCCTTCTCCACAGAGCTGCTTTCCAGCAGGTCAACCCCCAACCTCTACTGCTGCATGGGGTTATTCCTCCCCAGGTGCAGGACCCTGCACTTGCCTTTGTTGAACTTCAGCAGGTTCCTCTCCACCCACCTCTCCAGCCTCTCCACGTCTCTCTGAATGGCAGCACAGTCCTCTGGGGTATCAGCCACTCCTCCCACTTTGGTACCACCAGCAAACTTGCTGAGGGTGCACTCTGTCCCTTCCTCCAGGTCATTGATGAAGGAGTTGAACAAGACTGGACCCAGTCCTGACCCCTGGTGGCCACCACTAGCTACAGGCCCCCAACTAGACTGCACCACCGAGCACAACCCTTGGAGCTCTGCCATTCAGCCACTTCTCAAGCCACCTCACTCTCCACTCATCTAGCCCACACTTCCTGAGCTTCCCTGTGGGGATCTTATGGGAGACAGTGTCGAAAGCCTTGCTGCAGTCAAGGTAGACAACATCCACTGCTCTCCCCTCATCTACCCAGCCCAGCATTCCAGCAGAGAAGGCTATCAATCAGATTGGTTCAGCATGATTTCCCCTTGGTGAAGCCTTGCTGACTACTCCTGATCACCTTCTTGTCCTCCACATGCTTGCAGATGGCCTCCACAATGAGCTGCTGCATCACCTTTCCAGGGATGGAGGTGAGGCTGACTGGCCTCTAGTTCCCTGGGTCCTCCTTCTTGCCCTTTTGGAAGACTCAAGTGACATTGGCTTTCTTCCAGTCTTCAGGCAACGCTCCTGTCCTCCATGACCTTGCCAAGATGAGGCAGAGTGGCCTAGCAATAACATGCGCCAGCTCCCTCAGCACTCCCGGGTGCATCCCATCGGGGCCCATGGATTTGTGGGTGTCAAGTTTGCCTAAATGATCTCTAACCCCATCCTCCTCAACCAAGGGAAAGTCTTCCTTTCTCCAGACTTTCTCTCTTGCCTCCAGGGTCTGGGGTTCCTGAGGGCTGGCCTCAGCAGTAAAGACTGAAGCAAAGGCGGCATCTGGTAACTCTGCCTTCTCTGCATCCTTCGTCACCACGGCACCCACCCCATTCAGCAATGGGCCCACATTTTCCCTGGGCTACCTTCTCCTACTGAGGTATTTGAAGAAGCCCTTCTTGCTGTCCTTGACATCCCTTGCCACATTTCATTCCAAACGGGCCTTAGCCTCCTCGTCACATCCCTGCACACTCTGACAACGTTCCTATATTCCTCCCAAGTGGCCTGTCCCCCTTTCCACTTTCTCTATACTTCCTTCTTCTGGTTGAGGTTTGCCAGGAGCTCCTTGCTCATCCACGCAGCTCTCCTGCCCCCTTTGCTTGACTTCCTACTCATAGGGATGAAATGATCTTGAGCTTGGAAGAAGTGATGCTTGAATATTAACCAGCTCTCTTGGACTCCCCTTCCGTCTAGGGCCCTAACCCTTGGGAGTCCTCCAAGGAGGTCCCTGAAGACGCCAAAGTTTGCTCTCCTGAACTCCAGGGTTGCCATCCTACTTAGTGCCCTGCCTCCTCCTCGCAGCATCCTGAACTCCACCATCTCATGGTCACTGCAGCCAAGGCTGCCCCCGACCTTCACATCTCCAACCACTCCTTCTTTGTTTGTTACTACGAGGTCCAGCAGCACACCTCTCCTCCTTGGCTCCTCCAACACCTGTGTCAAGAAGTTGTCACCAATGCTCTGCAGGAACCTCCGGGACTCTTTGAGCCTAGCTGTGCTGTCTCTCCAGCAGATATCAGGGTGCTTGATGTCCCCCATGAGAACCAGGGCCTGGGATTATGAGGCTACTTCCAGTTGTCTGGAGAAGGCCTCAGCGACTTCCTCTTCCTGATCAGCTGGCCTGTAGTAAACACCCACAACACGGTCACCCATGCTAGCCTGCCCTTGAATCCTTACCCACAAGCTCTCCACTCGCTCTTCATCCACCCCTAGGCACAGCTCCATACATTCCGGTTGCTCTCTCACACAAAGAGCAACTCCACCACCTCACCTTCCTGGCCTGTCTTTCCTAAAAAGCATGTAGCCATCCATGACAGCACTCTAGTCATGTGAGCTATCCCAGGTGGTCTCTGTAACTGCAACGAGATCATGGCCCTGCAACCGCACACAGATCTCTAGTTCTTCCTGTTTGTTCCCCATGCTGCGTGCATTGGTGTACAGGCATTTCAGAGAGGTGATCGAGCATGCAGGTTTCCCAGGAGGGATGCAAGAGGACCCTCCATAGCCACATCCCACACGTACTTCCCTGGCTGCATGCACCTGCTGGAGGCATCCCGACTTGAGCCGTGTTTTGCCAACTACCCTGTCACTATAACTCTCCCCTTCCCCCATCTTTCCTACTTTAAAGCTCTCCTTACCAGCTTGGCCAACCTCTTGGCAATGACACATGTGCCCTGCTTAGTGAGGTGGATCCCATCTCTCCCCAGCAGTTGTCGCTCTTCAAACAGGGTCCCATGGTCGTAGAAACCAAAACCCTGTTGCCAACACCAGCGGCGCAGCCAGTCATTAACTTGGAAAGTCTGTCTCCTCCTCCTCTCATCCATCCCCCTCACTGGCAGGATTGAGCAGAAGATGACCTGGCCTCCCAGACCCTTGACCACCATCCCCAGTGCTCCAAAATCCTCTTTGATGGTCTCCAGTTTGCCCTTGGTGTCATTAGTGCCCACATGGAAGAGCGGCAGAGGGTAGTAGTCTGATGAGTGGACAAGCCCTGGCAGTCTTTCCATGACATCTCCCACACGAGCCCCTGGCAGGCCACAAACCTCTCTAGACAAGAGGTCAGGTCGGCAGATAGGTGCCTCCATCCCCTGCAGCAGGGAGTCCCCCACAACAATCATCTGTCGCTTCTTCCGGGTGTTCCCGCAAGGCACAGGGTCTGTTGTGCCAGTTGCTTCCCTTGCAGCCATGCCCATCTCCTCCTCATCCTGGAGGGCACTAAACCTCTTCCTCAATTGCAAGTCCTCAGGAGGAGGAGGAGCCTTCCTCCTCCTACAAGCAGCGACCAGCTTCCAGACACCTTCTACAGTGCTATGATGTACCATTTCACATGGCACACAGCCCTCCGGCAACTCCACTGCTGTGGGGGCTTGGGACTCCTGGAGCTGTACAGTCTCCGAGAATACCCTGTCTAGCTCTTGTTCATCCTCTCGGATGCTACGCAGCCTCCTGTCTTCCTCCCATAACTCCCTTACCTGACAACACAACTCATCAACAGCAGCACACCTCCTGCAGGAGAGCTGACTGCCAGCCCAGGCCTCCCGGACAGGCCCCAAGCACTCCCTGCAGCCTGAGACCTGCAGAGCTGCATCTGCTGTCAGAGGGTCTGTCTGGGTCCCAGCCTCTGACACAGCCAACGCAGCAACTCCAACGGCTGCTGGGGAATGTGCTCTGCAGCGTGTCATGACCACACTTGAGGAAGCGTACACCCCAGGGAGCAGAAAGGAAGGTGCCTCCTTGCACCCTTCTGCACAAACTGCTGCAGCTGTTCACTGCCTCTGGGAGCTGAGCTCTGGGCCTGGCTCTTATATAGGCCCCTCCCTAGCACTGACTCAAGGCTGCTTGACCTGCCCTAATCAAGGGCCACCTGGATCAAAAGCCCCAACTCCCTCTGGTCAGGGGCAACCAACAGAGCTCGTTAGCAGCAGCTACACCTAGCTAGAGCTTCTCCCAGGAAAAGTCATGGCCTCCTGCAGTTGTCCTTGCCCAGCTTCCCCTTTCCTGCTTGCAGCAATCACCTTCTAGTTCCTCGGGGGTCCTCAGAAAGCCCACAACTTCCAAGAAGGTCCTCAAGTTCTCGTCAGAGCCCAAACACTGCTGCGCAAACTGCTGCCTCTGTTCCCTGCCTCTCTTCGCTGCGCTCACGGTCCTACAATATTTGGTGTGGAGATATACCTTTTTGGTGATCCCATGCTGTGTTGGGGAAAATGTACCTTTTTGCTGACCTCATGCCCATTTCTGGCCTCTCCAGTTGCAACCAGTATCAGCTAGTTCCTCCTGGTCAGCCCTGGACGCTGTCAGTTATTTGCGGTCAGCTGGGGCCTGAGATAAGGTGTTTGTGTGTGGGGGGATAGTTGTGCTCCACCACACTTTGGGCCTGAGACGGGGGGGAGGTAGTTGCGCTCTGCCCTGCTTTGGGCCCGAGATGTGGAGGGGGGTAGTTGCGTTCCGCCACAAACATCAAAACCTAAAATATTGTCGTGATGATCTTTAATTGCAAAGCCAGCAGTCGACACGCGCTTCTCGCCCGGGAGCCATAAACTGACCCTTGGCAGTTTGGCACACAACACCGGTATCAAAATTTGTGCTCCCGTATCTATCAAAAGCTTTCCCAGTTGTCCTTGAGGATCAACTGGAATCCAAATAAGTGGGCCATTATCACTTATCTACTGATAAGCCTCCACTTGCCAGACAGGCAGGCCCAATCGCCTCCCGGGCGTTACTCGTTTTTTGGCTTCATGCCCTGCGATTCCCCCCTAAGGGGGAGGAAGGCGTTGTCTCCCTTCCTGGGAACTGGCACCGGAGGGGTCGAAAGATGCTCCCTCCCTTTACCGTTATCTCATTTCTGGACTACCTCAGTTAGACTCAAGACAACGCCAGTAAGCTGGCCTTGAATCGCGGCTCTGGGAAGGCCTAGGGCTGCTGCTTTTCTCCATAAGTCTTGCCCTTTCTCTTTTTCCTCCTGTAAGTGTTTCTGCAGCTGTTCAATTTGCGAGGACAGTAACAAATCAATTGCCGTCCTGCCTTCTATTTCCTTCTCTAAGTCCTCTTCCTTCCTATTTCTATTCTCCCTTTCTTGATATGCAGCTCCTAAACAGGTACCTAGCATTCTGCAGATAACTCCTTTCCCTTTTCCGTCCTTTCTGTGGTCCCTAGTCGCTTTTAAGTGTTCTTCAACAGCTTCCCGATTATGCCAGTTTTCACAAGCCCACTCCTCGGAGAAGCTGGGACTCGGATGCACTCCATGCCTCCGTAAAGAATCGGTGATACCACTTGCCAACATGCCGACTACACCAATTTGTCACGAAGGAGTGATGCACTTCACTCGTAAGAGGGAAGCAGCACTGTGTTTATTGCGGTAACAGAGCGACTTAACAAAGTTCAGTCGTAAATAAGAATGATTTAATGAGGTTTGAATGGCAAGTGATTTACTGCATGAAGGACAAGATGAGATGCATGCGCAACACAGACCCTCCCGTTGAGTCACGAGGTTCAGACTGGACCCCTTGCTTTCTAAACTCCTTTGGAGAGGAGCCTAGGTGCGGCTGGATCCGATCCTAGTCTCAGACTTGGTCAACAGTTTATGTCTAAGGAATTATGTGCACAATTAATCAGAGATATGTCAGCAAAGTTTTGCGAAATTCACAAAATTTCAGCATGCTATTAATCACTTACTGAGGATCTGTTGCGGGTAAGGAATCTCTCAACCTGGAGGAGTGACCTTGAGAGGCGTCCCTGCTCCAGAGGAGGTTCTGCAGAGCAGCCTGCTGCTGTGCAGGAGAGCTGAATGGGCTCTGGGCTGCCCCCTATTTATGTGTGTGTGTGGGGGGGAGATGACTGACTCATAGTCCTATTTGCATGCTAGACGGGCCTTAGTTGGCCCATGCTCAAGTAGCCCCTGCATACGTGCTGTTTACAGGGAGGTCAGGTTGAGGGGGAGATGTGGAGGGTCATGACAGGGTTAAACTGGTGGAAAGTTGCAAGTAGCAAGCAACAGGAGCCTCAGACAAACATACCCAAGGACACCGGTGCAGCTGGGAATGATACATCCTGAGAAAGTACAGATAAACTAGCAGAAGCCAGTGGGAACCAAAGTTAAAAGCAAGACAGCTTTTCTAAACAAGTAGCAAGGTACAAGACATGATCGCTGCGTGTGTGATCGGTGTAATGATTGGCTACCTGTGACATAATCTGCATGACTGGCTTAGCAAAGTGTATCTGTGAAACCACTGAAGCAGCTAACTTTTGAAATATGCTCAGAAACAAACAATAAGTGTCTCAAGATGCACCATGTCTTGAGTCCGTGCAATCATTCGCTACAGGGAGAGAGCACATCACAGGGGGGAAAAGGAGCACAGCGTCACACCTTTCCATGTGCCCTGTTCCTCTGGAGTTGGAGAGCGCTTGCTGGTGCTCATCATCACCTCCTCCCCAGCACAGCTGAGGTCACGGTGGTGGCATCCTTCCCCTGGCTCAGTACAGCATCCCCAGCCCTGCACAGCGTCCCCAGCCCTGCACAGCCCCAAGAGGTCCTGCTCCTCGCACAGCACAGCATTGCACGGCACAGCAGAGCTCGGCACAGCACAACACTCTGGGGGCTGCTCCAGCTCTGTGCTCCCAGCAAGCGGGCACAGACGCCTTGGTCCCCTGCCAGTGTCTGGGGGAGGAGAAGTGGTCAGGGCTGCCGCCTTAGCCCCAGCCAGCCCAGCCAGCTGCTGCACTGGCTCTTCCCAGCTGTCTGCCCAAGGCCTGCCTGACCTGTGGCTACAGCCAAGGCTTCAGTGGCATTTGCAAAGCAGCACTGTGCGGCCCCATGTCTCAGTTTCCCTGGCTGTGCAGGGCAGCCTGAGGCTGGCATGGCCCTGCATGGCAGCCTTCCTTGCCTCCCTGCTTGGGTGAAAGCAGGGAAGGAGTTTTGGGTGGAAAAACGTGGCTTAGGGCACTGATGTGCCCAGCTCCCCACTTGCATCCAAGGAGCAACCAAGCGAAGGAGCAGGGGAGGTAATCCCAACGAACACCGAGGACACACATGATTGCTGTTACCTCATAAGAAAAAGTGAGAGTTTGTGTCACTTCATGGCATGAGGGCACAGTACACACTTCTAAGAGTTGCCTTGATGCACAGCCCTTTCCCCTGTAGTCACTGGATGGGGACAAAAACATGGACGAGCGTGAAATGCAGCTCCAGGATCATCAAGGGCTGCACGTTATGTTCACAGTGAAGAACACTCCTCTAATACCGTGCCAGACAAGGAGGGTAAAAATGGCCAGGGAGTTATTTTAGAGCAGCGCTCGGAAAGGCTCCTAACGCATCACCCATGCATAGAACAAAATATGTCTTTTACCAAAGCAAAAGCAAGAACAAAGGGCTCATGAGGCTCAGACAGCCCAGCACAGGTGGCTGTGCGTGTACAAAATGCAGGAATGAGGAAGACAGGCATCAGAAAGAAGCCATTTGCTGATCCTGACTCATTGCATGGCAGCACAGCTCCACTGCCAGAGACACAAGGAGGACTCAGCCAAAAAACAGGGCTGTGTCTAGAGCAGGGTGGCACGGTGTCCACGATGATGAAATGCTCCCAGGCGATTTGCTGAAGCAGAAGCCCAAGCTAGAAGGTCGCGTGCTGAAAGCAGCTAGGTGCAAAGCCGCATAAACCCCAAAGCCTGGCTGGAGCAGTGAATGTGCCCTGCCCTGCACAAAACGCATGAAAGGGGGAACTGCAGTACAGCTGCTCAGCTCTAAGTGCACACAAAAATCAGGCGTTTGCAAGGAGCAGCCTTGGCACTGCTGACTGGCCCCCGCCAGCTTGCGCTACCCGAGCCCCACGGCTGACAACAGCAGGGAGAGTGAAAATGTTGGTGGGCAATGCAGCACCCCGGGAAGGCACCACCCCTGTAACCAGCACATGGGCCCTTGTGCCACTGGCGCGGCAGCACGCTAGAGCCTGCACGAAAACAAGGGGTGGCGACAGCAATCACCTATGCTGCTTTATGGTGCATTAAATCAAGAATAGGCTTCAGTTCCTTAGAACACAAATGTCTTTCCCGACCAGTAAATACAAAGCGTTTAAGACAAGAATGACAAAATAACTGTCCCGAGATAGGACGTCCTTGCCATTAACAGCAGCAGCATCACTGATCAGCTACCCCTCAGCAAAGCTGCTGTTTAATAAAAGCCTACAGGCAGCGACACCTTTGAAAGCAACAACAATTTACCAGCCCTGATGGTACCAGCAGCTGAAGTCTCTGACCAGGGCACATTGACTACACAAACTCTGGACAGAATGATTGTCCTTGTTCTTTATTAGGATCTCTGGCAATACCGAGTTGTGAGTCCATTCCGTAGGGAAAAATATTCTTGCCACAGTTCTTTGTAGCAGCCTCTATTCCACTGTCATTGCACAAACTAATTCTAGGGTGGCAAAAACATCCCTCAGCAATGAGGAGGTCGAGTTCTGGTGTCCTTCTAACTGCTTCTCCTCTACACAGTGCTGCTGGCTGTCACGTCCACGCTCTGAACTGGGAACCCTGGGTGCGTCGTTCACTCTAAGCTCAGCCCCCGTCTAGCATGGCTGCTTTTTGCCAAGTCCGTCTGGATCAGCTGCAATTCCCACCTCTAACTCGCTTTCCCTGAAGAGGAGGACAGCGTGCTCTGGAGATGTGCACTGTGCTGCCAAGACTGCCCAGGCAGCAGCTTTCCAAGCCCAGGCAACCTCCCAGCGCTACTGATGGCAGCAGAGCACACCTGCAGCAGGCAGTGCTTCCAGGCAACAGTGTCTTGTTGGGGCATAGATGGTCCAACACTTTCCTGGGTAAAAGCAGGTCACAGGCCTGCATGGAGACCTGGAGACCCTCGGAAATGCTGCACCCGAGCTTTGCCTCCAAACCCTTTTGCAGGAGCAGCATCTCTCTCTGCCTTGAAAAAATGCACAAGCTCTGAGCAAGGCAAAGAAACACCAGCCCCAATAAACAACTCAGTTTCTCCTGCTTCCCATCCAAGACAACATGGACATTACTGTCTCACGAATCTGCTTGTTGTTCACCCCATAAATGACGGGATTTAGCATGGGGGGAACCACTACGTAGAGACAGGCCAGCAGGATGTGGACGTGGCGTGGGATGCTGTGGCCACCAAAGCGGTGCGTGAAAAAGGAAAAGAACGCTGGCGTGTAGAACAGGAGGATGATGCAGAGGTGGGAGCCGCAGGTGCTCATAGCTTTGCGACGGGCACCTGCGGAGGGCAACTGGAAGACAGCCCTGAGAATCAGTCCGTAAGACACAGCAATGAGCACTACATCTACCCCCAACAACAGCAGGGCAACTGTTAAACCATACACAACATTGACTTTTATACTTGTGCAGGCCAGTCTGGCTACACCCATGTGCTCGCAGTACGAATGAGGGATAACGTGGTTTCTGCAGTAAGACAGCCTTAGAAGCAGAAAAACAAATGGGAGGACAATGCAGAAGCTTCTGACAACAGCTGCCAGCTCTATTCTCCATATGACTGAGTGGGTCAATAAAGTCACATATCTCAGGGGGTTGCAGATGGCAACATACCGATCAAAGGCCATGGCCACCAGAATTCCTGACTCTACAGCAGAAATAAAATGAACGAGAAACACCTGAGCAATGCATGCACCAAAAGAAATGTCCCCCACTCTGAACCAGAAAATAGCTAACATCCTGGGCACTGTAGTGGTAGATAAGAGCAAGTCTGCTACAGTTAATGCAGAAAGGAAAAGGTACATAGGCTCGTGGAGGCTTTGTTCTCTCACTATGGTAAATAGCAAGACTAAGTTGCCTAGAAGGGCAAAAATATACATGGAGAAGAAGGGGAGAGAAATCCAGAGGTGAAACTTCTCCAGGCCTGGGATGCCAACAAGGAGGAATGTTCCTGGCCGGAAGGCTGTGTGATTGACGTCTGCCATAGGGGTCTTTGATCTTCTACTTAGAAACACCTGAAAAATAAAGGACAGCACAAGAGAAAGCATAAATGCCAGCAGAGCTCAGCAGCATTGCCAGCTGGGGAAATCCGGCGTCCAGTGAAGTCAATGCAAGTTTTAGCATTCATACCAGAAACTGCATCACGCTACAAAACATGAGGAGAGAGTGTGCAGAGCTGCACCCTGCACTGAGATCGCATGGCAACTTTTCTGCCCCTCGGTCCGCATTTTGAGGAGGCATGAGGAAGCTGAAAGCTGCTGAACTAGTCACTGGTTTGTGGGGAGAAAAACAAAAACCTAAGGCCGAGGTAACAGCAGACGCTGCTGGGCTCCATGTGAAGCCCAGTGCTCTGGGAAGGGAAGAGACGCAGCAACATCCACTTGGATTAGGCAAGAGGAAAAGCGGGAGGAAATTCAGAGAAAGCCCAGCTAGCAAGGTGGACACTCACCAGTGCAGCAAAAGAAGGTCAAGGCAGCAAACACAAATTGAAAGGGGCGATTTACATTCAGCCCTAGGCAGAGGCTGCTTCTGGGTGCAGGCCACCCCGCGCCCACGGAGCAGAGGTTGTTCCCCCGTTCGAGCCATGCTGGTGAAACACAGCAGCTCCTGCCGCTCACGAGGGCAAGGCTGGGCTGCCGAGCTGGGAGCTGCACAACGGGCTTCTGCAGCACAGCCCTGGCTGTGATGACCATGCAGCAGTGCCCCATTGCCTTGCGGCTTCGCAGCCCTCGCCTTTTGCAGAAGACGGCTCCGAGATCGCCGTGCTGCAGCAACAAAAAGCAGCCCCAGCACTGAGGACTGCACACAGTGACTCACCAGGTCTGGCCTTAAGCAGCGAGGAGGAGCTGCAGGCAGTGATCTTGGTGGAGCATTTGCAGTGCTGCTGCCTCAGACCTCAGCGTATTTATGCTCTCTTGCTGCAAGTCCCAGAAGGATGCTTAGGGCCAACAGGGAGCTGCAGCTCTCTGGTCTGCTCTGAGGCGTCCAGATGCAGGTGATGAAATGTAAGTCTGAAAATGAGCAGTAGAGGCGCAGGAAGCAAATCCATCTGCCCAGGTGAGCAGGAGGGAGTGTGAAGAGGAGAAAGCTAGTAGAAAGTATAAATGATAATTTTGGAATGGTAACTCCTTCCCATGCAGATGAAAGGCAGCATCAAGCAGCAGCTTGCAGAATGTAGTGAGCCAGACAAAGCGTGGAAGAAAAGACACTACACCTATGATTGCTTTCCTCACATCAGCTATAGCTGTCTGCCTTGGAGTGAATACCTGGGCCTTGCCCAGCCGTCACACAGACGCCTGACACAGCCCATCCTGCAGGAGTCCGAATCAAAGCGGATGTGCAAACCCTAGGAACTTCTTACAAGTCGCACGCCACCTGCTATTGTGCAGCACGGGTGTAGTGCCTGTCAACACGCCTCAGTTAACAGTGTGCACCTCCAAGGATGCATTACCACTAGTCAGTCCTTACTAGCGTCATGTTCTTATCACATATACTCGGCAGAGTTCAGCTGTGAGAGTCTCAAGTACTGAAAGACTTTCCTGATGGGGAAGCAGATCTTCTCACCTGTGGCCTCAGCACCATCGAGAGCTTCACTGTAGCTGGTGCAGCTCTCACTGATGCATGCACACATTGAGTGGAGAAAAGACTCTTCTGTTCCCCCAGCTGCCTCTTGCCCTTGCACCTGGAGGCTCAGCAGTTTTCTGACGGACACCTTTCAGTCCAGTTTCTGGAAGACAGGAATAAAGCTTGTTTGAAAGGGCACGCCAAGCAGGTGCCCCCCACACGGAGCTAGTCCGATGCTCAGCAACCCTGCCTGACAGGACACATTCACGTCAGTATGCAGTGAAATTCCCACGAGGATCTCACAGTTCATGCTGGAGCTCTGCAGCACCTTTAGCCTTGCTGTCTCTCATTTGTTTCTGCAGAGGGGAACCTGGGGCACACAACAAAGGTGTGATTTGCCTCCTGCGTTGCTTCTGCCTTCATACATTCCTCCCCTCCAGCCTTGCAGAGGCAGAAGGTGTGTACGTGGGTGTCTGGGAGTGAGAGAGGGTGAAGCCCATGCACACAGAAGACACTTTTGGCATGAAGTCTGCACCCAGCTGTGCTGAGGGGCTGTAGAAATGTCTCTACTAACAACCACAGTGAGATGAGGATGCCTATGAGAAAATCCATAGAGAAAGTGTCGTGGCATGCAGTCAGCATGTGAAGTGCTACCTCAGGTTGTGCAGAATTAACTGCAGCAAATATTCTCGTGGCATACCGAAATGGCAAAGAATTACATGGACTTACACATACGTGACTCTCAGTAAATCTGAAAGCCCTTCTCATTTGCCAGGTGCAGACAAAGGGCAACAGCTACCCAGAAGTCGCATAAACAGGCATTCCCTCCTTAAAACTTCCTCAGCCCTTTTCTGGAAGCTGTTGAGCTCCCACCTGCTCATTTCTGAAGCGTGAGCTCCCTGCCTGGGGGAGAGCCCAGCTTCTGGCCTTTTGGTCATGACAATGAAATTGAGGAAGAAGATCTGGCTCACACAAGCACAGAAAGAGACTTCTCTGGAGCTGGACAGAAGGTTCTGCACACCTTGCGCATGAGTATCACACCTGCCCCAGAGGAGCATGCATGGCGTCCAGCAGCCCATCCCCATGCAGGGACCGCGTGCCTTTTCCTGGCACCCTCTAGACACCAGGCCCTCGGTCCAAGCACCAATTCCTGCACTCAGGCCGTGCAGCACCAAGTGCAGCGATAGGGTTAAAAACGAGGCTACAAATGCAGAAAGAGCCAAAGCCCTTGGTGAAGCCCCCACAGGAGCTCCTAAAGGACCTCTGCGGAGAAGGCCCTGGGAGTGCTGGTGGACACCAAGTTAAGCATGAGGCAGCAATGTGGCCTTGTGGCCAAGAAGGCCAATGGTCTCCTGGGGTGCCTCAGGCAGAGTGTTGCCAGCAGGTCGAGGGAGGTGATCCTGCCCCTTTCCAAAGCCCTGCTGAGGCCACATCTGGAATACTGCGTCCAGTACTGGGCTCCCCAGTGCAAGAGGGATGTGGCACTACTGGAGTGAGTCCAGCGAAGGGCTACAAAGATGATTAGGGGACTGGAGCATCTCTCTTATGAGGAAAGGCTGAGAGAGCTGGGCCTGTTTAGCCTGGAGAAGAGAAGGCTGAGAGGGGATCTTATCAACGTGTACAAGTATCTGAAGGGAGGGTGTCGAGAGGATGGGACCAGACTCTTTTCAGTGGTGCCGACCAACAGGACACGAGGCAACGGGCACAAACTGAAACACAGGCAGTTCCATCTGAACATGAGAAAAAACTTCTTCATTGTGAGGGTGACAGAGCACTGGATCAGGTTGCCCAGAGAGGTTGTGGAGTCTCCTTCTCTGAAGATTTTCAAAACCCGCCTGGACACCATCCTGTCCAATGTGCTCTAGGTGACCCTGGTTGAGCAGGGGTGTTGGACTAGATGATCTGCAGGGGTGCCTTCCAATCTCAACCACTCTGTGATTCTGTGATTCTGTGAAATCCAAATGCCCTTCCCACCGAAGGAGCTGCAAAGTTGCAGGAATTTCATTGCTTGCTTACTTTCTCTGCAGAGCTTCCCTTCCCTGAGAGAACTGCTCTAGAGGGGAGCTTCACAAAACTGAAAACCCGTTTCACAAAACTGAAAACCGCTGTCACAATGCAACCTTTGGTGGAGTACATGCCAGCGTTGCTTAAATGCTGCTGGCAACATTTTGCTGTCACATCATGTACAGTTTCTCCTTTGCAGGCTGCAGCGGTGCGTTTGAATCCATGGAGCAACCAAGTGAAGGAGCAGGGGAGGCTAATCCTAACGAACACCGAGGACACGCATGATTCCCATTACCTCAGAAGAACAAGTGACAGTTTGTGTCACTTCATGGCACGAGTACACACTTCTGAGAGTTGCCTTGATGCACAGCCCTTTCCCCTATAGTCACTGGATTGGAACAAAAACATGGAGAAGCGTGAAATGCAGCTCCAGGATCACCACAGGCAGCACCTTATGTTCACAGTGAAGAGCACTCCTCTAATACCGTGCCAGACAAGGAGGGTAAAAATGGCCAGGGAGTTATTTTAGAGCAGCGCTCGGAAAGGCTCCTAACGCATCACCCATGCATAGGACAAAATATGTCTTTTACCAAAGCAAAAGCAAGAACAAAGGGCTCATGAGGCTCAGACAGCCCAGCACAGGTGGCTGTGCGTGTACAAAATGCAGGAATGAGGAAGACAGGCATCAGAAAGAAGCCATTTGCTGATCCTGACTCATTGCATGGCAGCACAGCTCCACTGCCAGAGACACAAGGAGGACTCAGCCAAAAAACAGGGCTGTGTCTAGAGCAGGGTGGCACGGTGTCCACGATGATGAAATGCTCCCAGGCGATTTGCTGAAGCAGAAGCCCAAGCTAGAAGGTCGCGTGCTGAAAGCAGCTAGGTGCAAAGCCGCATAAACCCCAAAGCCTGGCTGGAGCAGTGAATGTGCCCTGCCCTGCACAAAACGCATGAAAGGGGGAACTGCAGTACAGCTGCTCAGCTCTAAGCGCACACAAAAATCAGGCGTTTGCAAGGAGCAGCCCTGGCACTGCTGACTGGCCCCCGCCAGCTTGTGCTACCCGAGCCCCACAGCTGACAACAGCAGGGAGAGTGAAAATGTTGGTGGGCAATGCAGCACCCCGGGAAGGCACCGCCCCTGTAACCGGCACATGGGCCCTTGTGCCACTGGCGCAGCAGCACGCTAGAGCCTGCACGAAAACAAGGGGTGGCGACAGCAATCACCTATGCTGCTTTATGGTGCATTAAATCAAGAATAGGCTTCAGTTCCTTAGAACACAAATGTCTTTCCTGACCAATAAATACAGAGCGTTTAAGAGAAGAATGACAAAATAACTGTCCCGAGATAGGAAGTCCTTGCCATTAACAGCAGCAGCATCACTGATCAGCTACCCCTCAGCAAAGCTGCTGTTTAATAAAAGCCTACAGGCAGCGACACCTTTAAAAGCAACAACAATTTACCAGCCCCGACGATACCAGCAGCTGAAGTCTCTGACTAGGGCACATTGACTGCACAAACTCTGGACAGAATGATTGTCCTTGTTCTTTATTAGGATCTCTGGCAATACCGAGTTGTGAGTCCATTCCGTAGGGAAAAATATTCTTGCCACAGTTCTTTGTAGCAGCCTCTATTCCACTGTCATTGCGCAAACTAATTCTGGGTGTCAAAAACATCCCTCAGCAATGAGGAGGTCGTGTTCTGGTGTCCTTCTAACTGCTTCTCCTCTCCACAGTGCTGCTGGGTGTCACGTCCACACTCTGAACTGGGAACCTGGGCGCATCGTTCACTGTAAGCTCAGCCCCCGTCTAGCATGGCTGCTTTTTGCCAAGTCCGTCTGGATCAGCTGTAGTTCCCACCTCTAACTTGCTTTCCCTGCAGTTGGAGACAGCGTGCTCTGGAGATGTGCACTGTGCTGCCAAGACTGCCCAGGCAGCAGCTTTCCAAGCCCAGGCAACATCCCAGCGCTACTGATGGCAGCAGAGCACACCTGCAGCAGGCAGTGCTTCCAGGCACCAGTGTCTCGATGGGGCATAGATGGTCCAACAGTTCCCTGGGTAAAAGCAGGTCACAGGCCTGGAGACATGGAGACCCTCGGAAATGCTGCACCCCAGCTTAGTCTCCAAACCCTTCTGCAGGAGCAGCATCTCTCTGCCTTGAACTAATGCACAAGCTCTGAGCAAGGCAAAGAAACACCAGCCCCAATAAACAACTCAGTTTCTGCGGCTTCCCATCCAAGACAACATGGACATTACTGTCTCACGAATCTGCTTGTTGTTCACTCCATAAATGATGGGATTTAGCATGGGGGGAACCACTACGTAGAGACAGGCCAGCAGGATGTGGACGTGGCGGGGGATGCTGTGGCCACCAAAGCGGTGCGTGAAAAAGGAGAAGAATGCCGGTGTGTAGAACAGGAGGATGATGCAGAGGTGGGAGGTGCAGGTGCTCATAGCCTTGCGACGGGCACCTGCAGAGGGCAGCTGGAAGACAGCCCTGAGAATCAGTCCGTAAGACACAGCAATGAACACTACATCTACCCCCAGCAACAGCAGGGCAACTATTAAACCATACAGAACATTGACTTTTATACTTGTGCAGGCCAGTCTGGCTACACCCATGTGCTCGCAGTACGAATGAGGGATAACGCGGTTTCTGCAGTAAGACAGCCTTAGAAGCAGAAAAACAATCGGGAGTACGATGCAGAAGCTTCTGACAACAGCTGCCAGCTCTATTCTCCATATGACTGAGTGGGTCAATAAAGTCACATATCTCAGGGGGTTGCAGATGGCAACATACCGATCAAAGGCCATGGCCACCAGAATTGCTGACTCTGCAACAAAAATAAAGTGAACGAGAAACGCCTGAGCAATGCATGCACCAAAAGAAATGTCCCCCACTCTGAACCAGAAAATAGCTAACATCCTGGGCACTGTAGTGGTAGATAAGAGCAAGTCTGCTACAGTTAATGCAGAAAGGAAAAGGTACATAGGCTTGTGGAGGCTTTGTTCTCTCACTATGGTAAATAGCAAGACTAAGTTGCCTAGAAGGGCAAAAATATACATGGAGAAGAAGGGGAGAGAAATCCAGAGGTGAAACTTCTCCAGGCCTGGGATGCCAACAAGGAGGAATGTTCCTGGCCGGAAGGCTGTGTGATTGACGTCTGCCATAGGGGTCTTTGGTCTTCTACTTAGAAACACCTGAAAAATAAAGGACAGCACAAGAGAAAGCATAAATGCCAGCAGAGCTCAGCAGCATTGCCAGCTGGGGAAATCCGGCGTCCAGTGAAGTCAATGCAAGTTTTAGCACTCATACCAGAAACTGCATCACGCTGCAAATCATGAGGAGAGAGTGTGCAGAGCTGCACCCTGCACTGAGATCGCATGGCAACTTTTCTGCCCCTCAGTCCGCATTTTGAGGAGGCATGAGGAAGCTGAAAGCTGCTGAACTAGTCACTGGTTTGTGGGGAGAAAAACAAAAACCTAAGGCCGAGGTAACAGCAGACGCTGCTGGGCTCCATGTGAAGCCCAGTGCTCTGGGAAGGGAAGAGACGCAGCAACATCCACTTGGATTAGGCAAGAGGAAAAGCGGGAGGAAATTCAGAGAAAGCCCAGCTAGCAAGGTGGATGCTCACCAGTGCAGCAAAAGAAGGTCAAGGCAGCAAACACAAATTGAAAGGGGCGATTTACATTCAGCCCTAGGCAGAGGCTGCTTCTGGGTGCAGGCCACCCCGCGCCCACGGAGCAGAGGTCGTTCCCCCGTTCGAGCCAGGCTGGCGAAAAACGGCAGCTCCTGCCGCTCGCGAGGGCAAGGCTGGGCTGCCGAGCTGGGAGCTGCACAACGGGCTTCTGCAGCACAGCCCTGGCTGTGATGACCATGCTCTATGCGCTCTCCACCCTGCTGCCACATCTGCCTCCCCCATCACACCCAAACACTCGTCCCTTACTCTGCTACACAGAGCAGCAGTGCCCCATTGCCTTGTGGCTTCGCAGCCCTCGCCTTTTGCAGAAGACAGCTCAGAGATCACCGTGCCGCAGCAACAAAAAGCAGCCCCAGCGCTGAGGACTGCCCACGGTGACTCACCAGGTCTGGCCTCATGTGGCAAGGAGAGCTGCAGGCAGTGATCTTGGTGGAGCATTTACAGTGCTGCTGTCTCAGACCTCAGCGTATTTATGCTCTCTTGCTGCAAGTCCCAGAAGGATGCTTAGGGCCAACAGGGAGCTGCAGCTCTCTGGTCTGCTCTGAGGTGTCCAGATGCAGGTGATGAAATGTAAGTCTGAAAATGAGCAGTAGAGGCGCAGGAAGCAAATCCATCTGCCCAGGTGAGCAGGAGGGAGTGTGAAGAGGAGAAAGCTAGCAGAAAGTATAAATGATAATTTTGGAATGGTAACTCCTTCCCATGCAGATGAAAGGCAGCATCAAGCAGCAGCTTGCAGAATGTAGTGAGCCAGGCAAAGCGTGGAAGAAAAGACACAACACTTATGATTGCTTTCCCAACAGCAGCTATAGCTGTCTGCCTTGGAGTGAATACCTGGGCCTTGCCCAGCCGTCACACAGACGCCTGACACAGCCCATCCTGCAGGAGTCCGAATCAAAGTAGATGTGCAAACCCTAGGAACTTCTTACGTGTCGCACACCACCTGCTATTGTGCAGCACGGGTGTAGTGCCTGTCAACACGCCTCAGTTAACAGCGTGCACCTCCAAGGATGCATTACCACTAGTCAATCCTAACTAGCGTCACGTTCTTATCACATATACTCGGCAGAGTTCAGCTGTGAGAGTCTCAAGTATTGAAAGACTTTCCTGATGGGGAAGCAGATCTTCTCACCTGTGGCCTCAGCACCATCGAGAGCTTCACTGTAGCTGGTGCAGCTCTCACTGATGCATGCACACATTGAGTGGAGAAAAGACTCTTCTGTTCCCCCAGCTGCCTCTTGCCCTTGCACCTGGAGGCTCAGCAGTTTTCTGACGGACACCTTTCAGTCCAGTTTCTGGAAGAAAGGAATACAGCTTGTTTGAAAGGGCAGGCGTCTGGACAGGCTGGCAGTAGACATTCAGGGCTGCTCTTGCCACCCCTCTTTCCTCCCTGACAGCCCCTGCTTGTTGCCCAGGCAGGGAGCTCTTCCACCCACACGTGGGGCCAACACACGCAGGGAAGGAAAGGAGCAAGCAGAGGCCAGAAGGGCCTCGTCCCACGTCCTCCACCCTTTGCCCGGGAGCAAGAGAGGCCAGCGTCAACTGCACAGCCAGGCTGCTGGTCTCGGGGTTGGGCAGGGCCGTGAGCTGAAGGGTGCAGGGGACAGAGCCCAGCTCGTGCCGGGGCCCCCAGGTGGTGGGCAAGGCCCAGGACGGGGATGGCCACCGCCTCTTTCTCCTCTATTCTGCCAGTGAGGGGGATGGATGGGAGGAGGAGGAGACGGACTTTCCAAGTCAACAACAGTTTTGCCGCTGGTGTTGGCAACAGTTTCTATAATAATGGGACCCTGCTTGAAGAGTGACAGCTGCTGGGGAGAGATGGGATCCACCTCACTAAGCAGGGCACATGTGTCTTTGCCAAGAGGTTCTCCAAGCTGGTAAGGAGGGCTTTAAAGTAGGAAAGATGGGGGAAGGGGAGAGTTATGGTGGCAGGGTAGTTGGGAAAACACAACTCAAGTCAGGATGCCTCCATCTTCTCCATGCAGCCAGGGAAGTGCGTGTGGGATGTGGCTATGGAGGATCCTCTTGCATCCCTCCTGGGAAACCTGCATGCTCGATCACCTCTCTGAAATGCCTGTACACCAATGCACGCAGCATGGGGAACAAACAGGAAGAACTAGAGATCTGTGTGTGGTCGCAGGGCTATGATCTCATTGCAGTTACAGAGACCTTCTGGGATAGCTCACATGACTGGAATGCTGTGATGGATGGCTACATGCTTTTTAGGAAAGACAGGCCAGGAAGGTGAGGTGGTGGAGTAGCTCTTTGTGTGAGAGAGCAACTGGAATGTATGGAGCTGTGCCTAGGGGTGGATGAAGAGCGAGTGGAGAGCTTGTGGGTAAGGATTCAAGGGCAGGCTAGCATGGGTGACCGTGTTGTGGGTGTTTACTACAGGCCAGCTGATCAGGAAGAGGAAGTCGCTGAGGCCTTCTCCAGACAACTGGAAGTAGCCTCACGATCCCAGGCCCTGCTTCTCATGGGGGACTTGAAGCACCCTGATATCTGCTGGAGAGACAGCACAGCTAGGCTCAAAGAGTCCCGGAGGTTCCTGCAGAGCATTGGTGACAACTTCTTGACACAGGTGTTGGAGGAGCCAAGGAGGAGAGGTGTGCTGCTGGACCTCGTAGTAACAAACAAAGAAGGAGTGGTTGGAGATGTGAAGGTCGGGGGCAGCCTTGGCTGCAGTGACCATGAGATGGTGGAGTTCAGGATGCTGCGAGGAGGAGGCAGGGCACTAAGTAGGATGGCAACCCTGGAGTTCAGGAGAGCAAACTTTGGCGTCTTCAGGTTCCTCCTTGGAGGACTCCCATGGGTTTGAGCCCTAGAAGGAAGGGGGGTCTAAGAGAGCTGGTTAATATTCAAGCATCACTTCCTCCAGGCTCAAGAGCGGTGCATCCCTATGAGTAGTAAGTCAAGCGAAGGGGGCAGGAGAGCTGCATGGATGAGCAAGGAGCTCCTGGCAAAACTCAACCAGAAGAAGGAAGTCTACAGAATGTGGAAAGGGGGACAGGCCACTTGGGAGGAACATAGGAACGTTGTCAGAGTGTGCAGGGATGCGACGAAGAAGGCTAAGGCCCATTTGGAATTAAATCTGGTGAGAGAGGTCAAGGACAACAAGGGCTTCTTCAAATACCTCAGTAGGTAAAGGTAGCCGAGGGAAAATGTGGGCCCATTGCTGAATGGGGTGGGTGCCGTGGTGATGAAGGATGCAGAGAAGGCAGAGTTACTGAATGCCGCCTTTGCTTCAGTCTTTACTGCTGAGGCCAGCGCTCAGGAATCCCAGACCCTGGAGGCAAGAGAGAAAGTCTGGAGAAAGGAAGACTTTCCCTTGGTTGAGGAGGATGGGGTTAGAGATCATTTAGGCAAACCTGACACCCACAAATCCATGGGCCCCGATGGGATGCACCCGGGAGTGCTGAGGGAGCTGGCGCATGTTATTGCTAGGCCACTCTGCCTCATCTTGGCAAGGTCATGGAGAAGAGGAGAGGTGCCTGAAGACTGGAGGAAAGCCAGTGTCACCCCATGTCGCGGGACGACTGACTGTCTTGCAGTCCCAGACTGGGTGGGTTCGTGTGGCACGAGGGAGGGGAGGAGGGGGAGAGGAGATTTACTGCATGACTCCACAACTTGTTTCAAAGAGCAAAATTTACTACAGAAGCTGCAATAGTACAAAGCAAGAATTCTTGTTAACAGGAACTTAGCTCAACTACAATACTTATTTCTAATTACACTAAAAGTTGTGTTAACAGTAACCACTTAGTAAACAGAAAAGGATAGCTAATTTATACTAACTGTAAATACCCAAATGAATGAACTAGGCAAACCAATTCCGATTGGTCTTACCCACGCGTTGCCTCAGCGGCCAACGTACACTCAATCCCAGGGAAGTAACTGCAGGAGGGCGTCCCCGTCCCGAGGGGTTCCGCAAGTTGGCAGACCCGCTGTCACCCACAAACAGCCAAAGACGGCCTCCGGGGCCAACCTGTTTATACCGCTGAGGGGAAGGTGGAGGTGGAGTTGCTAGGCCAGTTACAATTCTCTTCACGCAGGCGCAGTCCCTGGCTCTTGGCTGCTGCAGGGTTCAACTCTCCTCCATCGTTGTTATGACCATCGCACCCACAGTCATGGGTTGGGGGGGGTGGTGGCCGAACACCCCCAATGGTAGGCTAGCTGCCTTGCGCACTCTTCAGCACTGAAGGGAGGAGTTTGAGTGACTGCGGACGACTGCTTTACTCTTGCAGTGGGGGTCCCAAGGAGGGATCCCATAGCTGGGCTAAGAAGGAGGTAATTCCAGTCCGCAGTGGGGTCCCAGCCATGAAAGCAGGTGTTATCTCTCAGGGTCCTGATGAGGAGGAGACAGTCCTGACCACAGCAATTAACACTGCCCCAGCAGTGAGAGGATGCTTTTGTTTCTCAAGGTCCAGGGGCCCAAGCAGGCCTTATCTCAAAGTGTTGACATCCTCCCTTTTGGAGTGTAAAACACAGGAATCCAGGCTACTTGTAACTGGCACCAAATGTGTATGGGGGGGGGGGGGAGCTGGGATCATCCCCCCATGCCACAGTCTTCCAAAAGGGCAAGAAGGAGGACCTGGGAAACTAGAGGCCAGTCAGCCTCACCTCCATCCCTGCAAAGGTGATGCAGCAGCTCATCGTGGAGGCCATCTCTAAGTATGTGGAGGACAAGGTGGTGATCAGGAGTAGTCAGCATAGAATCACCAAAGGAAAATCATGCTGAACCAAGCTGATAGCCTTCTGGGTTGGAATGGCTGGCTGGGTAGATGAGGGGAGAGCAGTGGATGTTGTCTACCTTGACTGCAGCAAGGCTTTTCGAAAACAGGAATTTCCATCTGAACATGAGGAAAAACTTCTTCACTGTGAGGGTGACAGAGCACCGGAGCAGGTTGCCCAGAGAGGCTGTGGAGTCTCCTTCTCTGGAGATATTCAAAACCCGCCTGGACATGATCCTGTGCAACGTGCTCTAGGTAACCCTGCTTGAGCAGGGGGGTTGGACTAGATGATGTCCAGAGGTCCCTTCCAACCTCAACCATTCTGTGATTTTGTGAAAGTGGTGCGCAAGGTGTGCAGAACCTTCTGTCCAGCTCCAGAGAAGTCTCTTTCTGTGCTCACTGCTTTGGCTGTTGCAACCCTTGCCATGTCCAAGTCTTGGTGGCCAAACCCCACTGCTGACACCCGTCCTCCATGCTCATCCCCATCAGCCATGGGGAGATCCTGGAGCAGTGACTGGTTCTGCCATGTGGAAAATGGGGCTGAGCAGCAGCTGGGCTCTCCCCCAGGCAGGGAGCTCACGCTTCAGAAATGAGCGGGTGGGAGCTCAACAGCCTCCAGAAAAGGGCTGAGGCAGTTTCAAGGAGGGAATGCCTGCTTATGCAACTTCTGGGTAGCTGTTGCCCTTTGTCTGCACCTGGCAAATGAGAAGGGCTTTCAGATTTACTGTGAGTCGCGTACGTGGAATTTTATGTAAAACTTTTCCATTTTGGTATGCTATGAAAATATTTGCTGTAGTTAATTCTGCACAACCTGAGGTGGCATTTCACATGCTGGCGGCAGGCCATGACACTTTCTCTATAGATTTTCTCATAGGCATCCTCATCTCACTGTGGTTGTTAGTAAAGAGACATTTCTACAGCCCCTCAGCACAGCTCGATGCAGACTTCATGCCAAAAGTGTCTTCTGTGTGCATGGCGTTCACCATCTCTCGCTCCCAGACACCCACGTACACACCTTCTGCCTCTGCAGGGCTGGAGAGGAGCAATATACAAAGGCAGAAGCAACGCAGGAGGCAAATCACACCTTTGTTGTGTGCCCCAGTTTCCCCTCTGCAAAACCAAGTGATAGACAGCAACGCTAAAGGTGCTGCAGAGCTCCAGCATGAACTGTGAGATCCTCGCGGGAATTTCACTGCATACTGACGTGAATGTGTCCTGTCAGGCAGGGTTGCTGAGCATCGGACTAGCTCCGTGTGGGGGGCACCTGCTTGGCGTGCCCTTTCAAACAAGCTTTATTCCTTTCTTCCAGAAACTGGACTGAAAGGTGTCCGTCAGAAAACTGCTGAGCCTCCAGGTGCAAGGGCAAGAGGCAGCTGGGGGAACAGAAGAGTCTTTCCTCCACTCAATGTGTGCATGCATCAATGAGAGCTGCACCAGTTACAGTGAAGCTCTCGATGGTGCTGAGGCCACAGGTGAGAAGATCTGCTTCCCCATCAGGAAAGTCTTTCAATAGTTGAGACTCTCACAGCTGAACTCTGCCGAGTATATGTGATAAGAACGTGACGCTAGTTAGGATTGACTAGTGGTAATGCATCCTTGGAGGTGCACGCTGTTAACTGAGGCGTGTTGACAGGCACTACACCCGTGCTGCACAATAGCAGGTGGTGTGCGACACGTAAGAAGTTCCTAGGGTTTGCACATCCGCTTTGATTCGGACTCCTGCAGGATGGGCTGTGTCAGGCGTCTGTGTGACAGCTGGGCAAGGCCCAGGTATTCACTCCAAGGCAGACAGCTATAGCTGCTGTTGGGAAAGCAATCATAAGTGTTGTGTCTTTTCTTCCACGCTTTGTCTGGCTCACTACATTCTGCAAGCTGCTGCTTGATGCTGCCTTTCCTCTGCATGGGAAGGAGTTACCATTCCAAAATTATCATTTATACTTTCTGCTAGCTTTCTCCTCTTCACACTCCCTCCTGCTCACCTGGGCAGATGGATTTGCTTCCTGCGCCCCTACTGCTCATTTTCAGACTTACATTTCATCACCTGCATCTGGACGCCTCAGAGCAGACCAGAGAGCTGCAGCTCCCTGTTGGCCCTAAGCATCCTTCTGGGACTTGCAGCAAGAGAGCATAAATACGCTGAGGTCTGAGACAGCAGCACTGCAAATGCTCCACCAAGATCACTGCCTGCAGCTCCTCCTCGCCGCTTAAGGCCAGACCTGGTGAGTCACCGTGGGCAGTCCTCAGCGCTGGGGCTGCTTTTTGTTGCTGCGGCACGGTGATCTCTGAGCTGTCTTCTGCAAAAGGCGAAGGCTGCGAAGCCGCAAGGCAATGGGGCACTGCTGCTCTGTGTAGCAGAGTAAGGGACGAGCGTTTGGGTGTGATGGGGGAGGCAGATGTGGCAGCAGGGTGGAGAGCGCATAGAGCATGGTCATCACAGCCAGGGCTGTGCTGCAGAAGCCCGTTGTGCAGCTCCCAGCTCGGCAGCCCAGCCTTGCCCTCGTGAGCGGCAGGAGCTGCCGTGTTTCGCCAGCCTGGCTCGAACGGGGGAACGACCTCTGCTCCGTGGGCGCGGGGTGGCCTGCACCCAGAAGCAGCCTCTGCCTAGGGCTGAATGTAAATCGCCCCTTTCAATTTGTGTTTGCTGCCTTGACCTTCTTTTGCTGCACTGGTGAGTGTCCACCTTGCTAGCTGGGCTTTCTCTGAATTTCCTCCCGCTTTTCCTCTTGCCTACTCCAAGCAGATGTTGCTGCGTCTCTTCCCTTCCCAGAGCACTGGGCTTCACATGGAGCCCAGCAGCGTCTGCTGTTACCTCGGCCTTAGGTTTTTGTTTTTCTCCCCACAAACCAGTGACTAGCTCAGCAGCTTTCAGCTTCCTCATGCCTCCTCAAAATGCAGACTGAGGGGCAGAAAAGTTGCCATGCGATCTCAGTGCAGGGTGCAGCTCTGCACACTCTCTCCTCATGTTTTGTAGTGTGACAGAGCTTCTGGTATGAGTGCTAAAACTTGCATTGACTTCAGACAGGATTTCCCCAGCTGGCAATGCTGCTGAGCTCTGCTGGCATTTATGCTTTCTCTTGTGCTGTCCTTTATTTTTCAGGTGTTTCTAAGTAGAAGATCAAAGACCCCTATGGCAGACGTCAATCACACAGCCTTCCGGCCAGGAACATTCCTCCTTGTTGGCATCCCAGGCCTGGAGAAGTTTCACCTCTGGATTTCTCTCCCCTTCTTCTCCATGTATATTTTTGCCCTTCTAGGCAACTTAGTCTTGCTATTTACCATAGTGAGAGAACAAAGCCTCCACAAGCCTATGTACCTTTTCCTTTCTGCATTAACTGTAGCAGACTTGCTCTTATCTACCACTACAGTGCCCAGGATGTTAGCTATTTTCTGGTTCAGAGTGGGGGACATTTCTTTTGGTGCATGCATTGCTCAGGTGTTTCTCGTTCATTTTGTTTTTGCTGCAGAGTCAGCAATTCTGGTGGCCATGGCTTTTGATCGGTATGTTGCCATCTGCAACCCCCTGAGATATGTGACTTTATTGACCCACTCAGTCATATGGAGAATAGAGCTGGCAGCTGTTGTCAGAAGCTTCTGCATTGTCCTCCCATTTGTTTTTCTGCTTCAAAGGCTGTCTTACTGCAGAAACCGCGTTATCCCTCATTCGTACTGCGAGCACATGGGTGTAGCCAGACTGGCCTGCACAAGTATAAAAGTCAATGTTGTGTATGGTTTAACAGTTGTCCTGCTTTCGGCAGGGATAGATGTAGTGTTCATTGCTGTGTCTTACGGACTGATTCTCAGGGCTGTCTTCCAGCTGCCCTCTGCAGGTGCCCGTCGCAAAGCTATGAGCACCTGCGGCTCCCACCTCTGCATCATCCTCCTGTTCTACACGCCGGCATTCTTCTCCTTTTTCACGCACCGCTTTGGTGGCCACAGCATCCCCCGCCACGTCCACATCCTGCTGGCCTGTCTCTACGTAGTGGTTCCCCCCATGCTAAATCCCGTCATTTATGGAGTGAACAACAAGAAGATTCGTGAGACAGTAATGTCCATGTTGTCTTGGATGGGAAGCCGCAGAAACTGAGTTGTTTATTGGGGCTGGTTTTTCCGAGCCTTGCTCAGAGCTTGTGCATTTGTTCGAGGCAGAGAGAGATGCTGCTCCTGCAAAAGTGTTTGGAGGCAAAGCTTGGGCGCAGCATTTCTGAGGGTCTCCATGTCTCCAGGCCTGTGACCTGCTTTTACCCAGGGAAGTGTTGGACCATCTATGCCCCAGCAAGACACTGGTGCCTGGAAGCACTGCCTGCTGCAGGTGTGCTCTGCTGCCATCAGTAGCTCTGGGATGTTACCTGGGCTTGGAAAGCTGCTGCCTGGGCAGTCTTGGCAGCACAGTGCACATCTCCAGAGCACGCTGTCTCCAACTGCAGGGAAAGCGAGTTAGAGGTGGGAACTACAGCTGATCCAGACGGACTTGGCAAAAAGCAGCCATGCTAGACGGGGGCTGAGCTTACAGTGAACGATGCGCCCAGGTTCCCAGTTCAGAGCGTGGACGTGACAGCCAGCAGCACTGTGTAGAGGAGAAGCAGTTAGAAGGACACCAGAACACGACCTCCTCATCGCTGAGGGATGTTTTTGCCACCCTAGAATTAGTTTGTGCAATGACAGTGGAATAGAGGCTGCTACAAAGAACTGTGGCAAGAATATTTTTCCCTACGGAATGGATTCACAACTCGGTATTGCCAGAGATCCTAATAAAGAACAAGGACAATCATTCTGTCCAGAGTTGGTGTAGTCAATGTGCCCTGGTCAGAGACTTCAGCTGCTGGTATCGTCGGAGCTGGTAAATTGTTGTTGCCTTTAAAGGTGTCGCTGCCTGCAGGCTTTTATTAAACAGCAGCTTTGCTGAGGGGTAGCTGATCAGTGATGCTGCTGCTGTTAATGGCAAGGACATCCCATCTTGGGACAGTTATTTTGTCATTCTTCTCTTAAACCCTCTGTATTTACTGGTCAGGAAAGACATTTGTGTTCTAAGGAACTGAAGCCTATTCTTGATTCAATGCACCATAAAGCAGCATAGGTGATTGCTGTCGCCACCCCTTGTTTTCGCGCAGGCTCTAGCGTGCTGCCGCGCCGGTGGCACAAGGGCCCGTGTGCCGGTTACAGGGGCGGTGCCTTCCCGGGGTGCTGCATTGCCCACCAACATTTTCACTCTCCCTGCTGTTGTCAGCTGTGGGTCTTGGGTAGCACAAGCTGGTGGGGCCAGTCGGCAGTGCCAGGGCTGCTCCTTGCAAACGCCTGATTTTTGTGTGCACTTAGAGCTGAGCAGCTGTACTGCAGTTCCCCCTTTCATGCGTTTTGTGCAGGGCAGGGCACATTCACTGCTCGGTCCAGGCCTTGGGGCTTGTGCTGCTTTGCACTTAGCTGCTTTCAGCCCGCAAGTTTCTAGGTCGGGCTTCTGCTTCTGCAGTGCGGGATCTGTTAGGAGCCTTTCCAAGCGCTGCTCTTAAATAACTCCCAGGTCATTTTTGCCCTACTTGTCTGGCACGGTGTTAGATGAGTATTCTTCACTGTGAACATAACGTGCTGCCTGTGGTGATCCTGGTTTTCACAGAATCACAGAGTGGTTGAGGTTGGAAGGGACCTCTGCAGATCATCTAGTCCAATGCCCATGCTCAAGCAGGGTCACCTAGAGCACATTGTACAGGATGGTGTCCAGGTGGGTTTTGAAAATCTCCAGAGAAGGAGACTCCACAACCTCTCTGGGCAACCTGGTCCAGTGCTCTGTCACCCTCACAGTGAAGTAGTTTTTTCTCATGTTCACATGAAACTTCCTGAGTTTCAGTTTGTGCCCATTGCCTTACGTCCTGTTGGTGGGCACCACTGAAAAGAGTCTGGCTCCATCCTCTTGACACCCTCCCTGAAGATACTTGTACACATTGATAAGATCTCCTCTCAGTCTTCTCTTCTCCAGGCTAAAAAGGCCCAGCTCTCTCAGCCTTTCCTCATAAGAGAGATGTTCCAGTCCCCTAATCATCTTTGTAGCAATATGCTGGACTTGCTCCAGTAGTTCCACATCCCTCTTGCACTGCGGAGCCCAGAACTGGATGCAGTACTCTGAATGTGGCCTCAGCAGGGCTGAGGAGAGGAGAAGAATCACCTCCCTTGACCTGCTGGCAACACTCTTCCTGAGGCACCCCAGCATACCATTGGCTTTCTTGGCCACAAGATCACATTGCTGCCTCATGCTCAACTTGGTGTCCACCAGCACTCCCAGGGCCTTCTCCACAGAGCTGCTTTCCAGCAGGTCAGCCCCCAACCTCTACTGCTGCATGGGGTTATTCCTGCCCAGGTGCAGGACCCTGCACTTGCCTTTGTTGAACTTCAGCAGGTTCCTCTCCACCCACCTCTCCAGCCTCTCCATGTCCCTCTGAATGGCAGCACAGCCCTCTGGGGTATCGGCCACTCCTCCCACTTTGGTATCATCAGCAAACTTGCTGAGGGTGCACTCTGTCCCTTCCTCCAGGTCATTGATGAAGAAGTTGAAGAGGGCTGGACCCAGTCCTGACCTCTGGGGGACACTGCTAGCTGCAGGCCTCCAACTAGACTCTTCGCCGCTGAGCACAACCCTCGGAGCTCTGCCATTCAGCCACTTCTCAAGCCACCTCACTCTCCACTCATCTAGCCCACACTTCCTGAGCTTCCCTGTGGGGATCTTATGGGAGACAGTGTGCAAAGCCTCGCTTCAGTCAAGGTAGACAACATCCACTGCTCTCCCCTCATCTACCCAGCCAGCCATTCCATCAGAGAAGGCTATCAGCTTGGTTCAGCATGATTTTCCCCTGGTGATGCCATGCTGACTACTCCTGATCACCTTCTTGTCCTCCACATGCTTGCAGATGGCCTCCACGATGAGCTGCTGCATCACCTTTCCAGGGATGGAGGTGAGGCTGACTGGCCTCTAGTTTCCCAGGTCCTCCTTCTTGCCCTTTTGGAAGACTGGGGTGACATAGGCTTTTCTCCAGTCACCTCACCCCTTCTCCATGACCTTGCCAAGATGAGGCAGAGTGGCCTAGCAATAACATGCGCCAGCTCCCTCAGCACTCCCGGGTGCATCCCACCGGGGCCCATGGATTTGTGGGTGTCAAGTTTGCCTAAATGATCTCTAACCCCATCCTCCTCAACCAAGGGAAAGTCTTCCTTTCTCCAGACTTTCTCTCTTGCTTCCAGGAACTGGGACTGTGAAGATGTCCTTGAAACCATGGTGTTGCCAGCACACGGCTGTGCCAGTGCTGCCGCTGCCCATCTCAGCGTCCCTTCCATCTCAGCCGACAGCGCCATTCCTGAGCCGGTGTCTCGGTGGCTGTTGTCCCGCTGTGCAGTGTTGTCTTTCTGCCAGCCCCAGCGTCCCCTTGCCTGGCCGCTGCTGGGGTCTCTGGCGCCGCGTGGGGACGCTGGAGCTGGTGCTTTGTGGGGCAATGTCTGGGGAGCTCGTGTGCCTGGGTGGGCAGCTGCTCTCTCCACTAACAGGTCAGAGCGGCTTCCCCACCCAACACGCCTGGCTGAGCTGCTCCCTGGCGGCCGCCACACGGCAAAGCCCTGCCGCAGGGCCAGGAGGGAGCTGCTGCTGCTCTCTGGGGATCCACGCGGCCTGTCCTCACCTTCTCCCTAGACTTCATGTGCCCAAGAGCTCCCAGGTCACGGCCACCCGCTGCATTTCCCCTGCGTGGCCCCGGGGCAGGAGGTGCCTGCCCCCATGGGCTGCAGGGCAGGGGAGAGAGGGGGCCTCCCCACGGCTTTGGGAGCCACTTCTGCAAGTCAGAGAGGGCTTTGCTGGTGAGGGAGGGGATGCTGCCTGTGCTGCTGCTCCGGAGAGGACTTGGGCCTTGCAAAAAGAGCCGAGTTGCTCTTGCCAGCAAGATGCAGAGAAAGTGCGGGAGGCCTGGAGAGCCCGCAGGAATGAGCTCGTGGCGATGCCCCTTTGCACTTTCTGGGAGAACCAGGGCAATGCAAAGGTGAAATTTGATTGCTTGTTAGACCCTGCCCCTTTCATCAGACCCCTTTCAGCGGGCCTCTGCCTGCATGTCGGAGGATCACGTAGTGCCAGAGGAGCACCGAGAAGCACCAGACAGGCCACCTGGAGAGAGAACGATGCTGAGCCCCATGGCTCCCCCTGTAGCTTAGTGTTGAAAATAGAGAGTCACCAGATGTTTCAGCTTTGCTGCCTGCAGTGTCCACGGGAAAACCATGAGTGTGTGTGTGTGTGTGTGTTTGCGTGTGCCTGTGTGTGGGGATGGTTAAAGCACACAGGTGCACACAGAGGCCTTCATTGGGTTGTAAGGTCCATTTATTTCTTTTTTGCTCTGGCTTATCAGTCAGGCCCCAGCGTGACGTCCAGCTGGCTGGAGATAGTGACCAGTGGGTCACTCGTGAGGCCCACGGCTGCACCGCCAGCAAGGTGGGGCCCGTCAGCTTTTCCAGTCTGGCAGCAAAGGTGCAGCAGAGCGTTGCTCGGGTCTTGGTGATCTTCCCTGTTGCCAGCTGGGGCAAAGTCCTGAGGCGCAGAGGCTGCAGGAGCCAAAAGTGGAGGCCCCTCACTAACCAGGCTCTTCTCCATCCTGGTGTGTGCTGGGGACACTTGGAACAGCTCCAGCTCCCATTTGCTCCCTTCTTCTGAGCTGCCATGGACGAAAGCCCTCCCTTTTCCAAGAGGTTTCCTGTGCTGGCGGTGTCCGGGCCCTCTTCCTCAGGGCTTTCTGTTCCCCTTTGCAGCGTCCGGCCTGCCTTGTCACTCTTTCTTCTTCCTTTGGCCGGGTCAGGCTGCCTAGTGGTGCCCCCACCCTTTTTCTTGTTGGCGGCTGGGGCCTTCCCCCCGGGGGCGTGAGGTGGCTCTCTTGTGCCTCAGGCTTTTCCTTGCACTAGAAACCAGCCGCGAGCCCTCCTCTTTTGCCGGTGTTTCCAACATGTCGAGGACAACCTTGGAAACGTGTCCAAAGAGGATTTTGTCAATGTCCGGAGTGGCGTTCTGAACGTGTGCTTCACGATTTCTAAAGTCCTTTTGCAAAGTGGGCTGGCCCTTCTGGACAGGCTGGCAGTAGACATTCAGGGCTGCTCTTGCCACCCCTCTTTCCTCCCCGACAGCCCCTGCTTATTGCCCAGGCAGGGAGCTCTTCCACCCACATGTGGGGCCAACACACGCAGGGAAGGAAAGGAGCAAGCAGAGGCCAGAAGGGCCTCGTCCCACGTCCTCCACCCTTTGCCCGGGAGCAAGAGAGGCCAGCGTCAACTGCACAGCCAGGCTGCTGGTCTCGGGGTTGGGCAGGGCCGTGAGCTGAAGGGTGCAGGGGACAGAGCCCAGCTCGTGCCGGGGCCCCCAGGTGGTGGGCAAGGCCCAGGACGGGGATGGCCACCACCTCTTTCTCCTCTATTCTGCCAGTGAGGGGGATGGATGGGAGGAGGAGGAGGAGACGGACTTTCCAAGTTAACAACGGTTTCGCCGCTGGTGTTGGCAACAGGGTTTTGGTTTCTACGAACATGGGACCCTGCTTGAAGAGCGACAGCTGCTGGGGAGAGATGGGATCCGCCTCACTAAGCAGGGCACGTGTGTCTTTGCCAAGAGGTTGGCCAAGCTGGTAAGGAGGGCTTTAAAGTAGGAAAGATGGGGGAAGGGGAGAGTTATAGTGACAGGGTAGTTGGCAAAACACAACTCAAGTCGGGATGCCTCCAGCAGGTGCATGCAGCCAGGGAAGTGTGTGTGGGATGTGGCTATGGGGGATCCTCTTGCATCCCTCCTGGGAAACCTGCATGCTCGATCACCTCTCTGAAATGCCTGTACACCAATGCACGCAGCATGGGGAACAAACAGGAAGAACTAGAGATCTGTGTGCAGTTGCAGGGCCATGATCTCATTGCAGTTACAGAGACCTGGTGGGATAGCTCACATGACTGGAGTGCTGTCATGGATGGCTACGTGCTTTTTAGGAAAGACAGGCCAGGAAGGTGAGGTGGTGGAGGAATTGCTCTCTGTGTGAGAGAGCAACTGGAATGTATGGAGCTGTGCTTAGGGGTGGATGAAGAGCGAGTTGAGAGCTTGTGGGTAAGGATTCAAGGGCAGGTTAGCATGGGTGACCGTGTTGTGGGTGTTTACTACAGGCCAGCTGATCAGGAAGAGGAAGTCGCTGAGGCCTTCTCCAGACAACTGGAAGTAGCCTCACAATCCCAGGCCCTGGTTCTCATGGGGGACTTGAAGCACCCTGATATCTGCTGGAGAGACAGCACAGCTAGGCTCAAAGAGTCCCGGAGGTTCCTGCAGAGCATTGGTGACAACTTCTTGACACAGGTGTTGGAGGAGCCAAGGAGGAGAGGTGTGCTGCTGGACCTCGTAGTAACAAACAAAGAAGGAGTGGTTGGAGATGTGAAGGTCGGGGGCAGCCTTGGCTGCAGTGACCATGAGATGGTGGAGTTCAGGATGCTGCGAGGAGGAGGCAGGGCACTAAGTAGGATGGCAACCCTGGAGTTCAGGAGAGCAAACTTTGGCGTCTTCAGGGACCTCCTTGGAGGACTCCCAAGGGTTAGGGACCTAGAGGGAAGGGGATCCAAGACAGCTGGTTAATATTCAAACATCACTTCTTCCAGGCTCAAGAGTGGTGCATCCCTTGGAGTAGCAAGACAAGCAAAGGGGGCAGGAGAGCTGCATGGATGAGCAAGGAGTTCCTGGCAAAACTCAACCAGAAGAAGGAAGTCTACAGAAAGTGGAAAGGGGGACAGGCCACTTGGGAGGAATATAGGAATGTTGTCAGAGTGTGCAGGGATGTGACGAGGAAGGCTAAGGCCCATTTGGAATGAAATGTGGCAAGGGATGTCAAGGACAGCAAGAAGGGCTTCTTCAAATACCTCAGTAGGTAAAGGAAGCCGAGGGAAAATGTGGGCCCGTTGCAGAATGGGGTGGGTGCCGTGGTGACGAAGGATGCAGAGAAGGCAGAGTTTCTGAATGCCGCCTTTGCTTCAGTCTTTACTGCTGAGGCCAGCCCTCAGGATCCCAGACCCTGGAGGCAAGAGAGAAAGTCTGGAGAAAGGAAGACTTTCCCTTGATTGAGGAGGATGGAGTTAGAGATCATTTAGGCAAACCTGACACCCACAAATCCATGGGCCCCGATGGGATGCACCCAGGAGTGCTGAGGGAGCTGGCGCATGTTATTGCTAGGCCACTCTGCCTCATCTTGGCAAGGTCATGGAGAAGAGGAGCGGTGCCTGAAGACTGGAAGAAAGCCAATGCCACCCCAGTCTTCCAAAAGGGCAAGAAGGAGGACCCAGGGAACTAGAGGCCAGTCAGCCTCACCTCCATCCCTGGAAAGGTGATGCAGCAGCTCATTGTGGAGGCCATCTGCAAGCATGTGGAGGACAAGAAGGTGATCAGGAGTAGTCAGCATGGCATCACCAGGGGAAAATCATGCTGAACCAAGCTGATAGCCTTCTCTGATGGAATGGCTGGCTGGGTAGATGAGGGGAGAGCAGTGGATGTTGTCTACCTTGACTGCAGCAAGGCTTTCGACACTGTCTCCCATAAGATCCCCACAGGGAAGCTCAGGAAGTGTGGGCTAGATGAGTGGAGAGTGAGGTTACTTGAGAAGTGGCTGAATGGCAGAGCTCCGAGGGTTGTGCTCGGTGGTGCAGAGTCTAGTTGGAGGCCTGTAGCTAGCAGTATCCCCCAGGGGTCAGCACTGGGTCCAGCCCTCTTCAACTTCTTCATCAATGACCTGGAGGAAGGGACAGAGTGCACCCTCAGCAAGTTTGCTGATGATACCAAACTGGGAGGAGTGGCTGATACCCCAGAGGGCTGTGCTGCCATTCAGAGAGACGTGGAGAGGCTGGAGAGGTGGGTGGAGAGGAACCTGCTGAAGTTCAACAAAGGTAAGTGCAGGGTCCTGCACCTGGAGAGGAATAACCCCATGCAGCAGTAGAGGTTGGGGGCTGACCTGCTGGAAAGCAGCTCTGTGGAGAAGGCCCTGGGAGTGCTGGTGGACACCAAGTTAAGCATGAGGCAGCAATGTGGCCTTGTGGCCAAGAAGGCCAATGGTATGCTGGGGTGCCTTAGGAAGTGTTGCCAGCAGGTGGAGGGAGGTGATCCTGCCCCTTTCCAAAGCCCTGGGGAGGCCACCTCTGGAGTAGTGTGTGCAGTTCTGGGCTCCCCAGTATGAGAGAGATGTAGCACTACTGGAGCAAGTCCAGCGAAGGGCTACAAAGATGACTAGGGGACTGGAGCATCTCTCTTATGAGGAAAGGCTGAGAGAGCTGGGCCTGTTTAGCCTGGAGAAGAGAAGGCTGAGAGGAGATCTTATCAACGTGTACAAGTATCTGAAGGGAGGGTGTCAAGAGGATGGAGCCAGACTCTTTTCAGTGGTGCTGAGCGACAGGACGCGAGGCAACGGGCACAAACTGAAACACAGACAGTTCCATGTGAACATGAGAAAAAACTTCTTCACTGTGAGGGTGACAGAGCACTGGACCAGGTTGCCCAGAGAGGTTGTGGAGTCTCCTTCTCTGGAGGTATTCAAAGCCTGCCTGGATGCAATCATGTCCAATGTGCTGTAGGTGACCCTGCTTGAACAGGGGGGTTGGACTAGATGATCTGCAGAGGTCCCTTCCAACCTCAACCATTCTGTGATTCTGTGATTTCCTGTGAGTCATGTACATGTAATTCTATGTAATTCTTTGCCATTTTGGTATGCCATGAGAATATTTGCTGTAGTTTATTCAGTGCAACCTGAGGTACCATTTCACATGCTGGCTGATTGCCACACCACTTTCTTTATGGATTTTCTCATAGTCATCCTCATCTGACTGTGGTGGTTAGTAGAGACATTTCTACAGCCCCTCAGCACAGCTGGATGCAGACTTCATGCCAAAAGTGTCTTCTGTGTGCATGGCGTTCACCCTCTCTCGCTCCCAGACACCCACGTACACACCTTCTGCCTCTGCAAGGCTGGAGATGAGCACCGATGAAGGCAGAAGCAATGCAGGAGGCAAATCACAACTTTGTTGTGTGCCCCAGTTTCCCCTCTGCAGAAGCAAATGAGAGACAGCAAGGCTAAAGGTGCTGCAGAGCTCCAGCATGAACTGTGAGATCCTCATGGGAGTTTCACTGCATACTGATGTGAATGTGTCCTGTCAGGCAGGGTTGCTGAGCATCGGACTAGCTCCGTGTGGGGGGCACCTGCTTGGCGTGCCCTTTCAAACAAGCTTTATTCCTGTCTTCCAGAAACTGGACTGAAAGGTGTCCGTCAGAAAACTGCTGAGCCTCCAGGTGCAAGGGCAAGAGGCAGCTGGGGGAACAGAAGAGTCTTTCCTCCACTCAATGTGTGCATGCATCAATGAGAGCTGCACCAGCTACAGTGAAGCTCTCGATTTTGCTGAGGCCACAGGTGAGAAGATCTGCTTCCCCATCAGGAAAGTCTTTCAATACTTGAGACTCTCACAGCTGAACTCTGCCAAGTATATGTGAGAAGAACAGAATGATATTTAGGCGGAAACGCAGGAAATTCCATCTGAACATGAGAAAAAACTTCTTTACTGTGAGGGTGACAGAGCACTGGACCAGGTTGCCCAGAGAGGTTGTGGAGTCTCCTTCTCTGGAGATATTCAAAACCCATCTGGATGTGATCCTGTACAATGTGCTCTAGGTGACCCTGGTTGAGCAGGGGAGTTGGACTAGATGATCTGCAGAGGTCCCTTCCAACCTCAACCATTCTGTGATTCTGTGAAATGCACTGTGAAAACCAGGATCACCACAGGCAGCACGTTATGTTCACAGGGAAGAATACTCATCTAACACCATGCCAGACAAGTAGGGCAAAAATGACCTGGGAGTTATTTAAGAGCAGCGCTCGGAAAGGCTCCTAACAGATCCCGCACTTCAGAAGCAGAAGCCCGATCTAGAAACTTGCGGGCTGAAAGCAGCTAAGTGCAAAGCAGCACAAGCCCCAAGGCCTGGACCGAGCAGTGAATGTGCCCTGCCCTGCACAAAACGCATGAAAGGGGGAACTGCAGTACAGCTGCTCAGCTCTAAGTGCACACAAAAATCAGGCGTTTGCAAGGAGCAGCCCTGGCACTGCCGACTGGCCCCACCAGCTTGCACTACCCGAGCCCCACGGCTGACAACAGCAGGGAGAGTGAAAATGTTGGTGGGCAATGCAGCACCCCGGGAAGGCACCGCTGCTGTAACCGGCACACGGGCCCTTGTGCCACCGGCGCGGCAGCACGCTAGAGCCTGCACGAAAACAAGGGGTGATGACAGCAATCACCTAATGCTGCTTTATGGTGCATTAAATCAAGAATAGGCTTCAGTTCCTTAGAACACAAATGTCTTTCCCGACCAATAAATACAGAGCTTTTGGGAGAAGAATAACAAAATAACTGTCCCGAGATAGGAAGTCCTTGTCATTAACAGCAGCAGCATCACTGATCAGCTACCCCTCAGCAAAGCTGCTGTTTAATAAAAGCCTGCAGGCAGTGACACCTTTAAAGGCAACAACAATTTACCAGCCCCGATGATACCAGCAGCTGAAGTCTCTGACCAGGGCACATTGACTACACCAACTCTGGACAGAATGATTGTCCTTGTTCTTTATTAGGATCTCTGGCAATACCGAGTTGTGAATCCATTCCGTAGGGAAAAATATTCTTGCCACAGTTCTTTGTAGCAGCCTCTATTCCACTGTCATTGCACAAACTAATTCTAGGGTGGCAAAAACATCCCTCAGCGATGAGGAGGTCGTGTTCTGGTGTCCTTCTAACTGCTTCTCCTCTCCACAGTGCTGCTGGGTGTCACGTCCATGCTCTGAATTGGGAACCTGGGCGCATCGTTCACTGTAAGCTCAGCCCCCGTCTAGCGTGGCTGCTTTTTGCCAAGTCCATCTGGATCAGCTGTAGTTCCCACCTCTAACTCGCTTTCCCTGCAGTTGGAGACAGCGTGCTCTGGAGATGTGCACTGTGCTGCCAAGACTGCCCAGGCAGCAGCTTTCCAAGCCCAGGCAACATCCCAGCGCTACTGATGGCAGCAGAGCACACCTGCAGCAGGCAGTGGTTCCAGGCACAAGTGTCTTACCAGGGCACAGATGGTCCAGCAATTCCCTGGGTACAAGCACGTCACAGGCCTTCATGGAGACCTGGAGACCCTCGGAAATGCTGCACCCCAGCTTTGCCACTAAACCCTTTGCAGGAACAGCGTCTCTCTGCCTCGAACAAATGCACAAGCTCTGAGCATGGCTCAGAAACACCAGCCCCAATAAACAGCTCAGTTTCTCCGGTTTCCCATCCAAGACAACATGGACATTACTGTCTCACGAATCTGCTTGTTGTTCACTCCATAAATGATGGGATTTAGCATGGGGGGAACCACTACGTAGAGACAGGCCAGCAGGATGTGGACGTGGTGGGGGATGCTGTGGCCACCAAAGCGGTGCGTGAAAAAGGAGAAGAACGCCGGCGTGTAGAACAGGAAGATGATGCAGAGGTGGGAGGTGCAGGTGCTCATAGCTTTGCGACGGGCACCTGCAGAGGGCAGCTGGAAGACAGCCCTGAGAATCAGTCCATAAGACACAGCAATGAACACTACATCTATCCCTGCCGAAAGCAGGACAACTGTTAAACCATACACAACATTGACTTTTATGCTTGTGCAGGCCAGTCTGGCTACAGCCATATGCTCGCAGTACGAATGAGGGATAACGCGGTTTCTGCAGTAAGACAGCCTTAGAAGCAGATGAAAAATTGGGAGCACAATGCAGAGGCTTCTGACAACAGCTGCCAGCTCTATTCTCCATATGACTGAGTGGGTCAATAAAGTCACATATCTCAGGGGGTTGCAGATGGCAACATACCGATCAAAGGCCATGGCCACCAGAATTGCTGACTCTGCAACAAAAATAAAATGAATGAGAAATGCCTGAGCAATGCATGCGCCAAGAGAAATGTCCCCCACTCTGAACCAGAAAATAGCTAACATCCTGGGCACTGTAGTGGTAGATAAGAGCAAGTCTGCTACAGTTAATGCAGAAAGGAAAAGGTACATAGGCTTGTGGAGGCTTTGTTCTCTCACTATGGTAAATAGCAAGACTAAGTTGCCTAGAAGGGCAAAAATATACATGGAGAAGAAGGGGAGAGAAATCCAGAGGTGAAACTTCTCCAGGCCTGGGATGCCAACAAGGAGGAATGTTCCTGGCCGGAAGGCTGTGTGATTGACGTCTGCCATAGGGGTCTTTGGTCTTCTACTTAGAAACACCTGAAAAATAAAGGACAGCACAAGAGAAAGCATAAATGCCAGCAGAGCTCAGCAGCATTGCCAGCTGGGGAAATCCTGTCTCCGCTGAAGTCAATGCAAGTTTTAGCATTCATACCAGAAACTCCGTCACGCTACAAAACATGAGGAGAGAGTGTGCAGAGCTGCACCCTGCACTGAGATCACATGGCAACTTTTCTGCCCCTCGGTCCGCATTTTGAGGAGGCATGAGGAAGCTGAAAGCTGCTGAGCTAGTCACTGGTTTGTGGGGAGAAAAACAAAAACCTAAGGCCGAGGTAACAGCAGATGCTGCTGGGCTCCATGTGAAGCCCACTGCTCTGGGAAGGGAAGAGACACAGCAACATCCACTTGGATTAGGCAAGAGGAAAAGCGGGAGGAAATTCAGAGAAAGCCCAGCTAGCAAGGTGGATGCTCACCAGTGCAGCAAAAGAAGGTCAAGGCAGCAAACACAAATTGAAAGGGGCGATTTACATTCAGCCCTAGGCAGAGGCTGCTTCTGGGTGCAGGCCACCCCGCGCCCACGGAGCAGAGGTCGTTCCCCCGTTCGAGCCAGGCTGGCGAAACACGGCAGCTCCTGCCGCTCGCGAGGGCAAGGCTGGGCTGCCGAGCTGGGAGCTGCACAACGGGCTTCTGCAGCACAGCCCTGGCTGTGATGACCATGCAGCAGTGCCCCATTGCCTTGTGGCTTCGCAGCCCTCGCCTTTTGCAGAAGATGGCTCAGAGATTGCCGTGCCGCAGCAACAAAAAGCAGCCCCAGCGCTGAGGACTGCACACGGTGACTCACCAGGTCTGGCCTTAAGCGGCGAGGAGGAGCTGCAGGCAGTGATCTTGGTGGAGCATTTGCAGTGCTGCTGTCTCAGACCTCAGCGTATTTATGCTCTCTTGCTGCAAGTCCCAGAAGGATGCTTAGGGCCAACAGGGAGCTGCAGCTCTCTGGTCTGCTCTGAGGCGTCCAGATGCAGGTGATGAAATGTAAGTCTGAAAATGAGCAGTAGAGGCGCAGGAAGCAAATCCATCTGCCCAGGTGAGCAGGAGGGAGTGTGAAGAGGAGAAAGCTAGCAGAAAGTATAAATGATAATTTTGGAATGGTAACTCCTTCCCATGCAGATGAAAGGCAGCATCAAGCAGCAGCTTGCAGAATGTAGTGAGCCAGGCAAAGCGTGGAAGAAAAGACACAACACTTATGATTGCTTTCCCAACAGCAGCTATAGCTGTCTGCCTTGGCGTGAATACCTGGGCCTTGCCCAGCCGTCACACAGACGCCTGACACAGCCCATCCTGCAGGAGTCCGAATCAAAGCGGATGTGCAAACCCTAGGAACTTCTTACAAGTCGCACGCCACCTGCTATTGTGCAGCATTGCTGTAGTGCCTGTCAACACGCCTCAGTTAACAGCGTGCACCTCCAAGGATGCATTACCACTAGTCAATCCTAACTAGCGTCACGTTCTTATCACATATACTCGGCAGAGTTCAGCTGTGAGAGTCTCAAGTATTGAAAGACTTTCCTGATGGGGAAGCAGATCTTCTCACCTGTGGCCTCAGCACCATCAAGAGCTTCACTGTAGCTGGTGCAGCTCTCATTGATGCATGCACACATTGAGTGGAGGAAAGACTCTTCTGTTCCCCCAGCTGCCTCTTGCCCTTGCACCTGGAGGCTCAGCAGTTTTCTGACGGACACCTTTCAGTCCAGTTTCTGGAAGAAAGGAATACAGCTTGTTTGAAAGGGCAGGCGTCTGGACAGGCTGGCAGTAGACATTCAGGGCTGCTCTTGCCACCCCTCTTTCCTCCCTGACAGCCCCTGCTTATTGCCCAGGCAGGGAGCTCTTCCACCCACACGTGGGGCCAACACACGCAGGGAAGGAAAGGAGCAAGCAGAGGCCAGAAGGGCCTCGTCCCACGTCCTCCACCCTTTGCCCGGGAGCAAGAGAGGCCAGCGTCAACTGCACAGCCAGGCTGCTGGTCTCAGGGTTGGGCAGGGCCGTGAGCTGAAGGGTGCAGGGGACAGAGCCCAGCTCGTGCCGGGGCCCCCAGGTGGTGGGCAAGGCCCAGGACGGGGATGGCCACCGCCTCTTTCTCCTCTATTCTGCCAGTGAGGGGGATGGATGGGAGGAGGAGGAGGAGACGGACTTTCCAAGTCAACAACAGTTTTGCCGCTGGTGTTGGCAACAGTTTCTATAATCATGGGACCCTGCTTGAAGAGTGACAGCTGCTGGGGAGAGATGGGATCCGCCTCACTAAGCAGGGCACATGTGTCTTTGCCAACAGGTTGGCCAAGCTGGTAAGGAGGGCTTTAAAGTAGGAAAGATGGGGGAAGGGGAGAGCTATAGTGACAGGGTAGTTGGCAAAACACGGCTCAAGTCGGGATGCGTCCAGCAGGTGAATGCAGCCAGGGAAGTGCGTGTGGGATGTGGCTATGGAGGATCCTCTTGCATCCCTCCTGGGAAACCTGCATGCTCGATCACCTCTCTGAAATGCCTGTACACCAGTGCACGCAGCATGGGGAACAAACAGGAAGAACTAGAGATCTGTGTGTGGTCGCAGGGCCATGATCTTATTGCCATTACAGAGACCACCTGGGATAGCTCACATGACTGGAATGCTGTCATGGATGGCTATGTGCTTTTTAGGAAAGACAGGCCAGGAAGGTGAGGTGAAGGAATTGCTCTTTGTGTGAGAGAGCAACTGGAATGTATGGAGCTGTGCCTAGGGGTGCATGAAGAGCGAGTGGAGAGCTTGTGGGTAAGGATTCAAGGGCAGGCTAGCATGGGTGACCGTGTTGTGGGTGTTTACTACAGGCCAGCTGATCAGGAAGAGGAAGTCGCTGAGGCCTTCTCCAGACAACTGGAAGTAGCCTCACGATCCCAGGCCCTGGTTCTCACGGGAGACTTGAAGCACCCTGATATCTGCTGGAGAGACAGCACAGCTAGGCTCAAAGAGTCCCGGAGGTTCCTGCAGAGCATTGGTGACAACTTCTTGACACAGGTGTTGGAGGAGCCAAGGAGGAGAGGTGTGCTGCTGGACCTCGTAGTAACAAACAAAGAAGGAGTGGTTGGAGATGTGAAGGTCGGGGGCAGCCTTGGCTGCAGTGACCATGAGATGGTGGAGTTCAGGATGCTGTGAGGAGGAGGCAGGGCACTAAGTAGGATGGCAACCCTGGAATTCAGGAGAGCAAACTTTGTCATCTCCAGGGACCTCCTTGGAGGACTCCCAAGGGTTCGGGCCCTAGAAGGAAGGGGGGTGCAAGAGAGCTGGTTAATATTCAAGCATCACTTCCTCCAAGCTCAAGAGTGGTGCATCCCTTGGAGTAGCAAGACAAGCAAAGGGGGCAGGAGAGCTGCATGGATGAGCAAGGAGCTCCTGGCAAAACTCAACCAGAAGAAGGAAGTCTACAGAATGTGGAAAGGGGGACAGGCCACTTGGGAGGAATATAGGAACGTTGTCAGAGTGTGCAGGGATGTGACGAGGAAGGCTAAGGCCCATTTGGAATGAAATGTGGCAAGGGATGTCAAGGACAACAAGAAGGGCTTCTTCAAATACCTCAGTAGGTAAAGGAAGCCGAGGGAAAATGTGGGCCCGTTGCTGAATGGGGTGGGTGCCGTGGTGACGAAGGATGCAGAGAAGGCAGAGTTTCTGAATGCCGCCTTTGCTTCAGTCTTTACTGCTGAGGCCAGCCCTCAGGATCCCAGACCCTGGAGGCAAGAGAGAAAGTCTGGAGAAAGGAAGACTTTCCCTTGATTGAGGAGGATGGAGTTAGAGATCATTTAGGCAAACCTGACACCCACAAATCCATGGGCCCCGATGGGATGCACCCGGGAATGCTGAGGGAGCTGGCGCATGTTATTGCTAGGCCACTCTGCCTCATCTTGGCAAGGTCATGGAGAAGAGGAGCGGTGCCTGAAGACTGGAAGAAAGCCAATGCCACCCCAGTCTTCCAAAAGGGCAAGAAGGAGGACCCGGGAAACTAGAGGCCAGTCAGCCTCACCTCCATCCCTGGAAAGGTGATGCAGCAGCTCATTGTGGAGGCCATCTGCAAGCATGTGGAGGACAAGAAGGTGATCAGGAGTAGTCAGCATGGCATCACCAGGGGAAAATCATGCTGAACCAAGCTGATAGCCTTCTCTGATGGAATGGCTGGCTGGGTAGATGAGGGGAGAGCAGTGGATGTTGTCTACCTTGACTGCAGCAAGGCTTTCGACACTGTCTCCCATAAGATCCCTACAGACAAGCTCAGGAAGTGTGGGCTAGATGAGTGGAGAGTGAGGTGGCTTGAGAAGTGGCTGAATGGCAGAGCTCCAAGGGTTGTGCTCGGTGGTGCAGAGTCTAGTTGGAGGCCTGTAGCTAGCAGTATCCCCCAGGGGTCAGCACTGGGTCCAGCCCTCTTCAACTTCTTCATCAATGACCTGGAGGAAGGGACAGAGTGCACCCTTAGCAAGTTTGCTGCTGGTACCAAACTGGGAGGAGTGGCTGATACCCCAGAGGGCTGTGCTGCCATTCAGAGAGACGTGGAGAGGCTGGAGAGGTGGGTGGAGAGGAACCTGCTGAAGTTCAACAAAGGCAAGTGCAGGGTCCTGCACCTGGGGAGGAATAACCCCATGCAGCAGTAGAGGTTGGGGGTTGAGCTGCTGGAAAGCAGCTCTGCTGAGAAGGACCTGGGAGTGCTGGTGGACACCCAGTTAAGCATGAGGCAGCAATGTGGCCTTGTGGCCAAGAAGGCCAATGGTCTCCTGGGGTGCCTCAGGAAGAGTGTTGCCAGCAGGTCGAGGGAGGTGATCCTCCGCCTCTCCTCAGCCCTGGTGAGGCCACATCCAGAGTATTGCATCCAGTTCGGGGCGCCCCAGAGGCATTTGGCACTACTGGAGCAAGTCCAGCGTAGTGCTACAAAGATGATTAGGGGACTGGAGCATCTCTCTTAGGTGGAAAGGCTGAGAGAGCTGGGCCTGTTTAGCCTGGAGAAGAGAAGGCTGAGAGGGGATCTTATCAATGTGTACAAGTATCTTCAGGGAGGCTGTCAAGAGGATGGAGCCAGACTCCTTTCAGTGGTGCCCAGTGACAGGATGTAAGGCAACGGGCACAAACTGAAACTCAGGAAGTTTCATGTGAACTTGAGGAAAAATTTCTTCACTGTGAGGGTGACAGAGCACTGGAGCAGGTTGCCCAGAGAGGTTGTGGAGTCTCCTTCTCTGCAGATATTCAAAATCTGCCTGGATGCAATCCTGTGCAATGTGCTCTAGGTGACCCTGGTTGAGAAGGGGAGTTGGACTAGAAGATCTGCAGAGGTCCCTTCCAACCTCAACCATTCTGTGATTCTGTGATAGTGGTGTGCAGAACCTTTGGTCCAGCTCCAGAGAAGTCTCTTTCTGTGCTTGTGTGAGCCAGATGTTCTTCCTCAATTTCATTGTCATGAGCAAAAGGCCATCCCATGCTCCACATGGTGCCGTATCTTGCTGTCTTTGCTCACTGCTTTGGCTGCGGCAACCCTTGCCATGTGCATGTGTTGGTGGCCAAACCCCACTGCTGGCACCCGTCCTCATGCTAATCCCCATCAGCCATGGGGAGATCCTGGAGCGGTGAGTGGTTCTGCCATGTGGAAAATGGGGCTGAGCAGTAGCTGGGCTCTCCCCCAGGCAGGGAGCTCACGCTTCAGAAATGAGTGGGTGGGAGCTCAACAGCCTCCAGAAAAGGGCTGAGGAAGTTTTAAGGAGGGAATGCCTGCTTATGCGACTTCTGGGTAGCTGTTGCCCTTTGTCTGCACCTGGCAAATGAGAAGGGCTTTCAGATTTACTGAGAGTCATGTACGTGTAATTCTATGTAATTCTTTGTCATTTCGGAGTGCCATGAGAATATTTGCTGTGGTAAATTATCACACCCAGAGACCACATACACACCTTCTGCCTCTGCAGGGCTGGAGAGGAGCAATGTATGAAGGCAGAAGCAATGCAGGAGGCAAATCACACCTTTGTTGTGTGCCCCAGGTTCCCCTCTGCAGAAACAAATGAGAGACAGCAAGGCTAAAGGTGCTGCAGAGCTCCAGCATGAACTGTGAGATCCTCACGGGAGTTTCACTGCATACTGATGTGAATGTGTCCTGTCAGGCAGGGTTGCTGAGCATTGGACTAGCTCCGTGTGGGGGCACCTGCTTGGCGTGCCCTTTCAAACAAGCTTTATTCCTTTCTTCCAGAAACTGGACTGAAAGGTGTCTGTCAGAAAACTGCTGAGCCTCCAGGTGCAAGGGCAAGAGGCAGCTGGGGGAACAGAAGAGTCTTTCCTCCACTCAATGTGTGCATGCATCAATGAGAGCTGCACCAGCTACAGTGAAGCTCTTGATGGTGCTGAGGCCACAGGTGAGAAGATCTGCTTCCCCATCAGGAAAGTCTTTCAATACTTGAGACTCTCACAGCTGAACTCTGCCGAGTATATGTGATAAGAACGTGACGCTAGTTAGGATTGACTAGTGGTAATGCATCCTTGGAGGTGCACGCTGTTAACTGAGGCGTGTTGACAGGCACTACAGCAATGCTGCACAATAGCAGGTGGCGTGCGACTTGTAAGAAGTTCCTAGGGTTTGCACATCCGCTTTGATTCGGACTCCTGCAGGATGGGCTGTGTCAGGCGTCTGTGTGACGGCTGGGCAAGGCCCAGGTATTCACGCCAAGGCAGACAGCTATAGCTGCTGTTGGGAAAGCAATCATAAGTGTTGTGTCTTTTCTTCCACGCTTTGCCTGGCTCACTACATTCTGCAAGCTGCTGCTTGATGCTGCCTTTCATCTGCATGGGAAGGAGTTACCATTCCAAAATTATCATTTATACTTTCTGCTAGCTTTCTCCTCTTCACACTCCCTCCTGCTCACCTGGGCAGATGGATTTGCTTCCTGCGCCTCTACTGCTCATTTTCAGACTTACATTTCATCACCTGCATCTGGACGCCTCAGAGCAGACCAGAGAGCTGCAGCTCCCTGTTGGCCCTAAGCATCCTTCTGGGACTTGCAGCAAGAGAGCATAAATACGCTGAGGTCTGAGACAGCAGCACTGCAAATGCTCCACCAAGATCACTGCCTGCAGCTCTCCTTGCCACATGAGGCCAGACCTGGTGAGTCACCATGTGCAGTCCTCAGCGCTGGGGCTGCTTTTTGTTGCTGCGGCACGGTGATCTCTGAGCTGTCTTCTGCAAAAGGCGAGGGCTGCGAAGCTGCAAGGCAATGGGGCACTGCTGCTCTGTGTAGCAGAGTAAGAGACGAGTGTTTGGGTGTGATGGGGGAGGCAGATGTGGCAGCAGGGTGGAGAGCGCATAGAGCATGGTCATCACAGCCAGGGCTGTGCTGCAGAAGCCCGTTGTGCAGCTCCCAGCTCGGCAGCCCAGCCTTGCCCTCGCGAGCGGCAGGAGCTGCCGTGTTTCACCAGCCTGGCTCGAACGGGGGAACGACCTCTGCTCCGTGGGTGCAGGGTGGCCTGCACCCAGAAGCAGCCTCTGCCTAGGGCTGAATGTAAATCGCCCCTTTCAATTTGTGTTTGCTGCCTTGACCTTCTTTTGCTGCACTGGTGAGCATCCACCTTGCTAGCTGGGCTTTCTCTGAATTTCCTCCCGCTTTTCCTCTTGCCTAATCCAAGTGGATGTTGCTGCGTCTCTTCCCTTCCCAGAGCAGTGGGCTTCACATGGAGCCCAGCAGCGTCTGCTGTTACCTCGGCCTTAGGTTTTTGTTTTTCTCCCCACAAACCAGTGACTAGCTCAGCAGCTTTCAGCTTCCTCATGCCTCCTCAAAATGCGGACCGAGGGGCAGAAAAGTTGCCATGTGATCTCAGTGCAGGGTGCAGCTCTGCACACTCTCTCCTCATGTTTTGTAGCGTGACGGAGTTTCTGGTATGAATGCTAAAACTTGCATTGACTTCACTGGACGCCGGATTTCCCCAGCTGGCAATGCTGCTGAGCTCTGCTGGCATTTATGCTTTCTCTTGTGCTGTCCTTTATTTTTCAGGTGTTTCTAAGTAGAAGACCAAAGACCCCTATGGCAGACGTCAATGACACAGCCTTCCGGCCAGGAACATTCCTCCTTGTTGGCATCCCAGGCCTGGAGAAGTTTCACCTCTGGATTTCTCTCCCCTTCTTCTCCATGTATATTTTTGCCCTTCTAGGCAACTTAGTCTTGCTATTTACCATAGTGAGAGAACAAAGCCTCCACAAGCCTATGTACCTTTTCCTTTCTGCATTAACACTAGCAGACTTGCTCTTATCTACCACTACAGTGCCCAGGATGTTAGCTATTTTCTGGTTCAGAGTGAGGGACATTTCTCTTGGCGCGTGCATTGCTCAGGCATTTTTCGTTCATTCTATTTTTATTGCAGAGTCAGGAATTCTGGTGGCCATGGCCTTTGACCGGTATGTTGCCATCTGCAACCCCCTGAGATATGTGACTTTATTGACCCACTCAGTCATATGGAGAATAGAGCTGGCAGCTGTTGTCAGAAGCCTCTGCATGGTCCTCCCAGGTATTCATCTGGTTCTAAGGCTGTCCTACTGCAGAAACCGCGTTATCCCTCATTCGTACTGCGAGCACATGGGTGTAGCCAGACTGGCCTGCACAAGCATAAAAGTCAATGTTGTGTATGGTTTAACAGTTGCCCTGCTGTCGGCAGGGATAGATGTAGTGTTCATTGCTGTGTCTTATGGACTGATTCTCAGGGCTGTCTTCCAGCTGCCCTCCGCAGGCGCCCGTTGCAAAGCTATGAGCACCTGCGGCTCCCACCTCTGCATCATCTTCCTGTTCTACACGCCGGCGTTCTTCTCCTTTTTCACACATCGGTTTGGTGGCCACAGCATCCCCCGCCACGTCCACATCCTGCTGGCCTGTCTCTACGTAGTGGTTCCCCCCATGCTAAATCCCATCATTTATGGAGTAAACAGCAAGCAGATTCGTGAGACAGTAATGTCCATGTTGTCTTGGATGGGAAGCCGGAGAAACTGAGTTGTTTATTGGGGCTGGTGTTTCTTTGCCTTGCTCAGAGCTTGTGCCTTTGTTCGAGGCATAGAGAGATGCTGCTCCTGCAAAAGGGTTTGGAGGCAAAGCTCGGGTGCAGCATTTCCGAGGGTCTCCAGGTCTCCATGCAGGCCTGTGATGCGCTTGTGCCCACGCCCTGTGGGGACAAGGGAAAGCATCAGCCATGCCAATCCTCTCATTGCTGTCAAGGGATCTGCATGGCAGGGATGAGACACCCAGAGAGGGGGGCATAGAAGGAAAACCTCGGTGAGTGCAGATTGCTGAGAAATGTGAGCTACAGCCCTCCTGATGCACAGGCGAGGAGGTAAGTGTGTCTCCCGTCCTGCAGTCTGCACTGCCAGCACGTTTCCTGTCTGCAGCCCTGGCTCTTCCAGGCGATTCTGGCTCTGTCGTCGTGTCCCATCGCACCCTCCAGCATTACTGCATGAGTCTGTGACAATATGGAAATGCACCGCTTTCTCCCAGCATCTCCCTCACCTTTGGTAGCAGGTTCTCTGTGTCTGCACCTCTCACAGCACAAGAAACACTTCACAGATCCCTTGGCAGTAGCCAAATGAATGGCTGGATGGTGTTGGACCATCTATGCCCAGGCGAGACACTGGTGCCTGGAAGCACTGCCTGCTGCAGGTGTGCTCTGCTGCCATCAGTAGCGCTGGGATGTTGCCTGGGCTTGGAAAGCTGCTGCCTGGGCAGTCTTGGCAGCACAGTGCACATCTCCAGAGCACGCTGTCTCCAACTGCAGGGAAAGCGAGTTAGAGGTGGGAACTACAGCTGATCCAGATGGACTTGGCAAAAAGCAGCCACGCTAGACGGGGGCTGAGCTTACAGTGAACGATGCACCCAGGTTCCCAGTTCAGAGCATGGACGTGACAGCCAGCAGCACTGTGGAGAGGAGAAGCAGTTAGAAGGACACCAGAACACGACCTCCTCATCGCTGAGGGATGTTTTTGCCACCCTAGAATTAGTTTGTGCAATGACAGTGGAATAGAGGCTGCTACAAAGAACTGTGGCAAGAATATTTTTCCCTACGGAATGGACTCACAACTCGGTATTGCCAGAGATCCTAATAAAGAACAAGGACAATCATTCTGTCCAGAGTTGGTGTAGTCAATGTGCCCTGGTCAGAGACTTCAGCTGCTGGTATCATCGGGGCTGGTAAATTGTTGTTGCCTTTAAAGGTGTCACTGCCTGCAGGCTTTTATTAAACAGCAGCTTTGCTGAGGGGTAGCTGATCAGTGATGCTGCTGCTGTTAATGGCAAGGACATCCCATCTTGGGACAGTTATTTTGTCATTCTTCTCTTAAACCCTCTGTATTTACTGGTCAGGAAAGACATTTGTGTTCTAAGGAACTGAAGCCTATTCTTGATTTAATGCACCATAAAGCAGCATAGGTGATTGCTGTCGCCACCCCTTGTTTTCATGCAGGCTCTAGCGTGCTGCTGCGCCAGTGGCACAAGGGCCCGTGTGCCGGTTACAGCAGCGGTGCCTTCCCGGGGTGCTGCATTGCCCACCAACATTTTCACTCTCCCTGCTGTTGTCAGCCGTGGGGCTCGGGTAGTGCAAGCTGGCGGGGCCAGTCGGCAGTGCCAGGGCTGCTCCTTGCAAACGCCTGATTTTTGTGTGCACTTAGAGCTGAGCAGCTGTACTGCAGTTCCCCCTTTCATGCGTTTTGTGCAGGGCAGGGCACATTCACTGCTCGGTCCAGGCCTTGGGGCTTGTGCTGCTTTGCACTTAGCTGCTTTCAGCCCGCAAGTTTCTAGGTCGGGCTTCTGCTTCCTAAGTGGGTGATCTGTTAGGCGCCTTTCCGAGCGCTGCTCTTAAATAACTCCCAGGTCATTTTTGCCCTACTTGTCTGGCATGGTGTTAGATGAGTATTCTTCACTGTGAACATAACGTGCTGCCTGTGGTGATCCTGGTTTTCACAGTGCATTTCACAGAATCACAGAGTGGTTGAGGTTGGAAGGGACCTCTGCAGATCATCTAGTCCAATCCCCCTGTTCAAGCAGGGTCACCTAGAGCACATTGTACAGGATTGCATCCAGGCAGGCTTTGAATACCTCCAGAGAAGGAGACTCCACAACCTCTCTGGGCAACCTGGTCCAGTGCTCTGTCACCCTCACAGTGAAGTAGTTTTTTCTCATGTTCACATGAAACTTCCTGAGTTTCAGTTTGTGCCCATTGCCTTACGTCCTGTTGGTGGGCACCACTGAAAAGAGTCTGGCTCCATCCTCTTGACACCCTCCCTTCAGATACTTGTACACATTGATAAGATCTCCTCTCAGCCTTCTCTTCTCCAGGCTAAAAAGGCCCAGCTCTCTCAGTCTTTCCTCATAAGAGAGATGTTCCAGTCCCCTAATCATCTTTGTAGCCCTTCGCTGGACTTGCTCCAGTAGTGCCACATCCCTCTTGCACTGCGGAGCCCAGAACTGGACGCAGTACTCTGAATGTGGCCTCAGCAGGGCTGAGGAGAGGAGAAGAATCACCTCCCTCAACCTGCTGGCAACACCCTTCCTGATGCACCCCAGGAGACCATTGGCCTTCTTGGCCACAAGGCCACATTGCTGCCTCATGCTTAACTGGGTGTCCACCAGCACTCCCAGGTCCTTCTCAGCAGAGCTGCTTTCCAGCAGGTCAACCTCCAACCTGTCCTGCTGCATGGGGTTATTCCTCCCCAGGTGCAGGACCCTGCACTTGCCTTTGTTGAACTTCATAAGGTTCCTCTCCGCCCACCTCTCCAGCCTCTCCACGTCTCTCTGAATGGCAGCACAGCCCTCTGGGGTATCAGCCACTCCTCCCAGTTTAGTATCATCAGCAAACTTGCTGAGGGTGCACTCTGTCCCTTCCTCCAGGTCATTGATGAAGAAGTTGAACAAGACTGGACCCAGTGCTGACCCCTGGGGGACACCGCTAGCTGCAGGCCTCCAACTAGACTCTTCGCCGCTGAGCACAACCCTCGGAGCTCTGCCATTCAGCCACTTCTCAAGCCACCTCACTCTCCACTCATCTAGCCCACACTTCCTGAGCTTGTCTGTGGGGATGTTATGGGAGACAGTGTCGAAAGCCTTGCTGCAGTCAAGGTAGACAACATCCACTGCTCTCCCCTCATCTACCCAGCCAGCCATTCCATCCCAGAAGGCTATCAATCAGCTTGGTTCAGCATGATTTCCCCTTGGTGAAGCCATGCTGACTACTCCTGATCACCTTCTTGTCCTACACATGCTTGCAGATGGCCTCCACGATGAGCTGCTGCATCACCTTTCCAGGGATGGAGGTGAGGCTGACTGGCCTCTAGTTTCCCAGGTCCTCCTTCTTGCCCTTTTGGAAGACTGGGGTGACATAGGCTTTTCTCCAGTCACCTCACCCCTTCTCCATGACCTTGCCAAGATGAGGCAGAGTGGCCTAGCAATAACATGCGCCAGCTCCCTCAGCACTCCCGGGTGCATCCCACCGGGGCCCATGGATTTGTGGGTGTCAAGTTTGCCTAAATGATCTCTAACCCCATCCTCCTCAACCAAGGGAAAGTCTTCCTTTCTCCAGACTTTCTCTCTTGCTTCCAGGAACTGGGACTGTGAAGATGTCCTTGAAACCATGGTGTTGCCAGCACACGGCTGTGCCAGTGCTGCCGCTGCCCATCTCAGCGTCCCTTCCATCTCAGCCGACAGCGCCATTCCTGAGCCGGTGTCTCGGTGGCTGTTGTCCCGCTGTGCAGTGTTGTCTTTCTGCCAGCCCCAGCGTCCCCTTGCCTGGCCGCTGCTGGGGTCTCTGGCGCCGCGTGGGGACGCTGGAGCTGGTGCTTTGTGGGGCAATGTCTGGGGAGCTCGTGTGCCTGGGTGGGCAGCTGCTCTCTCCACTAACAGGTCAGAGCGGCTTCCCCACCCAACACGCCTGGCTGAGCTGCTCCCTGGCGGCCGCCACACGGCAAAGCCCTGCCGCAGGGCCAGGAGGGAGCTGCTGCTGCTCTCTGGGGATCCACGCGGCCTGTCCTCACCTTCTCCCTAGACTTCATGTGCCCAAGAGCTCCCAGGTCACGGCCACCCGCTGCATTTCCCCTGCGTGGCCCCGGGGCAGGAGGTGCCTGCCCCCATGGGCTGCAGGGCAGGGGAGAGAGGGGGCCTCCCCACGGCTTTGGGAGCCACTTCTGCAAGTCAGAGAGGGCTTTGCTGGTGAGGGAGGGGATGCTGCCTGTGCTGCTGCTCCGGAGAGGACTTGGGCCTTGCAAAAAGAGCCGAGTTGCTCTTGCCAGCAAGATGCAGAGAAAGTGCGGGAGGCCTGGAGAGCCCGCAGGAATGAGCTCGTGGCGATGCCCCTTTGCACTTTCTGGGAGAACCAGGGCAATGCAAAGGTGAAATTTGATTGCTTGTTAGACCCTGCCCCTTTCATCAGACCCCTTTCAGCGGGCCTCTGCCTGCATGTCGGAGGATCACGTAGTGCCAGAGGAGCACCGAGAAGCACCAGACAGGCCACCTGGAGAGAGAACGATGCTGAGCCCCATGGCTCCCCCTGTAGCTTAGTGTTGAAAATAGAGAGTCACCAGATGTTTCAGCTTTGCTGCCTGCAGTGTCCACGGGAAAACCATGAGTGTGTGTGTGTGTGTGTGTTTGCGTGTGCCTGTGTGTGGGGATGGTTAAAGCACACAGGTGCACACAGAGGCCTTCATTGGGTTGTAAGGTCCATTTATTTCTTTTTTGCTCTGGCTTATCAGTCAGGCCCCAGCGTGACGTCCAGCTGGCTGGAGATAGTGACCAGTGGGTCACTCGTGAGGCCCACGGCTGCACCGCCAGCAAGGTGGGGCCCGTCAGCTTTTCCAGTCTGGCAGCAAAGGTGCAGCAGAGCGTTGCTCGGGTCTTGGTGATCTTCCCTGTTGCCAGCTGGGGCAAAGTCCTGAGGCGCAGAGGCTGCAGGAGCCAAAAGTGGAGGCCCCTCACTAACCAGGCTCTTCTCCATCCTGGTGTGTGCTGGGGACACTTGGAACAGCTCCAGCTCCCATTTGCTCCCTTCTTCTGAGCTGCCATGGACGAAAGCCCTCCCTTTTCCAAGAGGTTTCCTGTGCTGGCGGTGTCCGGGCCCTCTTCCTCAGGGCTTTCTGTTCCCCTTTGCAGCGTCCGGCCTGCCTTGTCACTCTTTCTTCTTCCTTTGGCCGGGTCAGGCTGCCTAGTGGTGCCCCCACCCTTTTTCTTGTTGGCGGCTGGGGCCTTCCCCCCGGGGGCGTGAGGTGGCTCTCTTGTGCCTCAGGCTTTTCCTTGCACTAGAAACCAGCCGCGAGCCCTCCTCTTTTGCCGGTGTTTCCAACATGTCGAGGACAACCTTGGAAACGTGTCCAAAGAGGATTTTGTCAATGTCCGGAGTGGCGTTCTGAACGTGTGCTTCACGATTTCTAAAGTCCTTTTGCAAAGTGGGCTGGCCCTTCTGGACAGGCTGGCAGTAGACATTCAGGGCTGCTCTTGCCACCCCTCTTTCCTCCCCGACAGCCCCTGCTTATTGCCCAGGCAGGGAGCTCTTCCACCCACATGTGGGGCCAACACACGCAGGGAAGGAAAGGAGCAAGCAGAGGCCAGAAGGGCCTCGTCCCACGTCCTCCACCCTTTGCCCGGGAGCAAGAGAGGCCAGCGTCAACTGCACAGCCAGGCTGCTGGTCTCGGGGTTGGGCAGGGCCGTGAGCTGAAGGGTGCAGGGGACAGAGCCCAGCTCGTGCCGGGGCCCCCAGGTGGTGGGCAAGGCCCAGGACGGGGATGGCCACCGCCTCTTTCTCCTCTATTCTGCCAGTGAGGGGGATGGATGGGAGGAGGAGGAGGAGACGGACTTTCCAAGTCAACAACAGTTTTGCCGCTGGTGTTGGCAACAGTTTCTATAATCATGGGACCCTGCTTGAAGAGTGACAGCTGCTGGGGAGAGATGGGATCCACCTCACTAAGCAGGGCACATGTGTCTTTGCCAAGAGGTTGGCCAAGCTGGTAAGGAGGGCTTTAAAGTAGGAAAGATGGGGGAAGGGGAGAGTTATGGTGGCAGGGTAGTTGGGAAAACACAACTCAAGTCAGGATGCCTCCATCTTCTCCATGCAGCCAGGGAAGTGCGCGTGGGATGTGGCTATGGAGGATCCTCTTGCATCCCTCCTGGGAAACCTGCATGCTCGATCACCTCTCTGAAATGCCTGTACACCAATGCACGCAGCATGGGGAATAAACAGGAAGAACTAGAGATGTGTGTGTGGGTGCAGGGCTATGATCTCATTGCAGTTACAGAGACCTTCTGGGATAGCTCACATGACTGGAATGCTGTGATGGATGGCTACATGCTTTTTAGGAAAGACAGGCCAGGAAGGTGAGGTGGTGGAGTAGCTCTTTGTGTGAGAGAGCAACTGGAATGTATGGAGCTGTGCCTAGGGGTGGATGAAGAGCGAGTGGAGAGCTTGTGGGTAAGGATTCAAGGGCAGGTTAGCATGGGTGACCGTGTTGTGGGTGTTTACTACAGGCCAGCTGATCAGGAAGAGGAAGTCGCTGAGGCCTTCTCCAGACAACTGGAAGTAGCCTCACGATCCCAGGCCCTGGTTCTCATGGGGGACTTCAAGCACCGTGATATCTGCTGGAGAGACAGCACAGCTAGGCTCAAAGAGTCCCGGAGGTTCCTGCAGAGCATTGGTGACAACTTCTTGACACAGGTGTTGGAGGAGCCAAGGAGGAGAGGTGTGCTGCTGGACCTCGTAGTAACAAACAAAGAAGGAGTGGTTGGAGATGTGAAGGTCGGGGGCAGCCTTGGCTGAAGTGACCATGAGATGGTGGAGTTCAGGATGCTGCGAGGAGGAGGCAGGGCACTAAGTAGGATGGCAACCCTGGAGTTCAGGAGAGCAAACTTTGGCGTCTTCAGGTTCCTCCTTGGAGGACTCCCATGGGTTTGAGCCCTAGAAGGAAGGGGAGTCCAAGAGAGCTGGTTAATATTCAAGCATCACTTCCTCCAGGCTCAAGAGCGGTGCATCCCTATGAGTAGTAAGTCAAGCGAAGGAGGCAGGAGAGCTGCATGGATGAGCAAGGAGCTCCTGGCAAAACTCAACCAGAAGAAGGAAGTATAGAGAAAGTGGAAAGGGGGACAGGCCACTTGGGAGGAATATAGGAACGTTGTCAGAGTGTGCAGGGATGCGACGAAGAAGGCTAAGGCCCATTTGGAATTAAATCTGGTGAGAGAGGTCAAGGACAACAAGGGCTTCTTCAAATACCTCAGTAGGAGAAGGTAGCCGAGGGAAAATGTGGGCCCATTGCTGAATGGGGTGGGTGCCGTGGTGACGAAGGATGCAGAGAAGGCAGAGTTACTGAATGCCGCCTTTGCTTCAGTCTTTACTGCTGAGGCCAGCCCTCAGGAATCCCAGACCCTGGAGGCAAGAGAGAAAGTCTGGAGAAAGGAAGACTTTCCCTTGTTTGAGGAGGATGGAGTTAGAGATCATTTAGGCAAACTTGACACCCACAAATCCATGGGCCCCGATGGGATGCACCCAGGAGTGCTGAGGGAGCTGGCGCATGTTATTGCTAGGCCACTCTGCCTCATCTTGGCAAGGTCATGGAGAAGAGGAGAGGTGCCTGAAGACTGGAGGAAAGCCAATGTCACCCCAGTCTTCCAAAAGGGCAAGAAGGAGGACCCAGGGAACTAGAGGCCAGTCAGCCTCACCTCCATCCCTCGAAAGGTGATGCAGCAGCTCATTGTGGAGGCCATCTCTAAGTATGTGGAGGACAAGGTGGTGATCAGAAGTAGTCAGCAGAGAATCACCAAAGGAAAATCATGCTGAACCAAGCTGATAGCCTTCTGGGATGGAATGGCTGGCTGGGTAGATGAGGGGAGAGCAGTGGATGTTGTCTACCTTGACTGCAGCAAGGCTTTTCGAAAACAGGAATTTCCATCTGAACATGAGGAAAAACTTCTTCACTGTGAGGGTGACAGAGCACTGGAGCAGGTTGCCCAGAGAGGTTGTGGAGTCTCCTTCTCTGGAGATATTCAAAACCCATCTGGATGTGATCCTGTACAATGTGCTCTAGGTGACCCTGGTTGAGCAGGGGAGTTGGACTAGATGATCTGCAGAGGTCCCTTCCAACCTCAACCATTCTGTGATTCTGTGAAATGCACTGTGAAAACCAGGATCACCACAGGCAGCACATTATGTTCACAGGGAAGAATACTCATCTAACACCATGCCAGACAAGTAGGGCAAAAATGACCTGGGAGTTATTTAAGAGCAGCGCTCGGAAAGGCTCCTAACAGATCCCGCACTTCAGAAGCAGAAGCCCGATCTAGAAACTTGCGGGCTGAAAGCAGCTAAGTGCAAAGCAGCACAAGCCCCAAGGCCTGGACCGAGCAGTGAATGTGTCCTGCCCTGAACAAAACGCATGAAAGGGGGAACTGCAGTACAGCTGCTCAGCTCTAAGTGCACACAAAAATCAGGCGTTTGCAAGGAGCAGCCCTGGCACTGCCGACTGGCCCCACCAGCTTGCACTACCCGAGCCCCACGGCTGACAACAGCAGGGAGAGTGAAAATGTTGGTGGGCAATGCAGCACCCCGGGAAGGCACCGCTGCTGTAACCGGCACACGGGCCCTTGTGCCACCGGCGCGGCAGCACGCTAGAGCCTGCACGAAAAAAAGGGGTGATGACAGCAATCACCTATGCTGCTTTATGGTGCATTTTATCAAGAATAGGCTTCAGTTCCTTAGAACACAAATGTCTTTCCCGACCAATAAATACAGAGCTTTTGGAAGAAGAATGACAAAATAACTGTCCCGAGATAGGAAGTCCTTGTCATTAACAGCAGCAGCAGCACTGATCAGCTACCCCTCAGCAAAGCTGCTGTTTAATAAAAGCCTGCAGGCAGTGACACCTTTAAAGGCAACAACAATTTACCAGCCCCGATGATACCAGCAGCTGAAGTCTCTGACCAGGGCACATTGACTACACCAACTCTGGACAGAATGATTGTCCTTGTTCTTTATTAGGATCTCTGGCAATACCGAGTTGTGAATCCATTCCGTAGGGAAAAATATTCTTGCCACAGTTCTTTGTAGCAGCCTCTATTCCACTGTCATTGCACAAACTAATTCTAGGGTGGCAAAAACATCCCTCAGCGATGAGGAGGTCGTGTTCTGGTGTCCTTCTAACTGCTTCTCCTCTCCACAGTGCTGCTGGGTGTCACGTCCATGCTCTGAATTGGGAACCTGGGCGCATCGTTCACTGTAAGCTCAGCCCCCGTCTAGCGTGGCTGCTTTTTGCCAAGTCCATCTGGATCAGCTGTAGTTCCCACCTCTAACTCGCTTTCCCTGCAGTTGGAGACAGCGTGCTCTGGAGATGTGCACTGTGCTGCCAAGACTGCCCAGGCAGCAGCTTTCCAAGCCCAGGCAACATCCCAGCGCTACTGATGGCAGCAGACCATACCTGCAGCAGGCAGTGGTTCCAGGCACAAGTGTCTTACCAGGGCACAGATGGTCCAGCAATTCCCTGGGTACAAGCACGTCACAGGCCTTCATGGAGACCTGGAGACCCTCGGAAATGCTGCACCCCAGCTTTGCCACTAAACCCTTTTGCAGGAACAGCGTCTCTCTGCCTCGAACAAATGCACAAGCTCTGAGCATGGCTCAGAAACACCAGCCCCAATAAACAACTCAGTTTCTCCGGCTTCCCATCCAAGACAACATGGACATTACTGTCTCACGAATCTGCTTGTTGTTCACTCCATAAATGATGGGATTTAGCATGGGGGGAACCACTACGTAGAGACAGGCCAGCAGGATGTGGATGTGGTGGGGGATGCTGTGGCCACCAAAGCGGTGCGTGAAAAAGGAGAAGAACGCCGGCGTGTAGAACAGGAAGATGATGCAGAGGTGGGAGGTGCAGGTGCTCATAGCTTTGCGACGGGCACCTGCAGAGGGCAGCTGGAAGACAGCCCTGAGAATCAGTCCATAAGACACAGCAATGAACACTACATCTATCCCTGCCGAAAGCAGGACAACTGTTAAACCATACACAACATTGACTTTTATGCTTGTGCAGGCCAGTCTGGCTACAGCCATATGCTCGCAGTACGAATGAGGGATAACGCGGTTTCTGCAGTAAGACAGCCTTAGAAGCAGCTGAAAAATTGGGAGCACAATGCAGAGGCTTCTGACAACAGCTGCCAGCTCTAGTCTCCATATGACTGAGTGGGTCAATAAAGTCACATATCTCAGGGGGTTGCAGATGGCAACATACCGATCAAAGGCCATGGCCACCAGAATTGCTGACTCTGCAACAAAAATAAAATGAATGAGAAATGCCTGAGCAATGCATGCACCAAGAGAGATATCCCTCACTCTGAACCAGAAAATAGCTAACATCCTGGGCACTGTAGTGGTAGATAAGAGCAAGTCTGCTACAGTTAATGCAGAAAGGAAAAGGTACATAGGCTCGTGGAGGCTTTGTTCTCTCACTATGGTAAATAGCAAGACTAAGTTGCCTAGAAGGGCAAAAATATACATGGAGAAGAAGGGGAGAGAAATCCAGAGGTGAAACTTCTCCAGGCCTGGGATGCCAACAAGGAGGAATGTTCCTGGCCGGAAGGCTGTGTCATTGACGTCTGCCATAGGGGTCTTTGGTCTTCTACTTAGAAACACCTGAAAAATAAAGGACAGCACAAGAGAAAGCATAAATGCCAGCAGAGCTCAGCAGCATTGCCAGCTGGGGAAATCCGGCGTCCAGTGAAGTCAATGCAAGTTTTAGCATTCATACCAGAAACTCCGTCACACTACAAAACATGAGGAGAGAGTGTGCAGAGCTGCACCCTGCACTGAGATCACATGGCAACTTTTCTGCCCCTCGGTCCGCATTTTGAGGAGGCATGAGGAAGCTGAAAGCTGCTGAGCTAGTCACTGGTTTGTGGGGAGAAAAACAAAAACCTAAGGCCGAGGTAACAGCAGACGCTGCTGGGCTCCATGTGAAGCCCAGTGCTCTGGGAAGGGAAGAGACGCAGCAACATCTGCTTGGAGTAGGCAAGAGGAAAAGCGGGAGGAAATTCAGAGAAAGCCCAGCTAGCAAGGTGGATGCTCACCAGTGCAGCAAAAGAAGGTCAAGGCAGCAAACACAAATTGAAAGGGGCGATTTACATTCAGCCCTAGGCAGAGGCTGCTTCTGGGTGCAGGCCACCCCGCGCCCACGGAGCAGAGGTCGTTCCCCCGTTCGAGCCAGGCTGGCGAAACACGGCAGCTCCTGCCGCTCGCGAGGGCAAGGCTGGGCTGCCGAGCTGGGAGCTGCACAACGGGCTTCTGCAGCACAGCCCTGGCTGTGATGACCATGCAGCAGTGCCCCATTGCCTTGTGGCTTTGCAGCCCTCGCCTTTTGCAGAAGATGGCTCAGAGATTGCCGTGCCGCAGCAACAAAAAGCAGCCCCAGCACTGAGGACTGCACACGGTGACTCACCAGGTCTGGCCTTAAGCGGCGAGGAGGAGCTGCAGGCAGTGATCTTGGTGGAGCATTTGCAGTGCTGCTGTCTCAGACCTCAGCGTATTTATGCTCTCTTGCTGCAAGTCCCAGAAGGATGCTTAGGGCCAACAGGGAGCTGCAGCTCTCTGGTCTGCTCTGAGGCGTCCAGATGCAGGTGATGAAATGTAAGTCTGAAAATGAGCAGTAGAGGCGCAGGAAGCAAATCCATCTGCCCAGGTGAGCAGGAGGGAGTGTGAAGAGGAGAAAGCTAGCAGAAAGTATAAATGATAATTTTGGAATGGTAACTCCTTCCCATGCAGATGAAAGGCAGCATCAAGCAGCAGCTTGCAGAATGTAGTGAGCCAGGCAAAGCATGGAAGAAAAGACACAACACCTATGATTGCTTTCCTCACATCAGCTATAGCTGTCTGCCTTGGAGTGAATACCTGGGCCTTGCCCAGCCGTCACACAGACGCCTGACACAGCCCATCCTGCAGGAGTCCGAATCAAAGTAGATGTGCAAACCCTAGGAACTTCTTACGTGTCGCACACCACCTGCTATTGTGCAGCACGGGTGTAGTGCCTGTCAACACGCCTCAGTTAACAGTGTGCACCTCCAAGGATGCATTACCACTAGTCAGTCCTTACTAGCGTCATGTTCTTATCACATATACTCGGCAGAGTTCAGCTGTGAGAGTCTCAAGTATTGAAAGACTTTCCTGATGGGGAAGCAGATCTTCTCACCTGTGGCCTCAGCACCATCGAGAGCTTCACTGTAGCTGCTGCAGCTCTCACTGATGCATGCACACATTGAGTGGAGGAAAGACTCTTCTGTTCCCCCAGCTGCCTCTTGCCCTTGCACCTGGAGGCTCAGCAGTTTTCTGACGGACACCTTTCAGTCCAGTTTCTGGAAGAAAGGAATAAAGCTTGTTTGAAAGGGCACGCCAAGCAGGTGCCCCCCCCACAGAGCTAGTCCGATGCTCAGCAACCCTGCCTGACAGGACACTGCTCCTTGCCAGCATGGACATCTCGAGGGCCTTGGTGCTGCTCCGGACACACTGCTGTTGGCAGGCATTCACACAGAGCCCAGAGCCTGCCAAACTGGCCTCTCCTTGCTCCATGCTCACTGTGCCTGCTGAGACACACTTTTCCTCCTGGTTATGCAAAGTGTGCAGCTATCGCTCTTCCTTCTAACGCCTGCTGCATCAATACTCTCACTTCAAAAATGCATCGCATCTTGCTGTAGGGATTCACGTCAGTATGCAGTGAAACTCCCGTGAGGATCTCACAGTTCATGCTGGAGCTCTGCAGCACCTTTAGCCTTGCTGTCTCTCATTTGTTTCTGCAGAGGGGAAACTGGGGCACACAACAAAGGTGTGATTTGCCTCCTGCGTTGCTTCTGCCTTCATACATTGCTCCTCTCCAGCCTTGCAGAGGCAGAAGGTGTGTATGTGGGTGTCTGGGAGTGAGAGAGGGTGAAGCCCATGCACACAGAAGACACTTTTGGCATGAAGTCTGCATCGAGCTGTGCTGAGGGGCTGTAGAAATGTCTCTACTAACAACCACAGTGAGATGAGGATGCCTATGAGAAAATCCATAGAGAAAGTGTCGTGGCATGCAGTCAGCATGTGAAGTGCTACCTCAGGTTGTGCAGAATTAACTGCAGCAAATATTCTCGTGGCATACCGAAATGGCAAAGAATTACATGGACTTACACATACGTGACTCTCAGTAAATCTGAAAGCCCTTCTCATTTGCCAGGTGCAGACAAAGGGCAACAGCTACCCAGAAGTCGCATAAACAGGCATTCCCTCCTTAAAACTTCCTCAGCCCTTTTCTGGAAGCTGTTGAGCTCCCACCTGCTCATTTCTGAAGCGTGAGCTCCCTGCCTGGGGGAGAGCCCAGCTTCTGGCCTTTTGGTCATGACAATGAAATTGAGGAAGAAGATCTGGCTCACACAAGCACAGAAAGAGACTTCTCTGGAGCTGGACAGAAGGTTCTGCACACCTTGCGCATGAGTATCACACCTGCCCCAGAGGAGCATGCATGGCGTCCAGCAGCCCATCCCCATGCAGGGACCGCGTGCCTTTTCCTGGCACCCTCTAGACACCAGGCCCTCGGTCCAAGCACCAATTCCTGCACTCAGGCCGTGCAGCACCAAGTGCAGCGATAGGGTTAAAAACGAGGCTACAAATGCAGAAAGAGCCAAAGCCCTTGGTGAAGCCCCCACAGGAGCTCCTAAAGGACCTCTGCGGAGAAGGCCCTGGGAGTGCTGCTGGACACCAAGCTAAGCATGAGGCAGCAATGTGCCCTTGTGGCCAAGAAGGCCAATGGTATGCTGGGGTGCCTCAGGAAGAGTGTTGCCAGCAGCTCGAGGGAGGTGATCCTTCCCCTCTCCTCAGCCCTGCTGAGGTCACATCTGGAGTAGTGTGTGCAGTTCTGGGCTCCCCAGTACAAGAGAGACATGGCACAACTGGAGCGAGTGCAGCAGAAGGCTGCAGGGATGATTAGGGGACTGGAGCATCTCTCTTATGAAGAAAGCCTGAGAGAGCTGGGCAGTTTAGCTTGGAGAAGAGAAGGCTGAGAGGAGATCTTATCAATGTGTACAAGCATCTTCAGGGAGGGTGTCAAGAGGGTGGAGCCAGACACTTTTCAGTGGTGCCCAGTGACAGGACGTGAGCCAACGGCCACAAACCGAAACACAGGAAGTTCCATCTGAATATGAGAAAAAACTTCTTCACAGTGAGGGTGACTGAGCACCGGACCAGGCTGCATAAACAAGAGGAAAAGTGTCTCTCAGCAGGCACAGTGAGCATGGAGCAAGGAGAGGCCAGTTTGGCAGGCTCTGGGCTCTGTGTGAACGCCTGCCAACAGCAGTGTGTCCGGAGCAGCACCAAGGCCCTCGAGATGTCCATGCTGGCAAGGAGCAGTGTCCTGTCAGGCAGGGTTGCTGAGCATTGGACTAGCTCTGTGTGGGGGGCACCTGCTTGGCGTGCCCTTTGAAACAAGCTTTATTCCTTTCTTCCAGAAACTGGACTGAAAGGTGTCCGTCAGAAAACTGCTGAGCCTCCAGGTGCAAGGGCAAGAGGCAGCTGGGGGAACAGAAGAGTCTTTCCTCCACTCAGTGTGTGCCTGCATCAATGAGAGCTGCACCAGCTACAGTGAAGCTCTCGATGGTGCTGAGGCCACAGGTGAGAAGACCTGCTTCCCCATCAGGAAAGTCTTTCAATACTTGAGACTCTCACAGCTGAACTCTGCCGAGTATATGTGATAAGAACATGACGCTAGTTAGGATTGACTAGTGGTAATGCATCCTTGGAGGTGCACACTGTTAACTGAGGCGTGTTGACAGGCACTACACCCGTGCTGCACAATAGCAGGTGGCGTGCGACTTGTAAGAAGTTCCTAGGGTTTGCACATCCACTTTGATTCGGACTCCTGCAGGATGGGCTGTGTCAAGAGTCTGTGTGACGGCTGGGCAAGGCCCAGGTATTCACTCCAAGGCAGACAGCTATAGCTGTCATTGGGAAAGCAATCATAAGTGTTGTGTCTTTTCTTCCACGCTTTGCCTGGCTCACTACATTCTGCAAGCTGCTGCTTGATGCTGCCTTTCATCTGCATGGGAAGGAGTTACCATTCCAAAATTATCATTTATACTTTCTGCTAGCTTTCTCCTCTTCACACTCCCTCCTGCTCACCTGGGCAGATGGATTTGCTTCCTGCGCCTCTACTGCTCATTTTCAGACTTACATTTCATCACCTGCATCTGGACGCCTCAGAGCAGACCAGAGAGCTGCAGCTCCCTGTTGGCCCTAAGCATCCTTCTGGGACTTGCAGCAAGAGAGCATAAATACGCTGAGGTCTGAGACAGCAGCACTGCAAATGCTCCACCAAGATCACTGCCTGCAGCTCCTCCTCGCCGCTTAAGGCCAGACCTGGTGAGTCACCGTGTGCAGTCCTCAGCGCTGGGGCTGCTTTTTGTTGCTGCGGCACAGCGATCTCTGAGCCGTCTTCTGCAAAAGGCGAGGGCTGCGAAGCTGCAAGGCAATGGGGCACTGCTGCTCTGTGTAGCAGAGTAAGGGACGAGCGTTTGGGTGTGATGGGGGAGGCAGATGTGGCAGCAGGGTGGAGAGCGCATAGAGCATGGTCATCGCAGCCAGGGCTGTGCTGCAGAAGCCCGTTGTGCAGCTCCCAGCTCGGCAGCCCAGCCTTGCCCTCGCGAGCGGCAGGAGCTGCTGTGTTTCACCAGCATGGCTCGAATGGGGGAACGACCTCTGCTCCGTGGGTGCAGGGTGGCCTGCACCCAGAAGCAGCCTCTGCCTAGGGCTGAATGTAAATCGCCCCTTTCAATTTGTGTTTGCTGCCTTGACCTTCTTTTGCTGCACTGGTGAGCGTCCACCTTGCTAGCTGGGCTTTCTCTGAATTTCCTCCCACTTTTCCTCTTGCCTAATCCAAGTGGATGTTGCTGCGTCTCTTCCCTTCCCAGAGCAGTGGGCTTCACATGGAGCCCAGCAGCGTCTGCTGTTACCTCGGCCTTAGGTTTTTGTTTTTCTCCCCACAAACCAGTGACTAGCTCAGCAGCTTTCAGCTTCCTCATGCCTCCTCAAAATGCGGACCGAGGGGCAGAAAAGTTGCCATGTGATCTCAGTGCAGGGTGCAGCTCTGCACACTCTCTCCTCATGTTTTGTAGCGTGACGGAGTTTCTGGTATGAATGCTAAAACTTGCATTGACTTCACTGGACGCCGGATTTCCCCAGCTGGCAATGCTGCTGAGCTCTGCTGGCATTTATGCTTTCTCTTGTGCTGTCCTTTATTTTTCAGGTGTTTCTAAGTAGAAGACCAAAGACCCCTATGGCAGACGTCAATGACACAGCCTTCCGGCCAGGAACATTCCTCCTTGTTGGCATCCCAGGCCTGGAGAAGTTTCACCTCTGGATTTCTCTCCCCTTCTTCTCCATGTATATTTTTGCCCTTCTAGGCAACTTAGTCTTGCTATTTACCATAGTGAGAGAACAAAGCCTCCACAAGCCTATGTACCTTTTCCTTTCTGCATTAACTGTAGCAGACTTACTCTTATCTACCACTACAGTGCCCAGGATGTTAGCTATTTTCTGGTTCAGAGTGAGGGACATCTCTTTTGGTGCATGCCTTGCTCAGGTGTTTCTCGTTCATTTTATTTTTGCTGCAGAGTCAGCAATTCTGGTGGCCATGGCCTTTGATCGGTATGTTGCCATCTGCAACCCCCTGAGATATGTGACTTTATTGACCCACTCAGTCATATGGAGAATAGAGCTGGCAGCTGTTGTCAGAGGTGTCTGCATCATCCTCCCGATGGTTTTTCTGCTGCTAAGGCTGTCTTACTGCACAAACCGCGTTATCCCTCATTCGTACTGCGAGCACATGGCTGTAGCCAGACTGGCCTGCACAAGCATAAAAGTCAATGTTGTGTATGGTTTAACTCTTGCCCTGCTGACAGCAGGGATGGATGTAGTGTTCATTGCTGTGTCTTATGGACTGATTCTCAGGGCTGTCTTCCAGCTGCCCTCCGCAGGTGCCCGTCGCAAGGCTATGAGCACCTGCGGCTCCCACCTCTGCATCATCTTCCTGTTCTACACGCCGGCATTCTTCTCCTTTTTCACGCACCGCTTTGGTGGCCACAGCATCCCACGCCACGTCCACATCCTGCTGGCCTGTCTCTACGTAGTGGTTCCCCCCATGCTAAATCCCATCATTTATGGGGTGAACAACAAGCAGATTTGTGAGACAGTAATGTCCATGTTGTCTTGGATGGGAAGCCGGAGAAACTGAGTTGTTTATTGGGGCTGGTGTTTCTTTGCCTTGCTCAGAGCTTGTGCATTAGTTCAAGGCAGAGAGATGCTGCGCCTGCAAAAGGGTTTAGAGGCAAAGCTCGGGTGCAGCATTTCTGAGGGTCTCCATGTCTCCAGGCCTGTGACCTGCTTTTACCCAGGGAAGTGTTGGACCATCTACGCTCTGGCAAGACACTTGTGCCTGGAAGCACTGCCTGCTGCAGGTGTGCTCTGCTTGCCATCAGTAGCGCTGGGATGTTGCCTGGGCTTGGAAAGCTGCTGCCTGGGCAGTCTTGGCAGCACAGTGCACATCTCCAGAGCACGCTGTCTCCAACTGCAGGGAAAGCGAGTTAGAGGTGGGAATTGCAGCTCATCCAGATGGACTTGGCAAAAAGTAGCCATGCTAAATGGGGGCTGAGCTTACAGTGAACGATGCGCCCAGGTTCCCAGTTCAGAGCGTGGACGTGACAGCCAGCAGCACTGTGGAGAGGAGAAGCAGTTAGAAGGACACCAGAACACGACCTCCTCATCGCTGAGGGATGTTTTTGCCACCCTAGAATTAGTTTGTGCAATGACAGTGGAATAGAGGCTGCTACAAAGAACTGTGGCAAGAGTATTTTTCCCGATGCAATGGATTCACAACTCGGTATTGCCAGAGATCCTAATAAAGAACAAGGACAATCATTCTGTCCAGAGTTGGTGTAGTCAATGTGCCCTGGTCAGAGACTTCAGCTGCTGGTATCATCGGGGCTGGTAAATTGTTGTTGCCTTTAAAGGTGTCGCTGCCTGCAGGCTTTTATTAAACAGCAGCTTTGCTGAGGGGTAGCTGATCAGTGCTGCTGCTGCTGTTAATGACAAGGACTTCCTATCTCGGGACAGTTATTTTGTCATTCTTCTCCCAAAAGCTCTGTATTTATTGGTCGGGAAAGACATTTGTGTTCTAAGGAACTGAAGCCTATTCTTGATAAAATGCACCATAAAGCAGCATAGGTGATTGCTGTCGCCACCCCTTGTTTTCGTGCAGGCTCTAGCGTGCTGCCACGCCGGTGGCACAAGGGCCCGTGTGCTGGTTACAGGGGCGGTGCCTTCCCGGGGTGCTGCATTGCCCACCAACATTTTCACTCTCCCTGCTGTTGTCAGCCGTGGGGCCTGGGTAGCACAAGCTGGCGGGGGCCAGTCGGCAGTGCCAGGGCTGCTCCTTGCAAACGCTTTATTTTCGTGCACACTTAGAGCTCAGCAGCTGTACTGCAGTTCCCCCTTTCACAGAACCACAGAATGGTTGAGGTTGGAAGGGACCTCTGCAGATCATCTAGAACAACACCCCTGGTCAAGCAGGGTCACCTAGAGCACATTGCACAGGATCACGTCCAGGCAGGTTTTGAAAATCTCCAGGGAAGGAGACTCCACAACCTCTCTGGGCAACCTGCTCCAGTGCTCTGTCACCCTCACAGTGAAGAAGTTTTTTCTCATGTTCACATGAAACTTCCTGAGTTTCAGTTTGTGCCCGTTGCCTCGTGTCCTGTTGGTCGGCACCACTGAAAAGAGTCTGGTCCCATCCTCTGACACCCTCCCTTCAGATACTTGTACACGTTGATAAGATCCCCTCTCAGCCTTCTCTTCTCCAGGCTAAACAGGCCCAGCTCTCTCAGCCTTTCCTCATAAGAGAGATGCTCCAGGCCCCTAATCATCTTCGTAGCCTTTTGTTGGACTTGTTCCAGTAGTGCCACATCCCTCTTGTACTAGGGAGCCCAGAACTGGATGCAGTACTCCAGATGTGGCCTCAGCAGGGCTGAGGAGAGGGGCAGGATCACATCCCTCGACCTGCTGGCAACACTCTTCCTGAGGCACCCCAGCATACCATTGGCCTTCTTGGCCACAAGGGCACATTGCTGCCTCATGCTTAACTGGGTGTCCACCAGCACTCTCAGGGCCTTCTCCACAGAGCTGCTTTCCAGCAGCTCAACCCCCAACCTCTACTGCTGCATGGTGTTATTCCTCCCCAGGTGCAGGACGCTGCACTTGCCTTTGTTGAACTTCAGCAGGTTCCTCTCCACCCACCTCTCCACGTCTCTCTGAATGGCAGCACAGCCCTCTGGGGTATCAGCCACTCCTCCCACTTTGGTACCACCAGCAAACTTGCTGAGGGTGCACTCTGTCCCTTCCTCCAGGTCATTGATGAAGAAGTTGAACAAGACTGGACCCAGTCCTGACCCCTGGGGGACACTGCTAGCTACAGGCCCCCAACTAGACTCTTCGCCGCTGAGCACAACCCTCGGAGCTCTGCCATTCAGCCGCTTCTCAAGCCACCTCACTCTCCACTCATCTAGCCCACACTTCCTGAGCTTCCCTGTGGGGATCTTATGGGAGACAGTGTCGAAAGCCTTGCTGCAGTCAAGGTAGACAACATCCACTGCTCTCCCCTCATCTACCCAGCCAGCCATTCCATCCCAGAAGGCTATCAATCAGCTTGGTTCAGCATGATTTCCCCTTGGTGATGCCTTGCTGACTACTGCTGATCACCTTCTTTTCCTCCACATGCTTGCAGATGGCCTCCACAATGAGCTGCTGCATCACCTTTCCAGGGATGGAGGTGACGCTGACTGGCCTCTCGTATTTGAAGAAGCCCTTCTTGTTGTCCTTGACATCCCTTGCCACATTTCATTCTAAATGGGTCTTAGCCTTCTTCGTCGTATCCCTGCACACTCTGACAACGTTCCTATATTCCTCCCAAGTGGCCTGTCCCCCTTTCCACTTTCTCTATACTTCCTTCTTCTGGTTGAGTTTTGCCAGGAGCTCCTTGCTCATCCATGCAGCTCTCCGGCACCCTTTGCTTGACTTCCTACTCATAGGGATGCACCGCTCTTGAGCCTGGAGAAGTGATGCTTGAATATTAACCAGCTGTCTTGGACCCCCCTTCCATCTAGGTCCCTAACCCTTGAGATTCCTCCAAGAAGGTCCCTGAAGATGCCAAAGTTTGCTCTCCTGAACTCCAGGGTTGCCATCCTACTTAGTGCCCTGCCTCCTCCTCGCAGCATCCTGAACTCCACCATCTCATGGTCACTGCAGCCAAGGCTGCCCCTGACCTTCACATCTCCAACCAATCCTTCTTTGTTTGTTACTACGAGGTCCAGCAGCACACCTCTCCTCCTTGGCTCCTCCAACACCTGTGTCAAGAAGTTGTCACCAATGCTCTGCAGGAACCTCCGGGACTCTTTGAGCCTAGCTGTGCTGTCTCTCCAGCAGATATCAGGGTGCTTCAAGTCCCTCATGAGAACCAGGGCCTGGGATTGTGAGGCTACTTCCAGTTGTCTGGAGAAGGCCTCAGCGACTTCCTCTTCCCGATCAGCTGGCCTGTAGTAAACACCCACAACACGGTCACCCATGCTAGCCCGCCCTTGAATTCTTACCCACAAGCTCTCCACTCGCTCTTCATCCACCCCTAGGCACAGCTCCATACATTCCAGTTGTTCTCTCACATAAAGAGCAGCTCCACCACCTCACCTTCCTGGCCTGTCTTTCCTAAAAAGCATGTAGCCATCCATGACAGCACTCCAGTCATGCGAGCTATCCCATCAGGTCTCTGTAACTGCAGTGAGACCATGGCCCTGCATCCACACACAGATCTCTAGTTCTTCCTGTTTGTTCCCCATGCTGCGTGCATTGGTGTACATGCATTTCAGAGAGGTGATCGAGCATGCAGGTTTCCCAGGAGGGATGCAAGAGGATCCTCCATAGCCACATCCCACACGCACTTCCCTGGCTGCATTCACCTGCTGGAGGCATCCCGACTTGAGCCGTGTTTTCCCAACTACCCTGTCACTATAACTCTCCCCTTCCCCCATCTTTCCTAGCTCAAAGCTCTCCTTACCAGCTTGGCCAACCTGTTGGCAAAGACACGCGTGCCCTGCTTAGTGAGGCGGATCCCATCTCTCCCCAGCAGTTGTCCATCTTCAAACAGGGTCCCATGGTCGTAGAAACCAAAACCCTGTTGCCAACACCAGCGGCGCAGCCAGTCGTTAACTTGGAAAGTCCATCTCCTCCTCCTCTCATCCATCCCCCTCACCGGCAGGATTGAGCAGAAGATGACCTGGCCTCCCAGACCCTTGACCACCATCCCCAGAACTCCAAAATCCTCTTTGATGGTCTCCAGGTTGCCCTTGGTGTCATTAGTGCCCACATGGAAGAGCAGGAGACAGGAACAGTCTGATGAGTGGACAAGCCCTGGCAGTCTTTCCATGACATCGCTCACACGAGCCCCTGGCAGGCAACAAACCTCTCTAGAGGAGAGGTCAGGTCGGCAGATAGGTGTCTCCGTCCCCTGCAGCAGGGAGTCCCCCACAACAATCACCCGCTGCTTCTTCCGGGTGTTCCCGCAAGGCACAGGGTCTGTTGTGCCAGTTGCTTCCCTTGCAGCCATGCCCATCTCCTCCTCATCCTGGAGGGCACTAAACCTCTTCCTCAATTGCAAGTCCTCAGGAGGAGGAGGAGGAGCCTTCCTCCTCCTACAAGCAGTGACCAGCTTCCAGACACCTTCTACAGTGCTATGATGTACCATTTCACACGGCACAGAGCCCTCTGGCAACTCCACTGCTGTGGGGGCTTGGGACTCCTGGAGCTGTACAGTCTCCGAGAATACCCTGTCTAGCTCTTGTTCATCCTCTCGGATGCTACGCAGCCTCCTGACCTCCTCCGGTAACTCCCTTACTTGACAACACAACTCATCAACAGCAGCACACCTCCTGCAGGAGAGCTGACTGCCAGCCCAGGCCTCCCGGACAGGCCCCAAGCACTCCCTGCAGCCTGAGACCTGCAGAGCTGCATCTGCTGTCAGAGGGTCTGTCTGGGTCCCAGCCTCTGACACAGCCAACGCAGCAACTCCAACAGCTGCTGGGGAATGTGCTCTGCAGTGTGTCATGACCACACTTGAGGAAGCATACACCCCAGGGAGCAGAAAGGAAGGTGCCTCCTTGCACCCTTCTGCACAAACTGCTGCAGCTGTGCACTGCCTCTGGGAGCTGAGCTCTGGGCCTGGCTCTTATATAGGCCCCTCCCTAGCACTGACTCAAGGCTGCTTGACCTGCCCTAATCAAGGGCCACCTGGATCAAAGGCCCCAACTCCCTCTGGTCAGGGGCAACCAACAGAGCTCGTTAGCAGCAGCTACACCTAGCTAGAGCTTCTCCCAGGAAAAGTCATGGCCTCCTGCAGTTGTCCTTGCCTAACTTCCCCTTTCCTGTTTGCAGCAATCACCTTCTAGTTCCTCGGGGGTCCTCAGAAAGCCCACAACTTCCAAGAAGGTCCTCAAGTTCTCGTCAGAGCCCAAACACTGCCGCGCAAACTGCTGCCTCTGTTCCCTGCCTCTCTTCGCTGCGCTCACGGTCCTACAATATTTGGTGTGGAGATATACCGTTTTGGTGATCCCATACTGTGTTGGGGAAAATATACCTTTTTGCTGACCTCATGCCCATTTCTGGCCTCTCCAGTTGCAACCAGTATCAGCTAGTTCCTCCTGGTCAGCCCTGGACGCTGTCAGTTATTTGCGGTCAGCTGGGGCCTGAGATAAGGTGTTTGTGTGTGGGGGGATAGTTGTGCTCCACCACACTTTGGGCCTGAGACGGGGGGGAGGTAGTTGCGCTCTGCCCTGCTTTGGGCCCGAGATGTGGAGGGGGGTAGTTGCGTTCCGCCACAAACATCAAAACCTAAAATATTTTCGTGATGATCTTTAATTGCAAAGCCAGCAGTCGACACGCGCTTCTCGCCCGGGAGCCATAAACTGACCCTTGGCAGTTTGGCACACAACACCGGTATCAAAATTTGTGCTCCCGTATCTATCAAAAGCTTTCCCAGTTGTCCTTGAGGATCAACTGGAATCCAAATAAGTGGGCCATTATCACTTATCTACTGATAAGCCTCCACTTGCCAGACAGGCAGGCCCAATCGCCTCCCGGGCGTTACTCGTTTTTTGGCTTCATGCCCTGCGATTCCCCCCTAAGGGGGAGGAAGGCGTTGTCTCCCTTCCTGGGAACTGGCACCGGAGGGGTCGAAAGATGCTCCCTCCCTTTACCGTTATCTCATTTCTGGACTACCTCAGTTAGACTCAAGGTAACGCCAGTAAGCTGGCCTTGAATCGTGGCTCTGGGAAGGCCTAGGGCTACTGCTTTTCTCCATAAGTCTTGCCCTTTCTCTTTTTCCTCCCGTTGAGTCACGAGGTTCAGACTGGACCCCTTGCTTTCTAAACTCCTTCGGAGAGGAGCCTAGGTGCGGCTGGATCCGATTCTAGTCTCAGACTTGGTCAACAGTTTATGTCTAAGGAATTATGTGCACAATTAATCAGAGATATGTCAGCAAAGTTTTGCGAAATTCACAAAAGTTCAGCATGCTATTAATCACTTACTGAGGATCTGTTGCGGGTAAGGAATCTCTCAACCTGGAGGAGTGACCTTGAGAGGCGTCCCTGCTCCAGAGGAGGTTCTGCAGAGCAGCCCGCTGCTGTGCAGGAGAGCTGAATGGGCTCTGGGCTGCCCCCTATTTATGTGTGTGTGTGTGGGGGAGATGATTGACTCATAGTCCTATTTGCATGCTAGACGGGCCTTAGTTGGCCCATGCTCAAGTAGCCCCTGCATACGTGCTGTTTACAGGGAGGTCAGGTTGAGGGGGAGATGTGGAGGGTCATGACAGGGTTAAACTGGTGGAAAGTTGCAAGTAGCAAGCAACAGGAGCCTCAGACAAACATACCCAAGGACACCGGTGCAGCTGGGAATGATACATCCTGAGAAAGTACAGATAAACTAGCAGAAGCCAGTGGGAACCAAAGTTAAAAGCAAGACAGCTTTTCTAAACAAGGAGCAAGGTACAAGACATGATCGCTGCGTGTGTGATCGGTGTAATGATTGGCTACCTGTGACATAATCTGCATGACTGGCTTAGCAAAGTGTATCTGTGAAACCACTGAAGCAGCTAACTTTTGAAATATGCTCAGAAACAAACAATAAATGTCTCAAGATGCACCATGTCTTGAGTCCGTGCAATCATTCGCTACAGGGAGAGAGCACGTCACAGGGGGGAAAAGGAGCACAGCGTCACACCTTTCCATGTGCCCTGTTCCTCTGGAGTTGGAGAGCGCTTGCTGGTGCTCGTCATCACCTCCTCCCCAGCACAGCTGAGGTCACGGTGGTGGCATCCTTCCCCTGGCTCAGTACAGCATCCCCAGCCCTGCACAGCGTCCCCAGCCCTGCACAGCCCCAAGAGGTCCTGCTCCTCGCACAGCCCAGCATTGCACGGCACAGCAGAGCCTGGCACAGCACAGCACTCTGGGGGTTGCTCCAGCTCTGTGCTCCCAGCAAGCGGGCGCAGACGCCTTGATCCCCCGCCAGTGTCTGGGGGAGGAGAAGTGGTCAGGGCTGCCGCCTTAGCCCCAGCCAGACCAGCCAGCCGCTGCACTGGCTCTTCCCAGCCATCTGCCCAAGTCCTGCCTGACCTGCGGCTACAGCCAAGGCTTCAGTGGCATTTGCAAAGCAGCACTGTGCGGCCCCATGTCTCCGTTTCCCTGGCTGTGCAGGGCAGCCTGAGGCTGGCATGGCCCTGCACGGCAGCCTTCCTCGCCTCCCTGCTTGGGTGAAAGCAGGGGAGGAGTTTGGGGTGGAAAAATGTGGCTTAGGGCACTGAAATGCCCAGCTCCACACTTAAAAACTTGATTAAAGCTAAGTGCAAAGCAGCACAAGCCCCAAGGCCTGGACTGAGCAGTGAATGTGCCCTGCCCTGCACAAAACGCATGAAAAGGGGAACTGCAGTACAGCTGCTCAGCTCTAAGTGCACACAAAAATCAGGCGTTTGCAAGGAGCAGCCCTGGCACTGCCGACTGGCCCCACCAGCTTGTGCTACCCGAGCCCCATGGCTGACAACAGCAGGGAGAGTGAAAATGTTGGTGGGCAATGCAGCACCCCGGGAAGGCACCGCCCCTGTAACCGGCACACGGGCCCTTGTGCCACTGGTGCGGCAGCACGCTAGGGCCTGCACGAAAAAAAGGGGTGGCGACAGCAATCACCTATGCTGCTTTATGGTGCATTAAATCAAGAATAGGCTTCAGTTCCTTAGAACACAAATGTCTTTCCCCGACCAGTAAATACAGAGCGTTTAAGAGAAGAATGACAAAATACCTGTCCCGAGATAGGAAGTCCTTGCCATTAACAGCAGCAGCATCACTGATCAGCTACCCCTCAGCAAAGCTGCTGTTTAATAAAAGCCTGCAGGCAGCGACACCTTTAAAGGCAACAACAATTTACCAGCCCCGATGATACCAGCAGCTGAAGTCTCTGACTAGGGCACATTGACTGCACAAACTCTGGACAGAATGATTGTCCTTGTTCTTTATTAGGGTCTCTGGCAATACCGAGTTGTGAGTCCATTCCGTAGGGAAAAATGCTCTTGCCACAGTTCTTTGTAGCAGCCTCTATTCCACTGTCATTGCACAAACTAATTCTAGGGTGGCAAAAACATCCCTCAGCAATGAGGAGGTCGTGTTCTGGTGTCCTTCTAACTGCTTCTCCTCTCCACAGTGCTGCTGGGTGTCACGTCCACGCTCTGAACTGGGAACCCTGGGCGCATCGTTCACTGTAAGCTCAGCCCCCGTCTAGCGTGGCTGCTTTTGTCCAAGTCCATTTGGATGAGCTGCAATTCCCACCTCTAACTCGCTTTCCCTGCAGTTGGAGACAGCGTGCTCTGGAGATGTGCACTGTGCTGCCAAGACTGCCCAGGCAGCAGCTTTCCAAGCCCAGGCAACATCCCAGCGCTACTGATGGCAGCAGAGCACACCTGCAGCAGGCAGTGCTTCCAGGCACCAGTGTCTTGATGGGGCATAGATGGTCCAACACCATCCAGCCATTCATTTGGCTACTGCCAAGGGATCTGTGAAGTGTTTCTTGTGCTGTGAGAGGCGCAGACACAGAGAACCTGCTACCAAAGGAGAGGCAGATGCTGGGAGAAAGCGGTCATTTCCATATTGTCACAAACTCATGCAGTAATGCTGGAGGGTGCGATGGGACACGACGACAGAGCCAGAATCGGCTATGCTCCCCTCTCCGGGTGTCTCATCCCTGCCATGCAGATCCCTTGACAGCAATGAGAGGATTGGCATGGCTGATGCTTTCACTTGTCCCCACAGGGACTTGGCACAAGCGCGTCACAGGACTGGAGACATGGAGGCCCTCGGAAATGCTGCACCCGAGCTTTGCCTCCAAACCCTTTTGCAGGAGCAGCGTCTCTCTCTGCCTTGAACTAATGCACAAGCTCTGAGCAAGGCAAAGAAACACCAGCCCCAATAAACAACTCAGTTTCTCCTGCTTCCCATCCAAGACAACATGGACATTACTGTCTCACGAATCTGCTTGTTGTTCACTCCATAAATGATGGGATTTAGCATGGGGGGAACCACTACGTAGAGACAGGCCAGCAGGATGTGGACGTGGCGCGGGATGCTGTGGCCACCAAAGCGGTGTGTGAGAAAGGAGAAGAACGCCGGCGTGTAGAACAGGAGGATGATGCAGAGGTGGGAGCCGCAGGTGCTCATAGCTTTGCGACGGGCACCTGCAGAGGGCAGCTGGAAGACAGCCCTGAGAATCAGTCCGTAAGACACAGCAATGAGCACTATATCTATCCCCAACGACAGCAGGGCAACAGTTAAACCATACACAACATTGACTTTTATACTTGTGCAGGCCAGCCTGGCTACACCCATGTGCTCGCAGTACGAATGAGGGATAACGTGGTTTCTGCAGTAAGACAGCCTTAGAAGCAGAAAAACACATGGCAGGACAAGGCAGAAGCTTCTGACAACAGCTGCCAGCTCTATTCTCCATATGACTGAGTGGGTCAATAAAGTCACATATCTCAGGGGGTTGCAGATGGCAACATACCGATCAAAGGCCATGGCCACCAGAATTGCTGACTCTGCAGCAAAAATAAAATGAACGAGAAACATCTGAGCAAGACATGCACCAAAAGAAATGTCCCCCACTCTGAACCAGAAAATAGCTAACATCCTGGGCACTGTAGTGGTAGATAAGAGCAAGTCTGCTACAGTTAATGCAGAAAGGAAAAGGTACATAGGCTTGTGGAGGCTTTGTTCTCTCACTATGGTGAATAGCAAGACTAAGTTGCCTAGAAGGGCAAAAATATACATGGAGAAGAAGGGGAGAGAAATCCAGAGGTGAAACTTCTCCAGGCCTGGGATGCCAACAAGGAGGAATGTTCCTGGCCGGAAGGCTGTGTCATTGACGTCTGCCATAGGGGTCTTTGGTCTTCTACTTAGAAACACCTGAAAAATAAAGGACAGCACAAGAGAAAGCATAAATGCCAGCAGAGCTCAGCAGCATTGCCAGCTGGGGAAATCCTATCTCCGCTGAAGTCAATGCAAGTTTTAGCATTCATACCAGAAATTGTGTCACACTACAAAACATGAGGAGAGAGTGTGCAGAGCTGCACCCTGCACTGAGATCGCATGGCAACTTTTCTGCCCCTCGGTCCGCATTTTGAGGAGGCATGAGGAAGCTGAAAGCTGCTGAGCTAGTCACTGGTTTGTGGGGAGAAAAACAAAAACCTAAGGCCGAGGTAACAGCAGACACTGCTGGGCTCCATGTGAAGCCCAGTGCTCTGGGAAGGGAAGAGACGCAGCAACATCTGCTTGGAGTAGGCAAGAGGAAAAGCGGGAGGAAATTCAGAGAAAGCCCAGCTAGCAAGGTGGATGCTCACCAGTGCAGCAAAAGAAGGTCAAGGCAGCAAACACAAATTGAAAGGGGCGATTTACATTCAGCCCTAGGCAGAGGCTGCTTCTGGGTGCAGGCCACCCCGTGCCCACGGAGCAGAGGTCGTTCCCCCGTTCGAGCCAGGCTGGCGAAACACGGCAGCTCCTGCCGCTCGCGAGGGCAAGGCTGGGCTGCTGAGCTGGGAGCTGCACAACGGGCTTCTGCAGCACAGCCCTGGCTGTGATGACCACGCTCCGTGAGCTCTCCACCCTGCTGCCACATCTGCCTCCCCCATCACACCCAAACGCTCGTCCCTTACTCTGCTACACAGAGCAGCAGTGCCCCATTGCCTTGTGGCTTCGCAGCCCTCGCCTTTTGCAGAAGATGGCTCAGAGATCACCGTGCCGCAGCAACAAAAAGCAGTCCCAGCACTGAGGACTGCACACAGTGACTCACCAGGTCTGGCCTTAAGCGGCGAGGAGGAGCTGCAGGCAGTGATCTTGGTGGAGCATTTGCAGTGCTGCTGTCTCAGACCTCAGCGTATTTATGCTCTCTTGCTGCAAGTCCCAGAAGGATGCTTAGGGCCAACAGGGAGCTGCAGCTCTCTGGTCTGCTCTGAGGCGTCCAGATGCAGGTGATGAAATGTAAGTCTGAAAATGAGCAGTAGAGGCGCAGGAAGCAAATCCATCTGCCCAGGTGAGCAGGAGGGAGTGTGAAGAGGAGAAAGCTAGCAGAAAGTATAAATGATAATTTTGGAATGGTAACTCCTTCCCATGCAGATGAAAGGCAGCATCAAGCAGCAGCTTGCAGAATGTAGTGAGCCAGGCAAAGCGTGGAAGAAAAGACACAACACTTATGATTGCTTTCCTCACATCAGCTATAGCTGTCTGCCTTGGAGTGAATACCTGGGCCTTGCCCAGCCGTCACACAGACTCTTGACACAGCCCATCCTGCAGGAGTCCGAATCAAAGCGGATGTGCAAACCCTAGGAACTTCTTACAAGTCGCACGCCACCTGCTATTGTGCAGCATGGGTGTAGTGCCTGTCAACACGCCTCAGTTAACAGTGTGCACCTCCAAGGATGCATTACCACTAGTCAGTCCTTACTAGCGTCATGTTCTTATCACATATACTTGGCAGAGTTCAGCTGTGAGAGTCTCAAGTATTGAAAGACTTTCCTGATGGGGAAGCAGATCTTCTCACCTGTGGCCTCAGCACCATCGAGAGCTTCACTGTAGCTGCTGCAGCTCTCACTGATGCATGCACACATTGAGTGGAGGAAAGACTCTTCTGTTCCCCCAGCTGCCTCTTGCCCTTGCACCTGGAGGCTCAGCAGTTTTCTGACGGACACCTTTCAGTCCAGTTTCTGGAAGAAAGGAATAAAGCTTGTTTGAAAGGGCACGCCAAGCAGGTGCCCCCCCCACAGAGCTAGTCCGATGCTCAGCAACCCTGCCTGACAGGACACTGCTCCTTGCCAGCATGGACATCTCGAGGGCCTTGGTGCTGCTCCGGACACACTGCTGTTGGCAGGCATTCACACAGAGCCCAGAGCCTGCCAAACTGGCCTCTCCTTGCTCCATGCTCACTGTGCCTGCTGAGACACACTTTTCCTCCTGGTTATGCAAAGTGTGCAGCTATCGCTCTTCCTTCTAACGCCTGCTGCATCAATACTCTCACTTCAAAAATGCATCGCATCTTGCTGTAGGGATTCACGTCAGTATGCAGTGAAACTCCCGTGAGGATCTCACAGTTCATGCTGGAGCTCTGCAGCACCTTTAGCCTTGCTGTCTCTCATTTGTTTCTGCAGAGGGGAAACTGGGGCACACAACAAAGGTGTGATTTGCCTCCTGCGTTGCTTCTGCCTTCATACATTGCTCCTCTCCAGCCTTGCAGAGGCAGAAGGTGTGTATGTGGGTGTCTGGGAGTGAGAGAGGGTGAAGCCCATGCACACAGAAGACACTTTTGGCATGAAGTCTGCATCGAGCTGTGCTGAGGGGCTGTAGAAATGTCTCTACTAACAACCACAGTGAGATGAGGATGCCTATGAGAAAATCCATAGAGAAAGTGTCGTGGCATGCAGTCAGCATGTGAAGTGCTACCTCAGGTTGTGCAGAATTAACTGCAGCAAATATTCTCGTGGCATACCGAAATGGCAAAGAATTACATGGACTTACACATACGTGACTCTCAGTAAATCTGAAAGCCCTTCTCATTTGCCAGGTGCAGACAAAGGGCAACAGCTACCCAGAAGTCGCATAAACAGGCATTCCCTCCTTAAAACTTCCTCAGCCCTTTTCTGGAAGCTGTTGAGCTCCCACCTGCTCATTTCTGAAGCGTGAGCTCCCTGCCTGGGGGAGAGCCCAGCTTCTGGCCTTTTGGTCATGACAATGAAATTGAGGAAGAAGATCTGGCTCACACAAGCACAGAAAGAGACTTCTCTGGAGCTGGACAGAAGGTTCTGCACACCTTGCGCATGAGTATCACACCTGCCCCAGAGGAGCATGCATGGCGTCCAGCAGCCCATCCCCATGCAGGGACCGCGTGCCTTTTCCTGGCACCCTCTAGACACCAGGCCCTCGGTCCAAGCACCAATTCCTGCACTCAGGCCGTGCAGCACCAAGTGCAGCGATAGGGTTAAAAACGAGGCTACAAATGCAGAAAGAGCCAAAGCCCTTGGTGAAGCCCCCACAGGAGCTCCTAAAGGACCTCTGCGGAGAAGGCCCTGGGAGTGCTGCTGGACACCAAGCTAAGCATGAGGCAGCAATGTGCCCTTGTGGCCAAGAAGGCCAATGGTATGCTGGGGTGCCTCAGGAAGAGTGTTGCCAGCAGCTCGAGGGAGGTGATCCTTCCCCTCTCCTCAGCCCTGCTGAGGTCACATCTGGAGTAGTGTGTGCAGTTCTGGGCTCCCCAGTACAAGAGAGACATGGCACAACTGGAGCGAGTGCAGCAGAAGGCTGCAGGGATGATTAGGGGACTGGAGCATCTCTCTTATGAAGAAAGCCTGAGAGAGCTGGGCAGTTTAGCTTGGAGAAGAGAAGGCTGAGAGGAGATCTTATCAATGTGTACAAGCATCTTCAGGGAGGGTGTCAAGAGGGTGGAGCCAGACACTTTTCAGTGGTGCCCAGTGACAGGACGTGAGCCAACGGCCACAAACCGAAACACAGGAAGTTCCATCTGAATATGAGAAAAAACTTCTTCACAGTGAGGGTGACTGAGCACCGGACCAGGCTGCATAAACAAGAGGAAAAGTGTCTCTCAGCAGGCACAGTGAGCATGGAGCAAGGAGAGGCCAGTTTGGCAGGCTCTGGGCTCTGTGTGAACGCCTGCCAACAGCAGTGTGTCCGGAGCAGCACCAAGGCCCTCGAGATGTCCATGCTGGCAAGGAGCAGTGTCCTGTCAGGCAGGGTTGCTGAGCATTGGACTAGCTCTGTGTGGGGGGCACCTGCTTGGCGTGCCCTTTGAAACAAGCTTTATTCCTTTCTTCCAGAAACTGGACTGAAAGGTGTCCGTCAGAAAACTGCTGAGCCTCCAGGTGCAAGGGCAAGAGGCAGCTGGGGGAACAGAAGAGTCTTTCCTCCACTCAGTGTGTGCCTGCATCAATGAGAGCTGCACCAGCTACAGTGAAGCTCTCGATGGTGCTGAGGCCACAGGTGAGAAGACCTGCTTCCCCATCAGGAAAGTCTTTCAATACTTGAGACTCTCACAGCTGAACTCTGCCGAGTATATGTGATAAGAACATGACGCTAGTTAGGATTGACTAGTGGTAATGCATCCTTGGAGGTGCACACTGTTAACTGAGGCGTGTTGACAGGCACTACACCCGTGCTGCACAATAGCAGGTGGCGTGCGACTTGTAAGAAGTTCCTAGGGTTTGCACATCCACTTTGATTCGGACTCCTGCAGGATGGGCTGTGTCAAGAGTCTGTGTGACGGCTGGGCAAGGCCCAGGTATTCACGCCAAGGCAGACAGCTATAGCTGCTGTTGGGAAAGCAATCATAAGTGTTGTGTCTTTTCTTCCACGCTTTGCCTGGCTCACTACATTCTGCAAGCTGCTGCTTGATGCTGCCTTTCATCTGCATGGGAAGGAGTTACCATTCCAAAATTATCATTTATACTTTCTGCTAGCTTTCTCCTCTTCACACTCCCTCCTGCTCACCTGGGCAGATGGATTTGCTTCCTGCGCCTCTACTGCTCATTTTCAGACTTACATTTCATCACCTGCATCTGGACGCCTCAGAGCAGACCAGAGAGCTGCAGCTCCCTGTTGGCCCTAAGCATCCTTCTGGGACTTGCAGCAAGAGAGCATAAATACGCTGAGGTCTGAGACAGCAGCACTGCAAATGCTCCACCAAGATCACTGCCTGCAGCTCCTCCTCGCCGCTTAAGGCCAGACCTGGTGAGTCACCGTGTGCAGTCCTCAGCGCTGGGGCTGCTTTTTGTTGCTGCGGCACAGCGATCTCTGAGCCGTCTTCTGCAAAAGGCGAGGGCTGCGAAGCTGCAAGGCAATGGGGCACTGCTGCTCTGTGTAGCAGAGTAAGGGACGAGCGTTTGGGTGTGATGGGGGAGGCAGATGTGGCAGCAGGGTGGAGAGCGCATAGAGCATGGTCATCGCAGCCAGGGCTGTGCTGCAGAAGCCCGTTGTGCAGCTCCCAGCTCGGCAGCCCAGCCTTGCCCTCGCGAGCGGCAGGAGCTGCTGTGTTTCACCAGCATGGCTCGAATGGGGGAACGACCTCTGCTCCGTGGGTGCAGGGTGGCCTGCACCCAGAAGCAGCCTCTGCCTAGGGCTGAATGTAAATCGCCCCTTTCAATTTGTGTTTGCTGCCTTGACCTTCTTTTGCTGCACTGGTGAGCGTCCACCTTGCTAGCTGGGCTTTCTCTGAATTTCCTCCCACTTTTCCTCTTGCCTAATCCAAGTGGATGTTGCTGCGTCTCTTCCCTTCCCAGAGCAGTGGGCTTCACATGGAGCCCAGCAGCGTCTGCTGTTACCTCGGCCTTAGGTTTTTGTTTTTCTCCCCACAAACCAGTGACTAGCTCAGCAGCTTTCAGCTTCCTCATGCCTCCTCAAAATGCGGACCGAGGGGCAGAAAAGTTGCCATGTGATCTCAGTGCAGGGTGCAGCTCTGCACACTCTCTCCTCATGTTTTGTAGCGTGACGGAGTTTCTGGTATGAATGCTAAAACTTGCATTGACTTCACTGGACGCCGGATTTCCCCAGCTGGCAATGCTGCTGAGCTCTGCTGGCATTTATGCTTTCTCTTGTGCTGTCCTTTATTTTTCAGGTGTTTCTAAGTAGAAGACCAAAGACCCCTATGGCAGACGTCAATGACACAGCCTTCCGGCCAGGAACATTCCTCCTTGTTGGCATCCCAGGCCTGGAGAAGTTTCACCTCTGGATTTCTCTCCCCTTCTTCTCCATGTATATTTTTGCCCTTCTAGGCAACTTAGTCTTGCTATTTACCATAGTGAGAGAACAAAGCCTCCACAAGCCTATGTACCTTTTCCTTTCTGCATTAACTGTAGCAGACTTACTCTTATCTACCACTACAGTGCCCAGGATGTTAGCTATTTTCTGGTTCAGAGTGAGGGACATCTCTTTTGGTGCATGCCTTGCTCAGGTGTTTCTCGTTCATTTTATTTTTGCTGCAGAGTCAGCAATTCTGGTGGCCATGGCCTTTGATCGGTATGTTGCCATCTGCAACCCCCTGAGATATGTGACTTTATTGACCCACTCAGTCATATGGAGAATAGAGCTGGCAGCTGTTGTCAGAGGTGTCTGCATCATCCTCCCGATGGTTTTTCTGCTGCTAAGGCTGTCTTACTGCACAAACCGCGTTATCCCTCATTCGTACTGCGAGCACATGGCTGTAGCCAGACTGGCCTGCACAAGCATAAAAGTCAATGTTGTGTATGGTTTAACTCTTGCCCTGCTGACAGCAGGGATGGATGTAGTGTTCATTGCTGTGTCTTATGGACTGATTCTCAGGGCTGTCTTCCAGCTGCCCTCCGCAGGTGCCCGTCGCAAGGCTATGAGCACCTGCACCTCCCACCTCTGCATCATCTTCCTGTTCTACACGCCGGCATTCTTCTCCTTTTTCACGCACCGCTTTGGTGGCCACAGCATCCCCCGCCACGTCCACATCCTGCTGGCCTGTCTCTACGTAGTGGTTCCCCCCATGCTAAATCCCATCATTTATGGGGTGAACAACAAGCAGATTTGTGAGACAGTAATGTCCATGTTGTCTTGGATGGGAAGCCGGAGAAACTGAGTTGTTTATTGGGGCTGGTGTTTCTTTGCCTTGCTCAGAGCTTGTGCATTAGTTCAAGGCAGAGAGATGCTGCGCCTGCAAAAGGGTTTAGAGGCAAAGCTCGGGTGCAGCATTTCTGAGGGTCTCCATGTCTCCAGGCCTGTGACCTGCTTTTACCCAGGGAAGTGTTGGACCATCTACGCTCTGGCAAGACACTTGTGCCTGGAAGCACTGCCTGCTGCAGGTGTGCTCTGCTTGCCATCAGTAGCGCTGGGATGTTGCCTGGGCTTGGAAAGCTGCTGCCTGGGCAGTCTTGGCAGCACAGTGCACATCTCCAGAGCACGCTGTCTCCAACTGCAGGGAAAGCGAGTTAGAGGTGGGAATTGCAGCTCATCCAGATGGACTTGGCAAAAAGTAGCCATGCTAAATGGGGGCTGAGCTTACAGTGAACGATGCGCCCAGGTTCCCAGTTCAGAGCGTGGACGTGACAGCCAGCAGCACTGTGGAGAGGAGAAGCAGTTAGAAGGACACCAGAACACGACCTCCTCATCGCTGAGGGATGTTTTTGCCACCCTAGAATTAGTTTGTGCAATGACAGTGGAATAGAGGCTGCTACAAAGAACTGTGGCAAGAGTATTTTTCCCGATGCAATGGATTCACAACTCGGTATTGCCAGAGATCCTAATAAAGAACAAGGACAATCATTCTGTCCAGAGTTGGTGTAGTCAATGTGCCCTGGTCAGAGACTTCAGCTGCTGGTATCATCGGGGCTGGTAAATTGTTGTTGCCTTTAAAGGTGTCGCTGCCTGCAGGCTTTTATTAAACAGCAGCTTTGCTGAGGGGTAGCTGATCAGTGCTGCTGCTGCTGTTAATGACAAGGACTTCCTATCTCGGGACAGTTATTTTGTCATTCTTCTCCCAAAAGCTCTGTATTTATTGGTCGGGAAAGACATTTGTGTTCTAAGGAACTGAAGCCTATTCTTGATAAAATGCACCATAAAGCAGCATAGGTGATTGCTGTCGCCACCCCTTGTTTTCGTGCAGGCTCTAGCGTGCTGCCACGCCGGTGGCACAAGGGCCCGTGTGCTGGTTACAGGGGCGGTGCCTTCCCGGGGTGCTGCATTGCCCACCAACATTTTCACTCTCCCTGCTGTTGTCAGCCGTGGGGCCTGGGTAGCACAAGCTGGCGGGGGCCAGTCGGCAGTGCCAGGGCTGCTCCTTGCAAACGCTTTATTTTCGTGCACACTTAGAGCTCAGCAGCTGTACTGCAGTTCCCCCTTTCACAGAACCACAGAATGGTTGAGGTTGGAAGGGACCTCTGCAGATCATCTAGAACAACACCCCTGGTCAAGCAGGGTCACCTAGAGCACATTGCACAGGATCACGTCCAGGCAGGTTTTGAAAATCTCCAGGGAAGGAGACTCCACAACCTCTCTGGGCAACCTGCTCCAGTGCTCTGTCACCCTCACAGTGAAGAAGTTTTTTCTCATGTTCACATGAAACTTCCTGAGTTTCAGTTTGTGCCCGTTGCCTCGTGTCCTGTTGGTCGGCACCACTGAAAAGAGTCTGGTCCCATCCTCTGACACCCTCCCTTCAGATACTTGTACACGTTGATAAGATCCCCTCTCAGCCTTCTCTTCTCCAGGCTAAACAGGCCCAGCTCTCTCAGCCTTTCCTCATAAGAGAGATGCTCCAGGCCCCTAATCATCTTCGTAGCCTTTTGTTGGACTTGTTCCAGTAGTGCCACATCCCTCTTGTACTAGGGAGCCCAGAACTGGATGCAGTACTCCAGATGTGGCCTCAGCAGGGCTGAGGAGAGGGGCAGGATCACATCCCTCGACCTGCTGGCAACACTCTTCCTGAGGCACCCCAGCATACCATTGGCCTTCTTGGCCACAAGGGCACATTGCTGCCTCATGCTTAACTGGGTGTCCACCAGCACTCTCAGGGCCTTCTCCACAGAGCTGCTTTCCAGCAGCTCAACCCCCAACCTCTACTGCTGCATGGTGTTATTCCTCCCCAGGTGCAGGACGCTGCACTTGCCTTTGTTGAACTTCAGCAGGTTCCTCTCCACCCACCTCTCCACGTCTCTCTGAATGGCAGCACAGCCCTCTGGGGTATCAGCCACTCCTCCCACTTTGGTACCACCAGCAAACTTGCTGAGGGTGCACTCTGTCCCTTCCTCCAGGTCATTGATGAAGAAGTTGAACAAGACTGGACCCAGTCCTGACCCCTGGGGGACACTGCTAGCTACAGGCCCCCAACTAGACTCTGCACCACTGAGCACAACCCTTGGAGCTCTGCCATTCAGCCGCTTCTCAAGCCACCTCACTCTCCACTCATCTAGCCCACACTTCCTGAGCTTCCCTGTGGGGATCTTATGGGAGACAGTGTCGAAAGCCTTGCTGCAGTCAAGGTAGACAACATCCACTGCTCTCCCCTCATCTACCCAGCCAGCCATTCCATCCCAGAAGGCTATCAATCAGCTTGGTTCAGCATGATTTCCCCTTGGTGATGCCTTGCTGACTACTGCTGATCACCTTCTTTTCCTCCACATGCTTGCAGATGGCCTCCACAATGAGCTGCTGCATCACCTTTCCAGGGATGGAGGTGACGCTGACTGGCCTCTCGTATTTGAAGAAGCCCTTCTTGTTGTCCTTGACATCCCTTGCCACATTTCATTCTAAATGGGTCTTAGCCTTCTTCGTCGTATCCCTGCACACTCTGACAACGTTCCTATATTCCTCCCAAGTGGCCTGTCCCCCTTTCCACTTTCTCTATACTTCCTTCTTCTGGTTGAGTTTTGCCAGGAGCTCCTTGCTCATCCATGCAGCTCTCCGGCACCCTTTGCTTGACTTCCTACTCATAGGGATGCACCGCTCTTGAGCCTGGAGAAGTGATGCTTGAATATTAACCAGCTGTCTTGGACCCCCCTTCCATCTAGGTCCCTAACCCTTGAGATTCCTCCAAGAAGGTCCCTGAAGATGCCAAAGTTTGCTCTCCTGAACTCCAGGGTTGCCATCCTACTTAGTGCCCTGCCTCCTCCTCGCAGCATCCTGAACTCCACCATCTCATGGTCACTGCAGCCAAGGCTGCCCCTGACCTTCACATCTCCAACCAATCCTTCTTTGTTTGTTACTACGAGGTCCAGCAGCACACCTCTCCTCCTTGGCTCCTCCAACACCTGTGTCAAGAAGTTGTCACCAATGCTCTGCAGGAACCTCCGGGACTCTTTGAGCCTAGCTGTGCTGTCTCTCCAGCAGATATCAGGGTGCTTCAAGTCCCTCATGAGAACCAGGGCCTGGGATTGTGAGGCTACTTCCAGTTGTCTGGAGAAGGCCTCAGCGACTTCCTCTTCCCGATCAGCTGGCCTGTAGTAAACACCCACAACACGGTCACCCATGCTAGCCCGCCCTTGAATTCTTACCCACAAGCTCTCCACTCGCTCTTCATCCACCCCTAGGCACAGCTCCATACATTCCAGTTGTTCTCTCACATAAAGAGCAGCTCCACCACCTCACCTTCCTGGCCTGTCTTTCCTAAAAAGCATGTAGCCATCCATGACAGCACTCCAGTCATGCGAGCTATCCCATCAGGTCTCTGTAACTGCAGTGAGACCATGGCCCTGCATCCACACACAGATCTCTAGTTCTTCCTGTTTGTTCCCCATGCTGCGTGCATTGGTGTACATGCATTTCAGAGAGGTGATCGAGCATGCAGGTTTCCCAGGAGGGATGCAAGAGGATCCTCCATAGCCACATCCCACACGCACTTCCCTGGCTGCATTCACCTGCTGGAGGCATCCCGACTTGAGTTGTGTTTTCCCAACTACCCTGTCACTATAACTCTCCCCTTCCCCCATCTTTCCTAGTTTAAAGCTCTCCTTACCAGCTTGGCCAACCTGTTGGCAAAGACACGCGTGCCCTGCTTAGTGAGGCGGATCCCATCTCTCCCCAGCAGTTGTCCATCTTCAAACAGGGTCCCATGGTCGTAGAAACCAAAACCCTGTTGCCAACACCAGCGGCGCAGCCAGTCGTTAACTTGGAAAGTCCATCTCCTCCTCCTCTCATCCATCCCCCTCACCGGCAGGATTGAGCAGAAGATGACCTGGCCTCCCAGACCCTTGACCACCATCCCCAGAACTCCAAAATCCTCTTTGATGGTCTCCAGGTTGCCCTTGGTGTCATTAGTGCCCACATGGAAGAGCAGGAGACAGGAACAGTCTGATGAGTGGACAAGCCCTGGCAGTCTTTCCATGACATCGCTCACACGAGCCCCTGGCAGGCAACAAACCTCTCTAGACAAGAGGTCAGGTCGGCAGATAGGTGTCTCCGTCCCCTGCAGCAGGGAGTCCCCCACAACAATCACCCGCTGCTTCTTCCGGGTGTTCCCGCAAGGCACAGGGTCTGTTGTGCCAGTTGCTTCCCTTGCAGCCATGCCCATCTCCTCCTCATCCTGGAGGGCACTAAACCTCTTCCTCAATTGCAAGTCCTCAGGAGGAGGAGGAGGAGCCTTCCTCCTCCTACAAGCAGTGACCAGCTTCCAGACACCTTCTACAGTGCTATGATGTACCATTTCACACGGCACAGAGCCCTCTGGCAACTCCACTGCTGTGGGGGCTTGGGACTCCTGGAGCTGTACAGTCTCCGAGAATACCCTGTCTAGCTCTTGTTCATCCTCTCGGATGCTACGCAGCCTCCTGACCTCCTCCGGTAACTCCCTTACTTGACAACACAACTCATCAACAGCAGCACACCTCCTGCAGGAGAGCTGACTGCCAGCCCAGGCCTCCCGGACAGGCCCCAAGCACTCCCTGCAGCCTGAGACCTGCAGAGCTGCATCTGCTGTCAGAGGGTCTGTCTGGGTCCCAGCCTCTGACACAGCCAACGCAGCAACTCCAACAGCTGCTGGGGAATGTGCTCTGCAGTGTGTCATGACCACACTTGAGGAAGCATACACCCCAGGGAGCAGAAAGGAAGGTGCCTCCTTGCACCCTTCTGCACAAACTGCTGCAGCTGTGCACTGCCTCTGGGAGCTGAGCTCTGGGCCTGGCTCTTATATAGGCCCCTCCCTAGCACTGACTCAAGGCTGCTTGACCTGCCCTAATCAAGGGCCACCTGGATCAAAGGCCCCAACTCCCTCTGGTCAGGGGCAACCAACAGAGCTCGTTAGCAGCAGCTACACCTAGCTAGAGCTTCTCCCAGGAAAAGTCATGGCCTCCTGCAGTTGTCCT